>NW_028258317.1:38500000-39125000 GCF_053883595.1 Heterocephalus glaber
TGCATGGGGTGGTGTTTATTTTTGTATACATAAATACACGCACATGCAGTGATTATTAATATTTACATATGCACACGTATGGAAATAATTGTCTGGAAAGTGGTTTAGATGTAGAAAAAATTGGCAGACAAATAAAGGAAAACCGAGAATGGTCCAGTCTACGAAACCATCCCAAAGGACACCATTCCCAACAATGGGAAGCCTGCTAGCATAGTAATCGTCAAAAACAACATAGATTCTATAGTATTTTCACAGATGCACATGAAAGATTTTAGAAGTTAAATTATTTTCAAATTGATTTTTATTTATGTGGGTAAAAATAGATGGACAGCTTCAAATGAAGGAAGGGCAGGTGAATGTAAAAGTCTTGGCAACTCGCGATAACTGCAGCTCTTGGGTGGGCGCCTGCTAAAGGGAGAGAGAGGAAGACAAAGTGACAGCATCCCTTCTGAAAAGGTGCTCCCACCACAACATGCCACTGCCCACTGCAGGGCAAATTTTGTTATGACTCTGTGGGATTCTGGTTGATTTTTATCCTGTGCAACACACACCATGGAATATTTACATGTTTGGGTACATCAACAAAGCAAAAAACAAAACAAAAAGAACACACAACACACACACACACGAGACATGGGATTGTGCGCCTTTGTTTTGCATTTTCTGTAACCCAGATTGTGGTAATTATCTCCCTAGCTTTACAAGCCTTTTCTTTCATTCGAAAGGCAGCTTTTGGAATCGCATTACACTTAACTCAGTTTAACAAATAAAAGTAGTCTGGCAAAATGGCACCATGTGCTTTCCACAAATATTTGTGGTATAGGCAAGCTCTCAATGTTTTTATTGTGCCCAAGGTTCTTCGGTTTTAAAGCAAGTGGAATAACATAAAGGAAGGAGCAGCACGAATTTGGGAGCTGGGTGTGTATCGGATGCACTTCACAGATCCTTCTGTACCAGAGAGAGAAGGAAGGGAAAGATGCATTTTAAAAATAACTAGGCAAATAAAAAGAGCAAAAATGGTTTGGAGGCATTCAGCACAGCATAGTTTACCCTGGCGTGAGCTACAGGCTAATGACAGAATAATAACATTTGGCGCTGCGGCCTGAGAGGCAGACAAGCGCGCTGTAGCCTGTGCGCTTCCCACGTTTGCCGGCTCTGCAGCAGGACAAAGAATTGAACAGAGGGGAAGTCAAGAAGGGGCTGAAAGAGTCTGCGCTCAAGTTTGCTTAATATAAATATACATGCACGGTGCTACAGATGTTCCTCATTGGCGAACTCTGGCACATAATTATGCTAGTATGTGCTTCATAATATTTTAATGAGCTTTTCCTCTAAATATCAACTAAATTGAACAATAAGAAGCTCTTAGGGAGGGAAAGTTGGTGTTGTTTTTGTTCCTGGGAAAAAAAATTCTCCTAATAGGTTATATTAGAATGGCAGGAAAAGCACTGGTCTGGGTTTCATAAAATTGAGTTGAATCTAAAATATGGTTTCTAAAGCTAAGCCCCCTCCCTTAACTTTAACAGTTCATTCAGGCTAAAGGAGTAACAAAACAAGGGTTATAGTGTAATTCTGGGTGATTGTTTGTCTTCCTCTCCTCCTTTCTCTCTCCTCTCGTTTTAAGAGGGATAAAATCCTTAAGTGGAACTGTTGCCACAATGCTGTTAATATACTGTGCCAATTAAAGTCTTGAAATAAATAACAAACCACTTAATATGTGTTATAAATGTCGTGCTGATTTAAGCATTGTTACGCATAGATTACATCTCTTCAGGGGATAGATGGTGATCCTCACCGGAGGTTATGAGTGTGCGTGTGTGCATGCATGCGTGTGCGTGTGTGTGTGTGTGTTCCCTATTGTTCTTTTTTCATATTGCTATAGGGTAAATTCCAAATGAAGAATAAAAAGTCAAAGTTTGCTATCTGCAGCAATGCAGCCAGTTTTGAATATTACTACTCTTGCAAAGAAAGTAAGTATTACTTTTTTTTTTACTATGTTCCTCCTGTCATTTAAAAACGAACACACAGGAAAAGTGTATAGCCAGATTAAAATATGCATCCTGTTTGAGATGTAACATTATAGGTAGGTTCTTCACGTAAATGTTTTTATTTTAGGGTGAAACAAATGAGACAATTTAGTACTTGAATTTGTAAGTTAAATTATAACATCAACAATAATAAAGAAAAACAAACTACTGGATGCTGTTTGGGGAAGTGGAACAAAATCTCCAAATATAAAATACCGTATGCAGCTGTGGATCATGAATGCTGCCTCCCTAATTTATGGATGAAACACCACTGGCTATTATTGAGGTTTCTATTTTTCACATAAAAATCCCAACATTCACAGAGTTTGATGCTTTTATTATGGAGAGACTATGCCCTGCCCTGGCCCTGTTTATAGCTCTCACTGCCCCACAGCCTAAGTTAAAAGTGGAGGTGAAGTCTCACTGCAGGGAGGCCACCAGCTCACTAGGTTACATCACTCAAATCTGTTTTCTCCTAATGCATTTTAATGCAAGGAGGAAGCAACAATGAAAGAGTGGAGCCCAGAGATATATTCATATAATGTAACTTTAGAAAAGTTTCTAAAACATCACATAAGGACAGTCTAATTACCAACCCCTTGTATCCGTCTCTAGAACCTAAAACTATGTTAATAGGGAAGACTGGAGGTCACCACAAAATTTGTCATGCCCTTAGAAATCAGAATTTAAATGAAAATGAGCTATGATGAGTACAGTTTGGATGTCAAGGTTATTTTAATTTTTTGAGAAGTAGATATTCTACTCATGACAATTCTGTTATCTTAATTGGCCCAAATATGCTAACAATACAAATATCACTCACTGCTAACCCAGACAAATGCCCTGCATGTAGATCTTAATATATATATATATATATATATATATATATATATATAAACAAATCAAGTTTTAAAAGTGTTCTCTGTGTATTAAAGATAACTATATATGGAAGGTGCAAAATGGGGACATATGACTTTAGTGAATTTTTGGTTTCTATTCTATAACTTAAATTTTAGAATTAGACAATTTAAGGTAAAGCAGGTTATTAAGAATTAATTAAACCACATAAGGGTAGAACCAGTTAAATAACAGTATCGCTGAGTGCTTAAAAGCACACACTCAGTTACATGAAAAAAAAAAATCTGAGTTCTGCCACTGGATACTTATGTTTCCTCAAGCAGGTTCTGAAACTGCTTCAGTTTATCCATCTGTAAAATGGATAACCTTTTTGAAAGGACTGTATAAATTAATAAACGGGAAGCACTGAGCACCTGGAAGTTTGCTATGATTGATACTGTTTAATGATGCTCACAGGATGCTGCTGTTAGGCCTCTGCTTATCAGAAGTCCTGGGTCTCTGCCTTAGCTCCAACACAGACTGGCCTTTTGCTTTTCTTTCGGTCTGTTACAGCTTTTATTTGTTTGTTATTTTTGCTGTTTGTTTGTATGTTTGTTTTAGCTGCAAAATTAGGACAAGTGGGAAGGTCATTTATGAGTCTGGTTATCTATTAGAACCTTTGAAAACCATTCCAAAGGTCACTGAAGATGTCTGACAGCACTACTATCAGGGAGAAAAGGAGAAAAGGGTGTGGGCAGCTTGAGCCAGACCAGGGTGGGGATGCGCCCCACCTGAGCATTCGCCTCCTGCGCGAGGAGCCTCCCTGTCCTGTGTCAGGAGAAATCCCTGTGCACAACAGGGTCCCAAGCTCTAAGGCTGCCCCAAAGTCCCTCCTGCAATCCCTGCTCCCACTCAGAGTCCTGCAGCAGCTCAGAACTGCTATGCCACAGACCACAGATTTGTCTGCAGGGATATACGGCTTCCTCTCTCTGGACAAGCAGCCTTTTGGCTCTCTAGAGTATTTTAATCCCTTTCATAAAATTAAATTAATATTTTTTTAAAACAACAAGCATGGAGTTTTCTCTTGGGAGCTAAACTGTGCTTTCTGTTTAGGTGAGGTCCCCTCTTTCCCTTAACCACTGTTCTGGACTTAATTCATAACAAAGTGCTTCACAGTTCAAGGTACAGGAGAACAAACTACCTGGGCACTCCAAAGGTTCCCTGGACAGCAGCACCACTGATTAGTATGGATGCATTTTGAAAATATTTACCATTCTATCTGCTTCAGGGTAAATGACACTACACAGGTCCTGAGCACTCAGTCTGAGTCAAGCCACTTTCTAAGTGCTCTCTATGTTTGTGTATATAAACTCTTGTCTTTTTCACCAAGTGCTGCGAAGGCATTTTTAAAAATCTCATTTCAGAATGAAACAGGACAGAGTCACTGAGGTCACACTGAGGAAGAGGAACACAGTGCTGGATGGAAGAAGCCACGTGGTGGCTGCATGCCGTGATCTAGGCCAGCAATAAACACAAAACAACACACTTTACAAGCAAAGCCAAAAAGTTTCCCAACCAGATATTAGAATTTATGACTTCCTAATCAAACTATAATACATATCCATTTGCCACCAGTGGTTTAACGCTTATAATTTGAATTGGGATTTCACAGTTTGTTCTGATTTGAATTTGAAAAATTTTAGAAAATCCAGGTTTTTAAACAGTACATATTAGCATTTCCTTCTCTTGCCCATAATTTCCTATTTTGAATCATTTCTAAGGAAACCTTCCAATATTTACATACTAGAAAGTTGCAACAGTAGAAAAAACAAACAAACAAACTTTACCAGCTCCTGTAAGGGGACCAAATCCAGACCCTCCAAAACTTGGTGCTATAGACAGAAGTGCTCACAGGAATGGATCTCACTCCTCCCCTAAAGTTGCGTTACGGGAACCCTTTTTATCCAGCTACTGTCACCTGCTAGTTCAATTAATAAAACCATGGTGGGCCCCACAGATGTGGCCCAGGGGGTAGTGTGTCCTTCACAGGGAACACAGCCCCACTGAAGCTGAACTGTCCCTGCTCGCTCTACCCACCCTGCCTGTGTTTGCACTCTCTGCACTGCCAGTGGTTAAGGACTGACACTGTATTTTATTAAGTAAGGCAGGCAAACATATATCTACATTTGATAAAAAAGAAAGAGGAAGCTGATTTGACACTGTAGATTCTTGAAACAGTCAATAGAGTGAAAACTGAATTTTGAAAATGTGCAGCTTCAGATTGTCTTGCATAAAACAGATATGAATGAATGTGATTATCTCAAATATACTTATTTATAATGTCCTTTAAATCTTTGCTATAAAAAATGACACAAACTACAGTATTTAGGCAGAATTAAACAAAATTTGGCTCTCTGTACTTTCAACTATAGCTTCACATTTAAATGTCCCTGCTATGCCGTTTGGAATGGCTTAAAACAAGACACTAGTTACTGAAATTTTGACACTGTTACAGTATCTAAGAAGCTCAATATGTAGCAAGAAAAATTCCAGATTATACCAGATGTAATGTGATGTATATATGCACATTGCCTCTTGCGACATCATAAGACAGTACAAGTCACTTGTGGCCAAGGCCAGGATTTTCTATTCACTTCTTCATTTGAAACATGCACTTTGGAAGTTAGTTCAAAAGGCTTTGAACCCTAGCTTCCTCATTTAAGAACAGGCTGGATTGGAGAGAATTACTTAAATGTTTGAGCTTCAATTTCCTTACCTTTAACATGTGAATAATATTTTTCTTGCCTTACAGAGTTGTCAAGACTAAAGAAAATATATGTGTCATTCCCATTAAGAGGTATAGCTTGTGGTAGGTGTTCTATAAATAGTCTAGCTGCTTTTTTATAATTGGTTCTACCTTACAAGCTCTGACTTTCTATGTCTTTTGTGATACTATCTCAGTTCCAGTCAATCTCATCATGATTAGAGTATACAGTCCTGCTTTGGCTATGGATCAAATAATCAAAGTGGAAAAACTGTACAAGGGAAATTTGGGTATAATGCATAAGAAAGAGAGGATCAAGGGAAGAAATGTGGACTTGTCTTATTGAAACTGATATTCAGTGGACAAGGGACATAATGTGCTGGTTTGCATTTCGCTGTGAAGAGGCTACTTATTGCCTTATGATGGACATGGTATTAGGATTCAGGTCCTACACTGTGGAAGAGGTACTCAATGTAATTTGCTTGAAAATTTCCAACTTTGTACATTTCTCATTCCCTATTAAGCAACAAATATCTATGCTCATGAAAATGTATCATATCCATTGAAACTCAATATTTCGTAAAATTAATAATTATAAACACAAAACTATTACTAATTAATTAATTTTTTAAAAAGAGTTTGTGGGCATTGACTTAATTTCCACAACAACAACAAAAACGTCATGGCAAAGATGATCATGGTCTTACTGAGTAGACTGACTTCAACACACCCACCTCCATGCATGATACTCCAGCACATCCCTGAAAAAGTCTCCCTAAAATTCAAGGGAAACTCTGAAAAGAAGGCCTCTCTCAAGAAGACAGTGTTGCGCAATATGCCGATCCTTCCCATTGCTGGGGGTGGGAAGTAGTGTGCCTGGGTGTATCACTGGACGGGCAATCTAAGGACAGAGCTGGAGAAAGCTGAGACCCAGATTGCAAATGTCTGGGCTGTCCTTCCTGGCACAAGTGTGTTTATGACTGGCTGTCTCTCAGCCTATGGCTGCAGCTGGAGATGAGCCTAGTGCATTACAAATGAGAGAGGGGATACAGAAAGTTGTTTCCCATGAGGAGTACGAGGTTCAGAAGGCAAATGAATCTCCAAGAGAAACTTTCACGTCTGTGCTATCTTGGAAACATAACATAATCCTATTCAGCTAATAGGAGGGTTCTCTCAGGCCCCTCCCAGTGGTAGATAATTCTCTAGGGAAAGAGCTGTCTTTAAAGGAAATATGTATATGTATATTTCCCCCTAAAATGAGCCTCAGAGCAAAGAAAACTTTCCCTGTAATTAAAGAATATATTTTGAGTTTGCAAGAGGAAGAGAAACCAGTCTTAATCTGGGAGACAAGTTTGCCTCAGTAGAGGAAAATATTTGTGACAACTAAATCTACCCCAAAGTGGAATGGACTGGAGGTACTAAGCAAAGGCTAAAAAGCACTAGTAGGGTGCAGTGAGGGAATTCATGCCTCAGAAGTGAGTTGGGCTAGAAGCTTGGTATTCTATTAACATTTTTGATAAAAACCTGGAAAGTCTGGAAAGTAGAATTCTGTCAATTCTAAAATAATACACGGAGAGCAACTGACCTGCTCTGCCTATTCTCCTGAAATTCTACTCAAAAGCCTGCCATAAACATGTGAGCCCAGCGCCTCCAATGGAGACATTTGATGCCTCCAGGGACTGCAGGGAGAAGCTGGTTGCAGGGGAGACGTAGGTGGCCATTAAGCCACGCATTTCCAGCGGCCTGGAAACATGCTTGTTTATTGGCTCTGTAGGGTTCTTCCATGGCTCACACAGCCCAGGCCACCTCAGCTGCACTGCAGACTTCCAGACAGGCGTTCTGAAGGCCTTCCTCAGCCTGTAACCGTGACTCCCTTGCTCTCCCACTCCTAAAGAGGATGGCTTTAGTTAAAACTATGTTAGGCTCATGTTTAATCTTTGACCATGAGAAGTTCTGAGAGCTTTTGCTTCTAGGTTTTCATTGCTGAATGCCCTCACCCCTTTCTCCACTTGGCAAACCTAGAGTGATATTTTAACTCTCGTTCTTTGAACTCTTCCCTTTCAGAAATCCTGAATATTCTTCCAAATTTGTCTGTCTGTAGCACTCCAAATGCCTACTAAAGAATATATGACCGTGACCAGCTACAGTTTGTGCAGCCCAGTGCAAAATGAAGACATGGAACCTTGCTCAAAATGTATTCACCATGTCAAAATGGCGGCTCAGAGCGCTAAAGCAATGGTGGGCCTGCAAAGCCCAGTAACTTCACTTAGGACTCTGTAATCAGACTCTTTGTTAAGTATTGGGTGTTCACTTTGAGTTACTAATCACCTACTACCCTTTTAAATTTTCTAGTAGTATGCAAAATTCCATTCTCCCCTCCTTTGCTTCTTTCCCTCTCCACAGAACTTTGACTCTTAAGAGCAAAGGTGCAAAAATAATATATGTGTTCACAGGTAGTGCTCTCTAAGAATACTGAGAAGCTCTTGGTACTCAAATCTTTGGACATATACTATTTCTTTCTTTATTTTTAAGCCCAAGACTATGACATTCCAGTGGATCGTGTAATTTTCTCTTTTCAGCAGAGAACTGTGATAGATATGGCTCATGCTTTCTCTGGACTGTGTGCTTTTTGGTCTAATTAAAACTATAGCATGCTCGAACTGAGTAAATACTGTATACCAAGAAAGTACAAATAGCTCATGTGTTTTGCTTAATCTTCACAATGTAGTGTTAAAGTGGTTATTACTATTCCACCTTTCCAGATGACAAACATGAGGTTCTAAGAGATCAAATAATTTTCTAAAAGTCTCCCAGTTGCTTAATTTTGGAACCGAGATTTTCAGACTGAGTTTTTCCTGACAGCCAAGACCACACTTTTCCACAATACCTTATTATTTTTTGTTTCTTCCTTGTCCAGCACATTGCTTGGTAAATCAGATTCCCAACAACTATTTAATAAGTGAGTAAATAAATGGAAGAAGGAAGAGGTGTGTCAATATCTTCATCCAGCATCAGTTCATAACCAGTACATAACAGCCAATAATTATAAAGTTAAATTTTTATTTTTTGCCTCTCTAGTCATGCAATTTGATTTGCCATTTACTACTATGAAACCATTGGCAGATCTACCATTTATACAATTGATTTAGCATGCCAATAATCTCCATTAATTTCATCATTTTATTTTTCACTGTGCTTATCTGAGCTGTCACTTTCAGATCAACAACAGCAGAAATAAATAAATAAATAGAAATTTACCCTCAACTAACAAGCTATACAATGATAACTGCTCTAATAAAGTCATTCTCAAATTATTACTCTTTACCCAAGTATATTTGCAAAATTAACATGTAGAAGGTATAAAAAGGATACAGGCTGAGACACCCTAAAAATGTAACTTTTTAGCCATAACCCACAGTATTGAGGAAAGAACCAGAAAGACAGAAGTAGGTAGAACAGTTTCCAGTTCTACATGGGACCTATCTAACCATAGTTTAAATAGAGGAAATACACTTGGCAGGTGAAAACAAAAAAATCTCTTTTTTTTCCCCTTATATGTGTCTAAATAACTCAATATAAATAAGATGTTACTGAGCAAAGGACCTAGATTTCTGTTTCGTGTACAGGTTCAGAAGTTAGAAAAAAAAAGAAAAATAATTTAATCACAAAAGCTTCCAAACAATGCAAACAACATTAAGCACAGTAATTATAAGATAAGCATTCAAGCAGTTTTCAGTTGATTGGGTGTGGGTGTACAGAAGTAAACCTACAGTTTGCCTGCTGGTGGAAGAATGGCTTACATGCCAATTAGTGGTATTGCTACTAATTATTAAAAACATTTTAAGAGTAATTAAAAATTAAATGCACCTGTAGGATGGCCCATAACTGTGGTGGTAAATGCTCAGATTTTACCTATCAATCACACAGTAATCCTCAGTGACACAGAGAACCATGTGACACCAAGTGGCAAAGCCACACCATTGTGTACTTGGTTCTGTGTGGCAGGGGGACTGGAATTCACTTTTCTGCTCAGAAGTTTCTGAGTGGAAGTTACTAGGCCAAGCTGAAGAAAACAATAGCTGTGTGCAGGCCTGATCCTTTGCTTCTGACATTAGTTACATCCTCACTGCCACGAAGTGCTGCTGAGAAAAGAAAGAAGCAGAGCGAAGATGAAGCTCAGCTGCATCTGAGAACCTATTTTCCCCTTTAGAAGTTGGGCTAGGGAGAGCAGCTGCAGACTTCAGAAAGGAAGCCTGGGGCCCTGGTCTTCCGCCAGTTCTGTAGGACCTGGTCACTTCCCTCACCCTCCTAACCTTGGCTTCTTTTCTTTCAAAGCATCAAGATGGCTTCATTGGCATAAAAGTTTCCTTCCAGTGACTAAAATCTGTGTCATAACTAAGCCCATATTCATATCACATAAACAAGGAGAACTAGAAAATATTGACTGAGTTTTCATCAGTTTCAGACTTTTCCAGCAGTTGTCTGCACACTAGAATCTCCTGGGACCTTTGAAAAGAATAATGCTAAGGCCCCTTTCCTGACGCTTGGTTGGAAGTGGGAACAGGGCCTGGGTAGCTTGGCTAACT
Source organism: Heterocephalus glaber (assembly GCF_053883595.1). NCBI lineage: Eukaryota > Metazoa > Chordata > Mammalia > Rodentia > Bathyergidae > Heterocephalus > Heterocephalus glaber. Next base: position 38,510,215 of record NW_028258317.1, read on the forward strand.
AAGCTCTCCAGGTGTTTTAATGTGCTAGGGATTACAAATCGCCATCTCAGGCTACATGTATTAGATCAATAGCTCAGATGTTTAAAAAAATATTCTGGGTTATGTATTTTTGTCCCCATTTTACTGATGAAGAATAATATCAGGGGGTTAAATGTCTATTATAGCACAAATGTAGCAGAGGCCTGATGCAAGTCCAAAGGTCTCAGATCCAAATATCTTGAGTTTTTTTAACTTTAAAAATACTATAAATTTCATAAGTTTTTGATTGATTTCCTGCTGCTTCTTCTCTTTGATTATTATTTGTTTTACCATAAAACACATCTTTAAATACTTTCTTCAAATTTCCTTATAGTTTCCAGGTATTTAAAGAGAGTAATATAGAATATTTGAAACACGAATTTGTCTGTTATTCCCATAAGGAATGCTTTAATGTACTAAAACCAAAATATTGTTAAGTACAAGTGATGATACTGCAGAAAATCATAGCCATTCAAGTACTTTCAATAACTAATGGAACCCCAAAAAGTGTCAAGTTTTGGGAGAGGAGACCATTATCAACTTCTACAGGACAATACTGAAGGTGTACAAGTTAGTGGCAGATGGAAGTGAGGAACGCAGGAAGAAGACTTTAGTTCCTCTTTTCTTTAAGGCTTTGTTCAAATTTTGTTCCCCTTAGGAACAAAACCAGCTTCTGACAATTACCTTGCTGGTCCCAGAACATTGTTACCACTTGTTTAGTTATTGTCTCCACTGGAAATACTAAGCAGCACTTCAGGTGCCATTGTAATTTTATTTACTATCTCAATCCTGTACAAAGTAAAGAAGGCAATCATGACCTGTCTATATGGTATGTCTACTGTACATCATCAGAGCTTGAGAAACAATGGGAACAACAACAAAAGACGAAAGACACACTGATTGCAAAGTACTCACTATTCTTTTTTACCAGAAGTTTTGCCACCTACCAGTTCATATCCCTACTGCTATCTTCTTCACCTGAAAGCAAAAGGAATTGTATTTTTACTGCAACATATAATTGGCAAACCCATATTTTGTTTTTGCTTATTTTTTTTCTCCTTTCTGTTAAATCAATGTGCCTTCTTTCTGACTCTCCCTGCCAAACATATCAGACTGTGGGAAGTTTGTGGATACACAATATTTCATGGGCAACCCTCAAGCTCAGGAGAAAGGAGACACTACTACACACACACACACACACACACACACACACAGAGGCACACATGCACATACGTGTATGGAGGAAACATGAGTGAATAAGATACCACGGATTTGAGATAATTATTAGAAAGATGACAGACAACATCACCATGATTTGTTTTGCCAGGTTGTCATTTCAAAGATAATGAAGAACTATTAAACTATTTTCCTTTTTTTCTCAAGGATATTAAAAAATAAATGAAATGAATGCACAGATGCTAATTATAAACAATAATCATGAAAGTTTGGATAGCTAGCTACTTTATGCAACACTCTAAAAATATTCATTAGGCAAATATATAACCTCTATCAGGCAGCTTTAGAGACCTCTGGCATTAGGTCTAAAGCTATTATACAGGGATAGGATGGTGGCTTAACTCAGTCGGGGGTCATTTTATTACCAATTTAAGTGGTGTTAAATTAGTGGGTATTTAACTGTCACTAAAGCAATTTAAGGCTCAATTCACCAAAGTATCATTTTTTTGTACTAATATTTTAGTGAAAGTGAAGCACGGGTCCTCCGGATGCTGTGGTGCTTTGCTGGACACACCACTATTTTCTCATCCACAGCAATGAAACTTGCATTAGCAAAAGTGGGCTGGGTGCCTACCAAGGAAAAAAAATAAAATAATCTCGAGAATCGGGTATCCTGCTGTAGTTTATGGCAGTAAAACCATTTTATCATCCCTTTTCACCGAAGGAGACTTGTTTTAGATTCCTAAATCATGAGCCAAATTAGTACAACCCACTCAATGTTCATGGAAGACCTTCACTGTAAGATTACTGTATTAAACTCCCAACTTTTTGTTTTAGAAAAAAAAAAAACAATTTCTCCACCAACATGAGAAACATGATCAACCCCAAATTCAGAAAGATTTACAAATGCCACAACACTGTTATCTACCAGCAAACATAATCATTTCTTTGTTTCGTAGGACACTAGGATAAATTATTCATGAGGGCCCATTTCACATGCTTAATGTGTCTGGTGGCAAAGTCCCCCCCTGCTCAGCCTGGAGCTCAGCGCTCTGCTGCCCGCGCAGAGCCTGTGCCATCCAGGGACCAGCCGGCATGCTCTGGAGTTACTGGGGCAGCGCCGGCAGTGCCAGTGGCCTCAGCTGTGGAGACAGCTGTTTGCCCACCGTCTGTGATGACAGAAATGTGTGTTAGGCTCCCCCTGACAGCACACCCCCTCCCCTGCACACCACACATGCGCGCATGCACACACAGTTCCCGTGCTGTGCATTACACACACACACACACACACTCCACACACACCACCCCACCAACAACAACAAAGGGATGAAAAGAGGCCCACGATTTGGGCACCAGAGTGAGCAATGCATCAGTCTAAAGACATTCTTTGTTTTGTATGCAAAACTATTGGAGCCAGGTCTAAACATTTCTTGTCACTGATGTTTCAAAAGGTCTGTGCATGTGTGAAATCCAAAATGATTTATTGTTGAGTTATTGCCTTATTTCCTCACTCAATGGATGGATTGATGTCCAAGGATTCCACAAACAGCAGAGGCTGGTTTTTCAAAATGTTTTGAAGGAAATAGATGGCAAAGGGGAGTTTCTTTTGCCCAGTAAGTCAGCCCGTCCGAACTGGCACATATTCGTAACGAGGTCCTTTCCACTCTTGCCTGTTATCTGTCTCTGGCTATTCACTGACACCCAGCAGTATATACCCTGTGCACCATGCGAAGTGGCAGGGATGAAAGAATTAAAGATCAGGTGGGAAAGGGTAAAATGCTGGAGAGAACCTGGATGGGACCCAGTTTTAGCCAGCATAACCATCTTTACCAAGCAACTCTCATGGTGATGGGATAGGAGCCGTGCAGCCACAATGGGAGTTATTAGGGTTCCATCTGGCAGCATTTCTCCACAAAGGAGGGGGGTGCAGACAGAGGCCCAGCGATCTGAATTCTGCTGTGAACCCAGGATTATCTGTTTCACTTATGGGCACTGAACTCACTTTCATTTTGTGAGGACACACTCCACCTGAGCTAGTTGATGTGTTAGAATTAAATTATCCCCGCCCCCGCCCCCGCAATGGAAAAGATGGTTATAAGAAAAGTTCCATAAAACTCTTGCTAGCCCATCTTGAATGGTATTTATTACTTATTAGCAGTTCTAATTTTTTGAATCAGTCTTGGTGAACAGGGGCCAAATCAGGGCTTTTATTTGTTTATAGAAATTGGATGTTGAATTTGTGCTGAACTCTTATTCGATCAGTGTTCCGTGTAAGCGACATTTGCGTAGGATCTCTGTAACCTCTTTTCCAACCAAACTCTAATTTGACATAATGCAGCGTAGAATGGCACCAGTCATCGGTCTTGCATCAGAAATGCATTTTATTTGGATTCAGTTCAGACTCTTAACGAACTGGTTCCCGTAAATGCAGCAGATGGGAATGAGGCAAATGGAAGCGTGTGGGGCCTCGCACCCCGCATCCACGGCTGCTCCTCTCTACCAAAGGCCTGCCTGAGTTAGATGGTTAGTTAGTTAGCTAATTAGTTAGGCACATTCCAGCTGAAACTTTTCATTATAATCAGCATATTTATCTCACCAGTCCACCAAATTGAGGCTTAAAAAGCTACAGTCCAGCCAAGGCAACTAGATTCTTCCCTTCACCTTATCCTTCTCTCTCCTACTGATTAATGTGGTGAATGCGGCCAGAAGATGGTCCAACTGCTCAAGAACCTGGCAAAGCTGTAGCCAGACCTTCTTTTTCAAAGGTCAATTAAAAATGCTGGTTGTACCATAAACAGAATTCTCCATACAAGAATGTCACACAGTGCCCAAAGTGGTCTCTTAATACAAAATATCAATTTGATTTTCCTCAGGAGATTCACTCTCCTTTTGCAATGCAAATATTTTCAAGTGTACTAAACACGTTTTAGCACCTCAACATAGGCACTAAAACTATTTGCATGCAAAATTACCCAGAGTAGGCAGACAGGCACAAGCTTATGCTAGCACCATATGTGCTAAAGAATTTGAGCCAGGAAACAACTAGTATATGGACATTATTTACAATTTAAATTTAATTTTGCATTATTATTCAAATGAGAGCTTATATATAAGTCTCTATTAAAATTAATGCTTCACATGCAACAAAATTTCACCTGAAATTCTACTTGTAATACTGCATGGCTTTTTTGTCCCAGCTATCTAAATCACTCAAGAAGTACAATGCAGCACTTTTATTCCCTGCCTTCCAACTCTCCCTCCAAGAGTTGTTCATCTTGTCCTTCCAAATCTCTCAGAAAGAGCAGCAAAATTAATCTCAATTGGAAGACCCAGAAATCAACACAAAACGTAGACCAAGCCTTAAAGAGCTTATGTGGTTTGAGAAAATAAACACTACGTACATGGAAACAGCAGAGAACATTGTCCACATTCAGGGAGGGGGATCCTCCCTCCTCTTCCTCTCTCTTCTCCCAAGAAGCACACATGGGAACATGGAAAATGTCTTTGGTGTATCATTTACTTTGCATATCTCACTGCATCATCCTATACCCAGAAAGTGGCACTTCTTTACATGCATGCACAATTACCCCTCTCTCTGTTATGCTTTCAGTGTAACCTAATGAAGAAATCTTCCTAGAACTATTGGCAGACTCTGGGTGATGTGTTTCATGACCATTTGTGAATCCATATCAAACAGAAAATTGCTTTCTTCATTATCCTTTCAAGTAATTTTCTGTTTTAAGTTTGGTAAAATGTCTATAATGTCATTGGTTTAAAAATTTAATAGTTTATTTCTATGTTCATTTCAGGAACAAGACATTAGATGAACCGGAGTGATTGATCCCAACTCTATGCAGCCTTCCTTACCCAGGGAGTGGGACAGTGGTTCTCAGAGGCCATTCAGCAGAGGTCCTGAACATCACAATGACCCCTCACCTCTCTGCTAGATGTCTGCGGATTGTAACCACTGCGGTTAGTTTGTACATTACAAATTACTCTCTGTTAGATACAGAAAATACTTGAGTGAAGTACTTGGAAATTGTCACTTAGGGGTCTATGTTAACTAAAATCTAAGTACAAATGGTAAAAATATGTTTCAATTAATACGCTGTGAAATAAATCATTTAAAACTCATGGCTACAGGTTAGAAGGAATATAAGAAAAATCAATGTGCTATATTTTATCTTAAGGACAGCATCAAATATGCCCAGAACCTTAACTACAGAGAATTCTTCCCCCAGATTAAAGATACTCTTATTACTATAAATCTTGAATTTATAATTTTTCTTTCCAAAACTTCAAGTATCACTTGAGGCCAAACATCGTTTTTGCTTTCTTCTTTTCTTGCCTATCCTTTTTTCTTAAGAGCTGAGGGAAGAAGCTGCTTTCTTTCTTGACTTGTAATCAGTCTCAGAAATGTTGAATCATTGCCTAGGTACATGAACTCAATTCTGAGCAGCTTTAATTTATAGCAGCCTGTATTGCTATAACATAAGCTCTCTAAAAGGGGCCCACAGAAGAACCAGAAACCTGTGGTTCTGTAGAAAGTTTAATAGGAATGGAAAATCTCCACGTTTACACATCTATCCTTGCATATTAATATCATTACATTTAAACGGTGGTTTGATTTCAAACATTGAATTAATTAAAAAGGGAACTTCCAGGTCGAGTAGTAATACCAAACCAAATGCCAACAGCTCCCTCTACTGGTGACTAGAGGAAATCACTTAGTTTGCCAAGGATAGGAAATTTGCTGTTTATTTACACAAGAAGCATTCAACAAATTAAATTAAAAAGAAAACAGGAAGCTTCTTGGTAAACCTGAAAGATGTTCACTTATAGGAATAAAAACGTTAAGAATTATTGAAGTAAAACTTGACAGTCATGTTAATTTTATACAACAAATGAACAATTCCTGCATCTAAAAAAAACATCTAGGCCGCTTCCTTGCCTGGCACCCTTTATTATACAGAGCTGGGGTTAACTTTAAAACACAACTATGGTTGGATTTATGGTTACATTTACTCAAGCCTGCGACAAATGTCAAATTTTCTCTGGAAGTTGACAAACCTTAATGAAAATATCTGATGTTTACATGATGCTTCTTTGTCTCTTGATGAGTTCTAAAACTGAAAAGGCCCAAGATCTATCTTTATTTCATTTCAGTGAGGAAAAATGGATTACTGTTAAGTTGTATACCTTGAAATCAAAGAAACAATTGACTTAAATTCTGGCATTTGATGTCACACAGTTTCATTAAGGTGATACAAGTAAAAAGTGTAAAAAATAAAATATATTTTCTTCCCAAAGTCCTTGCCCCACCTGAAGCAACCCACTTGGTTCATTAGTTTGAAGCTGCACCCCTCAGACCCCACCCCCTGTGACTCTCGGTCACATTTCCATGCAGTCACATTCCCCACACAGATATGGAAAGTGTAATAGCACACTCAGAAGTTTTCAAATCCCACTCATTCCCACAAGTGAGACCTGACAAGGTTGATATGATGGTCTCATGTGAGAGATTTTAAAATTTTGACATAAATGCACCATGAAAGAAAGCTTCCTTCTTTACAAAAGAAGAAGTACAGCTCCGCAAAGACAGCCCCTCACACTGTGGCTTATCTAACTCAGCAATCCGCTCTACCCCCTCCTCCTCACCTCTGCCTGGCCATGTGAACTTTGCAACAAACTTGCCATTTTTAAAAGCTCACCAAATTAGAATAATTTCCTTACTCTTTCCCTTTCCACCTACCATGCCCACCCCCAGACACTTGCACACACATTGTCAAAATGTATGTATCTTTCATCTTTGGGTCTGAGCCATTTCTGTTAAAAGAACCATCCTGCATAATAAACTCGATTTCTTAAGTTAGGAAATCACAGTGATTTCCTAAAGCATCTGTAATTGGTGTCAAAGCTTCAGGGAATCTTTTTATGACAAGTTCTTCCGTCTTTAACAATGTAATTATTGTTGAATTCTAGTACATACTGGCATGTAACCAGTTTAGGGATTTTCCTATTTACTGATTTTCTTAAAACACCAATTTTCCTCCTAAAGTTGAATTTTTGAAAGAGCAAGTCAAAAGCTTGGCTTTGGATTCAAATGCGTCTCCTGGATTCAAACCTCATCTCATCATTCATAAACTGGGTGACCTCAGGCAAGTTGCTTCCACTTGGTAATCCTCAATTTCCTAGCTTATAAAAAGGAAGTAATAATATATCTCTACCTCACTGAGTGACTCACTGAGGTTACAATGAAGAACACAAGAAACAACCAAGGTTGCTACTCCTGCTCAAAGAACAAGAATAAATGTCTTATGTGAGTGAAACAATGTAGCTAGCTGTTTTATTTCTGGAAGGGTGTTATCATAGTCACCCAAGAGAGCTCTCAATATTGATGGCTCTGGTTGGATAACTGAAAAGTTAGCATTATCCGAAACATGGACTCAAATTGGACAGGTGAAGCGGACACTTATCATAGCAGAGTATGGTTTGGTGAGTTAGAACCCCAAATCAGAGCATGAGGTTGTCCTTAACAAGCCAAGCAGAGGTAGCATGCACTAAGGCAGGGGCCAGTGTAGGATTGCCAGTCACTAGGAGGATGGGCTGAAAAATCCACGTTCTGAAGTAGATAAATCTTGTACTAGCCTCACCTCGGTACCTACTAGTTCTTTGATTTTGGACCAGTTCCTCAACCTTCTGAGATTTCTTTTCTTATTCTGTAAAGTGAGGATATTAAGTAATCTGCAGAGTAGGATGAGAATATCTAATCGTGGACTATAGCAAAGTCTGTGGAACCTGTCCCCTGACCTCCTCGGCAACTTCTGCTCCAAGCCTCATCTTGGATTCTTCTGCCATCACCACATAGACCTACCAGGAAGCTTGTCCTGCATTCCTGCCTCCTTCCTTCACTGTATCATCCATATAATACTTGCCCCTTCCTCACATCTTAGCTCAGTCAGCACTTCCTGTGGATCTTCTCTGATTTTGCTGAATAGCCCGAATCCCTTCCAAGTGTTCTTCAACACCATATAGTAGTCCTGCATTGTGGCACCTAAGACAGACTTGATTATATTTGGTTGATTGCCTTCCTTCTAGACTAGGAACCATCAAAGGTAGAGAGTGCCTATTTCATTCTACACGATATCCTTGATGCTTGCAGAGTAGGTGGCTAATAATAATCTGTTAAATAAATACTGAAAATCTCGCATATACTAGGCACGTGCAAAAGGAGATTTATCATTTTAAAGTCTTAATATCAAAAGAATCTTCGAGGTCCTCTAGAGACTATTCCACATCACTTTCCCTTCAAATATGTCTCCAGCAAATTCACACCTTCTTAAGAGAACTGAGCAGAGAATCAGTATCTCAAAATCAATGAGAACCTGGGCCGGGGATTTAGTTCAGTGGTTTCACCGCCTGCTGCGCAAGCGCAAGGACCCAAGTTCGTTCCCCGGTACCAAAAAAAAATCAATGAGAACCTGTGAAAATCTTTGTCCTGTATCCAGTGGCATCCACATTTCCTTTGGCTTTCCTAAATTGCCTCCATTGTATAATTGAAACAGCCTCTCAGCTGCACAAAAAGCTACAAATGTGATGTGAATGACTCTGAACCATTCCTTTCAACAGGAAATTTTATGCAAGACAGGACTGGAAACTATTTCCTTGGGGAAGAGAATCCTGTGGGGCTTTCTGTCCAGGCCTTTGGGTATGGTGAGAGGTGGAGCACGTCGTGGGTGGGAGGTCCCGGAGCTGCATTCTCAGATGGTCTTCACTCCACTGTTTGCTTATTCACTTCACCACTGGTCCCCTTTAAAATTCTGTCACAGGGTAGAAGTGGCGATAATGCCTGGGAAATATTTTAATGCCATAATAAAAGTCATGGGAAGTGTGGCAGCACAAGAAAGAAAGTGTAGTGGCAAAACTGTAGAACATTTAAAATTTTTTTCCACTCATTAAAAACAACCCTTAGAGACTTGAAGGGCAGGAAATGCTGCCACTTTATTGCCTTTTTAGTCAAATGCCTTTATGGGCATATCCCTTTAACCTATATTATTAATATTGATCCCTCAGGGCCTAATGCAATTTCCACCTCCCTGTGCTGCCTGGCCCAGGATGCTCTGACCTTTTTTCCAGTTTCAATTATGCCTCCTTTGCATACTTTCCTCCTTTGCCAATGGTTTCATAGGGTTTTTCTCCTCCTCCTCCTCCTCCTCCTCTTCCTCCTCATTTTTCCTTTTTTCTCCTCGATCAGCCACTTGGAAAGGTTGGGTCACTAGGGATAGGAAACACTCCTTTGAGGAAGGCAACATAAAAAAAAAAAGTCATGATATTAGAAAACATATGGCTTAGGGACCAGTAAGTCATAAGTTAGAATTTCATTTCTCGATGTTAACTTCTAGTGAGAACCTAGGCCTCACTTATGAAAGTGGTGGGAACCTTATCTCACTGCACTATTGCTTGAGCTGAAATAGATGAAAATGTGGTGAACTAGCAGCAGTTTACTTACCATCCCTTCTTCCACCAAGTCACTGGTTAGAAGTTCTAATTGAATTAATGCTAACATGTCTTCCAATACTTTTGTGCTTTTCTTTCTCTGGTATTATTAGGAAACAAACTCCTTTAGAAAATTAAATAATTCAGGAAAATATAAAAGAAGGAAACACAATTAACAGCTTCAGTATTTGAGGAATTATTTTGTACAATGACCATGATGTTTGTTGTATATTCACATCATCACTTTAATTTTGACAATGACCTGGGAGTGAGACATAAATACAGACCTCATTTGATATATAAATAGCAAGGGCAGAGGTATCTAAAGGCACAGGTGAGGGGTAGGCTTGGGCATCAAGGCCAGCAGGTCACTCCACAGCATATCCACCTGCTAGTGGACTTCCCCAAATTACCCATCCAGGCCTCATCTCAGAGGAAAAGAATCTGCACTACTCATATGTTATGGATTCCAACAGATCTGAAGCTATGCATTTTTTAAAATAAAAATTGGGATTATATAATATAAATGGTTTTTCTCCATCAACATTTTGTTTGGAGACTTTCATGGGAGAAAAATTCTTCAGATATATGCTTTTGGTTAGTGATCACATATTGCATTTTCCCTTTCATCAAGACGTTCTTCTCTTGAATTTCAAGAGATTTCCAATTCTTAGTGTATAATTTCACTTCAAGTGAAATTTAACACAAATGAGGATTATGCACATTATAGTTTTCAATCTGCAAATAATTTATCTTAATAAGGAGATAATTACACAATCCTCCAGGTGTACCATTTATAATCAGGGACTATAAGAAAAAAATCATCATCCTACAAGCTATCCCACAATGCAGCACCATTTTTTAATAGTTTGAAAAAACTGTCAGTTAATACAACTCAGGTAATATAGTTCAGTTGATGTAATTCATCCCACTACACCAAAATTCACTACCCAAGTACTGAGAAGGAGCCTTCCTGTGTCATCTCAGCAAGTCTGCTCACTGGCAGGAAAGGCGATGCTGTGTGTCTAGACCTGGAGATGAACCACCTCCTCACTTACTACTGTGTGACTGAGAGTGCCAACAGGGCACTGGGAGGCTTGGTCTCCTTACCATGAGTTGCAGGAGCACAGTGTCCTCTATTGTCCCATAGGAGGGAGGGAATTGAATGCTACAACACGCTACACACACTCTTTTCTCTGGCATTGAATTCCATTTGGAACTTAAAATTGCTTCAGTGTTTTAAATCATCCTTACTTTTATTATCATTACCCTGTATTATTGACTGTGCTGGACTAAACATTCATGCATTTATCCAGAATTAAAAATCACAGAAAATTACTGGGTTCAACCCTTTTAAATGCACAGAAATAGCTGCTCAGTTCACAGAGGCTCCAGCTGTTCTCAGACAACCTTAACAGTCTGTTTGCCCCTTGGAAAGGAAAAAAATGTATAAAGAATGAGAATCAATTGATTTTTAATAAGTCATTTCTAAAGATGCTTGATTTTCCCCCCAGCACTGAATTCTATTTCAGACTTAAAATCACTTCTGTATATTTAATCATCCTTACTTTTCCTTTTCTTGGCTCTACAACACAAAGCCTCCTCCTTCTTGGGCAGAACGTCCTCAGTCAGCTCTGAAACGAACACTCAGGGCCTCATCCGGGCTCGGCCAGTGCAGGTTCTTTGGGACGACAGAGCAGACAGCCATACCTAGTGGCCAGTTGGCCACTATTTGGCTCTGCGTGGTGACCTGCTTCTCCAGCCCTCTGTCCCTATTTGGGACTCCCTGCATTCTCTAACACCTTGCCACAGCTCACTGTGTAAATGACCACACTGCACACAATCTTGAGAAGGGCAGGCCTTTCCATATAAGTGGGTTTCTACCTCTCCTCTTAAAAAAAAAAACTGATTGGGCAATCATTCCATAACTGTTATTTTAGCTCTAGTTTCTGTTCTCCATTTTTCTCTGAAAGTTTTCTTGTCCCATAATGTTTGTTTTCTCAGGGATTCGTTGGGACTATATTCCTCAAGCAGTTGAAAGTTTTCTCAGTGTTATCAAAATGTAAATCTGAGGCAATATGATGTTTTGGGGGCTTGATTGTTTCCTTTATTGAACTTTCCTTTGTGTTTTATTTCAGTAGAGTTTGAGTCATGGTGGATATGGTTCTACCAAGCACATATTTCCAGATGATAAACTGATTAAAAAAAAGTCTTACTTCCTTTTTTTCCATCTTTTGTTCTTAAATATCTCATGTTTCTTTTTAACAGGCTCTTTGAAAAATGAGTCTGGCTTTCTAGAGTCCTAACTCTTAGAAGCATCTCCCTTCCCTGTAACAGAACGAGACTGCAGTCCTATTTTCTAGGCCGAGTATGGAATCCTAGAAGTAATATTTTTCTTGTACTTTATGCTACATATGTGGTAGTATGATTCTTGCATCAAGAATTAAATAATAATTATGGCTCACTTCAGTAATATAAATATTTACATAAAATTAAAAGTAAAACAAAAATAATATGAAGAAAATCTTGTTAGGGTTGACTTTCCATTTGGCCCTTTCAAGAGAATTTCAAATCTGTGGTTACCTGCACTCCAACTTTGAGATGATGCCATGATTCAACCTCCTGTTATGTTTAAAAGAGGAGAAAAAAGAAACTCTCAAGGAAATTTTATTTGGAAAGTAGATTTCAATATACTATGCTAGCTCCCTCTCATTCCTGGCTTTCAAAAGATTCTCCAGACCACTGTCATACTTCAGCAACAGCAGCAAGACATTCTTGTGTTAAGAGTAAGAAAAAGGTAAGAGCTTTACCAGCTCTAATCTGCACTAAAGAATTAACCCTGAGAAAGACGGCTAAGGTCTTAGGATTGGGGCTACAACACTCATAAAATGGGAGAGTGGCAGGACCAGCCTCCCAGGGAGTTTGCATGAACTGAGTTAGATGTGTGGATCTCCTGGGCTTCCACACCTGCTGGCCTTTCCCACTCCAGGTGTGACAGTGCCTCTGACCCCTGCCACTTGGGCTGTTTGTGTTAGGGCTCCTTGTGCTGAGCAACAGAGAAGGGGAACCAAAAAATGGAAGGAAAATAAACCAGCACTTACTGTTTCTTCCCCTCTGGTGAAGATAAATAAAAGTAAAAATTGAAGGTACTGTATATTAGCGCTTCTTGGTCATTCTCTTGATTAGCTACAATGTAGGCAAAGGATCTAAAAGGCACTCACAAAGAATTAATCATACTTCCTTGAGCAGTTGTTTCAAAAGATTTAGTGATCACTATTAACCCATATGATGTTTTTCTTCCTATCTTAGTTTAACAGAGTATCTGGCAAATTGTGTGCATTCAATAAATAGTTTCTGAATAAATACATATTTTAAATATCTCAAGCAATCAGTCTTTTAAAAATATACCACAGTTCATTTAAAATTAGTAATTAAGGTTTTATAATGTGCAAACACTGGAATATACTATTCAATAAAATACTGCTCATAGGCGAGTGGCTTTAGGGAAGAACCTACCTACAGATACCAGTGTGCTGTAGCTGACTCAGGTGTGTTCCTGAAAGTGTCTTGTTAAATTCTCAGACTCTTTGTGGGCTGTTATATAATAGCCATTATTAAACAAAAATATTAAATTAAATTTAAGCTTAAAATGAAATATAGTACTCAAACATCATTATTTTACATATATTGTACCATCATCTATGTCTGTGAGGTTGTTTATGTCTCTTTTACCTGTGTAATGTATGAGCATGTGCACTGTGTATCTTTTCCCAAGTCTGTGTGTTCCCACTGGCAGCTTAAAATCTGTCACGTGGTTATTTGCACACACAAAATCAGCATATGCTTCCCTGAAGAGCTCCTTGTTAAGCCAGAATACCTCCACCTCTATCTCAATAGATTGAAATGCTACTTTACAGAGCATTATTTAGCCTACTTAGCCATGGGTCAAAATATTTTCAGAAAATCAAGAAAGATTTCCAGAAAAATCCAATAAACAAAACTTGAATTGACATACACTGTGCCTGTACCTTGTACAGGAATCTGTGCAGGTGAAGCTCTGTCTGCACAGCCAGCTAGAACTTCCTCTCAGTTTCTCTCTAGTGCCTGTTGCCAAGCACTGCTCTCCACATGTCTCCTGTATTGACTATATCGTTACATAGTTAGGCATACAACACTTACACCTGTACTGAACACATGTCGACTTCTTTCCCTTGTCTTTTCCCCCGAAACATACATTATAACAATTTACATAGCATTTAGATGCATGCTATTAGGTATTATAAGTAATCTAGTGATGACTTAAGTATATCAGAGGACAGCCAGGTGTGGAATCCCGGCACTTGGGAGGCTAAGGCTGAAGGATTGCTGTTAGTTCAAGGCCAGCCTGAAGTTCTCACTGAGACCCTGTCTCCAGAAAAGAAACAAAGAAAGAAGATTGTGTAGGTAATATATAAATGCTACATCATTTTACATAAGGGACCTGTATTTAGACCAGGTCTAAATACTCAAATCTGTATTTTTGGATTTAGTATTCACAGGAAGTCTTGGAACAAATTCCCCATGAACAATGAGCAATAACTGTACATTCAAAAATTGCTTTTAGAATCATACCACAGTGATACATGTGCACCCATGTTCATAGCAGCACAGTTTGTGATAGCTAAAACTTGGAAACAGCCCAAATGCCCATCAACTGGAGACTCGATAAAGAAAATGTGTTTTTTTTTATAAAATGGAGTACTACCCAGCCATAAAAAATGAGAAATTGGAGACATTTATAGCTAAATGGATGCACATTGAGGCGATACTCTTAAGTGAAATAAATAGGACACCCATGTATAAATACTGAATAGTTTCTCTGGTGTGAGAAACTGAAAGTGTAAATGGGAACTAAAATGTATGATAGGTAATGTGAAATAGGAAGAAAAGGGGCAAAGGGGAAGGAGGTGGGAGGGGTAGGGGAAAGGAAAGAAGGGAATGGAATTAATATGACAAAATGGAAAAATAGGAACAAAATTTTTGTAAATAAGGAGGAATGGAGGGGTTGAAGGGAGGGCTGGGCAAGGGTGAAAAATAAGAACCAAGAGAGAGATTATGTAAAGGTGCAAATTTCTAACGATGAATGTCATTATATGGTATACCTAAAATGTATCAATGATTAGAATGAATAATCAATAATGCAAAATTGGAAGAAAAGTTCCAAAGGGGTAGGGGTAGTGGGAGGGGCAGGGGAAAGGAAAGAAGGAAAAGGAAAAATGATGAGAAATAGAAAAAATGAAAATAAAGTCTTTGTAAATAGGGAAGGGTGGAGGGCATGAAGGGAGGGCTAGGAATGGGGAAAAAATAAGAACCAAGATGCATCATGTAAAGGTACAATTCCCAATGAGAAATGTAATTGTGTTGTATACCTACAATGTACCAATAAAAGAATTTTTAAAAATTGCTTTTATATTTTTCATAGTTGTTTGCTCATTACAAATGAAAAAGCAGAACCTTAGAAAACACAGCAAGCAGGACCGAAGTTTCCAGATTCTGATTTGATCACCCCATCTATGGCACACCCTGATTGGTAGCAGAATCATCTTGAGAAAGAAAATCCTTCCTGGTGTCCTGACAAACATCATAGGATCAGAAAGAGAGGGAAAGACAGTGACCGCCTGGGAGGAAAGTAAAGAATCCAGTCTGGATGAGAGTAGAATTTCTAAATAAGAGTAGTGGGAAAAGTGACTGGAAAGAGAGACGGGAGTCCAGCTAATAATCAGAAATCCAATATTGAACTTGCTGCTAAGCTGAGGCAGGTTAGGGAAGAAAGGTGAAGAAGAAAAGGATTTAGATCTTGTTCTCTAAACGTTTGTTTTAAAAACAGGCTTGCATTATATGCTTGACTGGCAATATCTGGTAATTTTACTTACTTTGCTTTATGCATTGGATAAAAAACGTGATGTTTTAGATTTATTAGAAATGTATAAAAGATCATTTCTCAAATGCTGCTATGTCAGTCATCAGGAACATAAAAAATCTGTCCATGGTTTACTTCAGAAAATATTAACAATACACATAAATTGTGCCATAAAAGTTGAAAACATGGTGGCAAAAATGCAATATTTCCATGCTAGTTTATAAAAATTTAGTATCTGTAATATTATTTTGGGTAAAATAACATATGTGCACACTTGAAACAATTGCAAGGCCTCCCAGATTCCTTTACTAGTGCATACAGACAGTGGATTAAGTTCAGAAATTTCAACAGACTCGTAGTCGATTTTAAAATTTTAATATAAATGAAATATTCGGTTTCGTCCTTAACTTCCCAGAGTTGTTATTATACTACAGCCCAGTGTTCTTTCCACATTTGTACATGAGCTAACAAGTCATGATCTCCCTGAAGGTAAGTTGACAAGCACGCAGCGACAATATAGATGCCAGATAAGCTCAAGACATCCATTTTATAAAAATAAAGTTGTCCTCTTGAGAGATTCAAGAACACTTAGCTACTTACTTATACTTTTACAAGCCCTTGTTAAAGGAGAAGCTGTATCTAAAAGAAAAAGAAGTTTGACAAGAGAGGGAAAAATAAGTATCTTGAAAAACAAAGTGAAATATAAAATGTAAAGGATAATTAAAGAATACATTTCCTGAGACTAATAAAAAATGAGCTGTAAGATGTCAGGAGTTCATTATAAGTAAGTATAGACTTGTAAGTACAATGTCCCATTTTTGTTCCATTATTGTAATCAAAATTTTAGTTTCCATTCAAGGAGGAAAAGCTGAAAATGACTCAAGGGTGGCTTTATGAAAATATCACAGATTTCAAACAAAAGGAAAAACTCAAGAGGACCAAAAAGTTCATATTACTGATATAATTTTCATGGATTCGGCCTTTTAGTAATAAAACTACCTTGTGTTAGGGTACAAAATTGTAATATATAATAGTTTTTTGTCATACCCTTGTTTTCTGAAATAAAACCCCAAATCTCACCCAATTTCCAGGAACATGCAAAAGTACCTTAAAGAAGAATTTATTGATGGAGGATTTTATTGACTTATTTTATATTTTAAAAGAGGTTTTTAGATGAGATGCAACATGATCAGTCAGTGGCCATATTCAGAATGACAGAGTGGAGCAGAGAGAATAGAAACCAGCAGATCTTCCAGAAAGGTCTGATTGTGCTCCTGTGTCCTAATTTTTTGTGCAAATAAAATTTTGCTGAGGGTCAGCACCCAAATGCAGCTCAGACCTGCGTCAGCATGATGTGTGCATTTCATTCATCACTGCACCACTGTCCTTGTACAAGAGCCCAGCTGGGACACAACTAGACAGAAATGCAGAGTGATGGACTAAAATATGCTCTCCACTGCTCACCACCACTGAGACACTATAGGATAGTTAGCCTCAGCACATTTCTCTTTTCTGAAAGATGTTGATAATAGTATCTGCTTAGAGTGTGGGTAAGAGGAGCTGTGGTGACGATGAGGATACAGTGCTTAGGCACAGGGTGACCACAGGGTGATTCAGCATTTAACTGACATTATTGGACAAAGACAGTATGCGATGAACAATCTGACCTAACCACAAAAGGGATGTGTATAAGTAACTGCAGAAATTAAGGTCATCTGAAACTGGGCTTGATAGTTTGTGTGTGTGTGTGTGTGTGTGTTTAACAGACACAAGCATCCTCCCACTCCACAAGTACCCACCCCTCTGTGCTCCTGTCAAAACCAGGAATGGTCATGGAATTTTCCTTCTTCTAATATTCCATGACTCAGATCCTGGTCATTCCCCTCCTCTCTGAAAGAAACATCTTTTATGGTAAAGCCATTCAGCAGCTAGCACTCTTCTTTTCTCTCATGAAGGTCCCCATTTGGGCTCTGACCCTGCATGGGGCCTCAGGGAAGAGAAGTGCGGAGACACCCTGGGTACGGGGTCAGCCTGAAGAACAGATAACAAAGCAGCGCTGGAGCAAGAAGGCTCTGGTCCTGGAAACTGAAGGTCAACAACAGACATACCTTGGAGGGCATTATTGAGTAGTTTCTCCAACAGTAGAGGAAAATAGGATGAATCTAAAGCCCTCCTGAAGAGAAGGTGGCTATTTCTCTACTCTACCTCACTTCCACCTGAGACTATCTAGACAAATTAAAGCATTCTTTTGACTCCAGTCAATTTGGTTGGATCAGGGCTTAAAAAAAAAAAAAAACAATACCCTTGCCTCTAGTGCCTGATCCAGTGGAGCTTCACAAGAAGGTGGATGAAATGTGAAATATTTAGATTCCTAGGGCAGCTGTGGTTTAGGTATTTACCTGCCTATTGTCCGAGCCTCCTACCAAGATCAAAGTTTCACTGCTTATACTTCATAATTGAGTTATTGTGAGAAACAAAATCAAAAACTTTTGTTCAACAAAAGCTTCAGTATAGCAGTAAAGCCTTCATTACAAAACTGTTCATCTGTGGTATTTTCCTAATTTTTACCTCTTATTCACAACTGGCAAATTTGTTGACATGTATGTTGAGGATACCAAAAAAGTGGTTTGCTTGTGTTTTTTATAAAAGTGTCTCTCACATTTTCATAGTTCCTAGACTTTTACATTATTTCTAAGTAAAAAAATAGTCACAATTACTTATAACTCTACTCTGTGCCTGTTACTATATAGATATTACTTTGTAATATTTTGCACATTATTTTCCTCATTCTACAAATGAAAAATCTGAGGATCAGAGTTTAAGTGACTTGCCCAAGGTCATTTATGTTGTAAGTTACAGAATCAGGACTTTAACCCATGTCCCTTGGATTCTAAAGTACATATTATTCTAAGAAGTATTCATTTTGTCTCTATTTGCTCCTACAATGCATATTTAGCACTTACTAGAAGCAAGGCATTGTGTTTGGTGCTATAAAAGTCATTTGAATGTTATTTTTTGGACATGAACTTACTAAATCTTTCATTCCTGATTGTAGTAATAACATTGCCTCATATTTCCATTCCTGATTTCACATTTCTATAGAGAAATTCTTTAAATGGCTGCAAGATGCAAGAATTTTATTGAAATGCAAAAATGATGTGAGCTTTGAACAGTTCACATTGAAGGACAAACATTAACTTATTTCTATGTTGTTGCAGACTCTAGTTATTTAACCATAATCTCCTAAAAATAAATCTATAGTAACTGATGGGTATTTTTATAGAACTTTACTTAAATTCTCTAATACTCCTTTTCACTTATTTATTACTTTACTTTAACAAATGAAATACAATTTTGGAGCAGTTTATGTAGTATTCAAAAACTT
The DNA here is from genome assembly GCF_053883595.1 of Heterocephalus glaber. Classification (NCBI taxonomy): domain Eukaryota; kingdom Metazoa; phylum Chordata; class Mammalia; order Rodentia; family Bathyergidae; genus Heterocephalus; species Heterocephalus glaber. The sequence goes on from NW_028258317.1 coordinate 38,529,189, forward strand.
GAAATGTGCTCCCAGAAATTCAGCTTTGGGTTTAATTTAAAATTTTCATTTACTATATTTATATGTCTAGGCCCATGCCCCATCTCCACCTCCCACGGGTTCCTATATTCACTGCCAATTTTTAGGAGTAAATATATGATGTAATTTTTCTGCTAACAAGCTGCTGTGACTGCCAGCAGTAGAAATAAATAAGAGTTGAACACAAAGAAATGACAGTGCAGACGGTTGAAGAAGTCTACTAATTCCTGTTGGGTGAAAACTAATGAAAGAAAAAACATGTTTGCAACCAAATCACACCTTTTGGGTTGCCTTCTCCAAGCATTTTTGAAGCAAAATAACTTCATTCAAAAAGCAGATATGAATTTTAGGCAATTTTACTTTACCTAATGAACTCTGAAGGTATAAAAAATGAAAATCACTACCAGTATCTGCGCTGGGTTATCTGAGCATAAGGTACTCAGCCAGACAAAAGGGCAGTTCTTCACCAGCAGCCTTCATCTTGTCTAACTGCCTTTGTTCCTCTAAGTTCAACTATTATTTCTACACAAGAAGAAAGCTATAGCTTTTTCATCTCTGTGACCAAGAAAGTCCTGCCCTGTACTTGATGTTCAAAAATGCTTAATCGATTGAACAGACGATAATTTTGTTGCAATGAAGATCAACCCCACCTATGCCAAGCTCCATATGAAGCTCAACTTGGAATTTAACAGTCACATCTTCCATTCCAGGCTACGACTCTGAAGGCTGGAGGGTTCCATTGATTCATCCCATCAATGCATGCAATTGCTAAAAATTTATTTACACTACTAGCCCTCCACCATCATTAGCTATTTCTTCTCAGGAAAGGGGCCATAATTCTAGATCTCTACTTCTCATAAATGTGAGATTGATGAATATGTAATATATTTACAGCAGTAGTATTTATGAGAGTCAAAATGATAAACTACAATGGGAAAATGGCCTAGTCAATGCTAGGAGTACCTAATGGAATGTTATGAAGTCAATGTGAATCATTTTTCAATTAATTTGTCATTTTGTGTAAAATAAACATTTCACTGAAGGACAATATCCAAAACATAAAAATATACAAGTTATCAGTCTACACTTCAGTGAGTTGTGAGAGAATTACATCCTATATTCACCACCCAATTTAAGAAATGTTATTCCCCTTATTCATCACCATGCTCTCCCTCAAATACTAAGAACTCTTTTCTCTTCAAGGGCATTCATTCTCTTAACTATGGAGAAACAGCTATTATCATGCAAGTGAGAAAGGGTGAAACAAATCTTATGTGCAGTATTTTCTGAATATTGTTACCTAACTATGTGCAGGGAAAATGTTGGAAGGAAACAACTAACATGTTAGTAATAGTTATATTTTAGCAATCAGATTAAGGCAGACTTTTACTTTCTTCTTCTTCGAAAAATATAAATTGCAGTAATAAATAATTGTCGGGACAATGTTATTTCAAAAGTATAATCCATTACAACTAATTGTAAATGCAATTTTTCATATTTTTCAGGAGCAGACATTGTTTTTCTAGTCCTAAAATGACATTTAAAACAACATATCTCCTATAAGAACATGGACAATTACGACATTCTTTTGATTATCCCACTGACACCAATAAGAACCCTAAAACCTGCCACAAAAACTCTATGTGGCATAAAGTTAGCCATCATGACTTCTATACTGTGGCTAGTAAAAGTCTTATAAGGTTCTTGCTGTGCTAGTTTTGTCACATTCTGGAGAATTCTTCCCACCCTCAATGGCTCTGTTTGAAAAAGAAAGGCTAGAAAATAATGCTGGATGTTATAAAGTCAAATTAGCAGAAATCGTACTGACAAAGCAGCAAACTGTTCTAGAAACAGATCTAGAGTTCTGGAAATTGGTTGAGGTCCAGGGGAATGCAGATGATATTTCTGCATTTTGATTAAAATCAACAAAAAAAAAGTGTATCTGTTTGCCTTTGTTTTTACAGAAGTCAGATAATATATCGATGTGGGAGTAGAGATGTGATGAAAGATTTAGCTCTTAACTAAGCCTTAAATATACAGTCAAGATTAGGCAGATTCTTTTTCACTCTGCCCTTCCCCCTAATATTTCTTTCTTCTACTGAGTATTTATTTTGAAAACAGATAAGAATTTACTATGCAACAGGGATGTGTGAGACCTAAAGGCAATGAAATAAAACTAAATAGAAAACAAATGGAAAGAAATTCAACAAAGTAATTCACAGTATGATTTATCTAGGAGAAGAAAAGGTGAAGCAGTTAACTTTCTAAGAAGATACTGGAGAAAGGAAGAAATAGTTGAATCAGTGAACTGATGGTAAAAGACTAGTCCTCCATCCAACCAAAAATCCCTGGTTCTTCCCTGTGCCTTAGAGAATTGCCCTGAGTTACCCAGATTGCTAAGAAATCACAAATTTCCAGTTGGAGGAAGAGAATAGAAGTTGTTAAGAAAACATCATGGCTCAAACTTCCTAAGTACTGGAGAAGTTTGCAAATTTTGGACCTCAAATTGTTTTAATGTCTGAAAAGATAATATTTTCCCTGGAGAGAAGAAACCCAGGACAGTGGAATCTTTTAAAAAAAATCAGTGCTCTAATAACCAGACTGTAAAATTTAGGAGCCAGCCATGACCGAAAGTGGTAATTTTTCAAGTCCTGACACTTATTCAATGCTTCTAATATGGCTATGTAAAAGTATTTCATGTACATACTATTAATATTTAGGTGCCAGGTGGCTGCTATGTATAGTGTTTTATTATTTATGAGTCTGTTTTTTCTGGTTCACAGGGAGATGAGTGGCTGCCATTGACCCCAAAAAGATTCTTTTAACATAGCCTGTTAATTTCTTCAGAGAAAGAATAACATGATAGCTTGGTGATAGTGTAAAATATACTATAGCAGGAGTCAAGAGAATCATGCTGCAGTTGCACATCTCTGACCAGTGAGGACTGTGAGGCTGTGCATGCTGTCTTCTGGGAGAATCAATTTTGTCCTCTGTCACAAGGGAATGTTAACCTTTGCTGAAGGACCACGTTGCCTCAAAAATAGAAAAGGGTTCAAATCAGTTTCCTACCTCCCTCTATGAGTCTCAATTTCATCATCCAGCAACAAAACAACAGTACAGTGGGTTAAGAGTAGAATGTCAAATAATTTCATTTCATGTGATTGATAGGAATCACCTAGTGTGTCATGAAAGTGATTTGAAACAAATATGGGATTACCGTGAAAATACTAGGTAGTCTTCACGTCTGCCTTGGTTAAAGGAGAAAGAGTAACTGCACTTATACTGCCTATTTCTCAGCCCTCCAAGGTACAAAAGTCTCTGGTTTGCCCTGGGCTTTTGTGTTTATGAACTACCACGGGCAGAATTGAGGGAGCCTAATTAAGACCTTGGTTGCCAACACTTTAACAATAAAATTTGGATACAGCTTGGCAGTTTCCCTGGTCAGTTAGGGACCTTTGCTCACAGACACTGCATAGAAGCCTGCCTTGCCAACTTTCAGCAGCCAAGCTTTAAGTAAAAAGCTGGTATTTGAATATTTGCCATTAAAAACAGCTCTGTGGGGTTTTATTACCTTATGTATTCCTAAAGGAATCATGATAAAATCTCAGCTTATCTTATTTCTTTAAACCATTCCACACATCTTATTTCACTCCTCTGAATTTCATAGGGGAGAACCGGGAATAATATGCTTAGAAGAAATGAGATGTAGTCAATAATTCAATTGTTAATAAATACAACCAAGAAAGCAGCTTCAGAAATTAAACACATCATCATGCACGATTACTTTTCATGGCATTTTTATATTGTGAAAGTAACATTATGATATGAATTTAGATTTGTTTTCTAACTGCCAGGCATAGGGCATTCTTACCAGTAAAGATAGATTTTTTTAAAATTAAAGATCTGAAATCTCATTGATTATAGAAACATTCACTCATGTCACATTCATGCCTCATTCAGGCCATGGATCTCTTATGTGTCAACGATGCCTGTTCCGTCATCAACTTCACTACCAGATTCGGCTGGATTGAGGAGCCTCAGTAATGGATATTGATAGTTTCCTGATGGAAAGAAAAGAGAAATGGTGAAGCAAGTACTAATCTGAAAGCTTCTGCACTAAACTACTGACATGTCACCTCTTCCGTGACCATCCCGGAACTCAAAAGAATGGGGATACATCACCTACTACAGGATGGGACACAGGGAGAGAAAGCTGAATATTTGGTGAATACTAACGTGATCTTCTTTGTCACGGAATCTTCTCTCACCAGTCATATAATTTAATAGCATTTCACATAGTTACGTTAGCCATAAATATGATGCTAAATGAAATAAACTTTTTTACTTTCACCAGTGAAAGTAAAAATGTGATAAAAAGTTAGTGTGCTTGTAAGTATTAATTGCTTAAGTCTGTTTGGAAATAAAGATCATATGAGTTCAAGGTCCTAGGATTTAGAAACAACTCCAGATTCTTTTCTTATTCCCCAAAGGAAAACCAGTAATAAATAGGATACCAGACATTTTTGCAATCTCTCTGAGATCAGAGAGGCTAACAAAGGAAAAGTTCTCAAAGGCAAAATACTTTACACTTTTTTACAGTGGAGACTCTGGTAGACACACATGAGTATTCATGACCACCTTGAGTTGTGACCCTGGAAGATGGCACAGAGCCTACAAGGTTGGGCAAGTTACATTCTTATAAGGAAGATCTTTCTGGAACACCCAAGGATAACAGAGAGGTGGTTATCTTTTGATGAAATGAGATTTTCATTCTGCGTTTTACTTGTTCAGTTATCTTTCTTAAGCGTACATAGGATACTTCTGATCCAGTTGCCTTGGTCTGTTTTATCTCTAAGAATCACCATTTATAAACTGAATTTGCCTTGTCCTTCTACTGCATTTAGGCTGATGAAATTGTTTCATTTTAGGTTTCTGAAACTATTTGCAGACCTTTGCCTTCATGTGTTTGAAATAAATGTAAGGCATTAATTTTATTCAGACAACACTGTGCCCAAATCCCTTGGGAAAATGCACCTCAGTGTGCAATTCATCATTATGGCCTGTCCACTAGTCTGTTACTCCCAGAGAGTAAATTAGAAACTTTGAAAGGTGCATTAAGCTGTTCAAGGCTACTAGGTACCATTGAGGGTTGTGGGGCAATAATTTACTTGATGGTACTTTGGTGACCTCAAAAGTTTATGTTGTTTTGGAAGTTCTTAATTTTCTTCCCCAAGATAATTTATGTACTAGGAGGTGGAGTATATTTATAAATATGTTTTTAGAGGCAACAGCCATTAAATAGAGTAAATAAGATAAAATTATCATGCCAAATGTAGAAATCAAATGTTTAAAACTGTTATCTAGCCTACCCATGGAATAGATGTATAGTTTACAAGAGTTATTGCTTTGGATTTTTTTATTTGATGTAAAGACTGTTACATTTTATTGTAATTAGTAATGTTTCATAGCTCTAAGGATTTCCAGATCCACATCACTGCATTTTTGCACAGTATAAAACACATTTATCCAAAGTGAAAATAATGTACTAAATATACTGAAGTTTCTGACAGCAATTTACATTTCTCCTCTTTCTTTCCTACACAGCAGAGTTTCATCCATATTAAATAAATTGCTTGCTATGTCTTGATACCTCTGACTTCAGCCACTTTTCTTCTTTCTTAAAATGAATCAAATTAAGGTTCATCCACAACATAAAAGTAATTGTTTTGGATTTTTCTTTGACTTGAGAGAATCACTAATAAGAAAAAATATTGCATTCATCAATTCTAAACTGCAAAGATTCTTTTAGAGACAAGAATATCAGGATGTGTTGTAACTGATGGCAGATCTAAGATATTTTATGCAACACTTTTCTCTTGTCAGAAAACATGATGCATCTCACAACTGATGACATCACAGATTTAAAATATATATATCAGCACAAATTATCTTGAAATTCTAAAGTTTAAGGCCTGGACTAAATTAGAGAATGGCTCTAAGAACATGAACATTTTGCTCATTAAAAGATAAAGCTGATATATATATATATAGTATTCTTCCAAAGTACTAACATACCATTGGGAGTCCCACTTCTTATTTACAAATTGTAGAAATTTCAAAATCATGATTACATAATTATATAACCTCAAGGTCCCTGGTTGGGTCAATTTCCAGGAGGGATTTGATTCAAATTTAAGCAGTTGATATCACAATTGAATATTCAGATGGGATATGTAGAGTTGAATATCACTTGAAATCAAATTTGGAGTCTAACAAATCTACAAACTCGTAGAACAAGACTTTTTGTTGTTTCCACGTAATCTGTAAAATAAAGTCAGTTTCCTAGCTCTGTGGGTGGAGAACTTAAAGTGGGAGAAATATAATATGATAGACTGACATTCTGAGGCCTTCTACACTCCTCATAGAGAATACCCCAGAATATCCGTTTTTAAATCTATTTAATGGCCAATGCATGTTCAGACTCTGAAAACATTAATACTTATGCACCCCCAAATTCTGCATTTGCCTGAAATTACACTTCAGAGTATGCTACTTTATAATCTTTACAATTATAGAAATAATTAACATGATGAACTGTATTGGAAAATTTTTTGTTTCTCTTTTTCTTTTCTAAAATTAATTTTATTGGTAAATTTTAGATATACATAATAACACTTATCATATGGAATTTGTACCTGCACATGATATATCTTCATTCTTCTTTTTCTCCATTTCCACTTTTTTTTTTTTTTTTTTTTGTACCGGAGATTGAACTCAGGTCCTTGCGCTTGTGGAGCAGGTGTCAGAACAACTGAGCTAAATCCCTGGCCCTCCATTTCCACTCTTAAAGAATAATGTAACTCATTTTTCTTAGCATTCATTTCCATTGACTGCACTGTATTTGTATTGTATTTGTACTGTGTGTGGATACTCAGGGTCTGGTAGCAGGCAGCAAAGGCTATGGAGACTGAAAAACACAATATTTTAACCGCTTTGTTCCTTATCTCTTGGACATCAAGTAGTTACATTACTTCTTTGTGCCTCCATTTCTACAGCTATAAAATAATAATATTTACCTTCATAGTTATTGATAAGATTGGATGAGTTACTACATGCAAAGCATGAATGCTTAAAATAAGTCCCATAGTAACTGAAGAATAATGGCTAACCCTCTTAGTTCCCTGTATCCGGATTGGTAGACAGCTTTAATTTCTCAGTAAACTTTATAACATATTGTCATGTTTTGAATATGATTTTCCTCTCTGGAACTCACATTGAAGTTAATCCTCATTACAAAAGATTAAAGGTAGTTTGAGATAGGCCCTTTAAGAGCTTACTAGGACTCTGCCATCATGAACATATTAATTCACTCATGGGATTAATAGATTAATAGATTGAGAGTGGGTCTTCTATAATAGCTAGTTTGGCTAGGTCTCATGTGTCCTGTTTGCTTTGCACCCTGTGATCCCCCATGCAAACTCTGGATCCCCTTAATTTTGGATTGGGACCATGGACATCTCTTTATACGTTAGCCTGTGTTATTAGCAATAGAAAACAGACTAAAGTGTGTAAGTTTCAGAGGCATTCAGTAATATAACTCACTAAATATTATTGAAGGCTGTCAGGTCTAGAGCAAAAGGAAATTATACAATGTCTCCCACTACAGTGTTCACCCAGCAAGTAGATGCATCAGTAAGTATGATAGAGAGCTCTATTATCTTTTTGCAGTCTTAGAAAGCAACATGGGACTGCTTGTGATAAAACTGTGGAATGGTAGATTAACTATAGCAGAAACATGAAGAAGTTGAGCTTAAAAATACTGCCAGAAAAAAAAATAAAGCAGTATTCATAAAAAGATTACAAGGATTAGGAGAAAACTACAAAAACAATGCAGAGATAACTTTTTTAAATGGTTCGTAGATAAGAAAAATCAGCAAATACATCTGGCAGAACAGAGTGGAAAGAGAATCTTGGTCACCTTGCTGATTTGGTATGTTAAAAGACAAATAAGCCCAGTGTAGTACCATATACCCATAATCCCAGCACTCTGGGAGGCAGAGGCAGGAAGGCTGAGCCCAGCCCATGCAATTTAGTGACTTAGTATGATCCTGCAAAATGAAAGATAAAAAAGGGTTGGAGATAATCTCAGTGAAAACATTCTGGGTTCAATCCCCAGGACCACATAAACACAAAAAGGTCAAATGAGCTAAAATGCATGCTGTGCTTACTGCATATGAGAGCAAATCAGATGCCAATTTTTCACTTAGTTTATAGGTTAGGGTCCCTGGATCTTGGAAAAGGAGGAAGCTATTGTTTCCTGCTCAAAGTCTATAGTCCACATATATGACTTATTTTGTTGGTAAGATAATGTGGGATGAGCTGGAGGAAGGCAAAATATGACCCAGGAATTTGTGGCTGGTAAAGGGGACTGTGGTCATCTTCTAGTGACCTGCACACACCTCTCTGTTTCATCTCTGCCCTCCCAAATCACCAGTCTTTCTCTGATTTCACACATAAAAGATGGCATTTAGAATGTAGAATTACAGCTCTAATCCAAACAGGCACATGAACAATTTTCCAAAAACGACGATTTTTTGTTTAACAGGAATTCTTGTGTAAACCGTTATTCAAATACCGTGTTTTTTATTAGAGCACACATAGTATTAAGTATCCGTGCAACTCACAGACCTTCGCTCTGCTCCCATAATCACAAAGCTTTAGGGAGCAAAGTATGAGGGGTGTTCGAATCTCAGTCATAGATCTATGATCACCTGTAATCAAGCTGTTAGTCAAAGCCATGGTGAGGAATACTGGTCAGTAACAGCATCCTTGACAGGGGCACACAGAAGAGTTAGTTAACTAAACCAAAATTTCAGACTTTTTATCGCTTCTTACCTACTTGTTTGCTACAGGTAGAAAGGAGCATATCACTAGATTCTAGGAAGAATTTAGAAAGACTCATTTTCATCTCCCTCCAAAAGCTGTCAGTACGAAGACCATTTTATTATATTTTGACAACAGTGCATACAATAAGGAAGACAGTGATGAAGCGGAGAGTGTGCAAGTGCTGAACTGGCTGGGTGATAAGACAGAGATGAACAGATTTAGTGCCTGCTATAAGTGGGGAACATGAAAAAGGGGAAAGACACCTAACATATATGCATACTGTCTAAAACCCCTTTAAGGAATATTCAACATTTAAGTTTTCTTCTGAGCCAGTAGATACTGCTGTTTCCTTGATTGTTACACCACATAGAGATTGGGCCATATGGAGCCTCAGGTGTTATATGGGATGTAAATGTATATAAGCACCTTTGAAGGTGCCTTTGAAGGCCAAGCTCTTGTTTATCTTCACACCTTCCATAACTCTAAGCATAGCATAGTGTTTTACACATGGCAGGCACTCAATATTCACTAAAGCCAAACAAAAAAGTATGGTTCCAAAATTTATGTTTACTAAGGTGAAAGTATTGTAAAATATTGGAAAGAGCATGAGACTGGGTGATAGAAATTTTCAGTTTTATTCCTGGCTTGTTAAATTCAACAGCTTTGAAATCTTCAGTAAGTTCCTCCTCCTCCCTGGGCGTTAGATTCCTGCTCTGGAGAGTTTAGGTTGTGTGTCATTGCCTTCCAATTTTCTAAGGCTAATACTTTCATCTTACAAATTCCTAGTGATTTTATTTGGCATTGATGGATTAAGCACTGTTCAGCCAAAAATTCCATCAACTCTGCTCTGGGGTTCTTTAAGATTATGTTTGGTTTCTTATTGTTGTTATAGCTATAAGATAAACAGCTGAGACAAAACTCTCAAGGGTGATAGAAAATACTCATTTACAACTCCTGCCACTGTTGTCTATGTCACTTGATATGATAAAGTGGCCCCATAATAATCATGCCCCTGTACTTACGGTAGGTTCTAGGCCTTGTGCTGTTGATTGAACAAACATTTTTTCTTTTGCTTGCAATAACCCTGACAAGCAGGCCTCTGTTTTAGCTGCACAGCTATCTGTCCAAAAACATGTCTTGAAATCAACATAACGATCACCAGTAAGAGTGGTCAGTGGGGTTTGGGGATCCAAAAGGAGTCCAGGTCTTCCTTAACTTATAACTCTTAATGTTACAGGGAAGATTTTGCACATATTTGCATGTACAATTTTGCATTTATAATATATTTGAGGCAAGCTTTCTGAAAAATGGAATTGATATCTTTCAAGGAGAAATTTTAAGAATATTTGAATGGGTCCTATTTGTGTTAATGAATTTTGCTAAGAATTTTTCTTTGTCCTGTTTTCAGTTTGTTTTGTGGGAACTGCCTTCTCCTTATGAGTAGATAAAGATGTATGGTTCTTAGAGCATGTGGAAATTAGAAAATGGACTAATGGAACCCATTAATATCCTCTCACCAATTAAATGAATTGTAGATCAATACAGTATATTAATAGAGTCAAACTGATACATGTATAAATATCCCACTGGGACAACCTTGAGGAGACAGTCTCAATTATGTTGAAAAGGACAGAAAATCATCTTACCCCACAAAGGCTTCCTCCCCACCTTGTATTTTAACGATTTTGACATTAAAAAAAGTTGTTTTACACTGCTTGATGATAATCTACTACTTTCTTACTGAAAACTAAATATCTAACAGTAGCAAAATGAAAAGCATTCTTGCAACAGTAAAGTTCTTGGTAAATTCTACAGTTAAATGTTTGTATAGTTTAGAAAAGAATTTAGATCGTGTTATTTCAGTTTAGATTTTCTTTTGGTTTTAATATTCAAGTAACTAAAAAAAGAGACTGATTAAATGTGATGGATATAACAGTTTCTATTCTCCCTTGAACCTCAAAGCCTAACCTCGAAGATAAAAAATAGAATTCCAAAGGAAAATTACTGCAGAAGTACTTTGGGCTAAACTGGCATGTCATAAAAATAAAATAATGCCTGTAAAGCTTATGGAACTAATTAAGATTTTAAAGTGGCCTCGTTCCTAGGAAAATATTAGGAATTGTGATTCAAGAAGACTTGTGTTTCACAGGTTAAAACAAAAACAATTGAAGCAGTTTATAAAAATGTGCCAGGATTGCTGTTTAATGAAAATTTTTAATTGATATATAGTGGAATCACATTGTATCATTATCTGTGAGAATCATTAGGAAAATAGGGAATGGTATGAATTCCCCACATTTCCATTAGAAAAGAAAGAGAAGGAGGTCAAAAGTAGAGTATGGCAGTTCAGCAAGAGAAAGAAAACAGACTATAAATTATCCTCTGCAGAAGGACAGCATGTTCAGCCAGACATTACATGTTTCTCTTTTAAAAATAGCTCATTATACTCTGATACACTTGATTGTGAGTTTAGATTTAATGAATGCATACATGGGCTATGGGGGTACTCAGCTCCATCTATGAGTCGGGACTCATATGTGCATACACTTCTTAAAGGACAGAGGCACAACCAGTGTGGCCACTACAAACTGTACAATTTCGAGAAAGATACAGAATAAAGAAGTCAGCCTTAATACTGGAGGAAAGGTGGAGAAAAATCTCAACATCCTTTTCCACTTATGTTGACAGCATACAGAAATGAAAAGCAAAAGGGAAGCAAAAAAGTCAAAATCTGTTTCTTATTACTGCATCTCTTAAGAGGAAAAAATAATGCACATTGGGCTGACATTTCACTGATTATGAATTTAATTTCCATTAGCTACTAAAAACACTTCTTCTACTGGCATTAAGTAACGATCCACCATAATGTAAACGTTTCTTAAGTTCCGGTTCTGCTTCCAAAGTCAAGCTTTATGTAATTTAATTTTAAGGTAATATTTGAAAGCATCAAATGAAAGATAACCAAGTTGTCAGTAAGAAAGGTTTTCCTTCCCAGTTGTCACACTATTCTGAGGTAATCCATAGTAACACAATTAAGTCCTCCATGATTGCTCTATTCCCTTGTGGCAAGAGGGATTGACAGTATAAATCAGAAAGTACAAACACAAGTGTTGTTTTTTTTCCAAAATGACCTACAGAGGTGGATGTATTTGAGGGAACTGATATTTGGTTTTCTCCACAGACATCCTTTGGTTTCCACAAATACCTAATAAGGGACATGAAATTATAACTGGAAGTAATTTGATCATTGTCAATTAAGTGTCCTATGACAAACTTCCACATTCTTAAACATTTAGTAAGACATAAAATGAAATGAAAAGAAAGAAGAATGCTGAGATTAGAGTGTTGAGAGGGAATAAACACTAACCTTGGGAGTAAGTATTAACTGGAAGCTGAGGTTCCTTATTTACAAAGTTCCCTCCAGAAGGATTTTCTGCTTCAGTCCTTCTTTAGCTGACGCTATCCCTGTGAAAGAGACCGGAAAGGGAAATTCAACTTTAGGTTCTGAATACATTATTTCAATTTCCCAGGCCAAGTATCCAAGTCATATTTCTGAAAGAAATTATTTAAATAATGCTTAACATGTAGAGTGTGTATTGTAAAAGGCACCATGTCAGTGTTTGGCACTGATTATCTCTTATTGGTCACAACAGCCCTAAGGAGAAGGAATGAGGACTATCCCTGTGCTATTAAGGTGAGGTAAAATATGAAATATTCTCATGGAACACAGTTAAAAGATAGTGGAAGCAGAGATATGTGTGCAACTTTTCACCTGTCTCTTGCCCGCAGGACTAGTTACATTGCTTCCTAGGACTGCACTGTGAATACTGTAGCCACTGACTACACTTCAGCTTAAATTAGTACACATTAAATCAAATGAAACATTCATTTCCTCAGTCACGATAGCCACACTTCAAGTGTACAGCAGCATGGAGAGAGCATCATTGCTTAGTCCGATCTGATGGCATCATCAGCTGTGCCTGGAGGACGCCGTCAGCTTTCTCTTTCGTCCCCCAAAGCACTGGAAACCAGAAGGGAGGCAAAAGAGACTCTGTGGGCTGGGATGGATCTTTTCTTCCCACTCCCCAGGAAAGAGCTACCATCCTCTCATCTGGAGAAAATTGTTTCTACTCACTTCTCAAAACAAAGCTGTTTGAATAAGAAAACATGATTAGGAATGAAAAGTTAAAAATCAATATCAAACAGAAATGTGGAGGGTACTCAGCGAGAATAAATGTGGACTTTTCACCAAACCATCTGTAAGATCTTTGACAATGGAGAAAGAAAAGCAAGTAAGATTATTATGAAGCATATTTCATGGTGTTGATGTTACTTTGGCATCACATGAAGTACTGATGAGATTTCACTGGGGAATAGTGCTATGTGCAGTTCTGCATAGAATGCTATAGGACGATGTTCTAAGTCGAAGAACACACATGAGAGAATAATCAAAATGATTCAGTGCTAAATCAGGACAAAGAATTAGCCAGCCCTGGCCTGAGTCCTACAGTCAAAAAGATGTTAAGGAATACACGGAGGTAAATGGGATCCAGAAGGGAGCAGAAGAAATCACTGCCAATATTCTTCTCATAATGGAGATTTCATGCAATATTAGGGAATAGAATAAATTTCCAATTGTTAAACTATGAATTAAAATGTTAGGTAGTACACCAAAACTCAAATTTCACATGTGGTAAAGAAATCAATTCAGAAAGAACTTTAATTGTGGTTTTTGAAGGTAGGACCAAAAAAGCTTCCAAAAAGACTGAAAAAACTAAGGTAATGATTTCAGCTGATTTAGGAAAATATATGAAAAATAATCAGTTCATTGTCTAGTACAAAGTCTGGCTTATTTGTAGTCTTTATTCCTAAAGTGAGGATGTCCTTCTTTCTGAAATAATATGCTATGTCAATTCTTTACACTATCTTCAAATAATAGCACAAATTCATTGTGCACCTAAGGGGAAAAAAAATCTTAGATTCTTAGTTTTCTTACAGAAAGAAATCTTGGAAAGCCCTGTAGTTCATTGTCTAAGTGAGATCATAAAGATTCAGAAATAATGAATAATTCAAGCAAAGTCCCTTAGTTTGTTGGTTCAGTTCAGTTGGAACTGAAATGTTGGTGCCAGGTGAGTATTTCGAGCCAATGAAAACAGCCAACAGCAGCAATTGTACCATTTGTGTCCTGGGACCCAAGAAGTCTGCATAACAGTGTACCCCAGGGTTCCCACAGCTCTAACATTTTAGTAATTCTCTTCTTACAATAAAATGTTGTTTTTATTTTATAATAAAATTTTAAAAAATCAAAATGAAAAATGTGTTTCATGCCTCATCATCCAAGGAAAATTACAATGTCCATCATAAAACATTTTTCTATAGATAACATAGATGTTACATATTGAAGGTGCTCTGTAAAGAACACATAGCAGGACCGGGGATTTAGCTCAGTGGCACCTTGGCTGCATCACAAGTGCAAGATCCTGACTTTGATCCCTGGTACCAAAAGAAAAAAAAAAAAAGAACACATAGCAATTGTCATTTTAGGAATAACATCCATGTTTTACAGGCCAGAAACAACACTTAGAGCATGAGGACTAGTCACAGGATTGAACTGAATTCTAAATTTTACAAATGAGGAAAAAGGAGGGCTCACTCTGCTTAGGGAACTGTTCTTTGTCAGTTCCCATGGGGGAACTGCATAGGGGTAATATTGCCTTCCAAACAGGGTAATATTGCCCCCAAAAGGATGGAAATTGGTTGCTGAGCAGTGAAAAAAAAATTAGTTTTATAGTGTATAAAGCATATCTATTTGTAGAGGTGCATTAGGAGATACACAACATGGTAGAGCTGACTTAGATTTCATGGTGGAAGAGGCAGTCAGGAAAAAAAATGTATAAAGGGTTCTAAGAGGATCATAATAAAACAATTGAGAGTCACTGACCTAAGCATATAGAAATTCCACAAAGTAATAAAATAGACAAAATAAAATCAGAGGAGAGATAGCACATTTTTAGACTGATCCTATTTGAGACTTAAAATGTTTTTAGTTCAACAAATAATTCTTTGATTTTCTGCAGTTATTAAAATTGCCTTATTTTGTTCTTATGAATCATCATGCATTTCAGAGCTTCACCGTCATATTCTATTCAAAGTGACCTTCTCCTCACACATTTTCCTGTCTTGTAAAACTCCCTCACTTCTTTTAGGGGACCCTGATTCTTCCTGTGATCTCCCCAGCATCACTGGCCTCCTATTCTCCTCTGCTCCATGAGTGATGATTCCCATTCAGGGTGTGCGGTTTCTATGGAATTCCTCTTCTATATTTCTTGGAAATTTCAGTATCTCTCTCCAGCAACTGCAGTGGCTAAACAGACCTGTGGAGTATGCTTTTATTGCCTCCCTAAACCTTGAGGCCACCCTCATTTGGCTTCAACAAAAGAACATTCCTTTTTTGGCTTCCACAAGTGAGTTAGGTGAGGTATGAGAAGATTTTCCTTTACCAGCACTTCACTTTTATAAAACAAAGTGTCTCCTGCCAGTCCTGTCCTTCTTAATCATCCTCATTTTCCCTCACTACATTGTGAACTGGGCTGGCTTCTCCCAGCTATCCTGTAGAAAGATGGTGGACTTATTTAAATGACAACTCTCTAAACTTTCAATATCCAGCCCTTACTTAATTCTCAGTAATTTCTTTATTCTCAGCTGTGAGGCTTATTTGCTCAACCAAGCGCTGGGCATTTAGCATCATGCTAATAGCTGCCACTTAGCATGGGTTCTGTGCTAAGCATTTAAGACACATTGTCTCATTTATTTCTCATAACCAACCAGTAAGGTAAACATTATTTTCCTCTTTTACAAGAGAAGAAAGTGAGTCTTCAAAGTTAAACAACCGACTTAAGGCATTGTATTAGTCTCTTTCCTATCACAGTACCCAACATCTACTAGAGGAGAGGTTATTTTGGTTTACGGTTTTTAGAGGATTCAGTTCATGGTTAGTTGACACCAAGGAAGAACCAGCATGGAAGAAGGACATGGTAGAGGAAACGTACTCATGCCGTGGCATTCAGGAAGAAGAGAGGAGCTAGAGCAAGAATATACCTCTGGGTCATACCACAAGTGACCCACCTCCAACCAGGTCCCCTGTCCTAACAGCACATTCTGCTACTAAACTCACCAACAGCTGAATGCACTGATGAGTATAGCACCCCCACAACCCAGTCACTTTCCAAACAAAACAGGCTTTGGGAGCAGAACAAACATGTAGCTGAGCTACTATGGAAGCAAAATTAGTAAGACTGTCATGCCCACACTCTTAGGCTAATGATTTCTTATGTGAAAATGAATTAAAATTAACTTAGTTCGAGGCATGATTTGTAGACATCATTTGAGAGACCTAACACATGGCCAGTATGAAAATATACCTATAATTGGGGCTCAAGAAAATATTGATGTTTTATACCATAATTTTTGCTTCTTTACCTAGGTATGTGAGATCTTGTTTTTTCAACCTGAACTGAGAGAATTATTTTATTTATAAGGCTAAATCATAGAAAATAGTATGATAGCACGCAGACATTTTGGGGAAAACCTAAAGAACTAAGTAAATTTACCTTGCTACTGATGTTTTTTTCAGCACATATTATATAAAGAAACAGAAAGAACATAGGAGGCTTTGCTTAAGTAATTTTGGGGCCACCATAAGTGAATCAGAATACTACATCATCTTTCCTTGATAGATGAACAATTTTTTATAAAACTGGCCAAGAATTTTGGACCCTTGTGCCATCTCTGATTCATTTCTGTCACCAACGCCTGAATCACAGCTGTGTGACCTCAAAAGATTGATGAAAAACAGAGGTTAGAAAGAAAAAAAGATTAGGATATATTTGATTTAGAAGTTGGTTGCTTTATTTTTTACCTTCAAATCCTTGTAATCTTATCCATATGTATAGTTTCTAAAATTTACTATTAATCTCACAGATGTTTTTATGGCAAGTACTGCAGATATTCTTACCTGTTGTCCACATACACATTTCTTGGGGACACACTTTTAGTTCTCTAGTCCTCATAGATCATCTAAAAACTGACTTATTGATACTAGAGATCTAAGCCAATGAACTTCTGATTGGGACTATAGTAAATTACTAGTAACTGCCTGAAAGGATCACTAAAATCTCACTCCAATCTTTCTGTTTTGCCTCTTAACAATGGCTTTTGGTGCCATTTGCCACAAGGACCTCTCCTTTCTTGTGCAGAGATTTCAAGGTTCTCTAAGATTTCCCCAGATTATTGGCACTAAAACTTATATGAGACCAATCAAAGCATGGTGAGGTTTAGTTACCAGGACCATGTCTTTCCTCTGAGGTTATTTTGCAGCTAACATTTCTTTCCTTTAAGTGAATACTGGGAGTGGAAAAGTCAGAGATAAAGATGTAGGTTCCAGAGAACAGGGTGCAAAAGCAGCAGAGCGGGCTTCTTAAATTTTAACACAGCAGACAGTGAGATCTTGGGAATGCTAAAACAGTCACAATGAATCACAAAATCTCAAGTTCTTGTTGGCAATGTGCTGCAGCTAGACTCTACAGACTTTAGAGAAATTCGTCAGCAAACTCTCTAGTTTAGAAAGCTATCATATTAAATTAGTCTCTGGAGGGAATTAACAGTTCAGTTCACTAAAGAACAAAGCACACAGGGAATTCATAGGAGGGGAGTAGGGTAGGGAAGAAGGAAAAGAAAATGCAAGTCAGCACTCTGAGCATCTGGTTTTGTTCTTTCATGTGTACAGACACCTGAGCCAGGATACTGCATGTCTGACATTTCAAGTGGCTGCTCTGAAATGGCTAAGCAGGGAGTCTTGTGATTGACTTGTCAGAAGATCACCATGGAATAAGTGCTCCTGCACTCAGTCTTATAACTCCTTTGTGGTGTCTTACTTTGCTCATCCAGGAAATAGAGTCATCACTGAACATAGACACCTCAGAGATGGTAGGGTTCACTGCCCATGTTCAAGATCAAAGCTTCATCAGAAGGAATCTCTGTCTACACCTAGCTCTATGGAGGGACCCCCAATCACCCCACCATCTAATGAGGGCTCTGCTACATATCACATAAGCCCTACTAGCAAAAAATATTCTCATATAATTCTATAGCATAATGATGTAAAAAAGAAGCAATAAATTGAATTTTCAAATTTCTCACTCATAAATATTTTGGATGCATTTTATAGATTGGGCACTGTCCTGAGCCCTTGAGAGATATTAGTGAACTAATTAAAAATGCCCTGATTTCAGGGAGTTTACATTCTACCCCTAGGGATGATCTGCCTCACATCCCTTTGTGAGGACTACAAGCCAGTGAGTTGTTTTCAGTTATGGTATATTTATTTTATTTAAAAATTGTATCTAATATAAAAAAGTTAAAAAGAACATGAGCAATATTGAAGGTAAATGGAACAAAGGAAAGAAGCAGTGAATATAAAATATGGTCAATCCTTTTGTAACCTCAGTCTTTATCAAATTAAATTATTGGAATAGTGGAAAGAAAATGTGTATCTGTCATAATATTCTATTTCAGTTATATTCTCCATCAGTCATGTTCAAAGACTGAATGAGAATGGACAGAATAAATCATACTTTACTTTCCTTAATTATGTCTCACTCAATTTTTAAGAAACATTTCCAAATATATATTTATTTTTATCTGATTTCCACTTGTTAATCTGTTTCATGAATACCTTTTATACTGAAAATTTTGTGCTGGGTTATTTGCACAGTAGTCAGTTTACAGCCCCATTTCACAGGTGAGAAAACAGATATTCCAAGACTAGATGACCTGCCTGAGCTCATACACAGGAGGGGGCAACATTTGGATCTAATATTTACTGTTCCCATGTGTCCTAATATATGAATATCAATAAAAGATAATAATGGTGACTTTGTAAAGATGTTCTATGTATTAGAAATTATCCATGAGAAGTTGCTCTCTAGTACCCACCTAAAGGGTGCATAATAGCTTTTATAGGACCACATCCCATAGGTCAATGAAAGAGACTCTGTACTCCAAATGTAGAGACAACTGTATCAAAACCTTTATTATTTCCCACACAAGAAACTCAAAGTCCTTCTTGCTGTTTCCACAATCAAGCAGTGGTTGATATTTCCCTTCTGTGATTTCCTGATCCTAGTAGTAAACTTTTGTTTCTCACTCAGACCTTACAGTTGTTCTAGCCTGTACAGTTGTTGGAACAGCATGAAATTGAGGACTAAGCGTCCCTGTTCTTAAAATCTACTTGGCCCTTTTACCCTTTTGGACTCTAGTCACAGGCTAGATCAGGGCAGCTTGCTCTCCTAACCACAGTCACCTCAAGGGGAGGGTTTTAAGGTGTTTTCCTAAGGAAAATAGATCTTTGTCTTAGGAAGACTCATAACACCAGCTGATGACGTTGAGCGTTTGCTCATCATTATCATCACCTCAAGTATCTAGACTACCCAAATATGCATCATTCACTTGGATTTTAGCCTGGACTCTCATGCTAGCTAGGTGAATGACTGTCATTCTGACAAGTCATTTTGGCATTTATTCTCTTATAAAATAAGAAAATAGGACTAGGTGGTCAACAAATCCTTTCTGCTCAGTAATTTTACTGTATTCAAAATTTCAGATAATTCTTCTCTCATAAATTTCAGTACACAGGGTGGGATTTGGAGTGGAATTTGAGATGTTTCAAAACTAGTTGTGAGATGAAAGACACTTTATACATGTGGAAAAGCCATCAATTTTGTTTTTGCTGGTTCACCGAAAATAAAATGAAAGCCAGAGTCTCCTTCAATTCTTTCAAAGATAGTGTACTATATGACCACACTAATAAAAAGAGATGAAAGAGAAATGTTTTGAAAATGATGAAGAAGTGCAGGAAAGTAATTGCTAAGGATAAAATCTGTTGCAATAGTATTGTTGAGTCCAGGATGTATTTTTGCATCTAGCCATTGAAATTCAGAGAAGTAACTGTTCTGTAATGCTGAAGCATTTGGTAGTACCTACAGGATCTTGTGGCAATATTTTTTTTCTGGTAAAAAATTAAACCCCAGTGGGAGCTTGGTGGAACATGTGTAGTTCAAGTACTCTGGGGGTTGGGGTAGGAAGATCACAAGTTCAAGCCTAGCCTAGGCAGTTTAGTGACACAATAAAACCCCATCTCAAAATAAAAAAGGCTGGGGTTCTAGTTCAGTGTGAATTAGATTCAATCCCCAGTGAGGGGGAAGCACCTCACTATAAGGAAACTAAAGCATTTGGATGAATAAAACAGAGACTGCATATTACATACTATATTATCCACCTAGAAGAGTCATTGTTTATTTTTATTTATTTCTATTGGAATTTAATTTAATTTATTTTTCTTAACATGGGTGGCAATTATATTTTAACATCAACCTAAATTTGTTTTATGAAGTGTTGAATCATGACATTAATCATAGTCAGAATGGGCTGGTGACTAGTCCTGAGAATTAGGATTATGATTTCATTTTCAGATGAAAGGGAAAGGTTGATCCTTTGCTTTCAGGAATTCTGAAGGAGACTAAGACTGTCTCAAAGTTTGGAGGTTGTTTTTGTTTGTAGTAATACTTCTTATTTATATGTTACAGGTCATTGTCATAATATATCTGAGTGAGCCTTCAGAGGAGGCTCAAGAAAAAAATTCCATTTTTGGGTAGAAGGCAGAAACACGGAGGTTCAGAAATGAAATAACTAAAGACAGTAAAAGAGCTCAAGAACCTGTGGGCTCCTCAGGCATTTGTTAGTTCAAACTCCAGTTCTTAATCCTTGTTAGCTGAGTGGCTTTATGTGGTCATTCTCAATGGCATTCAGTTTTTTAATCCATAGCAGTTTATACCCTGTCTCCCTGGGACTCTGTAGTAATTAATTAGTACAGTGCATGAAAAATCACTTAGCTCAGAATATACTTTTAAGCAAATAAAAAAATACCAAATATTTTATTACTGTTATGATTATTAGATTTTGACAAGGTTCAGAATGTATGAGTGAATACTTAAATTATTCTTTGATTTGTTCAGTATTATTACACTTTCTTTTTAAAAATTTATCAGTACATGTTTGCAAAGTTCATGCTGTTTACAGTCATTTTGGGAAGTGGTGAAATGTACATATGACAGCTGATTTCTTTTTTTTTTAAATCCTTCCCCTCCCTCTTTGTCCTCCAGTTCTTCTACCCTATTATTCTATTGTTGTTGATATTACTTGTCTTAGCTCATGTTATGGCATATAATGTTTACATTGATTGGGGTAATTAGGTTCTGGTACATCGCATATCTTTATTCTTATTTCCCCTTCCTCTCCTCCTCACCTTTCATCTTTGTTCCCTTGGTCCACTTCCCTATTGCAAGAGATCCATCCCCTTATACCCTTCTATCCATCCTTTATCATTCTCTTTGTTTGTACTTTGCCTCATTCAAATGAGAGATATCATATGATATTTAATCTTGTGTGTCTGGTTTATTTCACTGAATATTATGTTTGCCAGGTGCATCCATTTTCCAACAAATAGCTCAAATTTGTCATTCTTTATAGTCAAGTAGTATTCCATTATATATAGATACCACATTTTCTTTATCCAATCATCTGTTGATGAGTATACATTCTGTTTCCATAATTTAGCTACTGTGAATCATGCTGCTATAAACACTGATATGCATGTATTACTGTAGTATGATGACTTAAGTTTTTGGGGGAAGATACCTATCAGGAGGATAGCTGGGTCACATGGAATTTCTAATTTCAGTTCTTTGAAAAATCTTCATACTAATTTCCACAATGGTTGTTATTAGTTTACATTCCTGCCAACAATAAAGGAGAGTTCCTTCTGCACCGCAGCCATGCCAACATTTATTATTATTTAATTTCTTGATGATTGTCATTCATTCTGGAGTAAGATGGAATCTTAACATTGTTTTGCATTTTTCTAATGGCCTGAGATGTTGAACATTTTTTCATATATTTGTTGAACATTTGTATTTCTTCCACTGAGAAATGTCTGTTCATTTCTTTGCCCCATTTCTTGACTGGATCTTTTTTTTTTTTTTTTTGCTTATATTCTTTTATTGGTACATTTTAGGTATACAATACATTTACATTTATCAATGAGTGCTTGTACCTGTACATGATGTATCTTGGTTCTTATTTTTTCCCCATTACCTGTGTGCCCTTATCCCCTCCACCCTTCCCTATTTATATAAACTTTGTTTCCATTTTTTTCTTTTCTCATAATTTTTCCTTTCTCTTCTTTCCTTTCCCCTTTTCCTCTCACTTCCCCTACCCCTTTGAATATTTTCTTCCTCTTTCAAATTATCAATTATTCATTTTAATCCTTATTTCAGTTACTCACACTAGAGAAACTATTTGGTATTTACAGATGTGTATCCTATTTATTTCACTTAAGAGTATGGCCTCAATATGCATTCATTTAGCTATTAATGTCTCTAGTTTCTCATTCTGTATGGCTGAGTAGTACTCCATTTTATTTTTTAAAAATCACGTCTTATTTATCCAGTTTCCAATTGATGGGCACTTGGGCTGTTTCCAAGCTTTAGCTATTACAAACTGTGCTGCTATAAACATGGGTGCAGAGCACCATTCCCAGCACAGAGGAGGATTCTGGGCCACCATAGCACAGCTCCCAGCCCAGAGGAGGCTTGTGGACTGCCGAAGCACCACTCCCAGTGCAGAGGAGGCTTCTGGGCTAATGCACTACCACTCCAAGCACAGAGGAGGTAAGCTGCACAGGCACCAGCAGCACACAAACCCACACTCACACACTCACACACACACACACACACACACACACAGCTCCCCCCACCCCCATCAAAATGAGAAGACATGTAAACAAGTCTCAAAAGTAGACTTCCAGATCACCTACAGCAACCCCAAAGAGAAAGGAGATGGAACACTCTCATACTCAACCACCTGGACTCCCTGAATTGGCAACAAAAGAGGATCTGGAAAAAATGAAATCAGAAATAATTTCTCAGATAATAGCAGAGATGGTGCTCATAGTGCAAGACATGATTAACAAATCTAGAGATCAGCTGAGGAACATGATGGAATTCCAACACAGGAAACAAATGGAATCCATAAAACAGATGCAAATAGATTTCCAGGAAATTAAAAATTCCATTGAAAATCTAGACAGCAGAATGAGCCAATGTGAGGGCAGAATTTCAGATATAGAAGATAAAGTTGCAATTAGTGAACAGGAAAAGAAAAATTGCTTTAAAATTGTAAGGGACCACAAGAAATCAACCCAGCAGCTGCTAGATAATGCAAAGAAGAATAACATAAGACTGATTGGAGTCAATGAAGAAAGAGGAGAGAATGCAGATGACATAAAAAAACTGTTTACAGAAGTGATGGCAGAAAACTTCCCAAGCTGGGAAAAAGAATTTGACATACAGATGAGCGAGGCATATAGGACTCTAACTAGCCTTGATCAAAAAAAATCTACACGTAGGCATATATTAAGATTCCAGAAACCCAACAGAAGAACACAATTCTACAAGTAGTTAGAGAAAAGAAACAAATCACGTACAAAGGAAAGCCCATCAGAATCATAGCAGACTTCTCAACACAAACCATCAAGGCAAGAAGAGCTTGGAGTGACATATTCCAAGTCCTAAAAGAAAACAGCCTCCAACCCAGACTGATGTACCCTGCAAAACTATCTTTCAAAATGGATGGAGAAATAAGATACTTTCATGACAAAGAGCACCTTAGGAACTTCGTGAATACCAAACCAGCACTCCAAAACATTTTACACAATATCCTAGGAAAAGACAATGAAGATTACAACCCTGGGAATCACTGCAGAATGAATCCATCAGGTGTGAAAAGAATTTAAATGGAAAGTGGGAGAATCCAAAAAAAGAAAATGTCATGACAATAATAAGTCAATATGTATCAGTTATAACCATCAATGTTAATGGTCTCAATTCACCAATCAAAAGAAATAGACTGGCAGAATGGGTCAAGAAGCAAGATCAAACAATATGCTGCATACAAGAAACACACTTAATTCAAAAAGAAATTCATAGGCTGAAAGTTAAAGGGTGGAAAACAATACTCCATGCAATGGGAACCTGAAAAAGTAGGAGTAGCTATCCTCTTTGCAGATCAAGAGGATTTCAAACCAACACTGATTAAGAGAGACAAAGAAGGACACTATATCCTTGTAAAGGGAACAATCCAAGAGGAAGAGATGACAATCATAAATATATAGGCACCAAACATTAGTGCATGCAAGTATATAAAACAAATACTAATGGACAAGAAAAGTCATATGTGCACTAATACAATAATAGTGGGGGACTTCAATACCCCACTGTCACAAATAGATCAACTAGACAAAAAAATAAGGAATGAAATACTAAAACTCAATCAAACTCTTGAACAAATGAACTTAACAGATGTTTACAGAGTCTTCCACCCCACAAAATCAGAATACACATTCTTTTCAGCCGCACACAGGTTGTTCTCCAAAATAGACCACATACTCACTCATAGAACATGTTTAAGTAAGTGCAAAGGAACTGAAGTTATCCCCTGTATATTATCAGACCATAGTGCAATGAAATTGGAGATCCATAGCAAAAGAAACTCAAAAAATTTCATAAAAATGTGGAAATTGAACAACACACTTCTGAATAACCAATGGGTCACAGAGGAAATTAAAGAAGAAATCAGACAGTTCCTTCAATTAAATGACAATGACAGTACAACATATCAGAATCTATGGGACACAATGAAAGGAGTCGTATGAGGGAAATTCATAGCAATGAATACTCATATTAGGAAAACAGAGCGAGCCCAATGACACAACCTGATATCAACTCAATAACAATCAATGAAATTGAAAATGTAATTAAAAACTTACCAATTAAGAAAAGCCCGGGTCCTGATGGCTTCACTGCTGAATTCTATAAGACATTTAGAGAGGAACTACTGTCACTACTCTTTAAACTCTTCAATGAAATTGAAAGGGAAGGGATACTCCCGAATTCATTCGTGGAAGCAAGCATCACCTTGATCCCCAAAGCAGAGAAAGACCCAACCGAAAAAGAGAACTATAGGCCAATCTCACTAATGAACATAGAAGCAAATATCCTTAATAAGATACTGGCAAATAGAATGCAGAAGATCATCAAGAAGATCATACACCCTGACCAAGTGGAATTCATCCCAGGGATGCAGGGATGGTTCAACATACACAAATCAACAAATGTAATACACTATATCAATAGAGCCAAGGAAAAAAACCCATATGATCATCTCAATAGATGTAGAAAAAGCATTTGACAAAATCCAGTACCCATTTATGATAAAAACCCTATGAAAAATTGGAATAGATGGTCTCTACCTCAATCTGATAAAAGACATCTATGAAAAACCAACAGCCAATATAATACTAAATGGTCAAAAACTGAAATCCTTCACACTAAAGTAAGGAACAAGACAAGAATGTCCACTATCACGACTCCTGTTCAATATAGTTTTGGGAACATTAGCCACAGCAATTAGACAAGAGAAAGAAATAAAAGGAATAAAGATAGGAAATGAAGAAGTCAAATGGTCATTATTTGCAGATGACATAATACTCTATACAGAAGACCTCAAGAAGGCCATGAAAAGTCTTCTAGACTTAATAACCAAATTCAGTAGAGTAGCTGGATACAAGGTCAACACACAAAAATCAATAGCTTTCCTCTGCACAAACAGCAGATTCACTGAGACAGAAATAGGGCAAACAATACCGTTCAAAATAGCATCCAAAAAACGGAAATACCTAGGAATCAACCTAACAAAAGAAATCAAAGGCCTCTTTTCTGAAAACTATAGCACTCTGAAAAGAGAGATTGAAAATGATATCAGAAAATGGAAAGACATACCCTGCTCTTGGGGAGGAAGGATCAACATAGTGAAAATGGCCATACTTCCAAAACTGCTCTATAGATTCAATGCAATCGCAATTGAAAGCCCAGCAGCATATTTCATGTACCACGAGAAAACAATACAAAAATTAATTTGGAACAAGAAGAGACCCAGAATAGCAAAAGCAATTCTAGGTAACAGAGACATGGCAGGGGGTATCACAATCCCAAACTTGAAACTATACTAAAAGTTACTCTGATTAAAAAAAAAAAAAAACAGCATCGTACTAGCAAAGGAACAGACCTGAGGACCAGGGGAACAGATTAGAAGATGCAGAAACAACTCCAGACACACTCAGCCACCTCATCTTCGATAAAGGAGCCAAACACCCTCACTGGAGGAAAGATAGTCTCTTTAATAAATGGTGTTGGAAAAATTGGGTTTCAACTTGCCAAAGATTAAAACTAGATTAAAACTCTCATCATGCACTAAACTAAAATCAAAATGGATTAAAGATATAAATATTAAAATAGAAATGCTGAACAGGCTGGAAGAGAGGTTAGGTAGAACTCTTGAAGACACTGGTGTAGGAAAAGATTTTGTGAACAAAACCTCAGTTGCCCATGAACTGGGATCTTTTCTTATTAAAAAGGTTCTGCACAGCAAGAGAAACCACCAACAGTGTGAAGAGACAACCCAAAATGTGAGAAAAATTTTCACCTGCTGTCCCTCACACAAAAGTCTACTATCTAGAATCAATAAAGAACTTCAAAAAATCAGACCTCCCAAATTTAAAGACCCAATCCAAAAATGGGCATCTGAAATGAACAGACATTTCTCAGACAAAGAAGTACAAATAGCAAATAAGCATATGAAAAAATGTTCAACATCACTGGTCATTTGAGAGATGCAAATGAAAACAACACTGAGATTCCACCTCACTCCAGAAAGAATGGCTGCTATCATGAAATCAACCAATAACAAATGTTGGCAGGGCTGCGGGGAAAGAGGAACCCTGCTCCACTGCTGGTGGGAGTGTATACTGGTGCAACCACTGTGGAAATCAGTATGCAGATACCTCAAAGAACTAGGACTGGAAGTCTCATTTGACCCAGCTATTCCCCTGCTGGGTATCTTCCCCCAAAAATTAAAAGAATCATACCACAGTGATATATGTGCACCCATGTTCATAGCAGCATAATTTGTAATAGCTAAAACTTGGAAGCAGCCCAATTGCCCATCAACTGGAGATTGGATAAAGAAAAAAATTTTTTATAACATGGAGTACTACTCAGCCATAAAAAATGAGAAATTAGAGACATTTATAGCTAAATGGATGTACATTGAAGTGATACTCTTAAGTGAAGGAAATAGGACACACTTTTGTAAATACTGAATAGTTTCTCTTGTGTGAGAAACTGAAAGTGTAAAGAATGACTAAAAGGTATAATAGATAATGTGAAATAGGAAGAAAAGGGGCAAAGGAGAAGGCGAAGTGGGAGAGGTAGGGGAAAGGGAAGAAGAGATGGAATTAATATGAGAAAAATGAAAAAATGGAAACAAAGTCTTTGTAAATAGGGAGGGATGGAGCAGTTGAAGGGAGGGAAGGGGAAGGGGGAAAAATAAAAACCAAGAGAGATTATGTAAAGGTGCAAATTCCCAATGATGAATGTCATTCTATTGTACACCTAAAATGTACCAATAAAATAAAATTTTAAAAAACATGGGTGCACATACATCTCTGTGATATGATGTGGAATAGCTGGGTCAAATGGGACCTCTAGCCCTAGTTCTTTGAGGTATCTCCATACTGATTTCCACAGTGGTTGCACCAGTCTGCACTCCCACCAACAATGGAGAAGGGTTCCTTTCTCCCCACACCTGCACCAATATTTGTTATTGGTTGATTTCTTGATAGCAGCCATTCATTATGGGTTGAGGTAGAATCTCAGTGTTGTTTTGATCTGCATCTCTTGAAAGACCATCTTGACTGTATCTTGAATTTTTTGTGGTTTAATCTTTTTTGAGTTCTTTGTATATTCTAGATATTAGTCCTCTGCCTGAGGAGTAACTGGCAAAATTTTTTTTCCATTCTGTAGATTGTCTCTTGACTGTGCTTATTGATTCTTTTGCTATACAGAAGCTTTTTAGTCTGATATAATCCCATATGTTGATTCTTGCTGCTATTTCTTGTGCAACTGAAGTTCTGTTTAGAAAATCATTTCCTACACATATGTCTTTAAGTGTTTTACCTATATTATCTTTTAGTAGGTTTAATGTTTTTGTTTTATTGTTTAGATTTTTGATGCATTTTGATTGTAATTTAGTATATGGAGAGAGATAAAGATCCAGTTTCAATACTCTTCACACAACCAATTTTACCAGTACTGCATGTTGAATAGGCTATTTTTCCTCCAACATGCTTTTGGCTCCTTTGTCAATTCAAACGGTTGAATATGTTTAGGGAAGTTTCTGTATCCTCTGTTCTGTTCCATTTATCCACATATCTGCTTTTGTTCAAGTAAAGTCACATTTTTATCACTATTGCTTTGTATTACAGCTTGAAGTCAGGTATCACTGTGCCTCCTGCTTTTCTCTTGTAGCCCCAAATTGCTTTTGATACACTGGGTCTCTTCTAGCTAAATATGAATTTTAAGATTAGTTTCTCTTGAAAATGGAAAAATAGGAACAAAATCTTCCTAAATAGGGAGGACTGGAGGGGTTGAAGGGAGGGCTGGGCAAGGGTGAAAAAATAAGAACCAAGAGAGAATATGTAAAGGTGCAAATTTCCAATGATGAATGTCATTATATTGTATACCTAAAATGTACCAATGATTAGAATGAATAATTGATAATGTAAAATAGTAAGAAAAGGTCCAAAGGGGTAAGGGTAGTGGGAGGGGCAGGGGAAAGGAAAGAAGGGAAAGGAAAAATGCTGAGAAATGGAAAAAATGGAAATAAAGTCTTTGTAAATAGGGAAGGGTGGAGGGTGTGAAGGGAGGGCTAGGAATGGGGAAAAAATAAGAACCAAGATGCATTATGTAAAGGTACAATTCCCAATGAGAAATGTAATTGTGTTGTATACCTACAATGTACCAATAAAAGAATTTAATACAAAAAATAAAAAAGATTAGTTTCTCTAGATCTGTAAAGTATACTGTTGGTATTTTGATTGGGACAGCATTGAATCTGTATAATAGTTTTTTGTTAATGTGATATATTACACTTATTGACTTATGTGTGTTGAACCATCCTTGCATCTCTGAGATGAAGCCTACTTTAACATGATTTATAACCTTTTTGATAATGTGCTGCATTCTATTTTCTAATATCTTGTTGAGGATTTTTACATCTCTGTTCATTCAGGAGACTGACCTATAGTTTTCTTTTCTAGGTGGATCTTTATCCAGTTTGGTGATCAGGGTGATACTTGTTTCCATAAGTGGATTTGGGAGCACTTCATCCCTTCAGTTTTTTTGAACAGCTTGAGAAGTATTGGTGATTTAACATCCTTAAAGGTTTTGTAGAATTCAGAGTGAATCCATCAGGATGTGAGATTTTTTAAATTGGTAAATTCTTTATTACTGTGACAAATTCATTGCTAATTGGGTTGTTAAGTACATTTATGACTTCTTGGGTTAGTTTTGGTAGTTTACACATGTCAAAGAATCTATTTTTCAAAATTTGCTAATTTGTCAAAATATAATTTTTCAGTAACTATCCTCTGAATTTTGAGTGTTGCAATTTCACCCTTTTGATTTCTATTTGCATCCACATAAGTCTTTTTTCTCTTGGTGAGTCTGGCTTATCTATTTTATTCTTTTAAAGAACCAGATCTTAGATTCATTGATTTTTTTAGTGTTTATTTAGTCTCAATTTTATTGCTTTCCACTCTCATCTTTATAATTTCCCCATTTAATTTTGGTTTGGGGCTGGTTTATTGTTGTTTCTCAAGTATCTTAAGATTTCCCATAAGGTTATGTATTTTAGCTTGCTCAGTTTTCTTAATGATTGTGATGGATTTTCCTTTTAGAACTGCTTTCATAGTGTTCCAGAGATTTCAGTGAGTTGTACTGTCATTGTCATTAACTTTCAGAAATTTTTTAATTTCTTCTTTGATTTCTTCCATGACTCATTGGTTGTTTAGGAGAATGTTGTTGATTTTCAGGAGATTTTGCCTTTTCCAAAATTTCTTCTGTCATTGATTTCTATTTTCATTGCACAGTCGTATGACAGTATACATGGAGTAATTTCTATTTTTTATATTTTCTTGAGGTGTTTTTGTTGGCTAGTGTGTTATCTATTTTGCAAAAAGTACCATGTGCTGCTGAAAAGAATGTATACTCTTTTGCAGTGGAGTGGGATACTCTGTATATATGGATACTCTGTATCCATATGTTCAAGGGTGTGGTTCAACTCTGATTTTTTTTATTTTTTTTTGTTTAGTTGATCTCTTTGTTAAAGTGGCATGATAAAATCCCTTACTGTTGTGTTAGTGTTTATTCGATATTTTAATTTCAGTAGTTTTTCTTTTATGAAAATAGGTGCTCTAGTGTTTGGTGCACATATGTGTATCAGTGTTATGTCTTCTTGTTGGATTTATGTAGGGACCTTCTTTGTCTCTTCTAATCAGTTTTAGCTTGAAGTTTTACCATGTGTGATATTAGAACTGCTACTCATGCTTGTTTTTGGGGTCCTGGTGCATGAAATGTTGTTTTCCACCCTTTAATTTTTAGTCTACGAATATCTTTTTGAATTAGATGAGTTTCTTGAATGCAACAGATTGTTTGATTTTGTCTTTTGATCCAGTCTGCCAATCTGTCTCTTTTAATTGGAGTGTTGAGACCATTGATACTACTGAGATGTGTTGGTTATTTACTATCAGTCCCTTCTTTATCAGTTGATGAATCCTTTTCCTAACAGTTATTGTTGGTGTATAACCTCATTAGTTTCCCCTGTATTTTTAGCTGTACCCACAAGAGCTGTATTCATTTATCTTTTGAGCTGGTCTTTTTCATGGAACTACCTTATTTCTCAATCTGTTTTGAAGGATAGCTTTGCTAGATAGGTTAATCTGGGTTGGAAGTTACTTGCTCTAAGGGCTTGAAATACTTCACTCCAAGCTCTTCTGGCCTCTGGGGTTTGTGTTGAAAAGTCCACTGTGATTCTAATTGGTTTACCCTTATATGTGATTTTTTTTGTTGTTGTCTTTCTCTGGCTGCTTTTAAAATTTTGTTTTTCTTCTAGATACCTGGTAATTTAATAAGAATATGTATTGGTGAGCTTCTTTTTTCGATCATAATTGTTTGGTGTTCTATAAGCATCACTGACTTGTATTTTACTTCTTTTCCTATATTTGGGAAATTTTCTTCTATGATTTCTGTAAACATGTTAGTATATCCATAGGTGCTATCTTCTAGTTTTTCTCTAACTCCAACTCACCTTAGGTTGGTCTTACTGACATCTAGTAGCTATTGGATAATCTTGTCTTGCTCTTTTATTTTCTTTTTGATGTTTTTGAGCTCTTTAACATAATTCACTATTTTGTCCTCAATATCAGATACTCTGTCTCTACATTAGTCATTTCTGAAATTTATGAATTCTATACAGATTTTTATTTCAGGTATTTCTGTCTCACATCTTTTCAAGGATTCCATATCCTTGTTAAATCTGTCATTCAAATTTTGAATTGTTTTGGTTAGCTTGCCCAGTTTTTTACCTATTTCCCCAAAATTCTCTGGGTGCATGTTGAATGAGATTGCTGTAAACTTTTGATTCATTTTCTCTTTGAACTCATCTATTTTCTTCATCCCTTCTTTTCATAGACTTCTGCTACCTGGTATTTGTTTTCTTCTCCCTTTGTTGAGGTAATTCAGGGATTTTTATTTCCTTGCTGCCATCATGCTGCACATGTCCCCTTCTTTTTCCTTCTCCTTTTTTGGGAGGTACTACTAGTTGAGGACTGGAGAAGGGAGGAGAGTTATGTGGAGATTTTTAGTAGGATGTGAATAATTTTCAGCTTTGTATGTTAAATACTAGTATTTTCTCCTTTTGTTATGTCCGTGAAGTGATTTCAACTCTGTCTCTATGTTTTACCAAAAAAATAACTTCTGGTTATAACAGCATTCAGAGATTCAGTCTTACAACACTTCTATATGATAATTTTTGCCATTACACTTCTCCCTTTTGTCTATCCTCTCTGCACACTCTGACAGTTTATCATTTGTGGTTGCTCTGTAATGAGTTAGGTGTAATGTGATGAGGAGAATGGGAAACAGTTGAATGGAGACATTAATGGGGGAGATTTGAAGGAGGGAATAGTGGTAGATGGGAAGAAAAGGTTGATGTGGGGTCTGATTCTATTGGGATACTTTTAGTTGAGTGGACGGGTTAATATCGAGAGTTATCAAAGAATATTTGTGGGGCAAGGATGACATATGGGAGAAAGGAGGTTAATTTTGTGATTGAGGGAAGCTTTGTGGTTGTTAGAACCTGCTGATAGGGAGGATAATAGGCTTGGTAAGATATGGAAGAGCCAAAGGATTAAGATGGGGAGGATCAAGGGTTAATACTGGAGAAGATAGGAGTGACTTTGAGGAAGCTAAGGATGGGAAATTAAAAAGCTAAGGAGGAGTTTATGTGTTTGGAGAAAGAATGAAGAGATATGTTAATAATATTGTTTCTGGGGTTTGAGGTGAAGAAACTAGATAGGACCAAGATACATCATGTATAGGTACAAGCCTCCAATGATAAATGTGAACGTATTATAAATCTAAAATGTACCAATAAAAGAAATTAAAAAAAAAACAGATAGGGAGCTGACACAAGGGAGAGAACCTAGCCATCTATTGAATCAGAGCCAATGACAGAACAAATACACAGAAGTAATAATCTAATGAACACAAGAAACCATTAAGAGACACAACATAGCCGTACATTCCTAAATAAAACAAGAAACATACACAACTTAAGCCTGTTATGTGTCCAATGGGGACTCAGATTAAATATTCTAATGAGACACTGCATAAATGATTCCCAAGTGGCTTCATTGTCAGAGAGACTGAGTGCTCACACTCCAACAACCTCTCTGATTTTTCCACCACAATACTGAAGCTAACTCAGACGTAGGATTTCTTTCAATCAGGTAGCAGGCATTCTTATAAAGTTAATCCAGTCTGAAATCCTTGGTTAGGAACTTTTGCTGTTCCTCTCAGTGTGATGGTGGATTCTGCAGACAGATTCACTAGCACAAAATTTTCCTCTGAGTCAGGATTATTCCTATGCAATCAAATTGGCTACAACATTAACAGGCTAATCCATTACAGCCGTATCTATCAGGTCCAGTTGTAAAATAACATACCATGAGGCCCCATTTTGGGTCCCATTTTAGCTTAGAGAAGAAATCCATGGTTATATTATAAACATCATAACAGCCCAAGTATTGATCCACAGTTAATATGCACTAAATGTGATGCCTCTGTTTCTTCTAATGATGAAAAACAGCATTCCACAGTAATTTCATAGATTGAGTTATTTGAAGTCCAGGAGGTAGGGACTGGATAATGCCAGAGTAGGGAAAGAGAAGAAAATAAAAGCTTTTAAAAAGAAGTCTTCTGCTATGCAGTATAAGGAGGAGGTAATAGGAGGAAGGCAAGGATCCTAATGATGGTAAGGGTATGTTATATATTTAGATGGGGATAATGGAAAACGGTGCAGAATTGGTAGTGAGAAACGGGGATGGGAAAGATTCTATGACTGATATAAATATTAGAAAAAAAGTTAAAGGGAAACAAATAAAAGGGGGAGAAGAAAGAGAAGAAAAATAAGAAACAACAGAAAGAAGGCTAGCAAAAAGATATGGATTAAGGTAGGAGGGATAAAGAGACGGGAGAATTCCCTTACCCTCTCTATAAACTATAATGGAAGAAAAAGGCAAGAGGAAGAGAAGCACACACATACAAACAGGCACACTCAAGAAAACAGGGAGAAATACTGGAATAGAAATGGTGGGAAAATAAACAGAAGGAGGAAAACAGCAAAAAGATAAAAAATTTAAAACAAAAAATAAAAAGTAATAATATAAAGTAAAAATAAATAAATAAATTATAAAGTTTTCTGTGTTTTAGAACTCATGACTCTTCTCAGCCTAGGATTAAGGAGCAGGGCCCAGGCCAGTGGGCCCTCTGGCTATGCTGGGAGCCCGAGTGGCTTCCTCCTGCACCACACTGTGTGCAGGCGTGGCCTGAGGGAGGACAGGCCCAGTGAGGAGCTCAGGCCCACCCGGCCTCTGCCCACAGCAACCCTCCGTGGTCGCTGGCCCCAGCCCCTCTGCAGGGACTCCTTCAGCCTGCTCGCCTTCCTCATCCACACGGGGAACCTGACAGTGTACAGGGCGTGCAGGCCGTACTTGGCCTCCCAGCCACGGCGCCTGCCCGCTCCTGCCCCACCTGGGCCGCACGGGGACCCACTCGCCACTGTGGGCTATGGAAGGCACTCTGCTAGCCACGCCCAGTTTTCCCCGCGGGCTTCAGCAGGGCTGGTCCTCCCAGCCCCCTGTGGCTCTGCCTTTCTCTGCCTTTCCAGGAGCCTTGCGCTGTCCTCCTGCTGGCAGCCAGTCGGTCTGCAGGCCTCTTCTCTCACCTCCCTGGTGTGATTTCTTGGGTATCACTTACAACTTTTTCCATCTCAGTCAGTTCTCTTCGGGTTTCTGCGTAACCTCTTCTGGCTTTGATTTCTTTCCAAGCTACTTACTGTTTTCCAGACTCTAGACACTGTCATTGAGAAGCTGAGCTGCTGGCACTTACTGCTCCACCATTTTTCTTTTCTCTTTGAAATGTGGACAGTAAAAAACACACTGCCTCAAATCCCCCTCAAAATACTGCCCCTCACTTTCAAACACACTGATTCCATCATTGTTACCACTTTCTGAAGCAGCTCTGGAAGTTTTCTTTTATGAGTGTCTTTAGTTGCACTGTAGTGGCTTCCTCCATGTCCTGAGTCAACTCAAAACATTACCTTTCATGGTCATTTAGACTTCGGAAGAGCCAGAAGGGGCACTATGCCAGACATGATAAGGTGGATGAGGACACACAGTAATGTTCTTATGAGCCTGCCTTTCTTTTGAATAGCATTCGGTAGCAGCATTCACAGTATTTTGGATCACAAATCATAAAGATATTCACAAAGGAGGATTTCCAGAACTGCTTGAGAAACTGGCAGAAATAATGGGATAAATATGTTCAAAGGAAGGGGTGGGATTTTGAGGGGGATTAATGGCAATGCATCTTTTACTGTAATATTTTTTAAATTAAATATTCACTGTATATTTCAATTGCCCATTATATAAGTCTCAGTGGACTATAATCATGAAACATTTTAACTTTTCTCTGGGCACAAATTTTCACTGCATTTTTTTCTGTCTCCCTTTCCCATCCCTTAGCAATATCTTGAGTAAATTCAATAACATTTGGATCTGTTTGGATAATTATAATTTTATCTTATTTAAAACTCTCAGCTCAAGTAATTTAAATCTCTTATTTTATATCCCCACCACTCTCACTCCCAACATCCTGGATGTGAGACTCAGAATGCCTAAATCAGAAGGCAATGGAGGGAGGTCTGGGTCCAACAACTCTTTCCTGCCTCCTTTCTAAGACACAGCCATCCTGACTGAGGGAAACAGTGAGCAAGCAGGAAATAGGCAAGGGTTTATTTATTTATTTTTATTTTTATTTTTATTAAATTCTTTTATTGGTACATTGTAGGTATACAACACAATTACATTTCTCATTGGGAATTGTACCTTTACATAATGCATCTTGGTTCTTATTTTTTCCCCATTCCTAGCCCTCCCTTCAAGCCCTCCACCCTTCTCTATTTACAAAGACTTTATTTCCATTTTTTCCATTTCTCAGCATTTTTCCTTTCCCTTCTTTCCTTTCCCCTGCCCCTCCCACTACCCCTACCCCTTTGGACCTTTTCTTACTATTTTACATTATCGATTATTCATTCTAATCATTGGTACATTTTAGGTATACAATATAATGACATTCATCATTGGAAATTTGCACCTTTACATAGTCTCTCTTGGTTCTTATTTTTCACCCTAGGCAAGGGTTTATTATTGTCTCTATGCTTTACTGGCTGCTCCCTTGGGGCCTATTTGATTGTTGCCTCTCTGGATGGCTGCAGTGGGCTCACTGTGCCTTGTACAATGTTGGCTCCCTCCTAAGACACATGTTTGAGTTGTCAGGGAGGGGACACACAAGGCTTCTCCTAAGCCCAGTTATGTAACATGACAAGTTAGGTTAGCGTGTTATTTTGCTAAGGCTGCCATAATAAAGTACTGCCAACTAGATGGCTCACACAATGGAAATGCATTGTCTCACAGTTCTGCAGGCTCAAGTCTAAAACCAAGGTGTCACTAGGATTGGCTCCTAGCTTGTGGAAGCACTACTTCAGCCTTTTTCTTCATCTTCTCCTAATGTTGTCCCTAGTACATGCACTTGTCCAATGCCGAAATCTTCCTTTTTTAGGACACCAATTATAATGGATTAGTGCTCATTCTTACAACCTCATCTTAAGAAATTACATCTATGACAACTCTATGACCAAATAAGGTCGTATTCTGATACAGTGAATTTTGGCAGAACTTTGGGGGAACACAATTTAACTCCTATGTCAAAACAGCCAGTCCCATGCCAACAATCTCTGCTTCAAGCTCTTGCATAATATGTGCATGTACCTGTTGCAGACAATGAGGGAGCATATTGGATAGTTCCTTTCCACTGACCCCTACCTGGTTATACCCATGTTTATCACTCAAGATCAGTAGCTTTACTCTGCAAATCATCCACTCATTCTCCCAGTTCAAGGAGAGAGATACATTTGTACACCCAGCTTGATCTCATGAGCTGTGTGATTCTAAGGTACTGAGCCCACATCTGCTCTCTAAATATCTTATAAGAATTCTATTCAAGTCTCTAAATTTTGTTTATCCTTATGTATTTATCACATTCTGTTTTAAAAGCTGGTTTTCCCAATGATGTGAATATTTTACTACTCCTCTTCCTAGATTTTCTCTGTCTGTAGAGTACTGGAAGGGCATGGGAAGAGCTGAGAAAGCTACAGGATGGCTTATTGATGTTTTGGTTAATTTTCTCTGTTCTGGTTGCTCAACCAACACAGCCTAAGGACTGAACTTGAATCTTTGTAGACCCTATATGTCAGTTCTGGTCATCTTAAAATAAGAGTTCTGTTAAACATACTTTCCCAATGTTCTTATAATTTAGGAAATTTGATCCAGCATAATTGGTGGTCTAGCAAAACACTGTGGCAGATTAAGGGACAGACAGAAGCTTAATAAGAGAGGTAACCACAACCCAAGAACAAAAATGCCTGGACCAAATGACTGATACTTTTCCATGGTCGCACTTCTGGATATGAAAATTACATTTGCCAGCCCCACCCCCACCCCCGCCCCAGCAAGAGTTTAAAAACAAACCTAGCAAAAGCAATTATTTTCTCAGATCTTAGCAGATGTGATGTAATCCTGTCCAGTTCATTATTTTTTAAAGCAGTGATCTTCAAAAATATATTCCTGGACCAGTAGCATCATCACCACCGGGGGTGTTGTTAGAAACTCAAATGCTTGGGCCACACCCAGACCCACAGAACCAGAAGCTCTGGGAGTCTGGCCAGCAATATTTTATCCAGCTCCAGGAGATTCTGAGCTTGAGTCAAATTTAAGAAGCTTTGCTCTAAAGCCTTTGACCCATACCTGGGCCTTTAACACACAGCTGCTAGGTCAGTTTTTTCTTTAGGGTAGTACTGGAGATTGAAGCAGATGTTTCACACTGAGATACAACCCCAGCATTTTTTTTTTTTTTTTTTTTTTTTGAGACAGGGTCTCAGTAAATCCCTAAATTGGCTAAATTGCCTGCGCTGGGCTTGAACTTGTAATCTTCCTGCCTCATCCACTCAAAGTGCCGGGGTTATAGGAATGTACCACCACAACTGACTGATAGGAGTATTTTTAAAAAGCTCCTCAAAAAATTCTACAGTGCAGTGTGGATTGAACTCCACTGCTCTAAATCAACAGATTCCATGCTGCTCTGAGCAGTCCCCTTTGAGTGGCTGGCTGGGGTGTCCAGCCTAGGGCCCCAGGCCCTCACCCTGATTCCCCCAGAGCAACCCACCGATCTGTTTCCCACGCTTGGCTGTAGTATAATGTTTTCTTTGAAACAAAGGTTTCTCTGGCTGAAAAAGACAAACATTAATTCTCTGGAGGTTAATAAACTGAAAAAGCCAAGACCCCTTTATTTCCTTCTAACTTCATTTCATGAGGAACGTGTGACAGTAAAATAAATATATCTGGAACTTATCAGTGAAGAATAGCGTCAGAGGCTGCTCATGAGGTGACAGGAAACTGGAAGTCTGGGAGGGACTGAGGCTCAAACACGGGTCTGTGGGAAGTGCAGGGACATGGGGCTCTGTGGCAGTGGCTCTGGGCCTCCTGGAGTACAGCCTCTGAAATTCTTCCTCATTAGACCATAAATTACATTACCACCGATCACAAGTAGGCTCACCTCTGAGAAATAATTCATGGTCCAAAGTTACAGAGTAGGAAAATTTTTCCTTGTTTTACTTAGTCTGCATCAAATCTTTGAACAAAAGGTAAAATAAAAAGATGTTAAAATAATAACCTGACTGAAGAAGGGTCATGTCCATGTAGTCTGCCCACACTGGAATGTCTTTAATGGACAATAAAATATAATTGAAGATATTTTAGAATATTTATTTTACATATATTTATCTTAATGGAGGTAAAGTACATAAAATGCCAAGGTAGATAAGAAGGAATGTAAAAGGTGAATTGCTTTATTAGCCAAGGTAAATAGGACTTTAGAAGGCAATTTAACACTCTCTCTCTCTCTCTCTCTCTCTCTCTCTCTGTCCTCTCACTCTCTGTCTCACTCCCTGTACACAAAAAAACAATAAAAATTTTTATCAACATTAATAATTAGGAGCTTTCAAATGTCCACTGGGTCCCTGGAAAAGAAAATGTCACTAAGGACAGGGTCTGGAGGTCATGGAGCTGATGATGGATGTGAGCTCTGAGTAAGCATACAGACAATGGACAAGATTTAAATCTGGAGAGGTTGGAAAACAAATGCCTGATGAGCACCAGAATGTCAGCTGAACAGATGGAGAGAGGAACGAACCTGCAGCTGGGAAGCCAGAAGTGGCTGTCAAAGGTGGTGGAAACAGGAAGCTCCAGTCAGTGGGATCCATGGCTAGAATTGTAATAATAGTGGTGACCACAGCACCTCCTTCCTCCCCTTACCCCAACTGTATAAATAAGGAATTGGAGCATAACAAGCTCTCCACAAAGCACTCGTAAAATCACACATCATTCCAATTGTCTTTATGTGCACCCCTGCTCTAGAAACTCAACAATGGGGCAGAAATTCTGGCAGAGAAGAGGGTTGAAGTGAGATTTTCTAGGTGACAAAGAGTCACACTGACACACAAAACTGAGAACACAGAGCCCTTCCCCATCTTGAACTTTCCATGGTGGAAGATCAGAAATGCTTGACTCGAGGGCCCTTTTAACATTCTGAAGGATAGGGACAACATTCACGTTTTTAGCCCCAATAGTAGGCACAAGACCTTTAGTTTGAGACAAATTATTAAGAGGAACATAAACATCCTTGGAATATTCTGTTGTCTCCCAGGAATAGCTGCTAGTGGGTTTCAATAAACACTTCCATTTTGTACATCAGAAGTATGTGCAAGTATTATGTGCTAATCAAAAAATAAATGAAACTTGGAGTCAAAATTCCCAATAATCCTTTTTTGTTTCATTTTTAATGTAGTCTCTATATATCCTATGAATATCTTTCTATATATTTTCAAAAAATTTTAACAGTGGAATTATGTTTATGTAGTAACTCTTATGACCCAATCACAATTTATAAGATAGATTGAACTAGAACTGCTTTTGCTGAGTCTAGGGGCAGGAAAGTGTAAGGGGCTCAGAACTGCTGGGTTAAATTCTCTGTACCCCGGAGTGACCTGCAGTATCTTCCTGAACCCCTGGGCACGTAGTAGAGCATTTTGACAATGACTGGTCTAATGTATACAATGTTATATATCATGAGTGCATATAGAGTATATAGATAAAATTGATAAAATGATGGGAAGTTCAATACTAGGACCTATTTATCATACAAAGCAATTAACATATACAATTATTCCTCTCTCATTGACCTGGACTATATTGTATAGAAAGTATTATATTATATATACAACATTATATTATATATAAAACATTACATAATATGTATACTCTGTGGAGATTCAACTTTGAAGAGTGCACACATCTTAAGTGTACACTCCATTGTTTGACCTATGCACCCAAGATAGAGATCACTGTAGCATCCCCAAAACAATTCAATCTGCAGAAGGTAATAGTTTCTTTTGTTTGCTTATTTGTTTTGTTTTGGGGGGGTTGTGTTTTTTTTGGTACCAGGGATCAAATTATTTGTTTTGTTTTTTGAGACAGAATCTCACTAAGTTACCCAGGCTGGGCTCAGACTTGCTATCCTCCTGCCTCAGCCTCGTGAGCCACTGGAATTACAGGAGTGCTCCACATCCTGATGAACAATTCTTTTGACCTTACTGTGGAAGTTTTGCCTGCTTTGGAACCTCACATAAACATAAGTCATATAGTATGAAGTTTTACCTTTACTTCACCTCAGTATATAAGATGCAAAGGACTGTAGGACTTCAGAGGTCACCTAGCTCAGCCATGTTAAGGGCCTGGCCTAACGTCACTGCTCGGGCTCTTGGAAGAGACAAAAACAGAAACCTTTGATTCCTCAACTCCCCATCCAGTAACTTCTCTACTACCTCCTGCTGCTTCTCTCTCTTTATCTCTCTTCTTTATTCAACACCCTCATCTTTTTATTCAGAAGCCCTAGAAGTGTCCTTCTTCCCTATGGAGAATCTATGCAATTTGTAGAAGGCACTTCTCATTTCCCCAGGGCAGCTCGGTCCCTCTCTGGGGGCTGTTTGCTGGCCTCTTTCAAGCTCATACTCACCACCAGGTGCTCACCAAGTCACCACTTTCTGTGCTTTGATCCTTATTTTGCTGCTGCCTTTCTCCCCTACATTCCTCAAGCCCTTGGTACTTTAAATTCCTCTGCCAACACATCACTCCATGACTGTGAGAAGATCTTGGGGTCACTGATATCTTCCCCGCTACCTCCTTCAGTACAGTCTTTCTGGCTGCTTGTTTGGAGATTTGGATTTCCATCTCTTGGAAATAATGTTCCATATAACCTTCCATAACTTTCCAAACTCACCATAAATTTCATTTTTTGCCTATAAATTTCATGTGTATTTATTCTTTCTGCTATTTTATTCTAACTCGTATCATCTAGTATATTGGAAAGGAAAAATTATGAATATGTCTTATAATATCATCAATCTAGGATGAAAGATTACAAACATAAATAATAATGGCAAATGTGTATAGAGTTAGCATCCTTCTAAGCATTTTACACATTTTACTCTTTTAATCAACTCAATCAACCTGTCTTACAGGTGAAGAGATTAAAATAATAAAAAGTAACTTGCCAATGCCATGCAGTATCTTAGGAATTGAGTTTAGGGAGTCTGGCTCCAGGGTTTTGTTTGTTTCCTTTTTGTTTTTGGTACCTGGGATCAAACTCAGGACTTTGCACATAAGAGGTAGGTGGCGGCACCACTGAGCTAAATCCCTGGCCCCCCAGGGTTTTTGAACTACTCTCAAAGATGAACACGGTTCAGGTACACAATATGTGCAAAAGCCTATTCAGGATCTTTGGGGTGAATGTTTTTGAAAAATTAAGACTTCCAGGTTGAGCAACAAAATAGTAAGCATGGGAATTTATATGGCAATGCCACCAGGAAAGAAATGGCAGAGGGGGAAAAAGAGAAAATTCAATGGGCTGAGAAACACCCCACTTCATATAAAGAATAGCAGAAATGAAACTAAGCATCCAACCTGTATTTCAAGGATAAATTGTTAATGTAAGCATGATGACTTCTCTAGAGAAAATGATAATATATGGGTTAAATCCAGAACAGTTACTTACACCAAGTTGATTTTTATAGATTAAAATGCATTGATAATTTATACATTCCAAAAAATGAAAATGCTGGTCACCACTTTCTATAATACATCAAATTGGATGAGTAATTGGGTAAAATAATTGATCTGGAAGTAATTAAACCATGTGTAATTTCTTTAATAATATGATACTATTTTATTATTTTCCATATCAAAAAATCATTTTCAATACCAGAATTGCTGTTTCAAATGATACAGGAAGTAGGACTAAAAAAAGTGATGGATGGGCTGGGGATTTAGCTCAGTGGTTCCACCGCCTGCCTCACAAGCACAAGGACCCGAGTTTGATCCCCGGTACAAAAAAAAACCAAACTGAGACTCCAGTTATATTATTATTCAGAGAGACAGCATTAAAATGTCTATATAGACAGAATATCCATTTAATTGCTGCTAACTAAAAGACATTAAAGAACTCTGAAATGTTTCATTTTAAACATTCGAGAGCAAAATTCTGCTTTTCCTTGCATACACCTTCTATTGTGAGGATAATATTCTGCATGAAAGGATCTGTGGTCAATGATTACACTCATCAAAAACCAACTAAACATAAATAATGCCAATGATACCTATTGTTGTCCGTGCTTTGCAAACTATTTAGTCGCTTTTCACCATGAGATGCAGTGCTGAGTTTATTATGCAGAAACCTAGTCATGTGGAAAGAAAATAACTTGCTGACATCCCAGAGCAAGACAGTGACAGTAGGTTCTGGCACCAGAACTCAGATCTATTTGTCTCTAGCCTTAACTTGGAGCTTGCTCTTCATTTCACATAAATTGGATTCCTTTCCTCATTGCATACCTTCAAGGTTTACTCATCTCTCTCCCTGTACCCCAAGTCTGTGCAAATATAAGTTGAATAAAGATGACTTATTTTACCCGAATAAGCTTTACAGAAAGTTAGATGAGATTTGCCATCTAATGATGGTATCATTAACCTAATTTTATTATCACTGTGAGAGTACCATTCTGAAATTGCAACAGCTTCTAATACAGGCTTAGGATAAAGTTAATACGGCTTTGTTTAGTTGATTCACTGTGCATCTCTTAACAGACAGAGCTTTGGTACCAGACATACTCAAATCCAATTCCTGCTGTTTATGGGCAGTGGTATGGACAAGTTATACTCAAATTCTCCAGGCCTTGTTGTCCTCATTTGTAAAAAATTATCCAATAATATCTACTAGGTAATGTAGTTACGAATATTAAATAAGGCACACAAAGTGCTTCAAACAGTGCCTGAGACAGTGTAAACAACAAATGGTAGCTATCATCACCATTCTATATGTCATCTAAAGTAGCATTCATTGTTAAGAATCATTATTTTAACCACAAATGCAGAAAAATAATGCTA
Organism: Heterocephalus glaber; assembly: GCF_053883595.1. Lineage (NCBI taxonomy): Eukaryota > Metazoa > Chordata > Mammalia > Rodentia > Bathyergidae > Heterocephalus > Heterocephalus glaber. The sequence goes on from NW_028258317.1 coordinate 38,572,555, forward strand.
ATTCAACCATATGTCTTCCCATCAGTTATAAGATACATATAATTTCAATAATGTTAGCAACATGAAATAATCTCATCTCAGATATAAGAATATATATGTTATAATGAGTGAGTATATGCATGTGTGTTCAAAGCTTTAAAGTCCAAAGTCTGTTGGATCAAGTTTTAGAGTGGAAATTTTTAAATAAACTTCCCCAAAGAAAGTTTAAAAGAAGTTCTCTGTTCAACCACATAAGAATCTTTCAACAGTACAATGAAAATGTTCTGAGGTAGAAAACTATGTGTGCTTGTCTAGTTGGTATATTTTAAATTTAAGAATGATGCTTTAATTATGTGCAGGGTTCACAGCCTTTTGTGATGGACTAAGACTATGCATCACATGTACAAATAAATATTTATGATAGATCATTGGGAAAAATAAGTATTTTTGTTTATAACCAGACAAATACATTTGCAGATGTTGTCTTGTAAAAGAGGTGATATCCAGTGACTTTTAGAAACTTTATTGCAATGACAAAGTTAGAACTACTGCCAAAGCCAACACATAAGATTTATGTATAGAGAAAAGAACAGATTTCATTGTGTTGATGAGATTTTTATCTCTTGGTTCCCGTTTTCCATTACTACTTGGTCAACAGCCACAAAGGACTCAGGGTGGCTGTGCTCAATAAACACCTCAAGACTCAGATCCTTCTCTCCAAATTTTATTCAAAAGCAGGCACAAATACTAACAAAGATGAAATATGCAGAGAACCTAGCAAATCAATGGGGAGGTATACTAAGATCACCGGGCATATTTTATGATTACCTAATGTAAAAGTCTTATTTGGAACATTGACTTTGTTTCATGATATTAAGATGCTTGTAAAACTAAGTCATGGTACACTTGATTCAGAATTTCAGACACCTTAACATTGCAGTAATTGATCAGATCAGATGCATTAATCCAATATTGGGTGTATTTTTTCTTGGTAGTGGAGATTAATGATATATCGGTGTTTATTAGACTGCTGTGGTTTACCATTGCAAATAGAAACCTGATTTATTGTGAATACTGGAAGTAAGCTTAAAAGGAAAAAGAGTTCATAGACTCTAGACCAATAGCACACAATGAATAACAATAAATTGAAATACTATGTCTTTTGTGAAGGTCCTGGGTTCAATTCCGAGAGAGAGAGAGAGAGAGAGAGAGAGAGAGAAGAAAGAGAGGAAGGAGGAATATTTTTGCTTTCCTTTCATTTATTTTATTACAAACTCATTTTATTTTCAGTTGTTCTTGCTTGGGAAACAGAACGCAAACATGGCTGGGGCTGTGATTCCTATTGAATTCCTATTGAATTAAGAGCTCTTTGAAGGTGCACTTATAAATGTGTATTATAACTGTGGCTAAGATGAGTTTGATTATAAAATGGAACACTGATCTGATATACCACTAAGAACAAAAAATACTGGCAATCAGACTGCAGTCATTAATTATGATGCATTCCAATTCAGACAAGTTAAAAATGTGAAAATATTATGACTCAGAATTGATAAAATATGGTGGTTTCCATGATAAATTATAGCCAAATCATCTGAAGAGCATTCAAAGAAGACTTTTCCTTGCTAAAGGAAAAGCAGAGATCTTGTTAACTGAAGAAAGGGTGATGGAGACCCTATGTGACTGCGAATAACTGGGGTAACTCACTGCAGTAGATCTCCATTCTGCATGGTAGAAACCCAAGCCACGGCCACTACCACCCCTTTCTCACCAGCCAAAGCAGAACTCACAACAAAGGAAATAGTCAGAGCTTTCAAGGTAGCTCTTTCAATGTTCCTTGCCAATTTTGTATGAGAGAGAGGACTCAGGAAAGAATCTCAGAGTGAAGAAAATTCTAATAAAGGTATTGTCATGGAAAGCCAAGAAATATGTGAAATCTCAGAGTGATCTGTGACCTTGAAGTTCTTGTGTTGTGAGACAGAGGAGAGGCTTACTCTTTCCTGCAAGCCAATGCTTCGCAGCTCCCCTTTCCTCCCCAGCCCCATTTTAATTCCCAGAACCATAGCATGATCAACATGACATGCTCCAGGGACATGGGGATAGAGGACAAGTACTGGAAACATATTTCCAAGAGTTACTGAGGCCAGATCAGAATAGCAAGTCTCAATAATGAAGGGATAGACTGTGAACAGAAAAGATACAAAAACTGGACAGTTAGCAAGTACTAACAGAAGAAGTAAATTAAGTATCCTGAATAAATTTTAGAGATGGAATACAAACATGTAAGGCCCATTTTACATATTGCCATCATGTTTTGTGGTAGACTTGTCCTGATCTTTCACACAGTGAGGAAAGAAACAATTAGCATCTTTGTCCCTGACTTGATCCTTCTTCCCACTCCCAGTGATAACTGTGATACTCTGCTAGGGCCTCTCAGAGAAGGGAATTCTCCAATTATCTCCTCTAAGTGTCCACAAAAAATTATTCTAAATTTTAGAGACATTATAGCCTTGCTATCCATACCTACACATTTTTATATCTGGATATTTCAATTAGGGAGTCTAGACATTTTCATATCTGGATACCTCAATTAAAGAGTTAAAAAAAACTTTAAAATGAGATCTATTCTTATATTTATATATTCTGCCAAGTCTCTGTAAACCTATTTTAGTAAGAAAATAAAAAACGTTGCTCCCAAACGGTGCAAGATTCTTTTCTATTTATTTTCCAGCCTCATTAAACATTGTTCTCTCTTTTTAAAAAGGGGAAAGGAATCAAAAGAAAACGTACAGAAATGCTGTGCCTACATGACAACCTACATGAACAATGAATTATAATGAAATCCAACTTCAAATGTGCCAAACCACACAGAACTGTGAAATAACTGACGCCAAACTATGAGGTAAAAAGGTTTAGGTTGCATTTCAGTTTAATCTTTAGGGAATGCATGTACCTAAGGGAAGGACAAAACTAAGTCCTGTGCACCTCTTTTTCAGTTTATTTTTAAGCTATTTTTAATTCTAAGGTCTATGTGTACTTTGTATGCATAGTTCCCCAATTTTTGGTAGATTTCAGGAAATTAATTAGAGGCTTGGGTCCCTGAGGATTTCCCATGTATGAGGCATGTCTGTCCTTTAGCTCAGTGGGTGCTCCATAGACCGGAGCAGCTGCAACAACTTGAAAGGCTTTTCTATTGTGAGATGGGCTCTGCAGTCCTGAGAGCCGGAACTGAGGGAGGAAGGGTTTCCAGGCTGCTCTCTGCCTTTAATGCTGAGCCATGGACCTTCCTCCAGGGAAGGGTGTACGCGCTAAACACTGGCTTCCGTTTTGTATTAATAAAATTAGCCCTGTGTTACTATGTAGAAAATTTTAGCTCTAATATAAAATAAAGAATCGTCTTAAGATTGAAGCAACTTTTTTCTAAGTCACATGAATAAAAAGGACAAGATGTCTTACAATTCTCTAAGGATAATCCTCCTAATAATTTTTTTTGGGGGGGGTACTGGGGATCAAACTCACAACCTTGTGGTTGTGACGCAGGCACGGTGCCACTGAGCTAAATCCCGAACCTAAGAAATATTTTTGCAGTCTAAAATGAAACAGGATTCTTGCTAAGAATCAGAGTCCTCTTGGGACTTAATCCACTTAATTAAAAGCACATGCCTTCAATATGGAAGATAGTCCTCTAAATTCAGCTTGTAATTCATTGCATTCCATGAAGGGCAGACATTGTCTGTTACTCTTTTAAATGTAATAGTTTTTCTGTCAAAGATTTAACATGATAGGAAATTTTCTATCATAGTCAAGATTTTTTTTTTACATTTATTGAATCATACTATACACCAGGTACTTTTTTATACCTTTGTATTATTAGATTTTCCCAGGCATGAGATATCCCTACTATTACAATTTCTAAAGACAAGAAAATGAAGGCTCAGAAATATTAAATACGTTGTTGGGAGAAAAAGTTTGCCTGATAGATTTAGCACTGGACTGTCTTGTCTGATTCTATCATCTAGCCCATTTTCAATGACAACACCTAAATAAATGTGCTGATTCTGACATCCTTTGTTGGTATTATCTTTCTCCATTTCTTTTATCAAGGTACATTTCAATGAAATTTTGCACAGAACTCATATAGAACAACTGCCTTTGTGAAACCTCAGTGGAGTCTTTTATGAAATAGACTTGGGGGGGGGAGAGAATATGAGAATAAACTGATGGTCAACACAAGAAACAAACTCACTCTGTTCAGATCCAGACATGACACCAGATATTTAGCCTGTAGATATTGCATATGGTACAAAGGCCCTGGGTTCAATCCCTGGTACTGAACAAGAAAGAAAAAATGAAGAAGGAAGAGAAGGAGGGGAGAGGAGAGGAAAGGAGGAAAAAAGGAGGAAGAAGAGGAGGACAGGAACAGGAAAACAGGAGGAGGAGGAGAAGGAGGAGGAGGAGAAGGATGAGGAGGACGGGGAGGAGGAAGAGGAGGAATAGAAGAGCATTGAAGACCAGCCCGGCCCTGGAGTACAAGTTCTCTAAAGCAAGACTGAATCACCTCCATCCTTCCACTTAGTAGGGTTTGATTAGGTAGTGAGGTGTTCTGCAGTGCTTCTCAACCTCAGTGTGCATAGGAATCAGCAGGGCATCTTGTTCAAATGTAGACCATGGCTCTCTGGATCTGGAGCAGGGCCCAAGACTTTGCATTTCTAACAAGTTGCCAGATGACACTGATGTTGCTGGATCAATGACCACATTTTGAACAGCAAAGGTGTAGAGGAAATCACTAACTAGGGCTTCAGTACTGGAAACCCAGCTTCACTACTTAATAAGCATATAAATTTAGGCAAATTCTGTATCTTTATACCTGAACCTCTGTCTCCTCATCCAGTAAAGTGGAAATGACAATAATATTTAATTAGTACTATATGCCAAGCACTGTGATAAATGCATCTAATCGGACAGAAAGAAATTCAGACCCACACTTAACTCCAGAACCAGAGAGGAATATTAAGTAGATCTAGCTATCATGTATGTGAAATACCATAGTTGGGTGCTCAATAAATCTTAATTCCACTTTTCTTCTTCTGTACTAAGGTTGCTCTCTCTAAGCAGACTTTACATATAACATAGCATTTAGAATGTACTACCACTTTCAAGGGTGTGTTTTTCACAACGACCCTCCCTTGCAGACTTTTCTTTAGCTAGAGGAAGCCTTTGGTGTTCAGAGATTTGCATGAATTGCTACTGTTGACAGGAGGAATTGCTTTGATCTCTCTTGCATTATTACTTGATCCATTTGTTTCTTTTCTTTCTAGAAGTGCCAAAAAAGGTCTGCAATAGATAGAAAAGAGCATTTGCTACAGCTATGATTTTATAACTGTAACCTGCCTTTAGCAAAACACAGATCTAGATTTATTAAGTATAAAATGGTGGCAGTTCCTTTTTAACAGACTTATCAAAATCTTTTTTTTAACAGTACACTTCCTGACATTTAAAACATTTCAACTAAGTGTTATATTGTATTAGAAACAACTTTCTAAAAAAGGGTAATTGTTTTATTGAAAATTGGAAGCAATATAAAAATATTATAGGTATACTAGTTTGTGGATAACTTACTCTGTCATGATGAGAATTATACAGAAAAGATTAGTGAAGGAAAACTCTTTTATACCATACTCTGTAGTGGGAGTGTGTTTTCTTCAAACAGTAGCTGTAAATATTTCATATTTAAACTTAAATACTATCATACAAATTGTTTCCCCTTTTTTATTTTTGACTATCATAATTCTCTCCCTACTACCTATGCTGAGAAATGGTGTAGCACTTCTGATATAGGTAACTTTCTAGGATCTGGAACCTACATTTATGAAAATACTTTCCTCATGTACTAGAGTTGTTTTGTTTCTTTTTTCTTCATCACAGATCTGTCACTTCCCATATCTATCATTTGCTAAACACACTGTGGAAATTTCTGACCTTTTATAGTAAACATGTTCTGGTAAATGCTTGTTGTGGGGAAGAAAGGATGAGGATGAATCCATCTCTCCTAACATCTGATCAGCCCTAGGGGAAAAGATGAAAAATAATAAAGAATTTGTCTTTTAATAATAAAGAACGGTGGCAATGGGACAAGAACTAGTAACAGCTAAGTTAAAATATAAGCATGTTAAATTCTCAGTGATTCAAATTGCATGATATTGATGCATGAGAATCAATGCATTGATAAGACAATGGGATAACCAGAGGATCCAGAAATACATTTGAATACATAAAGGAATTTGGAAAATGAAGAAGGGGCATCTCAATTCAGTTCAGAAAATATAAACCACGTAGCAAATAATATTGGAAAAACTTGGTCCAAAAGTGAGTTGAGCCCATACAGTTCATCTTATATCAATGTGGATTTCTAATAAACCGAAGATTTAAATATAAAAACATACACCATAAAATGTGAGAACAGAGTGGAGACTGCTAATAAGCTAGGTGCAGAAATGTAGCATGGAACCCCCTGGAGATTTACAGGCAAGGTAAGGACTCCTCTGTACCCTCAGCTTCAGAACCATTCCACACTGGCCCCACCACACCTGCAGCCAGAGGGCTTCACTGTCAAGCGTCACCTGCTTTGACCATCTTTCACTTAGGTTTGTGAGCCAACCTTCACCACAGTAAAGCATAAGCATTAAATATGTCTGTCTTCCCCTTGGTTTCAGCTCTAACTGGCTGTCTTTGGAAAAACAATGTCATGCCCACCCAAACACTGTCTTTCTTTAATTTTGTTGTGTTTCATAACTTTACATATTTATTCTCCCAGTCCGACAAGGTGAGAAGTTTCTTCTTAGATTAAAAAGAAAGAAACTAACCAAACATTCCCCATCACTATCATTAGAACATATAAATGAAGAAAGAATTTGAATAGTTATCTGATTTTCTAGGTCAATACCACAACCTTACTCATCAGTGATTCCAGAAGAGAATGCTCTTCTCACAACAAAATAATTGTCTGTCTTAATAAATTGAATCAGAAGACCACAAACTGCATCTAGCTATTTACTTGTTCATACAACTGATGTTTGTGCAAATACTTGACTTATTACAACATGGATTATTCAGTCATGGCATATAGTCAATTATAAGATGAACTTGTACATACAATTTTTTTCTTGTTTTCTAGAAAATAGAAATTTTCTATCTAAATGAACTTTGATTTTCTTAATGAGTTCCCTATGAAAGTCACACTGGCCAGCAGTTATTTGATTAAAAGATACTAAACTGGGGTGCTTGAAGTTTCAGGGGCATTTTCTATTGCAATTTTTTAAAAAGCAGTCTTGTGGTAATGGCTTTTTCTGATGAAGCTGAACAGGATTAGTAATTGTTTCACAAGTGAACCCAAATTTACCAACTGTCTGAAGTGGTTGTATATTACTAAACACCATGGATAAAATGTAGTCTTTTTCAAGAATAAACACATAGGGGCTACAGAGTGCTTGAAAATAATAAAAGCATGTCCTAATTTAAATTTTAGAACAACAGTAAAAGAAGTTATTGGTTAAAAAAAACCACCGTGCACATTAAAAAAAAAACAAAAACAAAAAAAACCTCTTACAGTTCATAGTAAGTCTAAATTACAGTTGGAAGAAAGCCAGCTAGTTACAGAGCACAGAAAAGGTGAAAATCTCCCAAACTAGAGTACAATTAATGTTGCCTGGGCTCTCTGGAATCCTTTCCAAATGTATTTCCAAATAAAAGTACTGTGCTTCTCCGTTGGATGCCAATAAATAGTAAAACTTAAACTTGGGAACTTGCAACCCAGCAATAGCCAAGCACTCATTTACAAAACACCATGGAAGAAGGGTTCATTTCTCCATGTGACATGAGAGAGAAAAAATTCTCTTTCTTAAAAGGGCCTTCCACTTACTAGACAGTCTACCCACTGCTATCAGTGCTTTGTCTTCATCCCGTAGTCACAGAATACTAGACAGACACATTTGGTTATGAAACTACATGATAAAGTTCCCACAGTGCCTGACTGCCTGATTTTCCTACTTTGATTGGTTTTGGGCTTTTTTGTTTTATCTTCCTCCAAACCATTGTAGTACGTCCAGGGATGAGTGGGTAGCAAAGCTGGGAATCATTGAACTTTAAAGCTACAGGTTCTAGCCTATCCCCTTCCTTCCATAAGGTGGAAAATGAGCCCAGAAAGTTGAGAGTCTTAGCCCAAACTCTTCAAACAGCTAGTGGAAAATGTAGGCCTTAATTTACAATTAAGCAACATATTTGGTTATTAGTAATTCACATTCATTGGACGCTTTTCTTTGAGTGACACTGAACTACATACACAAATCTCCACATTTTAATTATACAAATAACAATCACCCAAAAACCTCAAGGCAGTGACTAGTAAGCCTTCCTGAACAAATGAAGAAACTGAAATAATTGTAACTTGGCAAAGCAGACCAGTCTTGAAGAGTAGAGAAAAATCTGAATCTCGGCCTTGTAAGAAACACAATAAAAGTGAAAACTTTGATACCCTAAAGGGCTAATGTATATAAAAAATGCTTATTAATAATTCTAGCTTAAGTTTTGCAGGATTCCTTAGTCTGAACCTGGAATTGACCCATATATCTAGAGGAGAGGGAAGATATCTTTTCCTCACACATCTTTTGTTCACAGCTATAACAAAAGACAGATTAACAAGAGAAGAAGGATAACTTTATTTAAGTTTTATGTGACTTGGGAGACTTTGTAAGGAAATGAAACCCCTAAGAAACAGTTTAACTTACGTATTTTTAAGCTAGGGCTGCAGAAAATGTGGATAGTCATGGAGAAGTATAATTGGACAAAAGGAGTATAAGCTAACAGTAATAAACTGAGAGCAACCTAACAAGGCCTGTTTGTCCAAAATCTCCATGTCCTCCTATCTAAAGAGACACAGATTTCTTCTCCTTTGGGTAGAGGGAGAGCACCTCTCATATGAGGATCTTATGATCTTCTTCAGGGGAAGATCACAAAACTCTTCCTAGGTTTTAGGATCTGTTTTAGTGGAGAAGGATTGGGGAAAGTGAAAGATGTAGTTTTCCCAAATTCCTCTATCTTAAAATACTTTATGATAGCATGCTCTGAACCTTAGCACACCTAAATTTAGCTTTCTTAATATTGGGCATACAATAATCTCAGCATCATAAACAGATGCCCTGTGGGCCACTGAAACACTTAACACAGAAATGTAAATAATTTTGTGGTAGCCAGCCATCTAATTCTTCAGCTGATATATGGAAATTAATTGCCAATGATTTTAAACTACAAAATTGTTATCTTTGATTTAAAAAAAAGAGCAATAAAAATTTCTCCAACCTACCTATGACAGCTTGGTCATGAGAAGTTAGAAAGAATTTGCACAATCTAGGATTTAACTCACAAACATTAAATAATATATAGAATTTATTCCCAAAGAACTAATAGAACTCTTATCCCTCATGAGAAATACTAAGACTTTGTCATATCATCATGACAGCTTTTCTTTTTGAATGAATAGTTTCTCTGTTGGTTTCTAAAACTTTACACAAGGTCCCACATACTGTAGGTTACCTAACCAACAGTCAGGTTTTATGCAGACATACAAATGAACCTAAAAATGTCACATACTCATTTCCCAATGTCTTTGCATCTAGAGGCAGCCTTATGATTTCCAGGTGATAGGACTAGGCCAGAAGGCTGAGGATGGGTCAAGGTTAAAAGATTGGTGATAAAACTTTTTAAACTCTGTGTTAGTTTTCTGTTAATATGACAAAATGTTTGACGGAATCAATTTATAAGGAAGAAATTTGTTTTGGCTTATGGTTGCAGAGGTTTTAGTCCATGGTCATTTGGTCCCCTTGAAGGATAGTACATCATGGTGGGAACACATGGAAGAAGAGCTGCTCACCTCATAGCAACCAGAGAAGGGAAGGAGCCAGGGAGGGAGGGAGGGAGGGGGGAGGGGAGAGAGAGAGCGAGAGAGAGAGAAAGAGAGAGAGAGACCAGTGTTCCAAAATACTCTTCAAGGATACTCCTCCAATGACCTAAGTTCCTTCCACTAGGCCCTGTCACTTAAAGATTCTATCACCTCCCAACAGTGCCATAGGCTGGGGAGCAAGCATTCAACACATGGACTTTGGGGAACATTTATCCAAATTATAGCCAACTTGATTCAGGATTGCCTACATTTTGGCTTACTACTGAATTAGTCAATGAATTGTACAAATGATATGCACCAGATAAGTACACACTAGAGTGAGTGTATGAGCTTTTTGTAGTCTGTCTGAAGTTCAGTGCTCAGTGCAACTCACATAGAATGAGAAACCCAGGAGTTCTTAGGAGCCAAGTAACTGTACCCTCAACCTTTTTGTATGATTAGACTGAGAGAGAGAGAGAGACTGGTCTTAAAGGTTCTACTTAATACTACATGAGGCAATTTTCTATTGCATTGTAGTTAGATACTTTCAGGTTCTATTTTTAACTACATCATATATCCTATAGCTGTAGATCTTCACAGAAGGGGAAATACTCTTAAGGGAGGGGCAGAGAATGAATTTTTTCTGAGAAGGATCTTTTTCCTAGTGAAAAGAAAGATGCACGTTAAGTGAACTCTACTCTTCATTTCCTTCCTGCCTTTGGAAGTAGAACATGCGTTCTAAGTTCAAGCAGAAATCTTATGACTGTACAGGTCTGAGGAGGAAGGCTAATCTTCTGGGGATAGTTGAAAAAAGATAAAAATAATCCTTAGTCCTTGACAATTTTGGTAAACTGTTAAAAATTATCAACTCTGGTATTTCCTACCTCTAAATTTCTTAAGAGAGTAAAAGTTACATTTGCTTGGATTTATTCTGATGCTTGTTTTTAAAATGTCTTAAGTAATGTAAATGGCATGCTGATTAATCACGAAAAGCATCCCTCAGAGAAGACAAAACATTTCAGGGAAGATATTTTCTAAAACAAATGTTCTCTACTTTCTTTACCTCATCCATTGGCTCTTATCATAAATAGTACATCTTCCAAAAATCTACACTGATTCTTAAGTAGTTCCCTATTTGTACACATGATCTTTCAGCAAATATTTAAATTTCTAATTATTTATTGAGTGTTTGTTTTCCCTGGCGAGCAGTGCAATGGTAAGCTCTAGAAAAGCAGAGACTGTTCGTAACATGATCTATACTGTATGTATCACACCATGTCTAGCATATAGTATTTGTTGAACTAGTATTTTCAATTTGATTACCTGAGTCTCTAAAGGCCAACTTGAAACATAAGCCATTAATTACATGAAATTGTCTTCAGTGGTTTCTTCATTTCAGGTCTATGGCTTCTCTTTCCTAAAAGTCCTCTAGGCCCTCTGTTTCAGGCTCCTTTTGACATCCTCAAAACTTTATTCTGGCCAGAGATTATAATTCTGTTTCCTCATACAATTCTAGTTTTCTTTGGCAATAGACACAGTTTAGAGTTCATTACTCTTCATTAATTATTTATAACTGGCTGATAGAAGATATTTAATAACTATTGAATAAATAAATAAATAAATAGTCAACTCTATGACTTTTGCTGAGTGGATATCTTTGAGTCTTATTTTTTGTGTTAAATGGGGATTTAAGCAACAAATCTTCATTTAGCAGCTCATATGTAAAAGGTACTTATTCATTGGCTTTAAGTATCTCTACACATCAATTTAAGTGATTTTATTTAAACGATGGGCTTAAATGTCCTTTAAAAGTTTTCTTTTACTCATACTTGAAATCTTAGTTTATGGGATGACACTGATCAGTATAGTAGTAGACGTTCATTTATTAAAGTAATCAGGCAATATCTGATCTCTGAAAGAAGATAGCAATTTTGCCACTGGAAGGGAGCTTTAATACCTTTATGTTTTACTTTCCTTGATGTATAGCCATTTTAGTAAAATCTGGAATTTGAACCTAGATGTATTAATTTTCTATTGCTGTGGTAATGATTTGCCAAAAGTTCAGTAATTTAAACCACTAAAAAGTATCAACTGAAGTTTATGTAGATCAGAAGTCTGACCAATCTCAGTAGAATAAAGTCAAGGTGTCTGCTGGGCTTTGTTTCTGTCTAGAGGCTAGGGGCACACACTTCCTTGTTATTTGGGCTTTTAGAGATTGCATTCCTTATGGCAGCAATCTTTAGAGCTCGCAAGGTTGCATCTTCCTGACCTTATTTTCTGTCTTTGTATCACTCTGACTGCAGCTGGAAAAGATTCATTTTTACCAAGTGGTAAAATTGGGCCCACACAGATAATTCAACAGAACTCTTCCATCTGCAAAACCCCTGTCTTGCCATGTTAGGTAATGTATTCATATATTTCCAGGATTTGGGTGTGCACATCACTGGAGGTCATTACTCTATCTACCACACCAAAATTTCTAGCAATGTGCTAATTTGTGTGTATGAACTGTTTACAGAAAGATAGAATTAATTGCTGAAAGGCACTGGAAAAGAGATACTGGATGTGGACAATCTAAAGATTATTGCCTCCTGGGAAAAAGGATCCAATGTGGGGCAATGGTGGTGAAAATGGTAGGAATCGAATGGCTGATGAATTAATAGAACTAAACAGTCCCTTCAGTGAAGTTCAAGACTGCTAAATTCAGCATCACGGTAAGGGCCCCTTCTGTGACACTAATATTGACAACATGCATCTGAATGTAATTTTTGCAGGTAAGTTTTTGAAAGGATCTAGAATTTGTTAAGTATCATATTCTATAGATTCTATTTAATTTTGGTTTGGGTCCTGTTTAATTATTAGAGGGATAAGGTACAAAGAATTAAAGGTAAGAAACAGAGACTTGGAGAAATCTTTATAGCTGGGAACCACATTGATGGCATGAGGTCTTTTGGGGTAAGAGGATGGTCTAGGGTAAGGAATAAAATGCATAGCATAGAAGGAAGAGGACATGAGGACTTGGTAGATGTAAGCAAATACAAATACAATTTAAGAAAATCTCTTAAAACCAATCTGTGTATAGAGTAACAAAACCCAGAAAAAAGATGCCTCCCTGTTGAAAGAAGATACAAGAATTAGATTTCCTGAAAAGAAGGAAGGAAGGAAGGAAAGAAAGAAAGGAAAGAAAGAAAGAAAGAAAGAAAGAAAGAAAGAAAGAAAGAAAGAAAGAAAGAAAGAAAGAAAGAAAGAAATTAGTTTAGCAAAACCTGAGGCCACTATGGCACCCTTGCACCCTTTTGACTGGGACTCTAGAATCTGATTGTATCTTAGAGAATATACACCCTGTTACTCTCTTGACTTGATATTTCGGAGTTAATTTATCCAGAGAAAAGCTGGCCTGACTCTTCTTTGTGAGTTTTGGCAAGTTCTTAGTCTGTTGGTGGTATGGCTGTAGGCCCAATTCTCATCTAGTGAATGTAGTCAGTGACTACATGTTTTCGGTATGCAGGCCTGTTTATGTGTACCAGAAAAAGAACTTCAACATAAAGGAAAAAGCCTTTAAGGTATTTGAGCCTTATAACTACTGTTAAGTGTGAGGTGGGCTACCTCCATATTATGGCACAGGTTTCTCTAATTTTGTTAATAAAAGCCAGATTTCTATTTCTATTTCTATGGTTACATTATGACAAAGATGAGTAAGAAGTAGACAGAGCAGATGTGCAGAAATCCAACAACAATTAATGGTACTTATTCTTCAATATCAGTTTGCTATTAAAAGATAATGAAAAGTAGCTTGAATCTTTTCTACTTTGTTAATTCTGTGTAGTTCAGTGAATAGTTTTGTTTAGAAAGAACTTATTAACATTCTACATTTCTAGAGTTAAATCAGAATTTCCAAGCAGCCAGTATCTTCAAAAAAATTAAACACCTTTAAAAACTGAAAAAATTTCCTTGAACTATCCAAATGTTTAACCATATGGTGCAAACATCTGCATATTCATTCTACATTGATTCAACAAGCTTTTATTGAAGCATTTGAAAAATTATGTATAGGTTAACCAATGCATAAAGAACACAGACCTGGAAGGAGTCCTGGAGGTCATTTAGTTTCTACATTTTAGAGCTGGCAGTGGAGTGAAGAGAGCACTGTACAATCACGGAGCAAAAATAGAGCTATGTTTGGGGTGGTGGTGATGAGGACCTGATAAGTGCTCTTTATGGAATTTTGCTCATTTTATCCATGTTTGTTGCCCAGTAGATATAGTTACTATAGTCTTGATTTTTTAATAATTGATTAGCTAGCTCTTCAGAGGTGGGACAAAAAGAATAAAAACACATTGACCTAAGTCCTTTGCATCATCACTTTCCTTTAAAAATGAAGAAATACAAGGCTTTTTTTTCACATAGGAGTACAGCTCTACTACTTTCCAAGGACCAATGTTCTCACCACAGCATACATGTGAAAGCAATTTAGAGCATCTATCAGTGGAAAAATATACTAACTAAATTCCTTGGACTTGAAATTAATAGGACAGCTTAAGATTAATGGGACTAGAAAAATCACTTCTTTCACTTGGCATCTTTATATTCTTAAAATACAATATGCTGCTATGAATCTACTGTCTCATCCTTTCCAATGATTTTGTTAATTCTTAGAACCACGAAACAAAAAAAAGGAATGATTCTTATCTACTGTGCCACACAAATGAAATGAGATCAATTTCTGTTCTTTACGTAGCCTTAGAAAATAGCAATGTAAAGTTTACAAAAGCTATGTATAGTGATGCTTCTTAGAATTCTAAAACAGAATCAAACAATCTTTAAAATAGATTCTGCTTTTCTAAAAATTATCAGCTTCAATGCTATTCTTTCAATATTAAAAGTTTAATAATTATGCTTTTATATAATCAATTATCAGATTTATTGACTATAAACAAGAACTCAATGTTTTCTTTAACACCTATGGGAGAAGTATATTATTTTCTTTCTCTGACTTTACCATATAGAGAAACTACATTCAGAAAAATCAGAGAATAAAAAAAGCCACATAATTAAATTCTATTTCATACATTTTGAACTTCAGAAAACTCTAGTTTTCTGAATATAATTTGGGTGAATTTTTGATTCCAAGTTTACGCATGCATCACTTACCATCTAATGCTAAATGTACACGATAGGGAGAATAATAAAATTGCCATGAGGTTTGACTCCTGACACTTACACTGGCATCAAGGAAACTGCTCATGAAAATGATGAATCTCAATTAGAAAGACAGGGCTCACTGTGGCAATTATAGTTGAGGAAGTAACAGAAAAAAATTACCATTTGTTGTAGCATTTAAAATTGCCAAGTATTTCCCATAAGTTTTCTCATTTGGTTCTCAAAATAGCCTCATAAAGAGAACTTCTTAAGGAATCCAGAGAAATAAAGTAATTATCCCAAGAGTATATATTTAGTAATTGGATGGTAAAAATCCAAATCCATGTCCATCTAATTACTGATGCAGTATTCTAATACAGCTAAATTATGGTTAAATTTTAAATATCATGTTGTGGACACATGAATTTTTTAAAATATAATTATCCTATAGTTGAAATAAGACTGTGAGACTAAAAGTGATGAGATAAATAGAAGTTTAGCTTTGCTACTAGTTCAGTGTCTTGGTCACTTAAATAGAGTGGATGCTATCTCCTCACTTATAAAACAGAAAATTTAGGCTAGTCATTTTGAAAATGCATAGCTTCCAAATCAAATGAATACTTACCTCTCTTTTCAGATGACAAATTGCAGTGACTAAACCCATCCATATTGCAAAGGAATAAATGTATTTCTAGCCAAAACCTGAAGTTAAAATTATAGATTTCTCCTGTATTTAGTTGATAACCAAGTCTAAATAACAAACATGTGCTTTTGTCCATATTTGATAGTACTAGTCTAAGAAAAATTTTTAAATGGGAGTATATTATTTTAGACAAAATTCTATCTGCACATATAATACGCTTTACTGTTTTATAATTTAATTTGAGCTTTTCAAAGTGCATTTCTTAAAATGTTACCTTTTCAAAAGAAATCTATATAGAGCAGGTAAAAAATTACATAAAACTTGTAAAATAAAGACAAAAAGAATAAAAACTGATTGTATAATATTATCACGACTAGGATCCTATCAATCAATCATTCAATGTGTCAAAGGAGCAATAAATATTGAATGAGTATTCAATTTGAAGAACTTACTTATCCATCATTCTTATTGCTCATTCTGTTATTAAAATTAAGAAAATGTTTTACTTTTATTTTAACAATATCTTCCCCCTTCCCCAAACCATCCAAATGTTTATAAATGAAGACTAATTTCCTGTCTCAGCTTTACTGTGTTTTGCCAAAATTCTCTTGAGTCCAAAATCAAATAGCAAGACCATGATTTGGAAAAGATTTTAATGAGTCACTTTTCTTTGCCCTAACACTCACTATGCCTAGGTGTTTGTCTCCATCCAGATCAGCCTTCATCTCCCTTATTCAATTTGTTCTTCCTGTCCACCAGCAAGTCAGATTCTGAGCCTAGAAAAGTAACTCTTTTTTGGTCCAATAATGTGAAGAGATAATCTGCAGAATGGGAAAAAATATTTCCAGCTACTCTTTGGGCAGAGGACTAATGTACAGAATATATAAAGAACTCAAAATTAGACCTCCCACAGGAAAAGACCTATTCAAAAATGGGCAAGTGAAATGAACAGACATTTTTCAGAAGAAGAAGTACAAATGGGAAATAATTAAATGAAAAATGTTCAATATCTCTGGTCATTAGAGGAATGCAAATTAAAGCAACACTGAGACTCCATCTTACTCCAGAAAGAATGGTTATCATCAAGAAATCAAACAATAACAAATGCTGAAGAGGCTGCAGAGAAAAAGGAAAACTTCTATGTTATTAGTGGGAATGCAAACTAGTATAACCACTGTGGAAATCATAATACAAATACATATGTATGGTGGTGGGATCTTAGTGTTGTTTATTCTTTTTAATTAGCAAAGCTGTATCTCTTACACCTTTATTATAAATTATAGGGGTCAGGATGTGGTTAGTTATATATATTTTAAGTGTTATTTGGGTTTATTCTGGAACCTGTTCTATTTATTTATGCTATATTTTAATTTATCTATACTGCCCTTCACTTTGTTCTCCAAAGTCCCAGAGCCTACAAGGATACATAACATATAACTATATGAGGGAAAAGTAAGTTTGAAAGAGAAAAACAAAAACAAGAGTGTTATTAATGAGGTTATTATAAAAATATAAAGCATAAAACCATCACTTGTAATAGAATCATAATTTTGGCCCTCCTTTTTAGGAGCCAAAGTTTGAGGGATTTGGAAGAAGAAAGAAATCTAGTTATTAAACAACTCACCTTTTAAAAAATTAAATAAAATTATAAGGATCTCAGAAAAAGCAAATCATAACAAAAAGCTTGAAATTTAGGGTCCATGAAAAATAGCTATCCTTACTTTTTAAGTAATATCCTTACTTCTTACAGATTGAATCTGCAAAAAACTATTTCCTTTTTAAGTTTTCAATAAAAGCTAAAGGCATTCCAGTGGAATGAATTAAAGTAAAAGGAATGAAGTTGGTATCATGATTATGTAATTGAAGAATATTGATCTTTGAAGTCTCTTTTAATACTATTAAATATTAGAAGATGTGGAAGACTGTTCTTTGACAACTACTTTGGACTTCACATATGAATGCTACTCGAACTAGTACATTTACAGTGATTCCAGTGTCGTACAGTTGATTGACAAACATTTTTGTCTATTTCTTGTGTCTCTGTTATAAGGTCTATAATGTAGGTTTTGTAGAGAACAGTGTGTACCTCGTCATCATTCAGTACAGACATACAGTTTGTGTTACAGAGGTATATGATATGTATTAGTGCTGTTTTTTAACAGATCTGGCTGTTCTGTCCATAATGTTATGTCTGTTTTGAGAAACCCTGTTCACATCGTGACAGTTCAGGAGCCTAACATCAAGAAGACTCCCCCAGATGAATCTATGTACAAAGGCAAGGGGCTCACAAAGTTCTTGTGAATATGCACAAGAAAAAATTTTAAAATGTGATATTCCTAAAATATTTTAGATGTTACATGGACATGTTAAAACACAGGGTGTCTGAGCTTGTTTGGTTATTCCTGGGAAAATCAAAGGAAGTAGGCCAGGGAAGAAAAACTCTTATGGCTTACAGATATGTAATGTGTGCTATTTCTGAGTTGAAAGCTGAACATATTTAATTTATGATTGAAAAGATTGAATTCACCTTTGAACAGCTTAGGTAAATTAGATTGCCCCCATGTCACCCTTGAAAAGCTCCATAACCACCATCAGTTTCAATTTGTAAAATGGAGCTAATGAAACAGTTGCTAGGGGCACACTCACACTCCTCACAGTTAAATTATGCATAAGTAAGAACCACTGACACTTCCAGCAGGCAAATGAATTTCAATGTACAGGTGTTTCTATGAGAATACCTGGTACGAAGTTTCATCTCAGCAATGTAGGAAGGACTACCCTACAGAATCAATGCTGAAACCACAGCAGAAATGGAACAAACATCACTGGCTTTTTTTGGCCAATATTTCTCTACTAAAGTGTGCTTCTATAAATGACTGAGTGAATTTAGTTCCCTGATCCTAGATGTTATATATTTAAAAGCCCAGAGAAAACCCAAAAGAGAATAACAAATGTATTTCCAGCTAAAGTTCTCAATTTCCTTCCCTTTTCTCTCAAAACTTACAAGAACTTAAAGGAAACAATGTCAATTGCACAGAAATTTAGAAGTTAACAGTTGGGTTTATGAATTCTCATTAAATTCATCTTATAAATCAGATTCTATAGAATAACTGAAAAGCAAACCTTTTCTTATCCAGGAAAACCCCCTGTATATATTTAAAATGTTATAAGATTCCATTACTTGTACCGTCTATTGTATTAAGTAAGCCCCTTTAAACCATACACTTTGGTTTCCTTAAGTCAATGTTTTTACAAGTTCATGACTATGATAAAATATATTGCTTTTCAGAACAAATATCCTTTATGCCTGTCATAACTGTGTTCTACCAATTAAATTACACCAACATGTATGGGACAAAGTTCCCTGGAAACAGACTGTGTTTAATGCCTGCAGTGACACCTACTGGTAATGAAGTATAGCTAGTTCTTGAAGATAATTGAAAATAATAGTATCCTAGGTCCATACTTTCATTCTCAGGCCCTAAACTCAGCACCTACAGCAAATTCTTTTTATCAGCTGATTTATTTCAGTGGCCTTTGGTTACAAAATGTATACAAATAACATTTTACCTTAAAGAATAAGGATTTATCTTACAGGAGTTTGTATTGTCTTTGTTTAATATGATAAAGAAAGGCCTTTTTGGTTGGTAACAGATTGTCAAAAATCATTTCTTTTTTGCTTATGCAAAAGCAGATGTCTCTTCCTAGCCAATATGCCCATGAGAGATGATGGTTCTGACAAACTCAGGAGAAAAATGAAGAGATAAGAAGCTTTTGGGGGAATTGCAGATTTATAGGATGACCACCACTACAATCATCTCCGGGGGCCCCTGGATATCTTTCACATAGACAATATGGTCTTTTCAGGGGACGAGTTCTCCTTCATCTGATAGTTGCGAGCTTACTTTGTTAATCCTCTGCACCATTCTCCTCAATATGCTCTAATGCCCCTTCTCTCTGACCAAAATTAGAGCCAGCTACCTCTGGCCATGTCTCCAATCACGTATCTCTCTCAAATACATCAGTCATGTCTTCCTCTCCCTCCCTGCTCTACTTTGCCTGGAAATGCACTGGGAATTCCCTGGGGATGCACTGGTAGCAAAGCGGTCAGGAAAGGCTTCTTAGGATTTTTAATAATTTATGTAACTTTGTATAGAGCAGGGAGGGAGAGGAATATGAGGCATATGCTAAGTTGGTTATACGTATGGCTTTCATTCTCATAGTGACTCCTCAAGTTAGATATCATCTTCATTTCTCAAAGAAGCTGACACTCAGAGGGGTCAGATACCTTGTTCAAGGAAAGAGACTTTGAAAAAGTTAAGATTCTAAGAGTTCTGAAAATCTTCTGCTTCCACTGTGACTCCTAAGTTTGTTATCTGTAAACTTCCCATCCACCTTCCGGTCCCAGTGACTGTGGGAAGGGCCCATCTTCTGCAGGTTGTCCCAGCCCTCCCTTCAAACAATGATGGTTTTATAGAAGGTTAGTACTTCCAATACTAAATAGCACATTTTTAGAATATTCTTTAGCTTTTTCCTGAAAGTTAAAGTTCCTGAAGTTTGAGAGACCTGAAGTAATTTTCTGGGCACCTTTTGGGTATCATGCCTATCTTTGTGACTCCTTCCTGCTAATGCAGGAGTTCACCAAGGGAGCCATAAAGCAAAACTACCATTCTACACAGTATTAGAGTGTTACATGTATGTCATTATATATTTGTCCAAAACCATGAAATGTACAATTCATAAACCTTCATCTAAACCAAGGATTTAGGGTGATGATGATGATGTGTCAATGTAGGTTCATTAGTTGTGACCATTACATCACTCTGGTGCTGGATGTTGATAGTACGGAAGGTTTTACATGAGTGGGGATAAGGATATATAAAAATTCTCTGTATTTCCCATTCAATGTTGTGAATCTAAAACTGTTCTTCAAAAAGTTAAATTTATTTAAAAATATGCCAATTCCTGAGCCCCACCCCAGGGAATTAATTCAAAATCTCTTAGCCTCAGACTTTCGTACTGGTGTAACTCTAAAGTGTGGCCCCACATGAAAACCTGCTGCACCAGGGTCCGCTGTGAAGCTGGAGTCCTAAGACTCTCAGCTTACCTGAAGATGGAGGGGATTACTGTTTGCTGACTAAGTCAGCCCACAGAATCTGCCCTTCCTCAAATACGCTAGTCATCTCCATGGAAATCCCTCAGTTTCCCTCTCTTTATAATAATAATTATAACACACATCATATTATTTGTAACATATACAATAATAATCTATGTTCCTTCAAACAGACTGCATATGCATATTACATATCATGCCCACATCATGTCTGTCTTTCTCCCAGAGCTCTCAACATCTGTTTTCCTGCATCTATTCAGAAATGAGAACTGGTAACAGCTCCACTGTGGCCTTGATCTCTGACCCAAGACTTGGCCCTGAACTCCTACTGTAGCTTTCTTTATCTTTTTGCCTTCATCTTTCTTCAAGTCTACATCTAGATGGGTTTATTCACATCATGAACTTCCTCCAGAGTTAGCTGAACTTGGGCAACACTGGCACACTACTTCCTCAACTGTTAATTGGATAAATGTTACACCCAGCTTTAGCATTCAGAAACATTTCACAGACTTGGGTACCAAAGGCATTGCAAGACCTCTATGTGTGTCTTCTCCATACATACATCTGCAGCTCTTGGGTATGGGTGGGTGCATTTAGTCCCACTTCTCTTTACTAGATTGCAAGCTCTTAGGGTAAGAAATAAACCTTATTCATCTTTATCACCTAGCATATTACTTGATAAAATAATATTGTAAATGAATGAATTAATCAGTCTTTCACTTACCTTCCTGAAGATCTGAAGAACAACTACAGAGCTGACACTACTGCCCTATTAAAATATGCACATGGACTGTTTCCCACTTGCAACAATGAGAGTTTCTAAATCATTCAAGTGCTTCAGTGGAACACTCAGCCAAAGTCAAATTGTGAGAGAGTTACATAAACCATTTAGTAACTTTAGAGTGATCTGAACCTCATTCTAAGTAATCAAAGGGTGCACCATGGGTCATAATATGCTATTTTATTAAGCATTTTAATTAATTTTGGAATGAGTTTCTTTTCAATAGGAAAAAAGATTCAGTTCTTAATGCAAAACATGGGACCTGATATTAAGTGCCACTTTTGCCACTGGTCAGCTCTCTGACTCCTTCCATGTTACTTAGTGATGTAAGCTACTTGTGGAGCTTATTATTATGTATGTTTTGCAAAAAGACTTTTGTGCCAAACCTGGGGCACATAGCAGTGACAATCAGTGTTATTGCTACTGTGGACATTTTCTTTACTTCTCCATGAAAAAGCAATATAAAACAGTTTAAAAAGGATTTTACCATACAATCGAAACAAAATATCTGTCATCAATCTCACTGCATTTGTAAAAGTTTGCAATTTGTTAGATCAGCCAATAATGTTAAACAACAATCTTTCATTCCCAAGAATTCATTATTTAGAAGTGTGGCCAGCATATAAAATATTTTAGTTATGTAAGGAAAGTTTTATTAAAACAAATTATATATGTTTATCATCTATATCAATCAAGTAGTATCTAAATGTTCTACAGGTGTTTTATGTCTTTTTCCTTTTTTTCCAGTACTGGGGATTAAACTCAGGACCTGGCACTTACGAGGCAGGGGCGGTGCACTGAGCTACATCCCCGGCCCTACAGATGTTTTATGAGGAATGGACAGTCTTAGTTTGGCTTAGTCGACAGATCTCTACAATTTGCACCAACATCTAATACCTGCCTCACCAGTAGAGAAGCACCAGGTCAGCTCTACTTGATAGAGAACAGTCAGACTTTGGATCAGATACTGGCACATTCAATCCTCCCAAGATTGTTTTGATGCCCTCTCAGTAGAAGATGAATATTTTGGAATAGGAATGCAGCCAGACAGCCCAGATGTTTATTTCTGTCTGTTTTTGGCTGTGATTGTTTAAATACAACCTAAAGAAGGGTCTCATGAATATTTGCTGTGGTGATGAAAATTCCTACAGCACCTCCAAGGTTACACTAGTTAATTTACATTTCAGCCTGATGTCAGGATGCTGGTGGGGGCCTATTAATGCTATTTTCTAATACATTTTCTATGTGTCTAATTTGGCATACATTTAAATGTGTATATATACACATATAAATGTTTGTGCTTGTTATTTAAGGTATTCCAAGTAAGCCTTAAAATATTGAAACCATCTGATTTGCATTTTTCAACAAGAACCAACATTTGTATGTATTTACAGAAACATTTTTGGCATAAGACTTTCTACTAAATTATAATAAAAAGCTTTCACCCTGGGGAATTTGGCAATCAGCCTACCTCCTACCCAGATCAGTCTTTCCCACCTACTCCTGCTTTTTCCCCACCCATTGCATGCATAGCTTAAAGCTGTGGTCTTGCCTGGAGCTGGCATTGAGGAAAAACAGAAAGTTAAATTGGGCAGTATGTGGTAACATGTTGAAATCCCCTTGTTCTTGGCACTGTCCTAGGAATCCACAGATTGAGTGTTTATCATATACTGTATGTAGATTTATTTTCATTTCCTATAAAATGGTCACAGATATATTTTACATTTAATTTATAGTTTGTATTTCAAAATTTAGTGACACCTTAGAAACTCTGAATACAATTATACCTGTGGCCTAGGCTGGGAGAGCCACTTTCCTGTCAATTTTCAAATTTAGTCTTCTATATCTAAGCTATCTTGGCACCCAAATTGGATCAATTACTGGTCCCCCAAATAAACCCCAAGATTTAAAAATTACAATGTTATTAATTCCTACCACTAAGATAATAACAACATACTTATTAAGTGCTTGTTGTCTTCAATGATTTTTGTGTATATACTCTACATCCAAGATATCATTTGATTGTCAAAATTCGAGTAGGATTTATTCTGATGCCATTTCATAGATGGTAATTCTGAAAATTCAAGAGGTTAAAATGATTTATCAAAAACCACATAATGAGAAATCTGTAAAACAAGAAACCTAATCTAGGACTGTTTTACTTAACTTATTTTACTTTAACATATACTTAATTTGTAAAGAACTAAATACATATCTCTAATGAGATTTTGTTATTAGCTACTTTCCTGCCTCCTATGGTACTAAAATTTCATTAACAATAATGTACACATATATGTACATATTTTCATCAGATGAACATTTTCTGTGTCCCAATTATTGTATTAAGTGCTTTAACACCACCGTCAATCCACAGCAAAATTGGCCATTATTATTTGTACACGGGGCCTTTTTCTGCCCTTGCTGTCATGTCCTTGGGGACATGATATTTCTCTGCTTAAATATATCTATCTGTTTAGGAAATTGACAAGATTGGGACCTACAGAAGAAAAGTGAAATGGGTAGCTGGAAGAATGATAGAGAAATCCACATCTTTATAACAATAAAAGGAAAATATCTTGGCACTTTGGATTAAAAAATTATCAAAGAAGATACAAAAACACAAAGGAAAGACTGATATACACAAACATTTAAAATGTCTAAGAGAAAAATACTCCATAGACAAAGATAGCCTAAAAAGTATCAGATGAAATACATAGCAACATAATCAATATTCAAAAAATTTGTATCTTGGGCATGTATGAACTACAATAGATTTTAAAAAGCTAATAGATAATGATCATGTTGGAAAAAAGAAAATTTAATATCCTATAAATACTAGAGATGTTCATGGTCACAGGTAATCAGAGAAATGCAAATTTCAACATGCTATGCTCATTAGATTGATAGACATTAATAATAAATGATATTTATGTGGAAAAGATATGCAAAGGTTAGAATTGTTATATATGTCAGTAGAAGCATAAATTATTTGGCCATTTTAAAATGTTGTGATGTCTGGTAAAGCTGAAAAACAAATTCCCTATGATCTACCAAGGTGTTTTGGGTAAATATGCTCCAGAAACAGGGAACTGTATCCAAGAAACTCTATTGCAGCATTGTTTACAATAATAATATTGGGAAACTACTTAAATCTGTAGCACAAACTAGAAATAAATTATAAATAAATTTAATCATAACTAAAAGGAGTAAACAATTCTATGTAGATCTCAAAATGCATATGTTTATAGAAGACAAGTTACAGAATGAAATATATATGAATATGAAAACACAAATATGATATCTTTGAAGTCAGGGATGAGACAAGAACAGTGTCACAAATGCTCAGAAAAATGTATCGAAAAAGTAATGTTGAATTATTTATGTACATAAAAAGTAACTACAGCAAAAATGACAAAAATATATTTGCTGATTCTGGATGACTACAGGATTTCTCAAATAAACCTTTTAAAGAAGGGGAAAATCAATGGCTTTTTATGAGGTTTTTTTTAAAAATTTTATTTTTCAACAAGCGCTGCTACTCTGAATGAATAATTTTAGCATTTTGAATTTTTAAATCTGGGTATTTTAAATTAATTTTGCTGTGCCTTAAACCCAGAAATAATTAGACAAGTAGAGGCTAGAATACATCAGCCTCTACTTGAGCCTTTAGAAGTTCAGCACATGGTGATGAAACATATTTCTAAGATCCATTCTTTTATATCCACCTCTATAAAGCTTTTGCCATGTCTTTCTTAATGAAAACAATCATATTCATGTGCCTTGAGCCATTATCAAACATTGCACTAACTGTTTTACATGCACTCTATCATTTAGTTCTCATAACAGCCTATAAAATGGTACTTTCATCTCAATCTAAAAGACAAGGAAATTTTTTTTTTACATTTGTGAAATAAAGATACTAGTAGCTAGTTAACATATGTAATGGTACTTACACATATTAAGCTCTTCATTTGAAGTCAAGGAAACGAAGGCTCAGAGAGGTAAAAGAACTATCCCAAGTCACAGAACTAATGAGAGGTGGAACCAGAAGACTGAGGCTGACTCCGAATGTGCTTAACTACTGTCTGGAAGAGCAGTTTGTTTGTTCTCTTAGAGCACAATGGTGAAATACCTATTTTCATCTTTCAGATTTTCAAAGATCGATCCAAAGTTCTCACAAAAAGTATGTACATAATATTGGTGAGATTGAGAGAAGCCAGGCACTCTTATCTCTGGTTGCAAGAAATACAAATTGGTAAGATTTTTTAGGTGGGAAAGTTCACAATCTTTATCACAATTTAAAATGTGCAATCTTTTGACCCAGTAACTCCTCTTCTAATTTTCTGCCTTCATTGTTCAGACAAGTGTATGATGATAGTCACCATATCACTGAGCAGCAAGGAGGTCAGAAACAACACTAATAATCATCAAAATTGGGTCATGTTAAAAATACATGGTTATAAGATACTCTGAAGTCATGAAAAAGAATTAGACCTATGAAACTGAAACTGGAATTATCTGTATATTTCTCTAGTTTTAAAAAGCAAGTAGTGAGTGTATATAGCATGCTAGCTTTTGTGTAGAAACACCTCTCCTATCTCTTTTATCTCTCAAAAGTACTGTATACAAGAAACCAACAGCAAGAAGTTCCTCTAAAAGATAGAACACATGAATAGATATCAAAAATGAGAAGAAAATGCAATTTTAATTCTGAACTCTTTAGTAACATTTTCAGTTTTTATCATATGCATATATTGTTTGCAGAAAATCTAAAGATTTTTTTAAAAACAGTTATACATTGTATCACCTATATAAAATACTAAATGGAACTACCATGTGTCTAAAGTCAGCAGCTGCTCTATTATTCCTCTTTCCTAAAGTAAGAACTAGGAAAACCTTGCAAGAAAGAGGTTGGGGCAGCTGGTGAGGAAGAAAAAGGGACTAAAAGAGGACCAAAGGGAATCTGGGGAAAAGATAACAGGAATGGAGGGGAAATCTCCAAGAAGTTCAATCTTCACCCCTGCCAAGGGTTTAGATGCCTAAAAAATTACAACACAGATGACAACATTGGAACTTGCAACTGGAAAAGCAGCAGGCATGGAAAGAGCATCTGCTTAAAAATGAATAGAGTGGAGATGTCCACATGGAAAGCTGCTTCTAATAGCTTGAAGGTCTCTGTATTTATGTTTCCAGATGGCTTCCACAAAAATATGAGACATACTTGATAACATCTATGTCAGGGAGCTCAAAAGCCAGATGGTTTAAAACTGGACAACAAACAGCCTTATTTGCAGTATCTGATATCATGAAGAATAAAATCATAGGTGCAGGAGAATTCTGTGGGCATCCCTTCTCCCTTGAGTATTCTGCTAGAGGTGAAGGTATAATGATAGGGCTGGGCAAATGAGGGATTGATACTCCAGGACCCCATTTTGTGGATGTCAGCCACACTTGAGGACTTGTTACCATCTGACTCGTGTGCTGGTGTGGCCTACTGAAACAGTGGCTTCAGTGATGAAATCATATCCCTCATGTAAAACATGGAAAACTGCAGGGGATTTAACTCAGTGGTTCTGCCACCTGCCTTGCAAGTACAAGGTCCCGAGTTCAATCCCTGGTACCCCCCCCAAATACCATGGAAAACTGGCAAGAAACTTTTTCTTATTATTTTTAAATTGGCTGCCACATGGAAAAATTATGGGGAGGGGGTAAAGCAATCACACTTTAACTTTGAGACAATCAAAAGAAAAATGATAAATTATAGTAGGAGAATTAATAATTAAGTCGTTCCTAGACAGTAAACCTGGAATATGTGATGATTGTTGTATGTGCATCTTACAGTCTATAGAAATCTGACATCTTGAGAAATCCTACAAGGATTTCATTTTGTTATTGTGAGAAAAAGTGAATTGCATACAAAAAAAGCAGAGAAGAATAAAAAGCAACTTGATGACACCTATTCTTAGGACCAGGGAAAACACTTTGAAAGAAACAAAGCTTAAGTGGATAAATAAATTTAAATAAAATTAAAAACAAAATTTTAACTTTTCTGATAGCTTCAAATACTTGCTGAAAAAATACATGCCATTTGACTTTTCTTCACAAATAGGTTGCTTTTAGTTATTTTCTATCTCTCCTTTCATTATTGGTAAATGTAATTCTTCAGTTTCACTATATTGTTGCTTGGGAATTGTCTACATTTATATTTACTTTTCCAAAGACATTAAGAGAACTTTCCAAGAATTGTCCCAGACCCTAACTTACTGAACCATCTGCAAGATTAATTTTACTTATCAAGCTCCTTTGTTTATTCTTTTGAGATACTACACAGAGAGTTGATCAGATTTATTGTTTTTTTCAAAGAAGAGCAAGATTAACAGTATTAACAGATGTTCAAATGTTTTAATTTTTGGAGTCTGCAATTCCCATTTGGCTTTACTGAGTTCATTCAGTGATGCTGGCTTTTACTAGACACTATATGTTCTCACGCTTGCTATTTCAGCTCTAAACCACAAAAGAATATGTACTTGTAGAAAAGAGAGCCTGTGAAATGACCTTACTGTGGGAATGGAATTCTCACATGCCAGTGGGTTTGGAGAGAGGGAACATCCTTAGCTGGGGAGTGGGAAATGGAAGGAATGATAAATTTAAAAACACTGCAAAAAGCAAATTCTCCACTATGAAATGAAGCAATTTACCCTTTCTAAAACAATTCTCAATCTCTTTCATGTACGTAACTATCTCTGATTATCAATAACATTTTATCTTTGCTAGATATTTTGTCACAATTTTTAACAAAAATGTAAAGTTTAATATTTTCAGACTCTGTCCTTAGATTAAATCATATTAAGGCAAAGTCACAAAACAACCTTGATAGTCTTACTTCTGTTTTTAGTACTAGACTCCTTCAATGGCAGAGATAAATGGTTAGTAAATGTTTTCTTATGTTAATGGCTCAGCAATTATATGCTTATGATTTTAAGGTTTCAAATGCTTGGAACTAAATATACAATCACTCATAAAAATATTAAATATGATTATTCTTATCCTTAAGAAATATTGTGCCCAGATTCTGCTGCAATGAAATTGACTCATAAAAACCAAAATAAAATTCATGCTTGATATAATATAGTATTGCATGATATAACAGGAATAAAATATTAGAATTACCAATTGCTATAAATTTATGTCCTAGGTTTTAAGATCTAATGTACATTATAATTGCCTAGGAAAGATTTTTATTGTGCAGGCTTTCAAGCTACTATAGGATTCTAAATCTAAGAATGATTTAATTGAAATAAGAAATCCAGTAGAAAGAATTTTTTTCAGAGAAAAATAAAGAAACAAGACACTCTAATCATTTTCCACTCTCCCAACTGTGACTCAGACATAATTCCTAAACATTCTCCTGTGGTTTGCTTAATTCCTTGTTTTCTGTTCCTCCACATTTCACTCTTCCCTGCCAAAATATGGTCCCTGGAAAGCTTGAATAAACCATTTGCTTTTGGATGACAAATTGTAGGAAACAGCACATAAAAGAAATTTTGAGTGATAAAAGTCTACTAAGATTTAGAATTATTCAAAAAAATTCATGCGTAAGAGAATGTTAGTGGAAGGGTGTTATATTTCCTAATTCTGTTGTTTTAGATGACCTCAAGGTATCTGCCATTAACTTGAAAGTGTCTTAAAAATTTAACATAAAATAATAGCAAAATAAACTTAATCTGGGTTATTCTAAGATTAAAAGGATAGTTCTTAGGTAGAAAACTTGAAATGTGGAAAAAAACTTGAAAATTTTTCCATACTGTTGGTGGGAATGTAATTTTCCAAACAACTAAAAATTAAAGTACCAATATGATTCAGCCTTCCCCTTTTGGATATATATCCAAAGGAATTGAAACTGGTACATGAAGAGATATCTGCACTCTTATGTTCATTTCAATGTATATAGTTTCATACATGCAGGAAACTAAAATGAATTCCAAAGTGAAGGATGAATTTATAAGGCAAAAAATGATGCAAAAGGCAAAGTATCAGCATCTTTCTAAATTAGGTCTGTTCCATCAAATATTACCTAGATAACAGAAGAACAGTTATTTTATCAAACACATGTTGGAAATATAAGACTATAATTTCAACAGTTAATACAGGATTCTTTTTTTTTTTTTTTTTTGAGTACCGGGGATCGAACTCAGGACCTTGCATTTGCGAGGCAAGTGCCGGAACCACTGAGCTAAATCCCCAGCCCACAATACAGGATTCTTAATATTGAATGCTTGTACAAGTAATCAAATCATATTTTTCTAAATCATACTTTTAAACACATGAATTACTAATTAGAAGTTAACTAATGCACAATGAAGTAAAATACATTGTATTGTATAAGGGAGTATTGTCAACCAATCAGAAAATGATAGCTTATTAAACAAATATGAAGTATAATTAATCTATTTTGAATATATAATTATTTTTGTTAGCATTTACTTTTTGTGTTAAGGTAATCCACAGGTAAAATAATAAAAAACTATTACCATATTGAGCAATAGAAAAACATTTGGAAAAACAGTTTGAAAGTCTTCCTTTAATTATGCTTCAACTCCTATTTCCTGGCAGGGAAGTAAGGGCTATTAAGAGTAGATTAAAATCTATCCATGTAATGAATTTATGTACACACATATTTACATATATATAATTTTTTAGAAATAAAAATTGTGATTAAACTAAAAATTATTAACTTTTCACCTACATGTCAATATTTGAATCTCCTTGTCTGTTTATTTTCATGCCAACACAATATTCCATAGAAAAGCAAAGTTCTATAATTTGCTTAAACATACCTCCCTTCTTCCTGTTCCCGACCCTATTTGGTATTTACTTCATATAAAATTTTTTTATTATAATCTTGTCAATAATATATTAAAAATAGATTTAAGGCATTTATAAGACTATTAATTTGGGACAAAATTAAAGAAATAAAACAGCTAGATCAAAGCTTATGCACACTTAAAATTGCAACAGAGGCTGGGGATTTAGCTCAGTGGTTCTGCTGCCTGCCGCGCAAGTGCCAAGGTCCTGAGTTCAATCCCTGGTAACAAAAAAAAAAAAAAAAAGTGAGCAAAATTGCAACGGAAACTGCTATATGACTTACAATATAATTCATTGCTACATTTCTATCAACTGCAAGTGCTATCTTCTCGTACACATTTACTGACAGTTGAAATTAGCAGCATTTAAAAAAATTTTTTAATTGATAAATATGTTTATATATTTATGGTATACAGTCTGATTTTTTTTTTTTTTTTTTTTTTTGGTACCGGGGATCGAACTTGGGACCTTGTGCTTTCAAGGCAGGCGCCAGAACCACTGAGCTAAGTCCCTGGCCCCTGATGTTTTGAAATATGTGAACATTGTGGGCTAGCTAAATTAAGCTAATTAACATATGTATTACCTCACATACTTATCTTTTGTCTTGGCTACTTTTTTCTCATTGCTGAGATAAAATACCCAACATCCTCAAGTTAAGGGAGGAAAGGTTTATTTATTTCAGTTTGTAGAGGTTTCGGTTTGTAGTTGGCTGCCACCAAGGCAGAGTGGCACGTGGCAGTGGGCCATTGCAGAGGAGAAACAGTTCATGGGGGCCAGAAGGTAGCAAAAGCAACAAGGGGACCTTAACAGCATCTATCTGCCTCTTTTATCTTATCCAGACTGCAGAGACTAGGGCAGTGCCAAACCAATCACTGCACTGGTTTAGTTATCACATGCCCTGAATCCCAGCATCACACACTCTGGATTTAGCCACCTCTGAAAAAGCCACCTATGACTGCATGAGGCTTTGGGGGGATATCTAAACAAAAGCCATAACATCTTTCTTGTGGTAAGAACATTAACCTACTCTTCCAGCAATTTTCCAACATATAATGTAGTTATCAACTACAGTAACCATATTGTATAACAGAGTTCTTGAATTTATTTCCTGACTAATTGAAATATTGTACACTTTGAGCAACACCTTCAAAATCTCCCATCCTTGTCCTCCCAGTTCCTGATAAGCTCCATTGTACTTCTGCTCCTATGGGTCTACCTTTTTCAAATTCCACGTGCAAATGAGTATGAAGGATTTATCTTTCTGTGCCCGACTTATTTCACTTAACATGATGTTGTCCAGGCTCATCCTTGGTGTCACACATGACAGAATTTCATTCTCATTTTTAAAGATCTATATTCAGAGAGACAGAGAGAGAGACAGAGAGAGAGAGACAGACAGACACACACACACAGAGACAGAGAGACAGAGGCAGAGACTGTCTTTACCTCCTCAACCATTTAGGTTGCTTCCATGTCCTGGCTACTGGGAACAATGCTGCAATGAACACAGGAGTGCAGATATCTTTTGAACATACTGATTTTATCTCCTTGAGCATATAATCACTAGTAGGATTTTTGGATCATATTATAGTTCTATTTTGAATTTTTCTGAGAAACTTCAATACTGTTTTCCATCATTTCCACCAACAGAGTAAAAGAATTCCATCCGTTGTTTTCACATTCTCCCAACACTTACCTTTCACAATTTTGATAATGGTCATTATAACAGATACAGAATGATATCTCATTGTGGTATTAATTTGCATTTCCTTGACGAATAGTGGTGTTGATCATTTTTTCATATACTTCTTACCCATTTGTATGTGTTCTTTGAAGGAACATATATTCACATCCTTTGCTAATTTTAATTGAGTGAGTCATTTTCTTACTTTCGAGTAGCTTGAATACCTTATATATTTTAGGTATTAACCCCTTATCTATGGTGTGCAGATATTTGCTCCTATTCCAGAAGTTGTCTCTTCACTCCGTTGTTTGTTTTGTTGTATAGAAGCCTTTTAATTTGAGATAATTTCCATTGGTCTATTTTTGCTTTTGTTTTCCTGCTTTGGGGATCATATCTGTTATGGTTTATATCTAACATCCCCCAAGAGTCTCATGCTGTCATAGGCAGGGTTTTTGAAAGGTGACTGAATCCTGGGGGCACTATAGCTAAATGTGATATTGAGAAATGAGGCCTGGTCAGAAAAGCAGGTCACTAGAAGTGTGACCAAGAAGGGTATATCTCCCTTCCCAGCTTGTACCTCTCTGCTTCCTGGCTGCCATGATGTGACTATCATTTCCTCTGCCATGCCCCTCTGCCCTGCTGTTTCTTTTTTAGAGCTGGGCAAACATGACTGAAATGTGAGCCAAAAAAACCCTCTCTTCCTTTAAGCTGTGGGTACAGAGTATTTGTCCCAGTGACAAGAAAGTGACAAAAACAGATTTTGATCCTGGGAAGGAAGTCTCTGCTCTGACTACCTGACCATGCAGTTTAGAAGCATTTGGGACTTGTTTACAGGAGCAGTTTAGAGAAGCTCTAGAATGCTGTAAGCCAAGCTTAATGGGAGATTCTGGTCAGAGCTCAGAAGACCAGAATGCAGATAAAAAGACAGATGGTAAAAGCCATGCTCAGGAAGTTTCAGCTGCAAACACAATCTTCACTGGCAATTGTACTCAAGACCATATGTGTTATGGTCTGGCAAAAATCTTGTTTACATTTTGTTCATATCCTGAGACTTTGCAGGATACTGGGATTAAGGGCATTGGACTAATTATTCTAGCTAAGGAAATTCCAAGGCAGCCAAATGTTCTGTCTGTAGCTTGGATACTGCTTGCTGTTTTCAGCCAAGTTTATATGCATAATCAGGAGCAAAGCGCCCATTTGAAAAATTTCCAACCAACTAAGAAAAGTCAGGTCCTGACAGTTTCACTGCCAATTTCTACAAGAACTTTAGAGAAGAACTAAGACTAATTCTTTTCAAACTGTTTAATGAAATATGTTTAAATGTTTAATGAAATGGTTTAAAGAAAAGCAGTAGGGGCTGGGGATTTCACTCAGCGGTGCCACTGCCTGCCTTGCAAGCACAAGGTCCCAAGTTCGATCCCTGGTACAAAAAAAAGAAAAAGAAAGAAAAGAAAAGAAATGCTGTAATCCCAAAACTATAGACCAAACTCTTTAATGAACATAGATTAAAAAAAAAAACTTCATCAAGATGCTGGCAAATAGAATGCAGCAAATAGGGCTGGGGATTTAGCTCAGTGGTTCTGTCACCTGCCTTGCAAGTGCAAGGACCCGAGTTTGATCCCTGGTACCAAAAAAAAAAAAAAAAAGAATGTAGCAAATCATCAAGAAGATCATACATCATTACCAAGTAAGATTCACTGCAGAAATGCAAGGATGGTTTAACATATGCAAATCAGTAAATGTAATTCACCACATAAATAGAATCAAGAACAAAACCCATATGATCATCTCAATAGATGCAGAAAAAGCATTTGACAAAATTCAGTATCCATTCATGATTTTAAAAAAACCTCAATGCAAATAGAAGGTCTTCATCTATAAAAGCCATCTATGAGAAGTAATGGCCAGCACCATACATAAAAGAAAAAAGCTGAAAGCTTTCCCTCTAAAATCTCAACTAAGACAAAGATGTCCACTTGTCACACTTTTGTTCAATATAGTTCTCAAAATATTTGCTAGAGCAATTAGATAAGAGAAAGATAAAAAGCTATCAACATGGTAAGAAGTTAAATTATCACTATTTGTAGATAACAGGGTCCTCTATGTAAAAGATCATAAAAACTCCACCAGAGGTCTCCTAGAACTAATAACCAAATTTAGAAGTATAGCACTATATAAAGTCAACTCTCAAAAATCAACAGTGTTTCTGTACACCAATAACAAACTCACTGAAATGGAATTTAGAGAAACAATACCTTTCACCATAGTATAAAAAATGAAATACTTAGGAATACTTAGGGTTCTTCTTCTGTTCCATTGGTGTAGATGTCTATTCTTGGATTCTTGGATTCTTTTTGGATTATTATATTATGTTAGATTTTGAAATCAAGCAGTGTAATTTCACCAGTTTTTAAATGTTTCTCAAGATTACTTTGACTATTCAACATCTTTGTTGTTTCTCTATAAATGTTAGGATTGATTTTTCTATTTTTTAAAAATGTCACTGGCATTTTGATAGGGATTGTATGGAGTTTATAGGTTGCTTTGGTTAAGGGCATTTTAGCAATATTTATTCTTTTAATCAATGAATACCAATTCATTCTTTATCTCATCTTTATCTCATCTCATTCTTTATTCTCATCTTTCTATTTATTTGTGTCTTTGATTAATTTTATCAATGTTTTATAGTTTTCAAGGAACAGGTGTTCAACTCCTTAATTACATTTATTAATATTTTATTTTCTATTATAGCTATTATAAGTGGGATTGCTTTTTTATTTCTTTTCCTGTTAATTCATTGTGTCTAGAAGCCTTAGTGCCTTTTATGTTGATCTTGCATCCTAAAAATATACCGGATTTTCTTACTAGTTCCTACAGGTTTGTGTGTGTGTGCGTGTGTGTGTGTGTGTGTGTGAAACCTTTAGGTTTTTCTATACATAAAATCATATGATCTGCAAACAAAAACAATTTAACCTTTTTCCTTTTCAATTGAATTTTTTATTGTTTGAATGTTTCACTTTATTTTATGATAAAATAAAACAAAATTTCATAACAAAATGAGAATAGTTAATACACTGTGAATCATTACCTTCAAAGTAGTTATTCAGTGTATAAGCTATAACCAAAAAGATTCTTACAAAAGTGAAAGTTAATAACCCAAAACTTTTTTTAATGAACTAAGATAAAGTAGTAGTATAAATGAAACAAGTTAGCATACATATTAAAACATTTTTGAAATAACATAATATGTAATTTGTGGAAGTATTTGAACTCCTTACTTCCTATTTATCTTTTACTTTGTATATCTATATCTATCTCTCTTTCTCTCTATATATATTTTGTGTTTCTCATACAAGAGAAACTGTGATACTTGAGCTTGTGTCTGACTTATTTTACTTAATATTATATTCTTAAGTTGTATCCATAAATGCTTCAAGTTTATCTTTCTTTATAGTACTCCATTATATATAAATATCACGTTTTCCTTATACATTTATCTGTTGATGGACATATACACTCTGTCCAAATTTCCAAGATCTAGCTATTGTATATTGCTGCTGTATCCAATTAGAATTTTAAAATTTTCTTTCTCTTGGTTAATTGCTGTGGCTAGGGCTTCCAGTATTAGGTTGAATAGAAGTGGCTATAGTGGACATTTTTTTGGTCTTATTTCTGATAGTAGAGGAAAAGACATCATCTGATTGACACAGATTATCATGTTAGTTGTGGGCTTATAATACCTAGCTCTTTTTCTGTTGAACCCTCTTCTTATACCTACTTTTGTTAAGAGTTTTTATTATGAAGAGATTTTGAATTTTGTTACCCGCTTTTTCTACATGTATTGACACAGCCATGTGGTAATTGTCCTTCATTGTATTAGTGTGGCATATCACATGGATAGGTCGAACCATTTTTTCATCACTGGGATAAATCCCACATGGTCATGATGTGTGATCCTTTTAATGTATAACTGAATTTAGTACTTTCATGAGGGTTTTTTTTTTTTTTGCATCTTTGTTCATCAGGGATATTTAGTTATAATTTTCTTTGGTAGTATTTTTGTTTGACTTTGGTATTAATATATTCATAAAATGAATTTGGAAGTATTATTTCTTCTTCAAGTTTTTGGAAGCAACTGAGAAGTTGGGCCTAAGACTTCTTTAAATATTTGGTAGAATTCAGCATTGAAGACATCAGGTCTTGTGCAATTATTTTTAGAAATTATTAGGCTTATTAGATTGAACATTATAAATAATTCATAATATACATAAAAGTATAACAATTGAATATAATTATACACACACAAAATTAAACCTATCATACTAAGGTTTTTTTGTTTTGTTTTGTTTGTTGTTTAGTTTTTGCAGTGTTTGGAGTTGAACTCAGGGACTTGTGTATGCTAGGCAAGCACTGTACCACTTAGCTATATCCTTAGCCCCCTATACCAAGAAATTTTAGTGAAAAGTCGTAACATTGTAAGTTAAAATTAAGAGTATAAAATATGTGTAGAGAAGATGCATATTTGTAGCCAAATGTGACTGAAATATTAGAGCTAATAGTTTTGGAGCACTTACTATATGCGAGGCACTGTGCCATGTGTTTTTACAAGATTTGTCAATTATCAATTTTCCCCCCGTGGTCCAAATTCACCCTTTTTGCTTGCTCTGGGAAAATGGAGCTAGGCCCTTTACGTAGTTTGACTTTACCATCTGGTGCAATATTAAAGTTTGTCAGTAGAGGGGGATATAGAGACATTTCAGAAGGACAGTTCCTGTTTCTGTAGTTTTGCCAGGCTCTGACTCCTGCAATACAAGATGATCAGCAGCTTCCTCTGGCACCTGTCCTTTCTCCATGGACAGTTTTGCAGCAGAGCCTTCGGTGAGGTGACAGTTCCTATGAAAGCTTTCCTTGGAAATCTGGAAGGCAGGTTTCTGGCAAGTTCTGCTCCTGAGTTGTCATGGCAAATTTTCTTCCACTGAGTGAGCAACAGTCAGGCCAGGCCCCCTTTAATACAGTTTGAATGATGGAAGAGGAAGAAACTCTTCCTTGTGCTTTTAATAGGGATTGTGTCATATAATGCACATAAGAACCCAAAGGACAGTTCATTATATAATAGATTTTGTCATTATGCTACAAATAAGGAAACTGAGTCACCATATAAAATCAGTTAGATAGGAACTATCAGAATTTAACCTAAGTGCTTTGGCTCTAAAGTACATACTTGCAACTACTGTCACTCTGACTTCTGAAGTTTTGATTATATACACAGCATTGGAAGAAAAAGCAGGTACATGTAAATGGTAGTTATCTTGATATGGTGAAAAGTTACAGATATTTCATGTCTCATGTTAGCTGTTGTATAATCTCCAAATTTCTTTCCATATGCAAATATTAATTTTATAGTCAGAAACATACACACATACACACACATAAGATAAAAAAGCAGTGGCCATGGTGACGCATGCCTGTAATCCCAGCATTGGGGAGGCTGAGGCAGGAGAATTATCACAAGTGTGAGGCCAGCCTGGACTACACAGTGAGCTCAAGGTCAAAAAAAAAAAAGGAAAAAGAAAGAATTTCTGGAGAATCCTCTGTAAATCATGTTCTTACATGAAGCTACACTACCAATTCAATAAAGTGCAAAGTCACCAAAGCCACTTTTCATTTCTGTAGCCTTAACTTTAAGCTCTTTCCCCATACACAGGTGCAATATGTATCATAGAAAGCATAATTCCAATTTCCCGTAAGAGCTATGCTCAAAATGCATTCAGCACTGAAGCAAGAGTAACTACAGCTAAAATTTAATTTGCATAATTACAACATCACACAAATGGAAAGCATTCATTGTGGCTGTGCCTGGGCTAGCTCCAGTTAGTATCATTCCCCAGACTATACAGCTAATATTATTAACAGTTCAGAGAGAATGTAGAGTAAGTTTCAGAAAGCTAAAAGCTAAACTATAAACATTATTTCTCAATTTTATGTTATGTAAAATTTCCATCATTTCTCCAGGAACTTCCCTTCTCTCTCCTCTCTCTCTCTCGCCCCCCACCCCGACTCTTTACTGTCTCAGAAGTAATCCTAGAAAAGAAAAAATATGCATTTACTAGATGGTTAATACTAGCAAAATTTGTGTATAAAAAACATGAAAACAATATATGGTTATTATAGTAAAAGTTTAATGCTCCATGGTAAGAAATTGCTCAAATCATGTGGTTTAAAAGTAGTGACTTAATCCTTGCCATGTTCATTTTTCATTTTTCCTTTGTCCAGGTTTGACTTTTGTGAGATCACCATGGCTCTTAACATTCACCACCTGAGGTGGGAACTTTTTCATATATGAAGAACTTATTACTATTTGCAGCAAACTCTTACTATTCCTTACATCTTCAGTTACTTACATGTAACTCTAAAGTATCTTTCAGTTATATTGCCATAAAGTATTTCCTTTTCTGAAGTGCTCTGTGACACTAGATTCTTACTACCCATAAAGGCTTGTTTTCTAATTGTTAATGACTTTATTATAGGCCTCTACATATCTTACTTATGTCTTCTTTGTTTTTCCTTCTCCTAAATCTTTGAGCGGCATATTCCTTGTAGGAAGGATAATTTCTAGAGTGATTCTGGATAGTAAAAGATGTTTCTGCTGCCCAGAAATAAGTGTCATAATGCAGTCTGTGTTGACTAAAGGTAGACACAAATTTTTGCTTCTCATTAAGAAGTGATGGGTCTACTTCCTTCCTTCCCTTGAATCTGGGCTGGTCTGAGTGACTGACTTGACCAACAAAATGCAATAGGAGATGCTCTGTGCCTTCTGAGGCTACATCATAAATCTGTGGTCCAGGTGTTTTGGAGCATTCTATCAGGGAAACGTAGCTAAGACCATCTGACCTGAGATCAGCCATTATAAAGATACCATGTACAGATGCTCTGGTCAATTGTCCTATTTTAGGCAGCTTAGTAGGATATTAACGTGTAGTCAGAGAAGGGTTGGGCCCTCAAGGGAGTCAACACAAAAGAAAAAGACATCAAAATTGTGACTGGAGGTGAAGATAACCAGAGCCATGCCTCAAGTTGGAGATTCAATAGCCAAGCCTGCAAGTCTCCCTAGATAGACAGTAATTTGAGATTATACTGTAACTAGCACCACTGGGTCCATTAAGCTCAGACAGGCATCAGATACAAAAGTGGGTGACCAGAACATCCAGATCCATACACTCTTCCTTTTCCAGGAATGTCTTTGTTCTTCCCACATGCCCTTGCTACGTGATTCCTTTCCCTAATGGGTCAATAGTAGCTAAGCAACTATACTTGTAATCCTATAGCTTGATTGTAGTTTGACCTACATTGTACTCACAGTGTGATTTTGCTGCATAAGTTATCTTGACAAAGAGCATCTTTGGTGATTGATTGATGACATGAGGAAGAACCACACTGCTTAGCCCAGCCAACTTTTAGATAACATGAAAAGTAATATAGTAATACATATTGTGGTAAGTCATTAAGCTTTGGAATAACAGATAACTGAATGGGGGTTATTATACATTCATGTTTCATGAAATTAGGCTTTAGCCATGTGACATGTTTTAACCTATGAAATAGTACCAGATATTATATTTTTCACTTCTTGGCAAAAGATGTACGAATCAGTGCATGGTGAGGTGTGCCCTCTTCCTTGGAGTGCTGCCAGCTAACAGTCCTCAGCTGTAAAGCAGATGTGGAAATTGCTCTCATCTAGAAAAAACTTCTTACCAACAGTAATGTCCTGACAGACACCTCCTAGTTGCAGATATTGGTATTGGCATTTGTAAGATGAAAAGTGGGATTTTCCTGTCTTTATCAGCATTATATAAAATCTGCATTATGTAAACATAAGAAAAATTGGGGTTTGGGGTTGCTAGATTTCTCAGAAAACAATTGTATGTGCTCCTAGCATATTTAATAGAGCTCATGATTTAATAATGAGAGAATTTCTCTTAAAAGTAAATGCATTTTTAGAGCAAAGGAACAAATACAAGAAAAACTGCAAACTAAAAATAAGTCATATCCTTTTGGGGTGTAATCTGCTTCAGAGACTGATCAGCATGAAGGTACACAAGGCCAATTCCCTTGTAAAAATGTGGGCCAACTTCTAAGGACCATCCATACTTCAGAACTTTGCATAGGGTCAGGTTGAGACTGATCACAGCCCAACAATCTCTCCCCAATCCTGCTTCCTTCCCTTTCTTCCATGACTGTCACTCCCAAGAGAAGTCCCTAAATAACTTACTGCAGTGTCTATTTCCTGGGGAACATAAGCTGTTTTACTCTCTTCCTTTTGATTAGTTTTATGGACTACCTGATATCAACATCATTATGAATCTCATCTTGAATTACAAAATTCAGTAAAATTTTTCTTTACTACAAATTAAGCATTTTGTACACTTAAATGCATAGGTTAGGGTGTTGGTGCTCTAACAATTGAATGAAGAGAAACTGCTGCATATTAAGGCATTTTCTCAGGCTTCACTTTAATATTCCTATTTTCAGTACAGTATCCTGGCCCCAAACTGTGCCTAATATTTCTCAGGCCAGAGAATTTTAGTTTCTAACCCTCCACAAAAAATAAATCTCCACCCTTCTGCCATGATAGGAAAGAGACAAAAATCCAGCTATGTGGGATGGGTTAGAGAATACAGGAGCCTACTTCTACTTAATGATAGTTTCAGTCAGTTCTCCTTTTCTATCAATTTCTATTCTGAAAGACAAATCAAGTAATATCTCATCTTTTGATCAGTAAGTTTCAGAATTTTGTTATAACTGTCTCATCTTCCTGCATTTTTACCATTGTGTATTTATATAGTTGTGTCCATTTAAATTAATTCTAAATTAACATAAGAGAACTGATTACAACAAAGCATATCTTTCTCTTTATTCACATCTTTTATGTATCTCAATTGAATAATATACTCTTAATACATGTCATACATTTTTAGTTATTCCTAGTGTGTTACACTATTGATTTTACAAAATGAACTTTTTCCCATTTTATTTACTGTGCTGCTTACTTGTAAGTAAGGAAGAGATTGAGTTTCGGATTTTAATTTCACAGTTGAGATCTTATCTTAAATATTACAGTATTTCTTCAGTAACTGCAGTGTTGTTCACTTGAGACAGAATTTCCTATCGAAGTGACAGATCATACAGGTTACATCAGAAATTTTTCTGGATTTTACATTTTCTTTTTTTCCCTTAAATTCTTTTACTGGCACATTTTAGGTATACAATATATTTACGTTTATCATCGAGTACTTCTACCTGTACATGATGTATCTTGGTTCTTATTTTTTCCCCATTCCCTGTCCTCCCTTCAACCCCTCCACCCTTCCCTATTTACAAAGACTTTGTTTCCACTTTTTCCTTTTCTTATAATTTTTCCTTTTCCTTCTTTCCTTTCCCATTCCTCTCCCAGTTCCCCTACCCCTCTGGACCTTTTCTTCCTATGTCAAATTATCAATTATTCATTTTAATCATTTTAATCCTTATTAACACTTTCAGTTTCTCACACCAGAGAAACTATTTGGTATTTATACATGTGTGTCCTATTTATTTCACTTAAGAGTATGGCCTTAATTTAGCTATAAATGTCTCTAGTTTCTCATTCTTTACGGCTGAGTAGTACTCCATTTTATTAAAAATACACATTTTCTTTATCCAGTTTCCTGTTGATGGGCACTTGGGCTGTTCCCAAACTTTAGCTATTACAAATTGCTGCCATAAACATGGGTGCACATATATCACTGTATGATTCTTTTAATTGTTTTGGGAAGATACCCAGCAGGGGAATAGCTGGGTCAAATGGGACCTCTAATCTTAGTTCTTTTAGGTATCTCCATACTGATTTCCACAGTGGTTGCACCAGTCTGCACTCCCACCAACAACAGAGAAGGGTTCCTTTCTCCCCACACCCTCGCCAGCATTTGTTATTGGATGATTTCTTAACAGTAGCCATTCTTTCTGGGGTGAGGTAGAATCTTAATGTTGTTTTCATCTGCATCTCTCGAATGACCAGTGATGTTGAACATTTTTTTCTTCTGTGTATTTGCTGCATTTACTTCTTTGTCTGAGAAATATCAATTCATTTCAGGTTCCCATTTTTGAATTGGGTCTTTATATTTGGGGGGTCTGATGTTTTCAAGTTCTTTAAAGATTCGAGATAGTAGACATTTGTCCAAGGAACAGCTGGTGAAAATTTTTTCCCACATTGTAGGTTGTCTCTTAGCTCTGTTGGCAGTTTCTCTTGCAGTGCAGAAGCTTTTAAATAAGATGAGATCTCAGTTGTTCTTTGTGCTAGTTTCCATGCTACTTAGGTTTTGCTCATAAAGTCTTTTCCTATCTTAATGTCTTCAAGAATTCTACCTAATTCATCTTAAAGCACGTTTAGTGTTTCTCTTTTAATATTTAGATCTTTAATCCACTTCAATCTTAATTCAGTGCATGGTGATAGATATGGGTCTAGTTTTAATCTTTGGCAGGTTGAAATCCAGTTTTTCCAACACCATTTATTAAATAGGCTATCTTTCTTCCAGTGAGGGTGTTTGGCTCCTTTGTCAAAGATGAGACGGTTGAGTATGTCTAGAGTTGTTTCTGTATCTTCTAATCTATTCCACTGAACCTCAGGACTGTTTGTGTGTACCATGCTGGTTTTATCACAGTAGCTTTGTAGGATAGTTTCAAGTTGGGGATTGTGATACCCCCTGCCATGTCTCTGTTACCTAGATTTGCTTTTGCTATTCTAGGTCTCTTCTGGTTCCAAATGAATTTTTGGATTGTTTTCTCTAGTTCTATAAATATATTGTTGGAATTTCAATTGGCAT
The DNA here is from genome assembly GCF_053883595.1 of Heterocephalus glaber. Lineage (NCBI taxonomy): Eukaryota > Metazoa > Chordata > Mammalia > Rodentia > Bathyergidae > Heterocephalus > Heterocephalus glaber. Next base: position 38,615,549 of record NW_028258317.1, read on the forward strand.
TGCATTAAATCTATATAGCAGTTTTGGAAGTATGGCCATTTTCACTATATTGGTTCTTCCTACCCAGGAACAAGGGATGTCTTTCCATTTTCTTCTATCTTCTTCAAACTCTTATTTCAGAATGATGTAATTTTCAGTGTAAAGTTCTTTTGCTTCCTTTGTTAGATCGATTACTAGATGTTTCATTTACTTGGATGCTATTGTAAAAGAACTTGTTTCCCATATATCTCAGGGAGTCTGTTATTTGTATACAAGAAGGCTATTGTTTTTTGAGTGTTGATCTTCTGTCCAGCTACTCTACTGAATCTGTCAATTAAGTCTAGAAGTCTTTTTTTTTCCACTTTCTTAAACTTTATTAAAGAAAAATGTAATTGTGGTGGTAAATCTCTAGAACATTGTCAATTTTCTGGGATTCCTCCCTCCAAAATGAGATTTGATTTCCAAATACATGCCAGAAGTATATAGTTACCAACTATACTAAGTAGGTAAGAAGCAGAAATCTAAAGTGTTCATCTTCCAACTTTCCCCAGTGTGTGGTCTGTCTTTGGATCAGCAATAATTGCCTGAACAGCTACTATGGCTTCATTAATTTTTGTCTGGAGCTCTCTGAGTTCTTCTATATGCAGCAATCGCAGAATTTGAGCAGCTTCATTAAGAACTGCATCTTCTGTGTCAAAACCAGGAATATATTTGTCTAAAGCAACAGGCAAACCCTCTTTTGTTTGATTTGCTTTAGCAACTGCATCCTGTGTTAGGCACTCCTGAACCAAAATGCGAATTGCCTTAAGCATTACCAGGTAATTATCATGGCGCTGAATCTGAAGGTTAGCCAAAGCCATTACACCAGCCTTAAAATCAGGATTATTTACATCCAAATTGATCAATGGCTCTGCATTTTTAGTTGCATTGTCAGTATTTTTTGCATTACCAGGTGTTAAGTCCTTGTATTTTTCAGCTTTATCTCCATATTCAAGTCTAACAGCTAAACCAAGAAGCCAGTCAGTTGCTTCTTGTCGGTCCTGAATCTTGAAAGGACAGTTAACATCTCTGAGATACTTTTCAAAGAACTTGGGCCAGTCACTGCTGGGAATGTTTCTTAAATTACCTCTGTCTTCAATCCTGTAGTGTCTGATTTTCTGGTCTTCAAGCCAAACTATAAAGTTTCTAAATTCTGTTTCATCTCTACAGTTGAAGACGGCAGGGTTGTGGTAGTCAAGAGCCATCAGCTTGCATTGAAACATGGTCCCCGCTTCCCACTCAGATTTCCTGGGCCTCCACCGGGAGAGGAGAAGCAAGGTTGAGCAGACTGCTCAGGCACCAGCGACGAGGCAAGAGGCAAGTCTAGAAGTTTTTTAGCAGAGTTTTTTGGGTCTTCTATGTAAAATATCATATCGTCAAAAAATAATTACAGTTTCTTCCTTTCCTATTTTTATTCCTTTTATTTCTCTTTTCTAATTGCTGTGGCTAATGTTTCCGGAACTGTATTGAACAGGAGTGGTGATAGTGGGCATCCTTGTCTTGTTCCTGATTTTAGCATGAAAGTGTTCAGTTTTTGACCATTTAATATGATGTTTGCTGTTGGTTTTTCAGATAGCCTTAATCAGGTTGAGATAAACACCTTCCATGCCAATTTTCTGTAGGATTTTTATCATGAATGGGTGCTGGATTTTGTCAAATGCCTTTTCTGCATCTATTGAGATGATTGTATTCTTTTGTCCTTGACTATGTTAATATAGTGTATTACATTTATTGATTTACGAATGTTGAACCATTCTTGCATCCCTGGGATAAATCTGACTTGGTCAGGGTGGATGATCTTCTTGATGACCCTCTGTATTCTGTTTGCCAGTATCTTGCTGAGGATATTTGCATCTATGTTCATTAGGGAGATTGGTCTGTTGTTCTCTTTTTGGGTTGGGTCTTTCCCTGGTTTTGGAATCAAAGTAACACTTGCTTCCTGTAATGAATTAGGAAGTATTGCTTCCCTTTCAATTTCCTTGCTGAGTTTATAGAGTAATGGTGATAGTTCTTTAAACGTCTTGGAGAATTCAGCAGTGAAGCCATCAGGACCTGGGCTTTTCTTTGTTGGTAAATTTTTAATTATGTTTTAAATTTCACTCATTGTAATTGGGGTGTTTAGAAATTTTATGTCTTCTTCATTCAACTTTGGCAATTCATACGTATCTAGGAAACTGTCCATTTCTTCTGTGTTTTCCAATTTATAAGAGTACAGATTCTCGAAGTAGGTATTGATGATCCTCTGGATTTCTGCTGGATCTCCTGTGACTTCACCTTTTTCATTCTTAATTGCATGGGTTGGAGCCTTTTCTTTTCTTCTTTGCATAAGGTTGGCTAAAGGTTTATTGATTTTATTTATTCTTTCAAAAAAACAACTCTTCAATTCATTGATTTTTTTGTATTGTTCTCTTAGTCTCCATTGCATTGATTTCTGCTCTGATCTTTATAATTTCCTCTCTTGTATGAGCTTTGGGTTTGTCATGCTATTCTTTTGCTAGGAGCTTGAGGTTCAGTATTAGGTTGTTTATTTGAGCTGTTTTTCTAATATGGGCATTCACTGCTATGCATTTCCCACATAGAACTGCTTTCATTGTGTCCCATAGATTCCTGCATGTTGTACTGCCATTATCATTTACTTGTAGATACTAATTTCTTAATTTCCTCTGTGACCCATTGGTTGTTTCGGAGAGTGGTATTGAATTTCCATGTGTTTGTGGTAGTTTTGTGGTTTCTTATGCTATTGATCTCCAATTTTATTGCACTATGGTCTGATAATATACAGGAGGTAACTTCAATTCTTTTACATTTACTTAAACATGTCCTATGAGGTAGCATGTAGTCTATTTTGGAGAATGACCGACGTGCAGCTAAAAAGAATGTATATTCTGATTTTGTGGGGTGGAACACTCTGTAAACATCTATTAAGTCCATTTGTTCAATAGCTTGGTTTAGTTCTAGAATTTCGTGGTTAATTTTTTGTCTAGATGATCTGTCTATTTGTGACAGTGCAGTATTGAGGTCCCCCACTACAATTGTATTAGTGCTTATTTGGTTTTCATGTCCACTAATATTTGTTTTGTATAGTTAGAGGCATTCCTATTTGGTGCATATATATTTATGATTGTCATCTCTTCCTCTTGGATTATTCCCTTTACAAAGATGTAGTGACTATCTTTGTCTCTCTTAGTTTTGGTTTGAAATTTACCTTGTCTGCAAATAAGACTGCTACCCCTGTTTTTTTCTAGGTTCCTGTGGTGTGGAGAACTGTTCTCCATCCTTTTACTTTCAGTCTATGAATTTTTTTTTAGTTAGGTGTGTTTCTTGTATACATCATTTTGCTGGATTTTGCTTCTTAATCCATTCTGCCTGTCTATTTCCTTTGATTGGTGAATTGAGCCCATTAACATTGATGCTTATAATTGATAAATATTGACTCATCCTTGTCATGATGTTTTACTTTTGTTGGCTCTTTTATTTTTTTACTGTTCTCCCTTTCCCTTTAGTTTCTTGCCTTGCCTGTTAGCTGTGCTCTGTTGGGCCTCCTGGAGTTAAGACATTGTCTTTTTCTAGGATATGGTTCAGAATTGTTTGCAGTGCTGGTTTGGTGTTCATAAAATTTCTCAGGTGTTCTTTGTCGTGGAAGTATCTAATTTCCCCATCGATTTTGAAAGATAATTTTGCAGGATACAACAGTCTAGCTTGGAAGTTATTTTCTTTTAGGGCTTGAAATACTTCATTCCAGGCTCTCCTTGATTTGAGGGTTTGTGATGAGAAGTCTGCTGTGATTCTGAGGGGCTTTCCTTTGTATGTGATTTGTTTCTATTCTCTGCTTGTAGGATTTTGTTCTGTTGGGTTTCTGGGATCTTGACTATTATATGCCTAGGTGTACATTTTTTTTATCTTGGCTGGTTGGAGTTCTGTGTGCCTCACTTATCTGTATGTCCAATTCTCTATCTCTGTCTGGAAAGTTTTCTACTTCTACTTGTGTTAACGATTTTTTAATGTCATTTGTACTTTCTCTTGCTTTTTCATGGACTCCTATCAGTCTTATGTTATTCTTCTTTGCATCATCTAGCAGCTGCTGGATTGATTTCTCATGGTCCTTTACTATATTTAAGAAATCTGTTTTCATGGTCACTAACCACAATCCTGTCTTCTGTAACTGATATTCTATCTTCACATTCCCTCAATCTGCTGTGAATATTTTCAATGGAGTTTTTAATCTCCTGGATATCTGTTTGAATCTATTTCATGGATTCCATTTCTTTCCTATACTGGGCAATCATGGTTTCCATGCCTTTCTTTTGCTGGGCATTCATGGCTTCCAGTATGGTCCTGAGCTCATCTATTTTTATCTGTTTCTGTTTTAGAGCCTCTAATCATGTCTTTCACTCTGCTCACCATCTCTGTAGTTATGTGAGAAATTATTTCTGTTTTGAATTTTCCTAGAGCCTCATTCATCTGTTTTGTTACTTCCTGTGCTATAAGTTCAGGGTGTCCAGGTGCTTGATTATCAGACTTTTCCAACTTGTTTCCCCCAGAGTTTGCCTTTGGTGAAGTGCAAGTCTGGGTTTGTGCCTTGCTTAAATGTCTTCTCATTTTTGTTTTTGGTACTGTCCTTGGTTTAATTCCTGGGCTGATACTTTGAAATTGCTTATTGTAAGTATCTTTGTGGCTTGTAGCTAGAACCCTTATGGAATGATTGCTTCTCAGAGATGTCTTCCAGATATAGCTGGTCTTTAGGTTTTGAGTCTCTAATGACTCTGAAGCTACCTCATTTTCATTATACCAGGAAGGACAACTGATTAGATCAATCACAACACCTTAACCCAAGTGATACAAAGAGCAACACCACAGCAACAAGCAGAGTTTAGAGAATGACAATTTGTGGTAGTTATTAATCAATCACCTTTAACTGTGTGAATTAAATCAAAATTGAGGACCAGCCCAACATATGTTTATAGTGAATAGACTCTTCAATATAGCAACTTTACCTTCGGGATGGAGAGTTAGAAGGAGTTGGGGAGGGAGGGATAAATAGGTAGAAGGATAGGGAAAGGTTAGCAGTGAGGCCAGAGGACACAGAAAGATCACGCAAAGTCTAAGAAACGGTTGAAGGCAAGAGGAAAAGACAGAATGAAAGAACAAATATGAGAAAAGAACGTCCTAACAGCAATAGGGAGGCTAGAAATTGTATTTACTTTCCTTTAAAGCCAATGAAAATCAAAAGAAGGAAAAAGAGAAAAGAAAAATAAAGAAGAAATATGAATTAGTGCCAGAAGAGGAACAAAAAGGGAGATGAAGAACAATGTGGGCCAGTGAGAGAGAGGGATAAAAGAGAAAAGAAGAAAAGAGAAAAATCTCAAAAGAGTAGAATAAATTAAAATTTAAAATAAGAGCAAAAAACAATTTTGAAAATAACAAATAAAAAATAAAAATGAAGGGCCTCCTTCAGCGTATGTCTCTGTTGTCACAATAGACAATGTGGGCAGCAGTGTGCAGCTATAAGTCAATGAATCTCAGCAAGTCAGTAGCAGACCCGTGAAATTCAGGTGGATTTCTGCCTGCAAGTCCCAAGTTGAGCTCCTTGTCCTCCTGCAGGGTTGAACTCTGCAAGGTTCTACTGCAGGTTCCAGCTGCCCTTCCCCTGAAGATAGCCCAGGTTCTGATGGGAGGTCATGATCCCTCCAACTTACCAAGTATAGTGGTCATATATATCTCTGCTCCTTTATTGCAGAGATTCTCTTCAATTTTCCAGCGGGCTTCAATTTTCATCAAGGAGCCTGAGAGAGGCTCTCTCTGTTGTTTGCTTCTGCTCTATCTTCTAGAGCTCAGGACAATGGCCTTTATGACCCCCTGTGCCTTGTCTGCTCCTGGGTCACTGAGGGTTGGGGTTTGGGCAGGAGAGAGTCCTGCTCCATGTAGCCAAGGTTCTCACTCTTCACAGGTCACTCTGGTTGTTACTTTTTCTAACATCTTATAAGATACTACAATTATAACTCAGGTTTTCACTGTGGTATCTTGATTTTTATTGATGCTAGGAACTATGGCTTAGGTTTTCTTGGATCTTTCTGGGGCATCTTCCTAAAGTTCAAATTCAATCTTAGAAGTGCTTAATATTTCTATATAAAAAATGGCTTCCTTCCTCCTATCCTACCTATAGACTTCTAATTCTAAGATATGAGCCAGATGAGGCAATATGAATAATAAAAAATTTGTAGATTGTTTTCAAAGATGGTGTCTTAGGTACTATTCTCCTTGCTGGAACAAAAACCTAACACTCACAAGTTAAAGGAGGAAGAGTTTATTTTTTCTCAAGTCAGCTGGCTCCAAGGCAGTGTGGTATGGCAGTAGGGTATGGCAGAGGAGAAACAGTCCATGCCATGTTGTACTGTGTGACTACGGTAGCACAGAGAATGAAAAATTGCTTGGAGCAGAAGTTCATCTTAAACTCCAAGAGGCACAGAGGGACTGCTTCACGAAGAATAAAGTCTCAGGAAAATGGCACCAATCTGAGAAACCTCTGACCTTTTAGTTGTATCCTAAGGGCATGAGAACAAAGGTGCAGAAGAAAAACATTTGCATAGGAGTTTTGGTCAGAGGAAAGGGAAAGAACAGGATGGTGTGCTAAACAAGTTTATCACAGTGGGAAGAATGTAATGGCTGGAGTAAACATCTCTCTAAGAGTAACTCTGTTTCTAATTCTGTTCCGATGTTGCCCTGCAGATCTGCTCTAATCCTTAACCATGCATTCCAGCAGTTCTGTGCTGTTATTCCAGGGGTCCCTTCATCTTTGCACTCATTTCAATCACTCCTCTGGCCAGTCTCCCTACAATGACAAGGCAGGCAAAAAGCAGCAGCAGCGAGCTTCCCTTTCCAGTTTTATTCCATTTAGGCTACAAAACTATTAGTGGCATTCCAATCCAGGATGGGTCTTCTGTTTTCAGTTAATTCATGCAGTCTCACCCAGAACTATGCTAATCTAATTAGTGGACTAATCCAGTTGTCACACAGCCATGGTCTAGTATCACACACCCATGATCCAGTCAGGCACAAAACCCCCACCTAGGAGTGCATGAGACTTTGGGGGATATTTTAGATAGAACCCATAACAGATGGTCACAAACATCCCTCCCATATTACATGATGTAATGCCATGTGACTTTGCCCTCTACCCAGTGCCTGTGCCATACCAGTTGTCAAACATTTTGAATAGGCCCCAATCAAACTACTATTTAGTGTTGATCAGTTGCTGATTCCAGATCATTTTTGTATATAATTTACTAGAAAAAAATTGAACCATTACAAGCAGTTCATGAATGAATCTATTCTGTTAGCTATCTAGATAAGAAACTACATTATTGCTATTGAAAAATTCTACCAGAGGAACTTTTAAACAATTATAATTTTGAAAAATATCTGATACTCAGAAGATATTGTGGTACTTTATTAAACTCAAGAATAGCATTTCAATATGAGTTCAAAGAAATGGATATTTGACTATTTAAAAATAAACAGCATCAAATTATATTTTACTACAAATAGTTAACATCTAAAAAACTTTCAATTTTAGTCCTGTGTATTTTATAATTTTTACTGTAAACTATAACAACTAAAGCATTGTTATAAGATTATTTTTGCACAATTGTAAAAGTATTTAATGTATTATAATTGCAGTGTCCTCTTAGTAGCTGTTTAAAAACATCTCAAAGATGATAACATTGTAATCCCTTGTTCTACATTAAGAGGATATTCTTCCCAAGATACTAATGCATGAAGTAAAATAGTAATAATAGGTAGGTGAAAATGTGTACTCAGGGAAGAATATGACCTTTTAAAATTACTTACAAATGGAAATCTGTGCGCTAGGCCTGCCAAAATACATTTCATCACAATTAAAAGTAATTTTCTCTTCTTGCAAATACAATCACAAAAATACCAAATGAATTCCAAGTAATAAACTTAAGATAAAGTTTCCTAATTTTAAGACCACACACTAACATGGATGGTGTTTCACAAACCATTTCTCTAACACAGTAGTTTTCAAACTTTCTTATATAAGTAGAGTCCTTCAAATGAAACCTGAATACCAATTAAAACAAATTTTCAAATAAACATTTCTTTTTTAGAGTGATGAGGGTAGAGTATACTGTTGTGCCCAACAGACTGTCTGACCCTAAACTCTACCAACTGGTTTTTCATAAGGGTCCATAAAGCACTTCTGAGAAATTACTATCTTTGAAATACTTCAAAACCAGTCACTTAACAGATATTTATATAAAAATCTCTTCAATGAATCCAAAAGGAGCCCTAAGAACTCTTAGGTTATCCTTTCGTGAAAAATAACCTCTTATAGAGGCAAGTAGACCAAAATAGATATGAAAACTGAGGTCAAAGACCCCTCCCCCTTTCCGCTCTACTATCCTTAGTATAGGAGTCTCTTCAAGGTCACTGGTTAATTATGGCCAGAAGAAATTCATTCATCATCTTATCTTTATGCCAATAGGAAAAAAAGTAGGGGAGGTCAGTTAAAAAGCATATCCTAGCCATTTATCTTCCTTTTAGGAGACCTCCAGAGAAGTTCCACTGGAAAACTTCTTAGAATAGTTGGCTAAAACATGGACACTAGTCACACACCTAGGTGCAATATAGCTTTCCACAAGTTGTGTATGGAGTTTGATTTTCACCTCACTTACTAGATATTAAGTTATCCTGTTACTGTTTCATGGATGCTAGCAGATGACAAGAGATTCTTGGATTGCTATTAATCATTGAACAACATGTAGAATGAACACCAGCTTTTTTGTGTAGCTTTCCTTGGCTGGTATATTGGTTATCTCCCTGCCCCCTCACGCTGTGACACAATACCTAACATCTACAACTTAAAGGAAAAGAGGTTTATTTTGGTTGAATGTTCCAGAGGTTTCAGGTTCCATTGTTATGGGCTGTGATGAGGCAGACATCAAGGCAGAAGGGCTTGGTGTGGCAAATTTGTTTACTGAACAGTGGCAGGGAAGCAGAGCACCATGGAGAGAGATATACCCTTTTAAAGTATGCCTTCAGTGACCCACCTTCTCCAACTGCTCTGTACCTCCCAAATGTATATTCAGCTATGAACATCATCAGTGCATTAATTCACTGAGAAGTATACCACCCCTATGATCCAATCTCCTCACCAGGAATCACCTAATCCAATCAGATTGCCCATTAAGATTAACTGGCACTGCCCCTAAATCTTAGAATGATGCCCTGGGCCAAGGAAAAAAAAAGGCTGTACAAGCAATTGGGTGCATTACAGAAAAAGAGAACGGAGTTTGCGGAAACCCAACATTATATAGCAAGAAGTAATCAAGCCTATTCTTGGTTCTAAAAAGAGATAGTAATTCTTCCTTCAATGTTGGCTGCTGCAAAAATAACCTTGAAAAATAGTTTAAATCAAGATCAGTTTAGGAACCTGCATTCTTGGCATATTTACCAAGACTGTTTCAATATTCTCAGGGCTCAAGAATAGTCTCTCTCCCAATATCCATTACTAACCTGAACAAATTTAGAGGTCTGATATTAAAGAAGAAAAGCAAGAAATCATATATAAATATATTATTCTATGCCATACAAGATTACACTTTTCTGACATTTCTGTGCCATGTTAGGTTTAAGATTTGAATGATTCAGGGAATTCTAAGGTATTAAAATACTTTATTGTGATCTAACATTTTTGCTAGGTTGCATCTTGAACACAGATACTGACAATAATCATAGGAAAGATAGTTCTTTCCTACAAGTCTTTGATTCATGAAATCTTTCATTAAGGGCAAGAAGTTTTTCATGTATTCATCTTTATTTCATGGGAAGGGATGTTTTCATGAAGTTTTTGAGATGAGGAAAAAAAATAGGAAAAAAGGTTGGGGTGGCATCTTCTAGCATACACAGCCTCACAACTGACTTAGTGTCTCTCTTGATAAGAGAGCTTAGAATAACCTTACAGATGTGTGTCTTCAAAGACTTTCCTAGCCAGTGGTACCCAACATATCTCAGAAAGGAATGATATTTAAATAGACTGGAGAAATTTGATGGAACTGTTTATGGGAAAGGAAACTATTTCAAGAACTCTTGTAGCCTCCAGGCTCTGCTCAGCCACACAAAGTACTTAGAGGATAAATATCTCATCATAATCAGCATGTCTACAGTTATCTTAGACCAAATACATAGCTGCACTGGTAACAAGAGCTAGGATGAAGACCATTCTTCCTTCCCATAAAATGCATCCAGGCAAAACACCCTAAGGATTCTGATGACCGCAGCTGTGAAAGTCTGTGACGAGCAGAGCACTGCCCCAGAGAGCACCATTAGCAGGAGTTCCCCAGAATGTTGACTAGAAGTGCTGAGAGAAGACTACAAGTGGTTACTTTCCTGAGTACAAATGGCTCAACAGATTGAAGATGGCCCAGATTAATGGAAAACACCAGTTCTGCCTTAGTAGGTAAGTTCTAAGAGCCATTGCAATGTGGTATTATTGTCTGCATTTTAGAATATACTCACAGGCTGGTAAATTATCAAACAACTTATTCGATCTTTATCTTTAAAACTCAAATATGGTACTGCCAACCTTTCCAGTGTGTTTTGAGAATCAAAATATGAGTGTTTGATAAGTATTGTTAAGTGGTAGCTATTATCACTATTGTACAGAAAAATTAATTTACATGACACTTTCAACTTTTCAATACCTTTCACCTCTGTGATGAGAGCATACAGAAAACTTATAACAGGACATAAAGTCTGTGCATAATTTAAATCACTTTCCACATGAATCACTTTTTTCCAACAGTAACCATTTTTCTAGTTTTTCTGAGTTGAAGTGATGCACACATGAACAAAGCTATAATAATACAAAAGCCTTTGTTACAATAGATTCAGATTGATTCCTAAAACTTTTGCTGCACCCAAAATATTTTTACAATGATGATTTCATCAATTTGTACTTTCATTTTCTTGTTTGTATATATAGTCAAAGAATGTTGTAGGAATGATGTTTATTTGTGTAATTTATTTAGGCTTTCTTCCCATTACATACCTTCATATCTGTAGATATTTTACATGTGCTCAAAGAATGTATTTTCTCTGAGACAGTTTTATGTATAATTGATAATTCAAATTTATTATAGTGTTCATATATTTAGTATTTTTTTACCTTGATATGTGAATTTTCTAGAGAAATACTGTTAATTTCCAAATAAAATTGTTAAATAGCAATTCTGACAATTCTTATTTTCATAAATTTTATTGGTACATTTTATATATACAATATGCTGACATTCATCATTGGGAATTTGTACCTTTACATAATATATCTTGGTTCTTATTTTTTCCCCACTCCCTTGCCCTCCCTTCAACCCCTCCGCCCTTCCACATTTACAAAGATGTTCTCATTTTTTCGTTTTCTCATATTTATTCCTTTCCCTTCTTCCTTTTCCCCTTTGGACCTTTTCTTTCTGTCACATTATCTATTATACATTTTTTTGTATACCCTTTTATTGGTATATTTTAGGTGTATAATATAATGACATTCATCATTGGAGATATGCACCTTTAGATACCCTCTTGGTTCTTATTATTTCCCCCGTCCCCTGCCCTCCCTTCAACCCCTCCATCCCTCCCTATTTACAAAGACTTTGTTTCCATTTTTGCATTTTCTCATATTAATTCCATTCCCTTCTTTCCTTTCCCCTACCCCTCTCACTTCCCCCTCCCTTTTGCCCCTTTTCTTCCTATTTCACATTATCTATTATACCTTTTAGTCCTTATTTACACTTTCAATTTCTCAGACCAGAGTAACTATTTGGTATTTACACGTGTGTCCTGTTTATTTCACTTAGGAGTATTGCCTCAATGTGCATCCATTTAGCAATAAATATCTCTAATTTCTCATTTATGATGGCTGAGTAGTACTCCATTTTATTTTTTAAAAACCACATTTTCTTGATCCAGTCTCCAGTTGATGGGCATTTGGGTTGTTTCCAAGTTTTTGCTATTACAAACTGTGCTGCTATGAACATGGGTGAACATTTATCACTGTGATATGATTCTTTTAATTCTTTGGGGAGGATACTCAGCAGGGGAATAGCTGGGTCAAATGGGACTTCCAGTCCTAGTTCTTGGAGGTATCTCCATACTGATTTCCACAGTGGTTGCACCAGTCTACACTCCCACCAGCAGTGGAGCAGGGTTCCTCTTTGCCCACAGCCCTGCTGACATTTGTTGTTGGTTGATTTCATGATAGCAGCCATTCTTTCTGGAGTGAGGTGGAATCTCAGTGTTGTTTTCATTTGCATCTCTTGAATGACCAGTGATGTTGAACATTTTTTCATATGTTTATTTGCCACATCTACTTCTTTGTGTGAGAAATGTTTGTTCATTTCAGATGCCCATTTTTGGATTGGGTTTTAAATTTTGGAGGTCTGATTTAAGTTCTTTATAGATTCGAGATAGTAGACCTTTGTCTGAGGGACCACTGGTGAAAATTTTTTCTCACATTGTGGGTTGTCTCTTCACACTGCTGGTGGTTTCTCTTGCTGTACAGAAGCTTTTTAGTAAAAAGAGATGCCACTTGTTGCTTGTTTGTGCTAGTTCACGGGGAACTGAGGTTTTGTTCATAGTCTTCCTATACCAATGTCTGCAAGAGTTCTACCTAACCTCTGTTCCAGCCGGTTCAGCGTTTCTGTTTTATATTTATATCTTTAATCCATTTCAATTTTAGTTTAGTGCTTGGTGAGAGATATAGGTCTAGATTTAATCTTTGGCAAGTTGAAACCCAATTTCTCCAGCACCATTTATTAGAGACTCTCTTTCCTCCAGTGAGGGTGTTTGGGTCCTTCGTCAAAGATGAGGTGGTTGAGTGTGTCTGGTGTGGTTTCTGCATCTTCTAATCTGTTCCACTGGCTTTCAGGTCTGTTTCTTTGCCAGTACCATGCTGTCTTTATCACAGTAGCTTTGTAGTATAGTTTCAAGTTGGGGGTTGTAATACCCCCTGCCATCTCTCTGTTACCTAGAATTGCTTTTGCTATTCTGGGTCTCTTCTTGTTCCAAATGAATTTTTGGATTGTTTTCTCAAGGTCTATGAAGTATGCTGCAGGGATTTCAATTGGGACTGGATTGAATCTATATAGCAATTTTGGAAGTATAGCCATTTTCACTGTTGATCCTTCCTAACCAGATGCAAGGGATGTCTTTCCATTTTCCAATATCCCCTTCAATATCTTTTCTCAAAGTGCTATAGTTTTCAGAGGTCTTTGATTTCTTTTGTTAGGTTGATTCCTAGGTATTTCAGATTTTTTCATGCTATTATGAAAGGAATTGTTTGCCCTATTTCTGTCTCAGTGAGTCTGTGGTTCATGTAGAGGAAACCTATTGATTTTTCTGTGTTGACATTGTATCCAGCTACTTTACTGAATTTGGTTATTATTATTTTGGTGGAGTTCTTGGGGTCTTCTAAGTAGAGTATCATGTTATCTGCAAATAATGACAATTTGGCTTTTTCATTTCCTATCTTTAATCCTTTTATTTCTTTCTCTTGTCTAATTGCTGTGGTTAATGTTTCTAAAACTATATTGAACAGAAGTGGTGATAGTGGACATCCTTGTCTTGTTCCTGATTTTAGTGTGAAGGATTTCAGTTTTTGACCATTTAGTATGATATTGGCTGTTGGTTATTCAAAGATGGCTTTTATCAGATTGAGGCAGAGACAATCTATTCCAATTTTTTGTTGGGTTATCATAAATGCATGTTGGATTTTGTCAAATGCTTTTTCTGCACTGATTGAGATGATCATATGGTTTTTGTCCTTGGCTCTATTGATATAGTGTATTACATTGATTGCTTTGTGTATGTTGAACCATCCCTGCATCCCAGGGATAAATCTCACTTGGTCAGGGTGTATGATCTTCTGCATTCTATTTGCCAGTATCTTATTAAGGATTTTTGTACCTATGTTCATTAGTGAGATTGGTCTATAGTTCTCTTTTTCAGTTGGGTCTTTCTCTGCTTTGGGGATCAAGGTGATGTATGATTCCAGGAATGATTTTGGGAGTATTGCTTCCCTTTCAATTTCGTTGAAGAGCTTCAACAGTAACGGCAGTAGTTCCTCTCTAGATGTCTTGGAGAATTCAGTAGTGAAGCCATTAGGACCCAGACTTTTCTTGGTTGGTAAGTTTTTAATTACATTTTCAATTTCATTGGTTATTGGGTTGTTTAGAATTTTTAGGTCTTCTTCATTCAACTTTGGTAATTCATACGTGTCTAGGAATCTGTCCATTTCTTCTGTGTTTTCCATCTTGTTGGTGTATAGGTTCTAGAAGTAGGTATTGATGATCCTCTGGATTTCTGCTGGGTCTGTTGTAATTTCACCCTTTTCATTCCTAATTGCATGGATTTGGGCCTTTTCTTTCCTTTTTTGAAAAGTTTGGCAAGGGTTTGTCAATTTTGTTTATTCTTTCAAAGAACCAACTCTTGGCTTCACTGATTTTTTTGTTTTCTTTTCTTAGTCTCCATTGCATTAATTACTGCTCTGATCTTTATAATTTCCTCCCTTGTATGAGCTTTGGGTTTGTCCTGTTGTTCTCATTCTAGAAGCCTGAAGTTCAGCATCAGGTTGTTTAATTGGGCTCACTCTGTTTTCCTAATATGATTATTCACTGCTATGAATTTCCATCGTAAGACTGCTTTCATTGTGTCCCATAGATTCTGATATGTTGTATTGTTATTGTCATTTATTTGAAGGAACTGATTTCTTCTTGATTTTCTTCTGTGACCCATTGGTTATTCAGAAGTGTGTTGTTCAATTTCTATGTGTTTATGAAGTTTCTGCAGTTTCTTTTGCTGTCGATCTCCAATTTCATTGCACTATGGTCTGATAATATACAGGGGATAACTTCAATTCCTTTGCACTTACCTAAATATGTTCTATGAGAGAGTATGTGGTCTATTTTGGAGAATGACCCATGTGCAGCTGAGAAGAATGTGTATTCTGATTTTGTGGCATGAAACACTCTGTAAACATGTTAAGTTCATATGTTCAAGAGTTTGATTGAGTTCTAGTATTTCATTGCTTGTTTTTTGTCTAGTTAATCTATCTTTTTGTGACAATGGGGTATTGAGGTCCCCCACCACTATTGTATTAGTGCTTATATGGTTTTTCATGTCCATTAGTATTTGTTTTATATAGTTGGGTGCACTAGTGTTTGGTACATAGATATTTATGATTGTCATCTCTTCCTCTTGGAATGTTCCCTTTACAAGGATATAGTGTCCTTCTTTGTCTCTCTTAATCAGCGTGGGTTTGAAATCCACTTGGTCTACAAAGAGGATAGCTACTCCTGCTTTTTTTTCAGGTTACCATCACATGAAGTATTGTTTTCCACCCTTTAAC
The DNA here is from genome assembly GCF_053883595.1 of Heterocephalus glaber. Taxonomy (NCBI): domain Eukaryota; kingdom Metazoa; phylum Chordata; class Mammalia; order Rodentia; family Bathyergidae; genus Heterocephalus; species Heterocephalus glaber. The sequence goes on from NW_028258317.1 coordinate 38,630,988, forward strand.
TTTCAGTCTATGAGTTTCTTTTTGAGTTAAGTGTGTTTCTTGTACTCAGCCTGTTGCTGGATCTTGCTTCTTGACCCATTCTGCCAGTCTATTTCTTTTGATTGTTAAGTTGAGACCATTAATATTGATGGTTATAACTGATAAGTATTCAGTTATGACTGTCATGTCTTTTTCTTTTTGTTTGATCCTCCTCCTTTGCGTTTAATTTCTTGTTGTAGGTGACAGATTAATTTTGCTAGGCTTCCTGGGGTTGTGATCCTCGTTGTCTTTTCTTAGGATTTTGTCTAAAATTTTTTGGAGTGCTGGTTTGGTATTCATAAAGTTCCTAAGGTGCTCTTTGTCATGAAAGTATCTTATTTCTCCATCAATTTTGAAAGATAGTTTTGCAGGGTACATAAATCTGGGTTGGAGGCTGTTTTCTTTTAGGGCTTGAAACACATCACTCCAAACTCTTCTTGCCTTGAGGGTTTGCACTAAGAACTCTGCTGTGATTCTGATGGGCTTTCCTTTGTATGTGATTTGTTTCTTTTCTCTAACTACTTGTAGAATTTTGTTCTTCTGTTGGGTTTCTGGAATCTTAATATATGCCTACATGTAGATTTTTTTTGATCAAGGCTAGTTAGAGTCCTATATGCCTTGCTCATCTGTATGTCAAATTCTTTTCCCCTGCTTGGGAAGTTTTCTGCCATCACTTCTGTAAACAACTTTTTTATGTCATCTGCACTCTCTCCTGTTTCTTCATTGACTACAATTTGTCTTATGTTATTTTTCTTTGCATCATCTGGCAGCTGCTGGATTGATTTGCCATGGTCCCTTAAAATTTTCCCCCCATTAAGTTTATTGGTACATTTTAGGTATAAAATACATTTACATACATCATTGGGATCTTGTACCATAACATGAGTATCTTGGTTCTTATTTTTTTCCCCTTCCCCTGCCCTCCCTTCACCCCCTCCACCCTCCCCTATTTGCAAAGATTTTGTTTCCATTCTTTTCCTTTTCTCATAATTTTCCCTTCTTTCCGTTCTCCTACCCCTCCCACTTCCCATGCTCCTTTAGACCTTTACTTCCTATTACACAATATCAAGTATACATTTTTAAAATTAAAATATCAAGACCTAGGAGACATTACCACAGATTTTGCAGAATTTAAAAGGATATAGAAATCATATTTCAAAAATCTGTTTTATTTGACAACTTCTAAGAAGTACCTTGGAAGACAAATTAATGAAACTAACTCTGGAGGAAATACAAAATTTGAATAGCACCTAGTAAAGAAAGTATATTCCTAGCTTGAAAACCTACCTATATTACAACAACAGGCTCATATACATTTTAACTGATAAATTATATCAAACATTTAAAGCAGAAAAAAAAGAGAACACTTCACCGCTCATTTTAGGAAATCAACATTGTGCTAATCCTAAAACTGGATAAAGATAATAGAAGAAAAAAGTATGAACATAGATAGAAATTTGTTTAACAAAACAAACTATTAGAAGTCAGATCTGGCAGGATGTAGAAAGTGGTTTTGTTATAGGGATGGCAGTGTTAGTCCAGCATGGGCAGATCCACTCCCAAAAGTCATCATTTTAACAGAGGAAAGGAAAAAGCCATATAATCCTGTCACTAGTTGGAGAAAAAGAATTGGATTAAATTCTACAGCTATTCATGGTAAAAGCTATCAGGAGACTAGAAGTAGAACAGAACCTTCTCAACAGATTAAAGACAGGTACTCCATACTTCCAGTGAGAATGCCTTATATGAATGGAGATGATACAATGCTTTCTCCTAAAGGTGGGGAACAAGGGCAGATATGCTTAGGTCCCTTAAAATTTTAAAGAATTTTTTCTTTTCCTGGTCACTAATTGCAAACTTAACTTCTATATCTGAAATTCTGTCTTCACATTGGCTCATTCTGTTGCATAGACTTTTAATGGAGTTTTTAATCTCCTGGAAATCTGTTTGCATCTGTTTTGTGGATTCAATTTGTTTCCTATGTTGGCATTCCATCATGGTCCTCAGCTCCTCTATCTTTTTTTAATCTGTATCCTCTCCATATTAATCATGTCTTGCACTGTGTGCACAATCTTTGCTGTTATGTGAGAAATTATTTCTGATTTCCTTTTTTTCAGATTGTCTTTTGTTGCTAGTTCAGGGAGTCCAGGGGGTTGAGTATCAGAGTGTTACATCTTGTTTCCCTTTGGGGTCGCTGTAGGTGATTTGGAAGTCTGGTTCTATGGCTTGTTTACATGTCTTCTCATTTTGACGCCCGGGGGGTGGTAGTGGTGTTTGGTGTGGTGTGTTTTCCTGGTGCCCACATGGCTCACCTCCTCTGTGCTGGGAGCCGCGTCACGCTTTCCTGGAAGCCTTCTCCTGCCTGGGAGACATGGTGTGCTGATTTGGAAGTCTCCTCTGGGCTGCAAGCCGTGACACCCTGATCTGGAGGCCTCTTCTGTGCTGGGAGCCACAGCACGCCTACACAGAAACCTCCTCCTGCCTCAGAGCCATGGCATGTCGATCTCTGCCTGGCGGACATGACAGGAAGTTTTTCCTCTATTATACATTTTGATGTGCATCCATGTATATATAAATGTCTCTAGTTCCTTGTTCTTTATGGCTGAGTAGTCCTCCATTAAAAAAAAAAAAAAGCAAATTTTCTTTATCCAGTCTCCACCTGATGGGCATTTGGGCTGTTTCCAAGATTAAGCTATTAAAAATGTGCTGCTATTAACATGGATGCATATATATCACTGTGGAATGATTCTTTTAATTCTTTTGGGAACATACCCAGCAGGGGAATAGCTGGGTCAAATGGGACCAGTAATCCTAGTTCTTTGAGGTATCTCCATACTGATTTCCACAGTGGTTGCACCAGTCTACACTCCCACTAGCAGTGGAGCAGTTTTCCTCTTTCCCCACTGCCCCACCAGCATGTTATTGGTTGATTTCTTGATAGCAGCCATTCTTTCTGGGGTGAGGTGGAATCTCAGTGTAGTTTTCATTTGCATCTCTTGAATGACAAGTGATTTTGAACAGTTTTTATATGTTTATTTGCTGTTTCTACTTCTTTGTCTGAGAAATGTCTGTTCATTACAGATGCCCATTTTTGGACTGGGTCTTTACATTTGGGAGGTCTGATTTTTTTCAGTTCTTTATAGATTCTAGATAGCAGACCTTTGAGGAACAGCTGGTAATTTTTTTTCCCATATTGTGGGTTGTCTCTTCACTCTGTTGATGGTTTCTCTTGCTGTGCAGAAGCTTTTTTATAAGAAGAGATCCCAGTTGTTAATTCTTTGTCCTAATGGGTTCTTTATTTAAAAATAACTTTATTATCAAACACACACGTACAGAAATTAAAACCATTCAAAGAAAAACAATGCAAGAGGAAAAAACTACAATAATATTCAAATAGAGTAGAACTCAACCAAAACAAAACTGAGGACTTAAACATTTTTCCATATAACTTAATAAAACATCTAAAGCACCAAAAAGACACCAGAGGATATGATTTGTTTCAGAAAGAGCACCAAAACCAACATTGAACAAATAGTGGTCTGGAAAAAAAACTCCAGGTAACTAGTGTACTCCACATAAGCCAAGCTTCTGCCTAATTTAATTTTCAATACAGTCATATGACATGCGATGGAAAAACAATCCAAGAAATAGATTATTGGGCAATTTCATCCATGTGTATCTTTAATTACTAATCCTTAATTAATAATTAATAATTCTTAATAATTAATCTTTAATTGACTTAGTGTTTGTTTTAATATTTAGATCTTTAATCTATCCAGAAAATTGAAATAGATGGTCTCCATCTCAACCTGATAAAAGCCATCTATGAAAACCAACAACCAATATCATACTAAATAGTCAAAAACTAAACCCTTCACACTGATATCAGGAACAAGACAAGGATGTTCACTATCACCACCCCTGTTCAATATAGTTTTGGAAATATTAGCCACAGAAATTAGAAAAGAGAAAGAAATAAAAGGAATAAAGAAACAAAGAAGTTAAATTGTATTATTTTCAGATGACATGATACTCTATAAGACATGATACTCTAGAAGATCCCAGGAACTCCACCAAAAGTCTTTTGGACTTAATAACCAAACTCAGTAGAGTAGCTGGATACAAGGTCAACACAAAAATCAGTAGCTTTCAGTAAACAAATAACAGACTCACTGAAGGAGGAATTGGAGAAAGAACTCCTTTCATAATAGCAACCCTAAAAATGAAATATCTAGAAATCAACCTAATGAAAGAAATCAAAGATCTCCACTTTGAAAACTATAGCACTCTTAAAAAAGAGATTGAAGAGGATATCAAAAATGGAAAGACATCCTTTGCTCCTGAGTAGGAAGAACCAATATAGTGAAAATAGCCATACTTCCAGAACTACTATATAGATTCAATGTCATCCCAACTGAAATTACAACAGCATACATTAAACCTTGAGAAAACAATCCAAAAATTCATTTGGAATAAGAAGAGGCCTAGACTAGCAAAAGCAATTCTAGGCAAGAAAGACAAGGCAGGGAGTATCATAATCCCCAACTTAAAACTATACTACAAAGCTACTGTGATAACAATAGCATGGTACTGGCAAAGAAACAGACCTGAGGATCAGTGGAATAGATTAGAAGATGCAGAAACAACTCCAGGCATACTTAGCCACCTCATATTTGAGAAAGGAGCCAAACACCCTCACTGGAGGAAAGACAGTCTCTTTAATAAATGGTGCTGGAAATCCTCAACAAGATACTGGCAAACAGAACACAAAGGGTCATCAAGAAGATCATACAGCCTGAACAAGTCGGATTTATCCCAGCGATGCAAGGGTGGTTCAACATTCATAAATCAACATAACACACTATATTAACAGAGTCAAGGACAAAAACCATATGATCATCTCAATAGATGCAGAAAAGGCAATCAGCAAAATCCAACACCCATTCATGATAAAAACCCTACAGAAAATTGCAATAGGTTTTTATCTCAACTTGATTAAGGCTATCAATGAAAAACCAACAGCCAACATGATACTAAATAGCCAGATACTGAAAACTTTCACATTAAAATCAGGAACAAGACAAGGATGCCCACTATCACCACTCCTGTTTAATATTGTTTTTGAAACATTAGCCACAGCAATTAGAAAAGAGAAAGAAATAAAAGGAATAAAAATAGGAAGGGAAGAAGTTAAACTGTCATTATTTGCTGATGATATGATTCTCTACATAGAAGACCCAAAATACTCCGCCAAAAGACTTCCAGACTTAATTGACAGATTCAGTAGAGTAGCTAGATATACGGTCAACACTCAAAAAACAATAGCCGTTTTATATACAAATAACAGACTCACTGAGAGAGAAATTAGGGAAACAATTCCTTTTACAATTGCATCCAAAAAAATGAAATACCTAGGAGTCAATCTAACAAAGGAAGCAAAAGACCTCTACACTGAAAACTACAGCACTTTGAAAAAGAAGATTGAGGAGGATATAAGAAAATGGAAGGACATCCTTTGTTTCTGGATAGGAAGATCCAATATAATGAAAATGGCCTTACTTCCAAAACTATCATATAGGTTTAATGAGATGCCAATTGAAATCCCAACAATAGGGCCAGGGATTTAGCTCAGTGGTTCCCCCGCCTGCCTTGCAAGCACAAGGTCCTGAGTTCAATCCCCAGTACCAAAAATAAATAAATGAAATCCCAACAATATGTTTCACAGAATTAGAGAAAACAATCAAACATTCATTTGGAACCAGAAGAGACCTACAATAGCAAAAGAAATTTTAGGAAGAGAAATATGGTTGAGGGTATTATAATCCCCAACTTGAAACTATACTACAAAACTACTGTGATAAAATCAGCACGGTACTGGCAAAGAAACAGACCCAAGGATCAGTGGAATAGATTAGAAGATGCAGAAATGACTACAGATATGCTCAGCCACCTCCTCTTTGACAAAGGAGCCAACTATCCTCATTGCAGGAAAGATAGCCTATTTAATAAATGGTGTTGGAAAAACTGGATTTCAACATGCCAGAGGATAAAACTAGACCCATACCTATCACCATGTACTAAATTAAGATAGAAGTGGATTAAAGATTTAAATATTGACAGAAACACTAAATTTACTGGAAGATAAGTTAGGTAGAACTCTTGAAGACATTGGTATAGGAAAAGATTTTATGAACAAAACCTCAGTGGCATGAGAAATAGCACAAAGAATCAACAACTGGGATCTTATCTTATTAAAAAGCTTCTGCATTGCAAGAGAAACTACCAACAGAGCTAAGAGACAAACTACAATGTGGGAAAAAATTTTCAGCAACTGTACCTCACACAAAGGACTACTATCTAGAATATATAAAGAACTGAAAAAGATCAGACCCCCCAAATTCAAAGACCCAGTTCAAAAATGGGCATCTGAAATGTACAGACATTTCTCAAAGAAGTAAAAGCAGCAAATAAATATCTGAAAAAATGTTCAACATCACTGGTTATTCGAGAGATGCAGATGAAAATAACACTGAGATTCCACCTCACCCCAGAAAGAATGGCTGCTATCAAGAAATTAACCAATAACAAATGCTGGCAGGGCTCTGAGGAGAAAGGAACCCTTCTCCATTGTCAGTGGGAGTGCAGACTGGTGCAACCACTGTGGAAATCAGTATAGAGATACCTCAAAGAATTAGGCTTAGAGGTCCCATTCGACGCAGCTCTCCTCCTGCTGGATATCTTCAAAAAATAATTAAAAGAATCACACCACGGAGATATACGTGCACCCATATTTATAGCGGCACAGTTTGTAATAGCAAAAGATTGGAAAAGCCCACATGCCCATTCATTGGAAGCTGGATAAAGAAGATGTGGGGTTTTTTAATAAAATGGAGTACTACTCAGCCATAAATAACGAGAAACTAGAGACATTTATAGCTAAATGGATGCATATTGAGGCCATCCTTTTAACTGAAATAAGTAAGACACATATGTGTAAATACCAAATAGTTCCTCTAGTGTGAGAAACGGAAAGTGTAATTAAGTATATACACGGATAAAATTGCCTAATAACATATTTCTTGGATTGTGTTTCCATCGTGTGTCATATGACTGTATCAAAATTTAAATTAGGGAGATGCTTGACTTATGTGGAGTCTGCTAGCTAACTGGAGTTTTTTTCCAGACCACTATTTGTTCAGTGTTGGTTTTGGGGATCTCTCTGAAACAAATCACATCCTCTGGTGTCTTGTTGGTGCTTGAGATGCTTTTTTAAGTTATATGGAAAAATGTTTAAGTGCTTTTCAGTTTTGGTTTGCTTCAATTCTACTGTATTTTAATATTATTGTAGTTTTTCCCCCCTTGCATTGTTCTTCTTTGAATGGTTTTAATTTTTGTATGTGTGTTTGATAATAAAGTTATTTTAAAAAAAATAATAAATGGTGCTGGAAAAATTGGGTTTCAACTTGCCAAAGATTAAAACTAGACCTACACCTCTCACCATGCAGTACATTAACAACTCTTGCCATATATTCTGAATCTGTATTATTAACTGCTTCTACTTAAAATTATTTTCATTTTTCTTTGTTACTTTTTTGCTAGTATAAAATGATTTCTTTATCCTACTTTATTTTGCCTTAGATTATATTTTGTTAACTATTAGAATAGTCATTCCAGTCATTTTAGTGACTGTCTCTATGTTAAGACCCACATTTGGTTCCCTTGTAATGTCTTAAAATCACAATATCTACATTTTCCCTATAATAAAATAAGAAAATGGGCCAGGGATTTAGCTCAGTGGTTCCAGCGCCTGCCTTGCAAGCACAAGGTCCCAAGTTCGATCCCCAGTACCAAAATAAATAAATAAATAAATAAATAAATAAAATAAGAAAGTTAGTATATATTCAGATCAAAGATGTTATACATAAATCTCTTTTCCCTTGTAGTTCTAGTCTTGTTACATTTTATTTTCTTTTGTTTTGACTGCAATAAAGTTTAATTTCTTTATTCAATTTGATTACCCTTACTCTCCATATTATTTTGCAGTGTCTTCTGGTTTGATGTTCTTTATTTTAGAGTATTTCCTTCAAGTATCATTTCAGTGTGGATTAAGATGGAAAACTTTCAAGATGAAATGATTGAAAGTATTTCTATTATTATTATTTTATTTACTGGTACTTGGGACTGAGTTCGGGACCTTGTGCCTGCAAAGCAGGCAGTGGAACCACTGAGCTAAATCCCCAGCCCTATTATTTTGTTTGAACCAAAATTTGGCAGATTGCAAACCTTTAGGCTTCAAACTTTTTACCTGAAATGATTTGAAATCATAATCCCATGGTCATCTTGCATCCAGAATTGCTCTTCAGTCTGTTTTCAGTCTGGTTCGATTTCTTTTGAGTGACCTGTTCTTTCCTCTCTAGAGGTTTCTAGAATTTACTTTTGCTTATGATATTCTTAAATTCACTCCAATTTCAGATATACGGGCTTCTTAATTTCTTTTCTCTTCTGTATGTTCTATACTCTTTACCGTGTCATTCCTTGTTAAGGTTTAGAACTATTCTTTCATCAAATATCCACTCTTCTCCCTCTTTTCTGTTGCCAGGTTTTAGGATTGTTGAGTCTCCTTCTTGAGGTAGTTTCTAGGTTCTTGTCTTGAACAAAAAATTGGACAAAACAAGTGCAAAATATAGCGAGGTTTTGCTTTTATAAAAGGTAGGAAAAGAAACATGCTCTGTGGAGTGAGTTTGGGCCATGTAAAAGTGGGGGAAAAAATACACTCTACAATGTGAAAGCAGACTATTGTGAGAACAAAGTGGCCCAAACTCAGTGACAACTATCTTTTTGTATTTTCCACTCCTCAGGTTGATGAAGGTCTAGGCCATCCTATAGAAAATTTCCTGGAGTTATCACAAGAAGGTCTGAAAATAGAACTCTGTGACTGGCTCCACCTGTTCTGGACATGTGTCCTGGGACTTTGTAATTAATAGAACACAACCACTTCCCGAGTAAGTTTGCCATGACCTAATCTCCTGTTTCTTTTCTTTTCATTTTTTTTTTACTTCATTTCCTTTATTTTTTAATAAATTTCATTTTATTTTATCCCTCCCCCCCCCACAAATCCCCTCCCTTCCCTATGTACAAAAGTTTTCTTTCCATTTTTCCTTCTATTTTCACTTTTTTCTTGTCCCTTCTTTCCTTTCTCCCTACTCCCCTCCCTTGTTCCCCTTCCCATTTGAACACTTCCTTCCCATTTCCCAATATCCATTATACATTTCAGTCCTTATTTCTACTTTTGGTTTCTCACACCAGAGAAACATGTGGTATGTAAACATGTGTCTCTGATTTATTTCACTTGAGTATAGGCTCAAGGTCCATCCATTTAGCTATAAATGTCTGAAGGTTCTGGTTTTTTCCATTGATCCTTGAGTTTTATTTGGCAGTACCATGCTGTTTTATCACAGTTGTTTGTAGTATAATTTCAAGTCAGGGATGGTAATAATCCCCGCTTTGCCTTTGTTGCTCAGAAACTGCCTTGGCTATTCTAGGTCTCTTCTGGCTCTGAATGAATTTTAGGATAGTTTTTTTCTAATTCTGTGAGATATGCTGTTGGGATTTTGATTGGGATTGCATTGAATGTATAACAATTTTGGAAATATAGTTATTTACGCTATATTGGTTCTTCCTATCCAAGAACAAGGGATATCTTTCCATTTTCTGATATTCTCTTCAACCTCCTTTTTTGGAGCACTAGTTTTCAATGTAGAGGGCTTTTACTTCCTTTGTTAGATTGATTTGTAGGTATTTCATTTTTTTGGATGCTATTGTGAAAGGGATTGTTTCTCTAATTTCTGTCTCTGTGAGTCTGTTATCTGTATACAGGAAGGCTACTGACTTTTGAGTGTTGACTTTGTATCCAGCTATGCCAGAATTTGGTTATCAAATCTAAAAGTCCTTTGGTGGAGTTTTCGGGGTCTTCTATGTAGAGTATCATGTCATCTCCAAATAATGGTAATTTAAGTTCTTCCTTTCCTATCCTTATTCCTTTTATTTCTTTCTCTTGTTTAATTAGTCTGGCTAGTTTTCCAGAACTATATTGAACAAGAGTGGTGACAGTAGACATTCTTGTCCTGATTTTAGAGTGTAAGCTTTCAGTTTTTGTCTGTTTATTATGATGTTAGCTGTTGAGATAAAGACCATTTATACCAATTTTTTGTAGCGTTTTTATCATGAATGGATGTTGGACTTTGTCAAATGCTTTTTCTGCAGCTATTGAGAAAATCATATAGTTTTTGTCCTTGGCTCTGATAATATAGTGTATTACATTTGTTGATTTGCATATGTTGAACCATCCATGCATCCCTGGGATGAACCCAACTTGGTCATGGTATATAACCTTATTGATGATTTGAGGCATTCTGTCTGCCGGTATCTTATTGAGGAGTTTTGCAACTGTGTTCAGCAGGGAGATTGGCATGTAATTCTCCTTTTTGGTTAGATCCTTCTCTGGTTTTGGAATCAGGGTAATACTTGCTTCCAGGAATGAATTTGGGTGTATAGCTTCTATTTGAATTTCATTAAAGAGTTTGAGGAATAGCAGCACTAGACCTTCTCTAAATTTCTTGTAGAATTCAGCAGTGAATCCATCATATCCAGGGTTTTCTTTGTTGGTAATTTTAAAATTGTATATTCAATTTCATTGATTGATATTGGCTTATTTAAAATTTCCATATCTTATTGATGCAGTTTTGGTAATTCATATGTTTCTAGAATCTATACATTTCTGCTGTATTTTCGATCTTACTAGAATAGAGGTTCTCGAAGTAGATATTGATGATCATGTAGATCTCTGCAGAATTTGTTGTGGTTTCACCCTCATCATTCCTAATTGCATGGATTTGAGTCTTTTCTTTCCTTTTTTGGATAAAGTTGGCTAAAGGTTTGTCAATTTTACTTCATCTCTTTTGTTTGTTAGTTTTTTCCATTAAGTTTATTGGTACATTTTAGATATAAAATACAGGTACATTCATCATTGGGATCTTGTACCTTTACATAAGTATCTTGGTTCTTATTTTTTTTCCCCTTCCCTTGCCCTTCCTTCACCCCCTCCACCCTTCCCTATTTGCAAAGACCTTGTTTCCATTTTTTTTCCTCCTCTCATATTTTTTCCTTTCCCTTTTTTCCCTTCCCCTACCCCTCACAATTCCCCTGCTCTTTTAGACCTTTTCTTCCTGTTACACAATTAAGTTATACATTTTTAAAATTACAATATTAAGATCTAGGAGACATTACCACAGATTTTACAGAATTTAAAAGGATATAGAAAGCATATTTCAAAAATCTGTTTTGAAATAAATTTGACAACTTCTAAGAAGCACCTTGGAAGATAAATTAATGAAACTAACTCTGGAGGAAATATAAAATTTGAAGAGCACCTATTAAAGAAAGTATATTCCTACCTTGAAAACCTACCTATATGACAACAGCAGGCTCATAAACATTTTAACTGATAAATTATATCAAACATTTAAAGCAGAAAAAAGAAGGAACACTTCTCCCTTCAATTTAGGAAATCAACATTGTGCTAATCCTAAAACTGGATAAAGATAATAGAAGAAAAAAGTATGAACATAGATAGAAATTTGTTTAACAAAACAAACTATTAGAAGTCAGATGTGGCAGGATGTAGAAAGTGGTTTTGTTATAGGGATGGCAGTGTTGGTTCAGCATTGGAAGATCCACTCCCAAAAGTCATCATTTTAACAGAGGAAAGGAAAAAGCCATATGATCCTGTCACTAGTTGGAGAAAAAGTATTGGACTAAATTCTACAGATGTTCATGGTAAAAGCTATCAGGAGCCTAGAAGTAGAACAGAAACTTCTCAACAGATTAAAGACATGTACTCCATACTTCCAGCGAGAGTGCCTGATATAAATGGAGAAGATACAATGCTTTCTCCTTAAGGTGGGGAACAAGGGCAGATATGCTTATTCTTTATCTGTCCATTAAACTTTGAAACCTAGGCCCCACCAAAATAGTCTGGCAATAAAATGACACAACTAGGGTAGGATTGGCATGGCAGAAGCAAAATCTTTATATGTAGATGAAATGATCACCTACAGAGAAAATACTAAGAAATCTCTAGGAGCCCCTAGAACTTGTACTTGAATTTAGCAGGATTAGAAAACACAAGGTATATATAAAAATTCAGGTCTGTGTATACTTGCTATAAATGAAGAATTGGATATTGAAATTTAAAGTTATGTAGGAGTACAAAGGACTTAGAAAAGTTAAAAACAAAAACAAAAACAGTGTTGGAAGATGTTTATTACCTAATTTTAAGACTTCTTCTAAAGCTACAGTAATCAAGGCAGTGTTGGTGTAAGGAAAGACATATAGATCATTGGAATAAAACAGAGAATCTAGAAATAGAACCACACATATGTGGTCCATTGAGTTTTGAAAGATTATTTAACATTAGCATTTTATAGAATATAAACTCAATTCAAGACCTGAGGAAGAGATAGTGTTTTCAGCAAATGGCACTAGAGCACCTGGTATCCATATATAAAAAATTAACCTCAACCTTTTTTTTCCATACATGAAAATAACTTGAAGGGATCTATGAACCTAAATAAGAAAGCCTAAAAGTATAAAACTTTAAGAAGAAATTGTAAGGGAAAATATTTATGAATTCAGGGTAGGCAAGAACTACCTAGGATACAAAAGACATGATGTATAAAAAAAAATTGATAAATGAGATTCCATCAAAATTTAGAACTTTAAATGACATGGTAAAAATGAAAAGTAGTCCTTAAACAGACCATATTTACAATACATATAACCTATGACCAGAATATATAAAGAATTCTTAGAGCTCATTAATAGACAACCCAATTAAAATGTAGACATAAGATGATAAACAGCCAGTATAGCACAAGGAATGGTGTGCAACTCCAGAATCAGAAAAATACTAATCAGTACAATAACAAGATTGAATTATACACTCATTAGGGAGATGAAGTTAAAAGTTTTAAAAGCCTTGTCATGACTTTTTCTTTTTGTTGGATTTTTCCCCTTTATATTTAATTTGTCACGCCCAATGGATTCATTCTGCTGGGTTTCCTGGGGTTGTGATCCTCATTGTCTTTTCCTAGGGTATTGTTTAAAATTTTTTGGAGTGCCGGTTTGGTATTCATGAAGTTCCTGAGGTGCTCTTTGTCCTGAAAGTATCTTATTTCTCCATCCATTTTGAAAGATAGTTTTGCAGGGTACATCAATCTGGGTTGGAGGCTGTTTTCCTTTAGGGCTTGAAATAACTCACTCCAAACTCTTCTTGCCTTGAGGGTTTGCACTGAGAAGTCTGCTGTGATTCTGATGGACTTTCCTTTGTATGTGATTTGTTTCTTTTCTCTCAATGCTTGTAGAACTTTGTTCTTCTGTTGGATTTCTAGAATCCTAATTGTTATATGCCTATGGGTAGATTTTTTTTTGATTAAGGCTAGCTGGAGTCCTATATGCCTCACTTATCTGTATGTCAAGTTCTTTTCCCCTCCTTGGGAAGTTTTCTGCCATCACTTCTGTGAACAGTTTTTTTATGTCATCTGCACTCTCTCCTCTTTCTTCATTGACTCCAGTCATTCTTATGTTATTCTTCTTTGCATCGTCTAGCAGCTGCTGGATTGATTTCTCATGTTCCCTTACAATTTTAAAGCAATTTTTCTTTTCCTCCTCACTAATTGCAATCTTATCTTCTATATGTGAAATTCTATACTCACATTGGTTCATTCTGCTGTGCAGACTTTCGATGGAGTTTTTAATCTCTTGGAAATCTGTTTGTATCTGTTTTATGGATTCCATTTGTTTCCTGTGTTGGGATTCCATCATGTTCCTCAGATCTATTTCTTTACCTGTGTCCTCTAGATTTATTAATCATGTCTTGCACCATGAGCAAAAATCTTTGCTGTTATCTGAGTAATTATTTCTGATTTCATTTTTCCAGATCCTCTTTTGTTGCCAGTTCAGAGAGTCCAGGTGGTTGAGTATCAGATTGTTCCATCTCCTTTCCCTTTGGGGTTGCTCTAGGTGATCCAGAAGTCTGTTTTTGAGACTTGTTTATGTATCTTCTCATTTCCATGGGAGGGGGTGCTTCTTGCACCCACGCGGCTCACCTTGTTTGCCCTAGGAGCTTGGGATGGCAGTGGGGGAGCTTCCTTCCATGTACTGGGACCGGCTCAGCTTCTCTGCCCTAGGAGCCTGGGATGGAGGCAGGGTGCTTCCTTCCAGGTGCTGGGACCAGCTGAGCTTCTCTGCCCTAGGAGCCTGGGATGGAGGTGGGGAGCTTCCTTCTGGGTTCTGGGACCAGCTGAGCTTCTCTGCCCTAGGAGCCTGGGATGGAGGCAGGGAGCTTCCTCAATTTTATTTCATCTTTGAAAGAACCAACTCTTTAATTCATTGATTCTTTGTATTGTTTCCTTAGTCCCCATTGCATTAATTTCTACTCTGATTTTTATAATTCCCCCCTTTGTACAAGCTTTGGGCTTGATTTGCTCTTTTTTTTCCTAGAAGCTTGAGATTCAACATTAGGTTGTTTATTTGAGCCCACTCTGTTTTCCTGATATGGGAAATCAGCACTATATATTTTCCTCATAGGACTGCTTTCACTGCATCCCATACATTCCAGTATGTACTGCATCGTTTAATTGCAGAAAGTGTCTGATTTCTTCTTTAATTTCATCTGTGACCCATTAGTTGTTCAGGAGGGTGTTATTTAATTTCCATGTGTTTATGATGTTTTTGTGATTTCTTTTGCTCTTGATTTACAATTTCATTTCACTATGGTCTGATAATATGCATAGGATTATTTCAATTCCTTTGCATTTACTTAAGCATATTCTATGATCTAGAATATGGTCTATTTTGGAGAAAGTCCTATGTGCATGAGAAGGATGTGTATTTTGATGTTGTGGAGTGGAACGCGCTATAGACATCTACTAAGTCCATTTGTTCAAAAGTTTGGGTCAATTCTAATATTTCATTGTTGACTTTTTGTCTGGTTGATCTGTCTATTCGCGACAGTGAGGTATTGAGTTCCCCCATCATAACTGTGCTAGTGCTTAGATAACTTTTCACTCCCAATAAGATTTGTTTTGTATTGTTCGGTATGCTGCTATGTGACGCATATATATTTATGATTGTTATATCTCCCTCTTAGATTGTTCCCTTTATCAGGATGTAGTGACCTTCTTTTTCCCTCTTAATCAGTCTTGGCTTGAAATCCACTTTGTCTGCAAATAGAATAGCTACCCTTACTTTTTTCTAGGTTCCTGTCACATGGAATATCGTCTTCCATCCCTTGACTTTCAGTCTATGAATTTGTTTTTCAATTAAATGTTTCTGGTATGCAGCATATTGATAGGTCTTGCTTCTTAATCCATTCTGCCACTCTGTTTCTTTTGATTGGTGAATTGAGACCATTAATACTAATGGTTATAACTGATGTGCATTGTCTTATCTCTGTCATGTTATTTTCCTGCTGTTAGCTTCCTTCTTTCCTTTTCTAACTTCTTACCTTGCCTGGTGGATTCATTATGTTGGGGTTTATGGAGCTGTAATCCTTATTGGCTCTTTCTAGAATATCCTTCAGAACACTTTGGAGTGCTGGTTTGGTTTTCATGAATTTCTTCAGGTGTTCTTTGTCATGAAAGTATCTTATTTCTCCATCAATTTTGAAGGACAGTTTTGCAAGGTACATCAATCTGGGTTGGAGGTTGTTTTTCTTTAGGGCTTGAAATACTTCACTCCAAGCTCTCCTCGACTTGAGAGTTTGTGTTGAGAAGTCTGCTGTGATTCTTATAGGCTTTCCTTTACAGGTAATTTGCTTTGTTTCTCTAACAGTTTTTAATATTCTGTCCTTGTGTTCAATTTCTGGAATCTTGACTATTATATGCCTTGGGGAAGATTTTTTGATCATGGCTAATTGGAATCCTGCATGCCTCACTTATCTATATGTCAAGTTGTTTTTCCCTGTTTGGGAAGTTTTCTGCTATTATTTCTGAGAACAGGTTTTTTATGTCATTTGCGCTATCTCCTGCTTTTTCTGACTCCAATCAATCTTGCATTATTCTTTGCATCATGTAGAAGTTGCTGGATTGATTTCTCATGGTCCTTCAGTCGTTTGGGTTTTTTTTGGTACCGGGGATCAAACTAGGGACCTTGTGCTTGCAAGGCAGGAGGTGGAACCACTGAGCTAAATCCCTGGGCCTCCCCTGCTATTTTTGAGAAACCTTTCCTTTTCCTGGTCACTAACCACAATCCTGCTTCTATCTGATAGTCTGTGCTCACACTCATTCTGCTGTGTATACTTTCAATGGAGTTTTTAATTTGGATACCTGTTTGACTCCGTTTCATGGATTTCACTTATTTCCTATGCTGGGTGCTCATGGGTTCCATCGTATTCCTGAGGGCCCCCCTTTCTAAAATCTGTATCTTTCAATCTGGTCACCATTTCTACAGTTATCTAGGAAATTATTTCCGCTTTGATTTTTCAAGAGCCTCATTCATCTACTTTGTTACTTATTCTGTTATCACTTCAGGGAGTCCAGGCAGGTGGCTTTCGGAGTGTTCCACTTCATTGCCCCTGGAGTTGGCCTTTGGTGATCTAAAAGTCTGTGGGGGTTGCATCTTGTTTAGGTTTTCTCATTTTCTATTTCTTTAAAAGTTTGATTCCTGAGTTGAT
Organism: Heterocephalus glaber; assembly: GCF_053883595.1. Lineage (NCBI taxonomy): Eukaryota > Metazoa > Chordata > Mammalia > Rodentia > Bathyergidae > Heterocephalus > Heterocephalus glaber. Next base: position 38,647,738 of record NW_028258317.1, read on the forward strand.
GATTGTAAATTGCTTATGAGTAGTTTATTGCCAGTACTCAGAAAACTTAGGAATGACTACTTCTCAGAAGTGTCTCCCAGGTGTAGCTAGCTTTTGGGTTTTGAGTCTGTTACAGGATCCTACTTCTTCATTTATTGGAGATAAGAAGTTTCTGCCTACTTGGCCCAGATGCCAGTTCTTTGGCACTGACCTGTAGGGTTTTTTTTAAAGACCCTTAGGCAATCTCAGTCTTGGTATACCAGGAGGAACAACTGTTTAGCACAATTATGTTACCTTGGCTAAAGAAGTACAATCAACAATAACAACAGCATCAAATACAGACTAGAAAATGGCAAATTATAGCCCTTAATATGGCATTTTTACCCTTAGAGGAGAAGATTTAAAAGCAGTTAGGGTAAAAAAAAAAAAAAAATAGAAAAAGGGGAAGAGATCAGAAGCAAGGCTGGAGGACAGACTTTAGGAAATTTGTAAAGCAGAGAAGTGGGAAAGAGAAAAGGAAAAAATAAAAACAAGAACAGAACAGACCTCCACCAACAACAAAACTAGAAATTATTCAATTGAGAAAAAAAAAACTATATAAAACAAAACAAGAACTAGAAAGAAGGAAAAAAGCAAGAAGAAAGGAAAAAAAAGAATAAAAGCCCCCAAATGTCCAATTCAAGGTGTTTTTCTGCTGTCACTGTGAGGCAACGTAGGCAAACAGAGTCCAGAACCAAATTGACAAATCCCAGCAAGCTAGCTGCAGCTTCACAATGGGGTAGTGGATAATTCTAGCCAGCCTGCCCATTTAGTTCCTCTGAAATTCAGGCTGGTTTCTCACTATGAGGCTGGAACAGGATTCCATGAGATTATAACTGTCTATGTGTCTATGTGTCTGGCTTGAACTCTGCCCTGACACCAAGAGCCACTTGATGGAGTTTGCCTGCTGCTGTTCTTAGTTTCTACCTCAGTAGGCCCCTCTCCAAGATGGCTACCAGCCAATTACCCTCTCTTGGGTGAGGTCTGAACCTAGTTAACTCACCAGCTGCTGCAGTCGAGTGTGTCAGCTGCTCTGTTCCACTGGTGCATTTCTCTGTGGAGGCCTCTGGGATCATCAGTAGTCACCGTGTGTCTGCAGGTTCAGCCCACTGTTCCCTCTTGGAGAGTCTAGGCTATGGGAGAGAGTGCTGCTTGGTACCTTCTTCTTGTTCATTAAAGTTTCTCTTTACTCTCCCTGTAGACATCAATTCTCACCTTAGATTATTCCTGGGTCCCAGGGACCCACTTCCCTCCTCCTTCTCCTCTTGCTACTATATTCCAATGTCAGGACACCAAATCTCAGAGAGGCTCCTTCTCTGCTGCTTACCACTCTGACATCTTCCCAGAAGTCCCCTCTATTCACTATCTAAACCTATGAAGACATTGGTACTTCTATTTCTGTCCTTCACCTACCTTAGTGCTCTATTGAGCTGTCTCTTAACTTCTATTGTTTTATCTTTTCCTCCAGCTACTTGGAGTTTCTCAATGTGATATTCCAACTCCTATTTGTTCTTCAAATATATATGTTATAAAATTTATTTCACCTATTCTTTTTTCAATTTATATTTTATACTGAATATTGACACATTAATGTTTTCTAATTGTTTATCCTTAAAAGGATTACATATAAAACATTTTTATCTTCTTACATGTATTCAGATAGCAAATGTTGATTCATTTATTGTTGTTAACAACCATCTTTCTCATTTGTCTAGTTACTTTGTCATATGAGCTTATAGATATCATATAGGTATCAACTAACTGATATCTTTAGGAATATAAAAAAAGATAAAGATCACACTTAACAGTCAGCAAATTTTTACAAGAATATGGCATGAACCCTAAGGCAGAATGTCCCAGGCACCAGAAACTCTGTTCCTTAATGGGCTTTGTTATCTTTTCTTTCACTAAGAAAATCTTACTTCAGAGAGAAGTAACATTGAGAGGAACACTCTTGCTATGGCATAATCTACAAATTCAGAGGTTTGTAGGGAGAAATGGGTTAGAAATGAATGCTTGAAGGAGCATAGGCCATCCTCACTGACTTTCATCAACTTTCTGCACAACTCTTACAGGCTGAGCTCTCGCTGCCAGTTTCCACAATAAAGCAGCAGGTAGAGAGTAACTGTCCCAAATGAACACTGTTAAGAAATGTTGCATTCCTAATGTTTTTTTCTAAATACCATTCCAACATAAAACAGCAAAAGAATGATTGTATTACAGCATTTAATTATAAGTAATTGATATATTTATAGTGCTTATTAATAATGTAAGAGCATATATGATATACAGTAAGTTATATATTATATAAAATATATTAACATATTTTATATTGTGCAACATTATCATAGTTATATTGACCTGTATAACAGCATATATTTTATATGTAATTATATATATTAAAGTGTGCAATTATAATATATCCTATATAATTATCTGCATTATATATAATTTTCTATTTCCCTAAAAATAAAAACTATCCAGAAAATAATCAGCCTTGAGAACTAGAGATCAAAAATCCCAGCCCCATCACCTTGCCTTACCTGCCATTACAGAGTAGCCACTAAACAAGAGAATAGTGAGGTATAATCTTCATGACACTGGCCATTATCATAGTAATGACCAGTGCTTGTTTTCTGCTTCGGTTTTATTTTCAGGGAAACATGGTATAAAAGACAGTAAGAAAAAACTCATTGTCATAGTTAATATACAGATATCTACACAAAGCCTCATGCAATTATAGGTGGGGCTTCTAGAAGGTGACTGGATCAGGGGAATGTGATACTTCTCAGTGAATTAGTCCACTGGTAAGTTTATAGCTAAATGTGATGTGAAGCCTGGTTGGAGATGAGTCATTGGGGATGTGGCCTCAAGGTTATATCTTTCTTCCTTCTGCCTTTATTGATTTCTGCTTCCTACCACCATGCTAGGAGCTTTTTCTCTTGTACCATGCCCCTCTTGCCATGCATCCTTCCTTGGAGCAAGCCAACTATGGATTAAAACCTCTGCAAACTGTAAGCCAAAATAAACTTTTCTTCCTTTAGTTTGTGCATGTTAGGTATTATGTCTGTGACAAGAAAGTAAGACAGATTTGGTGTCAGGAAGTGGGGTCATTACTGTGACACTACCTGACCATGTGCTTCAGAAGCCTTTGGAACTGGTTTTCAGGAGTTCAGAAAGTTTTGGATATGTCAGCTGCAGAATCAGCCCTTGAATGCTGTAAGCTGAGCTTGATGGGAGATTCTGGTCAGAGTTCAGAATATAAGAATGCTGATAGAAATGCTGCTGATAAAGACCAGGCTCCCGGGGTTTCAGTTGGGAACAAGGACTCCACTGGCAATTGGACTCCAGGCCATGTGTGTTTGCTCATGTCCAGAGACTTTGTGGGGAGACTGAGATTAAGGGCTTCAGACTAACCTGGCTAAGAAAATTTCAAGGTGGCTCAACTTTCAGGCAGTGGCGTGGATATTAATGGGGTCTTTCAGCCAGCTCTACCTTGAGAATCAAGAGTAAAAGACACAGCTGATTAAGAAGGCTTTGAGTTTAGCCAGAAAGGAAGCTCCAGTAAAGTTGAGGCTTGCAAAAATGGAGCAGAGGAGAGCTTGGGTGCTAAAAAGATTAGCATTTAAAAGAAGTCAAGTACTTCACAACAGGACAATAGGAAAAAATAGTTTAAGGGCATGTGAGAAACCATCCAGGCACCCACCCTTCACAGGCTCTGAATTGCAAAGGTGAAAGACTTGAGAAGAGATAGCCAGGGGATTCTGTTGATGAAGGGCCACCTAGGGAATTGATTTCCCAGGCTTAGACTTCCAGGCACTTGGAGGCTTCTATAACCATCAGCAATATGCAAAAGGCCTGGGCTATTGTTTCAGCCGGCCCTTGACCTTTGGGTCATCCACGCAATGCTGGTTTTATATGGATGCAGACTACAAGAGCTGTGGAGTCAGAATGCTTCCACTCATATTTCAGAAGGCCTTAGAGAGCAGGCAGTGACCCCCTGAGAGGGCAGTACATGAAGTTCTGAGAGTGAAGCCAAAACTGACATGGCGACTTTTCTAACCCAAAGAAGTTGGAAAAGCCAGAATCATGGAACAGCTGAGGAAAGCAAGAAGTGAACAAAATCAGCCCAAGAGAGAACTTATGAAGGCTGCAACCACAGGGGCAGGACTTCCTAAACCATTTGGAGTTCACATCTCACCACAATTTGCCCATGTGTGGGACATGGAGGTACAGGATTTAATGTTTTCCCTGCAGGGTTTCAGTCTTGTTGATAGGTCTCCCACTACCTCAGTGGCTATTATGTGTAGTAGCTGCCCTCTTCCTATTGTGCCTTGCCCCCTCCCCTGTGTGACATCACACCAAGATGGCTGCTCCCACCAAAGAAACCTTTCTTCCCAGCATGTCCATTCCCACCTAGTGTGTTAGGTATTCCAAAGCCCCCACAGAACAAGCTCCCTCCCCCTTCTCCCTGTCCTCCTAATGGTGAACAGGGACTTTCTACATAACTAAAGGCTTGACCCCTCCTAGTTCATGACCTCCTGGAGCTTGTCACTTTATCCCACCAAATGTTCCCTTAAGACAAGGACTTCCTGGAGCTTGTCACTTCATCCCACCAGATATACCCATGAGATAGGGACTTCCTGGAGCCTGTTTCTTTGTCCCCCAGCCAGAATTTGTTATATGCCCTAACTGCAATCACCTACCCCCATCAAAGGACTACGTGCTCTCCCACATGCAAAAACTCCATATAAGCCTCCAACTCAGCTCATGTGATGGCTGGTCTCCCTTTTTTGAGTCAGTCCCTGCAGATTGCCCCCAGTAAAGGCTTGCTTGAACATTGGTGCCTCTCCTTTTCAGCAACCCTTTCAGAGAGTAACCTAATACTCTCTCACCTCCTACCAACTAGTGACGTCACCAGCTCCTCCATTCCCTAGTCACTACCTCACTCAATCCCGCCTCAGCTCCTACAAACCCCACCCCATTCTATAAGACACTCCCTGCCCCGGCCATATTGCCTTTGTCTCTCTGTTCAAAGACAGCCTGGCAGATCTGTTCCTCTAATAAAAGCTTGTTGTGGCTTGGTCTAGTCTTGGTTTTCAGCCTTTTTACCTGACATTTGCTTTGGTCCCACTCCTTTTGATCCATGTGTCCCTTGTGGAATGGGAATGTTTACCCTGAGCCTTTGTATATTGGCAGTGTTTAACTTTCTTTTGATATTTTCAGAAATTCATAGCTAAGTTTGCCTTAAATCTCAGAGAAGACTTTGGACTTGAACTGTTCAGCAATGCTGGAACCATTAGGACCTTGGCAATTCTTGGAGTAAATTCACTTTGCATAAAGAGATGTACATGAGTCTTTTGGGGGCCAAGGGCAGTGTTATGGTTTATACCTAAACCCCTCCCTCCAAAAAACCTCATATGATCATAGGTGGGACTTTGAGGAGGTAATTGGATCATGTGGGCTTTATAATCAATGGAATAGTCTAGTAGATTGTAAATGTGATCTTGGGAGGTGAAGCTTGGTCTGAGGAGGTTGGTTACTGGGGACATGGCCTGGAAGGGTCTCTCTCCCTCTTCCCTTGATCACTCTCTGTTTCCACTGCCATGTCGCGAGCTCTTTCTCTTATGCCATGTCACCATCCTTGCAGCCATCCTACTGTGGACTGAAACCTGTAACAAAGTGTGAACCAAATTAAAAATTTCCTCCTTAGAGTTGTGGGTGTCAGGTATTGTGTCTCAGTGATGAGAAAGTAACTAAGACCTTAATCTTTACAAAGAAAGAGAAAATACAAAAATGACAGAATTGAAAAATCACAATTTCTAACTGGGTACCTCTACATTAATTATTTATTCATCCAAAAATATTTAAACTAAAAGATTAAAGTTTTAGGGAAATAGGTATTCCAATTTATCATCTTATAATTTATTATCAACAACCCAGAGCAATATAAACTTACATGGAGACATTCAGTGTTGAGCTTTTCACCACTAGTAATTGGGTAACCTGATAGTATTACCTCCTATTCTGTGAGTTTCCACAGGAAATGTAAAAGAATGTCTAAAAATGAGTAAAATAAGTTTATTCAGGATTACTTACAGAGCAGTGGATGCTTTAAGGACAGCTGTACACCTGAATATACTGTTCACTTATGCTTACAAAGCTCCTGTTTACAGGGGGCTCTCATTACACAGGAAGAAGCAAAAGCAAGAACTGGAATCCATGGGAAGAATTATGTATTCATTGGCACCCTATTCTTATCTTTAACATGAATTCTACAGGTCTCGGCAAATACCTTCAAGTTGCACTAAGGAATGGCTCCCTTTTGCTGCAGTCCAGCATACTGCCTCAGCACCTGGTGAGGACCCCATAGGACCCTTAAATAGTGGCCTATTCCAAATGATATTGCTTTGCTGTGTCTTGCAGTACTATTTTCCCTATACTTTCTCATATAATACATTTTGGAATATTCTTATCAAAGATGTTGACTTCAATCTAATCATAGAGACAAAATCTGAAAAATTCAGAATGTGGGATGTTTTGCAGAAGATTGACCTGGATTTCTAAAGGATTAAATTTCATTTAAAAAAGTGACAGTCAGAAGTAGGACTAATGGTGATGATGTGTATAAGCTAAAGAAAAAAAAAAAACTGAACACAACCCTGGTTGCAGACACTTCAAAAGGTAACTGTAAATGACATTTTTAATACATTTATAAAATGGGGATGTGTACTATACTTTAGAATACTGTTGTTGAGTTAATGTTGATTATTTTAGATACAGCATTTAGTTCCTTAGGAACTAAATGTATTTAAGGATATAATTTCATGGTGTCTGTAGCTTACTTGAAGATGATTTGGCAAAGGGAAAATATGTGTGCCTATGTAAAGGGAGACAGAGTGGATGCAGTAAGGTACCAACTGTTGGTAAACCATGATGTTAGGCAAAAAGATATTCATTATACTTTTTCCCTTTTCTGCAGGTTTAGAAAAACAAAAACAAAAATGTAAATACAACCTTTCTACATAAGTGGACTGTAACCAATTTACCCCAGGCTTCTGCAATCCAATTCTTACATACCAATGGTTCTTACATTATTGCTACTATCATTGATTTCTAAACCCATGTTTTCTGGGCCAGAGTGTAGCCACCATGCTATCTCTACCTAAACAAGACAGAAAAGGGGTTACATTTGTTTTTTCATCTCTCAAATTAAAATGATCTGTCTCTCCTTTCATTTTTCTTTTCATCTAGTTTCAGTGAATCTGTTATTATTGTTAGAATTATTTGAGGGAATTTATTTTTAAAACAAGAGAAAGGAAGGTGCCATGGTGGTTGTCACCTTGAGTGGGGAATGCTCAGCTGAATTGAGTCAGGATAGATCTGGGCATGGAAGATCCACTTTAAGGAGGACTGTTATTGGAACTGTATAAAAGGAGAAAGGGAGGGAAGGACTTCAGCTGGTTTTTCTCAGAGGAGATCTGGTCCTCCCCATTGCCAAGAATGGCTGCTGTTCTGTTTTGGAGGAGGTCTGGCCTTTGCCTTGGGTGTCATCCCCTGGCTTTCAGCATAGATTCTTTAGCTTCCAGCACGGACTTTTTTGCCTGCTGGTGCAGATTCTTTAGCTTCTAGTGGTGATCCTTTGACCTCCCAGTGCAGAGCCCCTCAATCTTCTGTCACAGATCTTTTGTATGGGACACTGCCATGGGCTCCAGGCCATCAGCTAGTGTGCAGACAGATCTTTTGCACTCTTCTACGTTTGACTCTGCATGGCCATTGCAGACCAATCTTGTAAATTTCTGTGTCCCACATTAAATCTGATTCAGAACATGTGCAGTGTTTTGAGGAGCCTTGCCCCAGCCTGCAAACTCTTGTACACACTAATACAGGTGCCTAAGGTTGTAGCTGGAAGTCTATATTTTTAAAAAATGTGCATGGAATTCTGATTCATTATAAGGATGTAGAATCACTGCTCTGAGGTCACACTGGCTGGGTTCAAATTCCAGCCTTAACTTTTACTAGCTTCAGGATCTTGGTTCAGTGACTTAATCTCATGAAGCCTTATATACTCAAGCACTGCCCTCAGATTTTTATCTTCATCTTTCTCCAAATTATCACACAGGAAAAGATGGGAATTCACTCTAACAAAAATGTTTTGCTTATGAGAATGTGACATCCCAAGGTTCATTAACAATTTTATAACCCAAATTCAAAGGGAAATGATTAGCAGTTACAAGACAATAAAGTAGGTAGTTGGGGGCAGGGATACTCTATAGGAACCATTCAGATACCTCTTAAAATCATCATCACCATCAGCATAAGCAGTCATTTCCAGCTATTGAGGGGCACTTATTATACACCAGACATTGCTTTCATAGTTTTCAAGAATTAGTTCTCTGACTTTATAATCCTGTGAGATAATATTACTGTCATCCCCATTTTTCAGATTAGGAAACAGGTTCAGGTAAGTTAAATACTTTGCGAAAAAGATTTAGTCTTGGCTACACGGTTTAAACCAAGACATTTCAAACTGAGGACCTGATTTCTTACACCCTACATTGTGGCCTCTTTTGCACAAATAAATATTGGGGTCATTTGTTCTATTTGGTTGATACCTCTTTATTGGACGCCAATCAATCCTCTGTCTGCCTAGAAAGGGCGATGGCAAAGAGAAAGACACTCCAAGCTTGCCACTATTTATTGGGACCATAGGGAGTATCAGATGACTCAGAGGGTGGTGATAATCATGAGGATCTTATAATCAGAGGAAGTATCAGTCAGATGTTTCAGGGAGCAGTGGTAATCCTATGATGTTGAGGATCTTAGGCTGATGAGGATCTTACATTGATTAGGATGATGAGAGGAGCAAACATTCTTGCAATCATAGGTGGGATGAGTGAAGCTGATAAGGAATTTGCCCCTTTCCAGGTGAACCCTTTCTCCTTTTGTATTACTACTCCATTCTTAAAGGCCCAGGATGTCTTCAGCTGATGTAATTGTGCCCTTGATCATCACAGCATCACTGGACCTTGAGGCCTCAGACAGCCCTAATCATAATTTAATTGTGAAATGATTTTCCACAAAAATTATGTACAATGGCTCCCCATAGCTCTTTACTTGACATAACCTGAAATATGAAAATATTTCCTGTTTTGTATACTTTAAGCCATGCTAACAAGTCCATTCACCACAATGCCAAGGTAAATGGTATTACAAGCAAACTGTGGTGACCACGTATGATTTGTAGCGATTACTTTTTTTGTGTGACTGATTCTTTCTCTATTCCAGTTTCTTTCCAAGTCCAGTTTCTGTCCTGATTCTGATACTAAACTACCTTTCCTGTTTGTATTACTGCTTCTGCCTTTGGGCTTGACCTTTATATATGTTCTCCTCATTTTGAGTCAGGCATCCTTTTGTCTCCTACTAGAGAACACTAATGAAATAACTGGACCTTAATTTATTGCACTTGATATCACACAATTTAACCAAAGAGTAGGATAAGTGGGGCAAACCCACTCAAAATGTTTACATTGAAAACTAGCTGCAGTATTAAGAAAAGATCTAGAAAAGCATTTTGTTTAAAAAGTCCATAATGAGAAGGGAAAGATGAAAATGTGGAAAACAACTTTTGGGAATAAAGTTTAATATATTAGGTAATTTCCCTAGACTTGTAAAAGGCCAGACTTCAAGGTGCGACAACTCTAAGGGGCCATCTTAGTTCCAAAGCACCGTATGGGATCTGCTCACATCTTTATCAATATCACAACATTCAAAGCCTCCCCTTACCGAACCCCAGCTCTCTCAATATCCCTCTCATCGAGGTATTGTTCCCAAATTATTCCCCAGTAAACTTCACATTTACTAAAGAGTCTGAGTAATGATAAAATGTTTAAGTTGAAATGTATAAAGTAGCTATAATCAAAATGCCAAGGTTTTCAGGTATGTTTTGATGCAGAAATAAGTTTTCTTTTTCTGAAGGCTTTGAAGACACTTGTCTCTAAAAATAATAGTAATACAAAAATGGAGATTAAGAGAATATTTTAAACAAATTTTGTTTTCAAAAAGAAACTGCAGGAAGAAATATCAGAAAAGAATTATTTGGAAGCCAAGAGAAGAGAAAACTTCAGAAGAACTACCTCTGAGTATTTGTTATATCTGAGTTAGGTCAAATCAATCTAATACAGAAGTTGCTTGGATAAAATTCCATGTAACAATTAAAAATGTGTATTTTTGGTAGACAGGGTTAGTGAATTTCTAGGTCCTCATGCTACTCTAGAGAAATGATGGACCTGGAAAAAAACACTACATGCGAGATATGGAAATAACAAAAAATATATCTGGAAAACTCAGTGAAAAGTAAATCAACTTGAAGGAGCTTTGTAATTAAGCAATTACAGACAATTTTACAAGTTTTCTCTATTTTCACTCATGGGAAAGACAATGGCCTAGAAGTTGATGTTTGGAGTCCCTATTCACAGTTTACACCAGAATGTGGACATGCACAGAATTGTTCAACTAAGACTCAGATTTAGGTATTCAAATATTGTCCAGATACACAATCACTGTTGGAGCCTAGATGTCAGGATGCTGGTTTTTGTTGGGATGGTGCTGCTATTGTTCATCATGGTTGTACACAGAAATTGAGGTGAGTGTGGAAATGATTGTAGATGTGGGATTTGTGGCAGCAGTATGGCAGTGAGCAAGTGTAAATAGTATAGTTTGACAGTATAGCTCTTGTGTAAATAGCATGTATAGGTTTGGGAAATACATCAAAAGGTATCCTAAGAAGCCCAGAATTCAGAGATACAATAAAGTGAGTTGGTAGAGATAGCTTTCAGCTCAGTCAATTTAACATGGTACAGATTCTGGACACATAATGAGGAAATCAGACTTGATGTGAAAACTATTATTAACATGTTCATAGCGAAGAACTGATATTCCTGATTATTTTTGATATGCATACCACTGCCATCTCTCTGTGGTGGGCTCATTCTTTGCCTCAGACCTCCAACTTAAGACCTGTCTAAAGGCTTAAAACTCATTGCAGTTGATTTCAATAGGAACAGAGAAGGGAAGCCTGGTCCTGAAAGATAATTTCCATCTCCCTGTTGGTCTTATATGGATCATATTTCCCACATCTTAAAATACCCCTTCAATACTCCTCCAATGCCAAGTGCACCAGATCTTCCCCATTGCCACCATCCATTCATGTCTGCCTCATTCTTGGAATGTGACTACATTGGGAGCAGGAATTTGGCAGTCATTTTTGTTTCTTGGATGATTGCAGTGCCTGGATCATACCAGGTACTCAATTACCATTTGTTAAAGAATGTGTAGAAAGCATTGCTTTTTTTCCTTATCGCTGCAATGTCAAAGGACATTAATTATTTAACAAAAATGAAACAGCAGAATAGGTCATTTGCCCCTTACTTTTTTGGTACTGGGGACCAGTTTCATGAAAGACAATTTATTTCCTCAGACCAGGGTGGGAGGTGGTTTGGGGATAATTTGAGAAAAGTAAATTTATTGTGCACTTTATTTCTATTATTACATTGAAATATATAATGAAATAATTACAGAACTCACCAAAATGCAGAATCAGTGGGAGCCCTGAGCTTGTTTTTCTGCACCTAGGTGGTCCTATCTGGGATGATGGGAGGTAGTGACACCTGAAGTGTGTTCTTATGTCCAGTCTACTCCATAATCTCATTTTGGTTATTGCCACTGCAAAAATCCCAGCTTTACAAAGAGAGAATGCTGAAAATGAAACCAAGCTTTGAATGTTTTTGTGGCAATTTCTGGATATTCCACCTTGATTGTAATCAGAAACATCTGGAGATTTGAAGTTGTCTCAAACATACTTTTAAGGGCATCATCAATTGCCATCTCAAAAGTTTATCCTTTTGTTAGCATGGATAAAGTTGACTCATCTGGATTATTCAAAAATGAGTGGCAGATCCATTCCTTTCCAGTGTGGAGGTGTTTTGTGGCTGGAAAGTAATGCCCCAATTCTTTTAAAAGCTGAGATAGGCGACTATAAACCACCTTGAAAAAAGAAGGCTCTGACTCAGTCTCTTTAAAAATTTTGCTAATGTTGGAAGCATGTCTAAAATCTTAATGTTCACGTGTTACTTTTATAATTCCACTTTGGCTTTGAATGCTGTCACTTTATCTGCCATCTTGAACACAGTCCTTCTTCCCTGAAATGAGATTGAAACTTTTGAGCAAGGTGAATACACCACATAAGTAAGCAAGTTTTGCAACACACTCTGTGTCGCTGAAGTGTGCTTCCAGTGGTGTCTTTTTTTTTTTTTAAAGAAATTTCTAGAGAAGCTCTCATAACCTAGTCAACATAGCCAGTGATCTACATTTAGAAAGCCATCTTACTCTTGCGTATAAGGGAAGATGTATGTGCTCTGTCTCCATCTGCTTGCAAAGCTGTGTGAACAGATGTGAGTTAAGGGTGCATACTTTAATGCAGTTTGTAATTTTAATCACATTCTGCAAAACATTAAGTTCAGGTGGTATTTTGGGGCTAGGTACAATTTCTTTATGGATAACACAGTGCATAGACATATATTCCAAGCAAATTCTTTGACCTGAGTAGTGAAACTAGGTAGCCATCCATTCATGGAGGACAGGATGATCAATTTAGTCTTCCTGAAAGACTCAAATATTTCTGCAACAGTGGTGTTGGTTGCAACAAATGTGCACATAACATACCCTTGTGCATTTCCTCCTGAAAAATATATTTCACAAAAACAAACATTGTTGTGCATGCCCTACCGAGGTCCCGAGTCCCAGGGAACATGCCAAATCACCCTGCTGCAGACAGGTAGCCACCTGGTTCCACACTACAAAGACACAGAGGACACCAGACCACTAGACCAAGGTACTGAGTCCTGCTGCTCCCAGCCCAGAGGTAGGGGCTTCTGAGCTGCCATCCCACAGCTTCTGGTCCAGAGGAAGGGGCTTCCCGGTCACCATCCCTCCTGCTGCTCCCAGCCCAGAGGAAAGGGCTTTTGGGCCACCTTCTGTCCCCCTGCTCCTGGCCTAGAGGAAGGGGCTTCCAGGCCACCATCCCACCCACTGCTCCTGGCCCAGAGGGAGGGGCTTCTGAGCCACCATCCCACTGCTCCTGGTCCAGAGGAAGGGGTTTCCCAGCCACCATCCCTCCCGCTGCTCCCAGCCCACAGGAAAAGGCTTTTGGGTCACTATCCCTAACGCTGCTCCCGGCCCCTGTCCCACCTCACCTAGCTCAGAGGAGGTAATCCGTACAGGTGCTAAGAGCCCCCCGCCCCAGTCGAAATGAGAAAACACATAAATAAGTCTCAAAACCAGACTTCCAGATCACCTACAGCAACCCCAAAGGGAAATGAGATGGAACACTCTGATACTCAACCACCTGGACCCACTCAACTGGCAACAAAAGGGGATCTGGAAAAAATGAAATCAGAAATAAATTCTCAGATAACAGGGGAAATTGTGCCCCTAGTGCAAGACATGATTAATACATCTAGAGAGGAGCTGAGGAACATGATGGAATCCCAACATAAGAAACAAATGGAATCCATAAAACAGATGCAAATAGATTTTCAGGACATGAAAAACTCCACTGAAAGTCTACACAGTAGAATGAGCCAATGTGAGGACAGAATTTCAGATATAGAAGATAAGATTGCAATTAGTGACCAGGAAAAGAAAAATTGCTTCAAAATTATAAGGGAACATGAGAAATCAATCCAGCAGCTGCTAGATGATGCAAAGAAGAATAACATAAGACTGATTGGGCTCAATGAAGAAACAGGAGAGAGTGCAGATGACATAAAAAAATCTCTTCATAGAAATAATGGCAGAAAACTTCCCAAGGAGGGGAAAAGAGCTTGACATACAGATAAATGAGGCATATAGAACTCCAAATAGCCTTGATCAAAAAAACATCTACACATAGGCATATAATTGTTAAGATTCCAGAAACACAACAGAAGAACAAAGTTCTCCAAGCAGTCAGAGAAAAGAAACAAATCACATACAAAGGAAAGCCCATCAGAATCACAGCAGACTTCTCAACACAAACCATCAAGGCAAGAAGAGCTTGGAGTGACATATGCCAAGCCCTAAGAGAAAACAGCCTCCAACCCAGATTGATGTACCCTGCAAAACTATCTTTCAAAATGGATGGAGAAATAAGATACTTTCATGACAAAGAGCACCTTAGGAACTTTGTGAATACCAAACCAGCACTCCAAAGAATTTTACACAATATCCTAGGAACAGACATTGAGGATCACAATCCCAGGAAGCAAAGCAGAATGAACCCATCTGACATGACAAGAAATTAAATGTAAAGGGGGAGAACTCAACCAAAAGAAAAAGTCAAGGCAATGACAAGTTAATACGTTTCAGTTATAACCATCAACGTTAATGGTCTCAATTCACCAATCAAAAGAAATAGACTGGCAGAATGGGTCAAGAAGCAAAATCCAACAATATGCTGCATACAAGAAACACACTTAATTTAAAAGGAAACGCATAGACTGAAAGTTAAAGGGTGAAAAACAATACTGCCGGTGACAGGAACCCAAAAAAAAGCAGGAGTAGCTATCCTCTTGGCATATCAAGTAGATTTCAAACCAACACTGATGAAGAGAGACAAAGAAGGACACTACATCCTTGTAAAGGGAACAATCCAAGAGGAAGAGATGACAATCATAAATATCTATGCACCAAACACTAGTGCACCCAACTATATAAAACAAACAGTAACGGACATGAAAAGTCATATATGCCCTAATACAATTGTAGTGGGGGACCTCAACACCTCACTGTCACAAATAGATAGATCAACTAGACTAAAAATAAGTAATGAAATACTACAACTCAATCCAACTCTTGAACAAATGAACTTAACAGATGTTTACAGAGTCTTCCACCCCACAAAATCAGAATACACATTCTTTTCAGCTGCACATGGGTCATTCTCCAAAATAGACCACATACTCACACATAAAACATGTTTAAGTAAGTGCAAAGGGATTGAAGTTATCCCCTGTATATTATCAGACCATAGTGCAATGAAATTGGAGATCCATAGCAAAAGAAACTCAAAAAATTTCATAAAAATGTGGAAATTGAACAACACACTTCTGGATCACCAATGGGTCACAGAGGAAATTAAAGAAGAAATCAGACAGTTCCTTCAATTAAATGACAATGACAGTACAACATATCAGAATCTATGGGACACAATGAAAGCAGTCTTACGAGGGAAATTCATAGCAGTGAACACGCATATTAGGAAAACAGAACGAGCCCAATTAAACAACCTGATGCTGAACCTCAAGCTTCTAGAAAAAGAAGAGCAGGACAACCCCAAGGCTCATACAAGGGGGGAAATTTTAAAGAACAGAGGAGAAATCAATGCAATGGAGACTAAGAGAATGAGACAAAAAATCAACGAAGTCAAGAGTTGGTTCTTTGAAAGAATCAACGAAATTGACAAACCCTTAGCGAACCTTACCAGAAAAAGGAAAGAAAAGGTCCAAATCCATGCAATTAGGAATGTAAAGGGTGAAATTACAACAGACCCAGCAGAAATCCACAGGATCATCAATACCTACTTCCAGAACCTATATGCCAATAAGATGGAAAACAGAAGAAATGCACAGATTCCTAGATACATATGAATTACCAAAGTTGAACGAAGAAGTCCTAAAAATTCTGAAGAACCCAATATCAACCAATGAAATTGAAAATGTAATTAAAAACTTATCAACTAAGAAAAGCCCAGGCCCTAATGGCTTCACTGCTGAATTCTGCAAGACATTTAGAGAGGAACTGCTGCCACTACTGTTTAAACTCTTCAATGAAATTGAAAGGGAAGCAATACTCCCAAATTCATTCCTGGAAGCAAGCATCACCTTGATCCCCAAAGCAGAGAAAGACCCAACAGAAAAACAGAACTATAGGCCAATTTCACTAATGAACATAGATGCAAAATTCCTTAATAAGATAATGGCAAACAGAATGCAGAAGATCATCAAGAAGATCATACACCCTGATCAAGTGGGATTCATCCCAGGGATGCAGGGATGGTTCAATATACGAAAATCAATCAATCTAATACACTATATCAATAGAGCCAAGGACAAAAACCATATGATTATCTCCATAGATGCAGAAAAAGCATTTGACAAAATCCAACATGCATTTATGATAAAAACCCTACAAAAAATTGGAATAGATGGACTCTATCTCAAATTGATAGAAGCCATCTATGAAAACCCAACAGCCAATATCATACTAAATGGTCAAAAACTGAAATCCTTCACACTAATATCAGGAACAAGACTAGGATGTCCACTATCACCACTCTTGTTCAACATAGTTCTGGAAACATTAGACATGGCAATTAGACAAGAGGAAGAAATAAAAGGAATAAAGATAGGTAACGAAGAAGTCAAAGTGTCATTATTTGCAGATGGCATGATACTCTATATAGAAGACCCCAAGAACTCCACAAAAAGTCTTCTAGACTTAATAACCAAATTCAGTCAAGTACCTGGTTACAAGGTCAACACACAAAAATCAATAGCTTTCCTCTACACGAATGACAGACTCATTGAGAGAGAAATAGGGCAAATAATTCCTTTCACAATAGCATCCAGAAAACTGAAATACCTAGGAATCAACCTAATGAAAGAAATCAAAGACCTCTTCTCTGAAAACCATGGCACTCTGAAAAGAGAGATTGAAGATGATATCAGAAAATGGACAGACATCCCCTGCTCCTGGGTAGGAAGGATTACTACAGTGAAAATGGCCATACGTCCAAAACTGCTATATAGATTTAATGCAATTCCAATTGAGATCCCAGCAGCATACTTCATGGACCTTGAGAAAACAATCCAAAAATTCATTTGGAACAGAAGAGACCCAGAATAGCAAAAGCAATTCTAGGTAACAGAGACATGGCAGGGGGTATCACAATCCCCAACCTGCAACTCTACTACAAAGCTACTGTGATATAAACAGCATGGTACTGGAAAAGAAACAGACTTGAGGACCAGTGAAACAGATTAGAACATGCAGAAACAATGCCAGACACAGTCAGCCATCTCATCTTCGATAAAGGAGCCAAACACCCTCACTGGAAGAAAGATAGCCTCTTTAATAAATGGTGCTGGAAAAATTGGGCTTCAAGTTGTCAAAGATTAAAACTACACCTATATCTCTCACCATGCACTAAACTAAAATCAAAATGGATTAAAGATCTAAATATTAAAATAGAAACTCTGAACCAGTTGGAACAGAGGTTAGGTAGAACCCTTGGAGACATAGGTGTAGGAAAAGATTTTATGAACAAAACCTCAGTTGCCCATGAACTAGCACAAACAATCAACAAATGGGATCTCTTCTTATTAAAAGGCTTCTGCACAGCAAGAGAAACCACCAGCAGTGTGAAGAGACAACCCACAATGTGGGAAAAAATCTTCACTTGCTCTTCCTCAAAGGTCTACTATCTCGAATCTATAAAGAACTTAAAAAGATCAGACCTCCCAAATTTAAAGACCCAATCCGAAAATGGGCCTCTGAAATGCAGACAGTTCTCAGACAAAGAAGTAGAAATAGCAAATAAATACATGAAAAAATGTTCAATATCACTGGTCATTTGAGAGATGCAAATGAAAACAATGCTGAGATTCCACTTCACTCCAGAAAGAATGGCTGCTATCATGAAATCAAGCAATATCAAATGCTGGCAGGGCTGTGGGGAAAGAGGAACCCTGCTCCACTGCTGGTGGGAGTGTAGACTGTGCAAGCACTGTCGAAATCAGTATGGAGATACCTCAAAGAACTAGGACTGGAAGTCCCATTTGACCCCGCTATTCCACTGCTGGGGATCTTCCCCAAAGAATTAAAAGAATCATACCACAGTGATATATGTGCGCCCATGTTCATAGTAGCACATTTTGTAATAGCTAAAACTTGGAAACAGCCCAAATGCCCATCAACTGGAGACTGGATAAAGAAAATGTGTTTTTTTAATAAAATAGAGTACTACTCAGCCATAAAAAATGAGAAACTAGAGACATTTATAGCTAAGTGGATGTACATTGAGACGATACTCTTAAGTGAAATAAATAGGACACACATGTATAAATACTGAATAGTTTCTCTGGTGTGAGAAACTGAAAGTGTAAATAAGGACTAAATGTGTAATAGGTAATGTGAAATAGGAAGAAAAGTGGCAAAGGGGAAGGAAGTGGGAGGGCTAGGGGAAAGGATAGAAGGGAATGGGTTTAATATGAGAAAATGGAAAAATAGGAACAAAAGCTTTGTAAATAGGGAGGAATGGAGGGGTTGAAGGTAGGGCTGGGCAAGGATGAAAAATAAGAACCAAGAGAAACTATGTAAAGGTGTAAATTTCCAATGATGAATGTCATTATATTGTATACCTAAAATATACCAATGATTAGAATGAATAATCGATAATGTAAAATAGGAGGAAAAGGTCCAAAGGGGTTGGGGTAGTGGGAGGGGCAGGGGAAAGGAAAGAAGGGAAAGGAAAAATGATGAGAAATGGAAAAAATGGAAATAAAGTCTTTGTAAATAGGGAAGGGTGGAGGGCGTGAAGGGAGGGCTAGGAATCGGGAAAAAATAAGAACCAAGATGCATTATGTAAAGGTACAATTCCCAATGAGAAATGTAATTGTGTTGTATACCTACAATGTACCAATAAAAGAATTTAATAAAAACAATCAAACAAACAAACATTGTTGCCTTGTTGTCAACATCGATTGATTCTTCAACTTGAATATGTAACTTGGTGATTCATTAATCGTAACAACTGAGCCACAATAACCTCTGTTATTCCATTAATTATTCTAGTTATGGTGCTAGCTCAGAAAAGAATGGCACCACATTGTAACTGTGGCTAACCTAAAAATTAACAACAAATATCTTTAGCAGCTGGCAGGATTGACTTTTCGGCAATATTAAATGCCTTCTTAGCTGTAGCAGTGCAGTTAGCCACTGTGAATGATGCTCTCAGTGCAGGCACACTGGATGAAGTGGTGTCCTTCAATAATTGCTTCTGGTTTTTGTGTTCAGATTTTCTTCTTTTGAGAAATTCCAAAAGCATGTATTTTAATGCAAAGTACTTGGTCTCCATGTGGTGAAATAATTTTGAAGGTTTCATGGCTTCATTTGGTAGCTGGTCACCACATATTATCAGAAATGGGACTGGAGTATGTGAATCACTTGTTGTAATGAACCTGTAATTTAAGTAAGACTCTCAATATTTTCTTTTAAATGCAGCTTTCTTTTTATTGGCAGTCTTAGAGTTTTCTGCTGTCTCAGCATTGGGTCTTTCTGCATTTTCAAAGATGCTCTCCAGTGACATTTCCTTTTCACTTATTTTGGTTAGGGTTAGCTTATGTTCTTACCCAAACAGTGACTCAGACAAGGGTGCGGTGTGGGAAAGAGGCACAGATGGAAAAGGTAAATAAAATAATGGGCAGGCCACACACGGACTAAAATAAGCATCTGATTTTGACTTAAAGCCTGACGCCAGATGCAGCTATACAATGGAAGTACATTAACTCACTTGCCACTATAAATTCTGCCACCAGATGTAGCTTAACTGTCACTTGTTGCTCACTGAGAGGGTTTTAATCTGAGCAACTCATTTATTAGTCTCTGTGGAGTCAGACCTTTCTGCTCATGTTAACCTGCATTTGCAGCTCCTTGCCAATGCTAGTGTCACCACCTCAGCTCCACCTCAGATCCTCATAAGGACTGCACAATGTAAATCCCTTGCATGAGCAGTTCACAGCAGGGTTTGTGCTCCTATTAGAACCTAATTCCACTGCCACTGCCAATCTGACAGAAAGTAGGGCTCACACAGTATCTTGAGCTTCATGAAGTGACTTTCAATAGAGATGAAGCTTTGCTCCTTCAACTGCCACTCGCTTCCTGCTGTACAGTGTGGTTCCTAACAGGCCATGTGCCAGTGCTGGTCAGTGGCTTGAGGGCTGGGCACCCCTAGAGTAGATGATACAAATCTGCCTTAAATTGAAAAAGGCATGGGACATTCCTTTTGACCTTTTTTGTTACCTAGTACTAGGTTTCTGTGGGTTCTAAATTTTAGTGATTTTAGAGCAAACACAGAAGAGCACTTACTCTTATGAGTCCAGTTTCTTTTTACCTTCTTTCAAGATAACGATATATCTAAATAAAAAACTTCTTTGATAATTGGAGAATCTATGTGTCACATATACACAATTATAATGCAACATAATAACTATATACATTTTTCATATATGCTAAGTTGATCTCTTTATAAATATTTTCTTAAAATATTATACATTATTCATATAAGCCAAGTCTTTACATTTTGTCATTCATGGCATATGTTATCTAATTTCAACAAATGATAAAAGAAAAAGCCTCAAAATTGAATTCATATCAGATATAAACAACTCTGTATTTGTTGAGAAAATTAGAACAAGTTATTTCAATAACTGAAATATTTTATAAAGTTCATGTGCAAGTATTATGGAGATAAACAGCCAAAAAGCAAAATTCTCTAAAGTGAAAACTCAAATATTCCCTTGAAATTATGGTACTGATTTTTTTCATTAGTGCTGTCAAAATCTTAACTCGGCCTTTTCAACTCTGCAACAACATCACCGAAGTAAGATTACTAATAATACCCTAAGTTCAACTCACTGGTATTCATTTTTTAGAAAATGTAGTCACTATGTTCATTAATATGTCATCCTCTTGCAAAAAAGAATAAGGCCTTTCAGAGACCACAATTACCATGGATTTTAAGTTTTTCTCTTTTGTCTAACAATAGATTATAACTGGAAGAGAAAGAACAAAGAACTAATGGTGGAAAATAGTGGCAAAAGATATGGACAATAATACAAGAGCAGCATATAGTTTCAAAGTATTTCACTTCTCTGTTCTCTTTACTACTCTTTTTTAAGTGTTTTCAACTTCCCCAAGGTAACCAATATTTTAAAGCTATAAATTAAAAGCAGATCTTATAACTCACATAAATTAACTTGACTAGTGTCTCTGGCTGATTGGTTGTATTTTTTTAAAGGATTTCAGGGAAAGAAACATATCTCAAATCTACTACAGTTAACATTCTATATATTTGCTTCTAAAATATAGACTATAAAATCTTCAAATGCTCTTATAAAAAGTCTATGCAGACACTATTAAAAGAAAAAAGCAAACTAAAAATTCCATTTGGATTATCTTTTGGATTGTCTAATCTTGATTTCTTTAAGGCAGAAATATAATGGAAGAATTTTTCTAAATGCTATGAGAATTTTGAGAAAAAAACCCCAGTATTTACGGGTATAAGTTATTAAAATGTATCTTGAAGCTATAATAATTAAAACAATGTTATATAATGTGAGAAAAGGGACAGGACATGATCCAACAGTAGGCACTATAATACGTGACTGTTATGTAGGATGCAGAAGCATCAACATCACATGGAATATTTTTCTTATATTGAACCTTTGATGAAGTCCCAAACCTGAAAACCCAAGGAATAACTCATATATTCTGATAGAAGTCATAGACACATCCCCAGTACTATGCAGAAATGCAACATTATTCTGCCCTCTACACGTCATCCTCTTTCAAGCTACATGAAAATAGAGCAGGAATTCAAAACAGGGTTTTCAGAGCAAGGCTTTCTTTGAAGAAAATTATACACTTGATAAGAGAGTACTGTTTGTTTCTGTTCCATTTTCATATCGGAGAGTGTCTTCTTCAACATCTCTCCCGACTAGTAAGGAGAACTTTGAAAGACTCCTGCACAGAGTCTGGATGTTCTGCTAGAGGGTGAGGTATTTCACCTCCTCAGCTGAATGTTCGGTTAGTTGTAAAAACCCCTTAGGCCTCAGGTACAGCTATTAAAACAAGACATGGCAAAAATTATTTTGGAAAAATTTGATCTGGGTCCACTGGAGTTTGGGGAGCAGAGAGATCACTGTTTGACCCTCCACTAGTAAAGAGAAGCTGCTTAGAATGGCCTGTGATAGCAGGTCCAAGACACATCTGCAGATTTGGTTGGGGCTGAGTTGCAGAGATTTTCTGTGATACTGTGTGGATCACTTGGAAGATATTATGTATGTCTAAAGTCTTGCCATTTTGAAAGGACTTCATAAAGAACTGCCTGCCTATGGTGTAGACCCTAGCAGGAGGAATCGGGGGCGGGGGGGGGGTTACAGGAAAGCAAGAGTTGAAGGTGAGTTATATGAGGTCACCAAGAAAGTGCTTCATTCTCATACCAGCATACCGGGCAGGTCCAAGGAGCCAGAGTGAAAGAGATGACCAGATAAGTCACTAAATCATCCCATCAGAGAAGAAGCCAGCCTTTGGATATCTGCCACTGAAGGCAGTCTCATTATCCAGCCAAAGTAAAGAAATACTTTTCCTTCTTTCACTTCATTTTTAGCTCCTTACCTTATACATGGTAGAGCCAAGAATGGCAGTGAGTAAATTTAGAGATCAGAGTACATAAAACCAATATCCAACTATACCTGAGGGCAAAAAGATTCTTTAAAATAAACATATGATGAAGTTTTTAAAAAATTTAGTTTGGACATGAATTTTTAGCACTTTAAACTAAAGGCTAGTACTAGTACCCCTAAATGCCTTCAAAAGCAATAGGGTTCATGGTAATTTTAAAATACATCTGCAAATTCTTTGATATTTCTTTTATCAAGAGATAGAGTCTATGTTCCTTTCCTGGTACCTGGCAAACCTTTGTGACTGCCTCCATGAATAAAGTGTGGCAGAAGTGACACTGTGTGATTTCTCAGGCTGGATTAGATAAGGCATGCAGCTGGCCTGCTCTTTTCTTGGGCAAATGCTCTGGAAGGGTCCAGCTTCCATGGAAGATGTCTGTCTTTCCTGGAGCTACCACATGGAAAGACCACATGCAAAGATCATTTTGCAGGAAAGGTAGAGACATAGAGATAGGTGCAAAGGCTTAAGAACTATAGGTTTGCAAACTGGGAAAGGCAAGTTTGTTGAGTGAAGTACTTACTTTGGACACAGAAAATCCTCGGGAATCAAGACATATTTAAATCATATTTTAATGCAATATTTTAAAAAATTAAAATCAATGTAAAAAATCCATGATGAATAAAACATGGATGTTAGATACAGACAGATACAGCATTAGTGGTTGTTCCTTTTGCCACTCCAATAAAGCCTGGCAAGGCACTGGGTATCCTGGAAAGGATACAAGGAAACTTTCAACATCTTGGTTGGATTGGTGTCTATATGGGCATACAGAATTGCCAAAACTTAGCAAATTGTACACTTCGTATCTGTGCATTTTTATTGTCTATAACTGTACCATGTTCATACATTTTTTAGAATGGGCCTATGATCCAGTACAGCTTTAAAAATTCTGAAGGAATATCACAAGACATGTCAGAGAGATTTTACTTACTGTTTAAAAGGAAAGATTTCTGGACATCATTCTGCATAAATCTGAGAGTTGCACCTTTTGTGGCTATCTAGTTACCAACCTGGATGTGAAATAGACCCAGGGAGCAGGGTAGAAATGAAAGAATCAGACAGCATGGGGTCCTGAGCACTCACTAAGTTACGCCTGGTCACTGCATTTACTCTGGACCATTCTTCCTAAACTAACATCCTTTTAATTTGATAAGAAAGTTTGGACTGGGCCTTTTATTACAGATTGAGAAAGATACATAGAGAAAGCAATAAAACAGAAGCTGTGAGGCAATAAAAGTTAGCAGTGAGCAGAAGTCACAAGGTACACAGAAGCAGAGTGCAGGCTTTCCACTCATCAGGTACTGTGCTAGCAGTGGGATAGGCCAGGAAATAAGACAGACAAGATCTTTGCTTTGCCCGAGCTTGCATCTGGCTGGGGGTGAGGGGCAGGAAGAGAAACCATAGTAATTTTAGATAGTGGTAAATACTTTAAAGATAATATAGGGCAATGTGAAGTATAATGGGCTACTGCTTTCATTGGAGAGCCAGGGCAGTCTTCTCCACAGAGGTGACATTTGATCAATGATCTGAAAAAGGAGAAAATTCCAACCATCTGAAGAACTAAAATCGGTCTTAGGTAGAGATAACAGCACATTTCTGGAAGACAAAAAAACCAGTGAAAGAGTAGAAACCCCCTAAAAACTTTAAAGTACAAATAAATCACCTGGGAAGATTCTGATTTGTTAGATCTGGGAAAATGTTTGAGACTGCATTTCTAAGAAGCGCCCAAGTGATGGATATATCTGTGGTTTATAGATTACACCCAGAATATTGCTAGCAAAGTATGGTCTACAGAATGGTCCACAAAGAAATGAAAAGCATTACAAATCTTGATAGGAATTTAACACTGACATGACATCCAAGCATGTCATCCTTTTTCTGGAAATTCCTTTTTAGCATATTAATAAGTGATCTGTTAGAAACTAAAAACAAAAGCAAAAACAAACTGGCCCTTGTCAGGTAGGCTTGAGAATTGCTGCTCAAGGGTTAGAGTTCTGCAACTGAGGAGAGAGTTAACCAATCCACTCAAGCTGCAGAGCAGCAGGGAACTTTGAAATACCAGGTACAATGGAGAGTGGAAATAAAATGTCAGGCACCAAGCCTGGGGATGGAACAACCAACATTACCACCAATATTACCACCACATACAGACCCAGATACTAACACACACACACACACACACCCCCCACAGAAAACATCTATGGATGACTCTTCTAAGGGTACCATATAGCTCCAGAGCAAAGACTTCTTCATTCTAAAATTAAGGGTTTCTGTTCCTACTTTAAAAGGGAAGGGCAGGAGTCGGCAAGCCTTTACACGTGCACAGATCCTCAAGCAGATCTGTTCACTCCCTTATTATTAAATATGAATGAGATTTTCAGGGAACCAAATTAAACAAACTTGGTTAGTGGGAGAAAGAAAGCAAGATAGAAAGGAACAGAAGTATGCTGAATTGTAATAGTGGTAGAACTGCACAGGCTACAAGAAAACCTAAACTTTAGAGATCCATAGTTTGAAACAATCTCCCATTTTTCTTGAAGTGCTTGTGCTGTGAGCAGAGAAATACCACATTTGTTGTTGAGACCTGGGAAACTCTTGTTTTCCTAGCTATCCTTCAATAAACTGCCACTAACTGGGCTAATCTCAGTGTATTTCTTGAAAGTTAAAAGTTCCTGTCTAGCTCATCATGAATGGTTTATTATGTGTATTTCAACAGTTTGAATGCTTTTAGTTAATGGATGTTGGACTTTGTCAAATGCTTTTTCTGCATCTCTTGAGATAACCCTATGGTTTTTGAGCTTGGCTCTGTTAATATAGTGTACTACATTTATTGATTTATGTATGTTGAACCATCCCTGCATCACTGGGATGAATCCTATTTAACAATGGTGCATAATGTTCTGGATGATTTGGTGCATTCTATTTGCCAGCAACTTATTGAGGACTCCTGAGTCTAGGTTCATTAGGGAGATTGGTCTGTAGTTCTTTTTAGGTTGGATCCTTCTCTGATTTTGGTATCAGGGTAATGCTTGCTTCTGGGAATGAATTTGGTAGTATTGCTTCTATTTCAATTTCATTAAAGTATTTGAGAAGTAGTGGCATTAGATCTTCTCTAAATTTCTGTAGAAATCAGCAGTGAAAGCTTCAGGACCCAGGCTTTTCTTTGTTGGTAGGTTTTTAATTACATTTTTAATTTCACTGACTGATACCAGGTTATTTCAAACTTTTAAATTGTCTTGCTTCAGCTTTGGTAATTCATATGTATCAATGAATCTTTCCATTTTTTCGTTTTCCATCTTATTAGAGTATAGGTTCTCAAAGTAGGTATTGATGATCTTCTGGATTTTCACAGGACCTGTTGTGATTTCCTGTTTTTCATTCCTAATTACATGGATTTGAGTCTTTTTCTATATATATATATAAGATTGGCTAAGGGTTTGTCAATTTTATTTAACCTTTCAAAGAATCAAGTCTTCATTCATTTTTTGTATTGTTTTCTTAGTCTCAATTGCATTAATTTCTAAGCTGCTCTTTATAATTTCTTCCCTAGTATGAGCTTTGGGCTTGACTTGTTCTTTTTCTAGGAGCTTAAAGTTCAATTTAGGTTATTTGGGCTCACTCTGTTTTTCTGATGTGGGACTCCACATAAATTCCCCCTTTAGGGCTGCTTACATTGTATCTCGTAAGTTCCGGTATGTTGTACTGGCATTACCACTTAATTGTAGAAACTACAATTGTAGTTTCTTCTTTAATTTCATCTGTAATCCATTCATTGTTCAGGAGGGTTCTGTTTTTTGTTTTTTGGTGTTTTTTTTTTTTGGTGCAAGGGATCGAACCCGGGACCTTGCACTTTAGAGGCAGGCAGCAGAATCACTGAGCTAAATCCCCGGCCCTCAGGAGGGTTTTTTAAATTTCTGTGTGTTTATGAAGTTTTGGGAGAGTCTTTTGCCATTTATTTCCAATTTCATTGCACTATGATCTGATAATATGCATGGGATAATTTCAATTCTGTGCATTTACTTAAGCATGTTCTTTGAGCTAGTATGTGTGCTTTTAGTTAAAAATAGCAGAAAACTCAATATAAACTATTTTAGGAACTAAAGGGGATTTATTGGCTTATATAAGTGGAAAAATAGAGATAGAGTGGGCTTTAAATATGATCCATCAACTAAATGTTATTCTTAAGAACTCATTTCCCTGTGTTTTGTTATCATAAGGAGGTATCTTACCTAAAAGATACCATGCAGCCTGACCAAGTTCTTTTCATTATTGTTATCATTTATTTTTCTTGATTTTCTTGTTTTGGACAATGGACCCTTAAAGTATGCATGATGAAGAAGAAATATTTTGCAGAGAGTAATTCCAAAATGTCACTCTACCTTGCATAAACCCAAGTCAAAGATTCTAAAAGTGTTTGGGTTTCTCCCCAACCTTAACATGGTTCCAATGTTTTCTTTTATAACTGCCTTACTGCATCAGAATTGTATGGGTCTAAAAGCAAATGAAGTAAAGATCAAAGGTAAATGGCCTCCCACTGGCTTTTCATATCATTCTGAGAGAAATGACACCCAAGCAGACACACTGTTGGCTTTAGAGACTTTTCCCTCCATACACAGTTATATGAAGAGAGACTGACTACTCTCATGTTTTCAAAAGAGAAATAATTTTTACATTTTTCTCATGCCTGGGATTCTCTTAGCCACTTTTCCTCCTAATTGCTTTCCTCTAGATACAGATGTATCTATTAGCTTGCTTGCTTTCTCTCTTTCTCTTTCTTCTTCCCCTCCTCCTATCTTGTCTGTTTAAAATGCAGAAAAAATTAAGTTCATTTAAAGTGCTTTTTAAAAAATTTTAATTTAAAAATTAAGCAAACTGAAAAAAAACTAGACCTATTTCTTTTAATAGAGAACCTGGAGACCAATTGAAACCATAAAGTCAGTCAGCCAATAGACAGGATATGAAAATCTTTCTCCAAACTGTAATAAACTAGAACTGCACATGTGTTGCATATTAGATAGCCCTTAGGCAGAAGGAGATGCACACATGCCATCTAGTTTGCACTTAAATGAAGCAATATTAATGAGTCACAGCTGGTTAAAGGTAATGGTAATAAACTAGCACTCCACAATTAAGAGTTCCTGAAATCACTAGCCCCTTGGGAAAGGGTTTAGTTCATACACAGTTCTGACTCTAGAGTTGTGCAGAAGCATCTATCTACACTCATGTAAAATAACACTTAGTTTATGTTTGTATTTGAGCAATTATAATGCAAAGTAGCATAAATCAATCCCAGAAGTTCCCCAAAACTTTTCCTTTATGAAGTGCTCTGAACATTACTCAAATTTGAGAAAAATAAATGGCCGTGGGCACTTCCTCATTGGTGATATGGCTGAATTCAGACATTATTCTTAATTCCATCATCTTCAGATTCCCAATGGTGTGCAATACCAGGAAATTACCTGGTATACATATAGAGTGAGTTTCAACTCAATCCAAAGAGTAGAGCAGCTCTGCTTTATCTGCTTTGGCCCTTGGCTTTCTTTGTAAGATATTACAGTAGAACCTTTTGTTTGCGAACAATTTGGTTTGCAAACAGTAGCATTTGGCAAAATTTTGTTTTTGTCTGCAAATTCTGCATTAGGTGATGAACATGACCATGGCCATCTTTCTCAAATGAACACAAACACTGTCATCTCTTCCAGAATCATGGAACAAATGAAGTTCGTAAACTGAGGCACAGTACCACTGTACTTCAGATTTTTTTTTTTTGGTACTAGGGATCCAACTCCGGTCCTTGCGCTTGTGCAGCAGGCGGCAAAACTAAGCTAAATCCTCGGCCTCTCAAATTTTTTTTAAACTAACGCAATATACCATAGTACCATGTTAGTTTTATAAAATTTTGTATTCTCTAGGCTAGAACAAGTAGAACAGACTAGAGGAATAACTACATGAGTTTCTATAGTTCAGATCTTAAGGGTCCCTCAAAGGCCTATGGTGACCAGTTTGGGAGGTGGTGAAACCTTTAAGAGGTAGGGCCCTGTTTTACATCTTCAGTTCACTGCAGGCATGATCTTCAAGGAGATAGTGGGGCCCTGGCTTCTTTATCTTCTTTGCTTCCTGGCCAAGAGGAAGTGGTTTTGCTCTGCCATGGCTTCCTTCCATGACTTGTGCTGCTGTGACACAGACCCAAAGTCAATAGAGCCATCAGATCATGGACTGAGGCCCTCAAAGCTGTGAGCCACAGTAAGCTTTTCCTCTTTTAAAGTTGATTTTCTTAGGTATTGGTTATGGCAATGAAAGTTAATACAGTACATGTGTTAACTTCAACGGGAGTTAGCTTCTAAGAGGAATGATCTCCAAATGCCCAGTCATTTTAGGGAACTAATGTCATCAGTCCTCTGATATATTATTATGTGAAGAGGACATGCAAGATTTGTTTGCTGAAAGAGGACATGCAAGATTTGTTTTGCTGTAGTGGCTTTTTTGCACAATAAACCAGGGAATTGAACACCTTAAGCTTGCCTATATTGCAGTTTTATGGGCTCTTTCCCCATGGTTTGATACAATAAATGCCATTTTAATTTTTAGCTGATAGGAGGAATTCTTTTACTCCCACACTTTTCCTAGCACCCAACATTTCACACACTTACTTCCTTTGGATTTTATGATGACCAGATTTGAAAACTGACAATGAAAGCATTTTGCTATATAAAGAGGAGGAGCTCTTGGAATTTCTAAGCAACAAATTCATCCTATGGCATCTGAGTAACAACAAAGCGGGAAGCATTTTGCTAGAATGAAAGGGTGACCTGGCCCCTGATCTTAGGGAATGTATGGTTTAAATGCAAAGAGAGATACTATATAAGTAGTTACAAAACTTAGTGTATAATTACAAAATATTATAAATATTATGAAGCGGCAGTACAGGGAATGATGAAAATGTATCACAATGGAATTATTCTAATTTGTAGGAGTCATGGAGGTACCATTCACAAAGACATTAAACTGCGTATGATAACCAAGCTTAATCAGAAATATCATGGTTCCTTTTTGGGTAATCCAGGTTTGAGACAACCCAACAGGGAAGTACAATACACACTAGGATACATGGAAAAGTCTGGATTGACAGTATAAATTTAAGAATCCTAGGTCATTAGATGAGAAGCTGGAAGTGAAAATGAATTTAGAGGAAAGAGGGACTGTAATGAGTTGCAAGAAATTCCAGCATTTAAAGATTTGAGAGGAGATAAACCGGCAAAGATTTAGGAGTCACCGATGACAGAGGCAGCTCTGCCTGGAAACTAAGGAAGCTTCATATTCTGGGTCCTTCTTTTCCTTGACAGAAAACTTACCAATGCATTTATATGGTCACGTTTTTTAAAAAATTTCAAAAGATACCCTTTTCTTTTCTTAAATGGAAGGACCAAATCCCAGAGGGTTTGATCACTTGAAACTGAAGGTCGGGTGGGTTGGGGAGGGATGAAGGTCAGAGGCTCCAAGAAAAGTGTGTAACAGCTTTGAATGCTTGAGAGGATGACTATGGGAAGAGAAATACACCCACCGGGTAGTTAGCGGAAGGCCATCAGTGTCCATAGCAAGAACCCTGTCAGGGCAATGAAAGGGTAAAAAAACCAGATGTAGTTGCTGCATAAATTTGAGAAATGTAATTGTGAAGGGAGGGGAAAGGGTGGTAGGTGGAGAGGGAGGAGCTATGGAATAAGGTTACCTTTCCCCCTCGTTTTCTTTTTTTGTGTTTCTTTGTCCCAAAAATGGGGAGACTTGAGAGTGCTGAGGGGGAGATTACACAAAACAGAGATGTTTTGAAGAGAAAAGGGAAAAGATAAACCAGAATGAGTGTCCCTTCATCCTAACAACATTTTCCTTTTCATAGGACTCAAGTGATGAATAACCACAGACTCTAATGCAATCTTGAGTTTTATGTTCCTGGTAGGCAGCTCTACCCAGAGCCATGTCTTGGTCTGAGGCACTCCTTCACCCAGGGAACTGAGTTTATTTCACTCGACAGCCATCTGCCAGCAAATATTTTGCAGTTTTCTGAAAATATCCATTTAAATGCTTTAATTAGTTTCTCTCTAAAACATTTATTTTATAAGCTGCTTCTCCCCTTAAATATTTGTTGTATGTGGGAGAAATGCAAACTGATTGTAACAGAACAAAATTACAGGTCTGTCAAAGAAAAAGTTTTATTTAGACTGCTAAACTAGATCCTTTTAAATGTTTAAAATGGCACTTCTCACTATCCCTTGATTATATACTCTAATATAAGACATAGGTATTGAAAAGTAGCAATCTTTTTTCAGGAAGAATTTGAGACTCACAAACAAAACATCAGAAAAACAATCTTACGTGGCACAAAATAGAAATGAATGGTAGGAAGGAACTCTGAACATTGTGTGCGCACTGTTTTTGCATTTTACATGGCTCATCAGGTTATAATGCATATTTCTGCACTAAGAGCTACTTAGAAAGTGAGGATGGTGCCCCAGGCCCTGCTCTTCATCACCCTACCATACCTCAGGGCCCCCGCAGCAGGCAGCAGGCCACACAACAGTCTGAACAGCTAGCACCGCTCCCACTGGCTGCTAGGTCAACAGTACCACCACCCCGGACTGCCGGCTATGGGCAACGCTGGCCACACGGCCCTTTTCCGGTATATCGTCCAGCACATCGCAGCGGACCCTTCACTGACCCACCCGCCCCGCTCGTCCGGACTCACTGCGCGCCCAGCGCCCCATCCTTGCTCGGTCCATCACGCGGCCGCGAGCTGCTCCGAGACCCCGGACGGCAGTCGCCGCCGAGCTCCCTGATTGGCCGAGCGGGCCCGCCGCGTGCCCTGATTGGCCGGGCGCGTTACGCTCCCGCAGCCTGGCCGCCGACGCCGCAGCCCGGGTCGCGCGAGTGCGGCGCGGGGAGGGCGAGGGGCCGGGCGGACGCGGGCGCGCTTTCCCGGTCTCGCGCGGCGTGTACGCGCCCGCCCGGAGCCGCTCGCCGCGCCGTTACTCCGGACAAGGACCGCGCAGGCAGGGCGCCGGCCGAGCCCTCCGCCCCTCGCGTCGCCGCGAGCCGGTAAGAGGCCGCGCGCCGCCAGGCTACAGGGTCTGAGCGTCGTCCCTCCTCTGCGGCCGCCTCCCTCTCCCGCCAGGCCGCCTTTGTGCCCGGCCCGGCGGCGCCGCGCGATGCTCTGGCCGGGCGTGGCGGGCGCGGAGGCCGCGACTCCCGAGTGGGCCGGGCCGGCGGGAGAGGCCGCGCCGGGGCAGCGCAGCGGGGACGGGCGGGCGGGCTGAGGCCCGGGGCTTCCTCCAAGTGGTCGGAGGACAGGACCGCGACCGAAGGGCCCGGGAGCGGCGCCCTCTCGCCCCTTCCCTGCTGGCCAGCGGCCTTGCCGGAGACGTCCCGGGGTCGCCCCTAAAACAGCAGGCGACGCTTCGGGGGACGAAGCCTTTACAGATGAAACGTGGTTGTAGGTGCATTTTACAGAACTTCTGTGAGGGGCAAGTCACCAAAGTTTGTATAAGGTGCTTTCCTTCCTAATAGAATTTAGGTAAACAATTGCATTTAAAACCCTAATGAAAACGTGAAGTTATTTGGCTTGAATTTCTGATGCAGAGCTCGCCATAAATGCACCTGTGCTTTGTGTGTCACTTAGGTAAAGTTCGTTTGGAGGGCTTAACTCCTCTTCACTTGTCTTTTTTTTTCTTTTTTTGTACGGGGGATCGAACTCAGGTCTTTGCACTTGCAAGGCAAGCGGCGGAACCACTGAGCTAAATCCCCGGCCCTTCACTTACCTTTCTTATCCCTACTTCTTTTGTTAAAAAAGTTGATGATGTTCTCATACTATTGCTGTAGATGGTGTGTCTACTGAGTCCCTCACGTGTGTTCCTTTCTTCCTTGGCCCCTTTCTATAAACTTTTCATCTTCTCTTTCTTTTGCTTTTCTTTCTCACTTTAACCACACTCCATTTCATTACTGAAGGGTGATCATTGTGCCTTGGAAAAGGAGAAACGTTTAATATTCCCAATTCTATCACACAGACCATTAGTGTCCCAACGTTTTGGGTTGCTTGCACCACTTTGAAGAGGAATTGTCTTGAGCCACATAGAAAATGTAGGATGTAGTTTTTATATATAAGTAACAACACTTCCTTTACTTTTAAATACTTTTGTAACATCAAACACACAAGTCTAACAATAAA
Organism: Heterocephalus glaber; assembly: GCF_053883595.1. Lineage (NCBI taxonomy): Eukaryota > Metazoa > Chordata > Mammalia > Rodentia > Bathyergidae > Heterocephalus > Heterocephalus glaber. The sequence continues at coordinate 38,680,529 of NW_028258317.1, forward strand.
TTTTAAGAAAACTTACATATCAGTTTAATAACATCAAATGTCTTCAGATACTCAGACGTGTAAGCAGGTTGAAATACTGTTATTGGTAATCCCTGAGTTTATCCGCTAAGTTGCACAAGCACACGTAATGTCTGGTGCAGGTAGATTTCCGCTGGACTGTGTGGCAGGATCAGGAGTGGAGTTAGCACTGCGCTGTGCCCACCCCTGCATAGAATTTGGTGGTCACCTCTGCAGTCTATGTTTAAGCACAGTACAACGGAGTCAAGAGAAACTCCACTAAAAATCACTTAATGTTAACGTGGGGTCTTGTGGGGATTCATTACTAACTGTCCAGGGCCCCATGTGGCCACGGGTGGGTCTAGGGCTGGTCACGCCTGACATAGATGTTGCTCTGTTTGACCTTTAAAGGTGTCTTCGTATTCAGGTGCCTTTTAAGTGTAGGTGTAACATGAGAGTAGAAGCAGTTGGTCCTCCAAGTTCTCTGTGTTTATCTCTGCAAGTTGGAGGTGCTGAGAGAGATCCCAGGAAGTCTTTGAAATGTCATTTTGCCTTGAATCAGCAGCCCCAGTTGGCATTTCAGTCTTCAGTTGATGGGGTGGGGAGCTCTGCTTCATAAATGAGAAGAGGCGGGCCCATTGTCTAGGTTGAGATCGAGATTAAGGGATGTAGACCCTAGAAGGAGAATGAATTGGTTGGAAAGTAACTGTCCTGATGTAGAAGTCAGTTATTGTTCACGATTGCATCCCAGATCTGACAAACGTAAACTTGACTCGGCTTGAGTTGCAGGTTAGCTCCGTTTTGTGCAATATGTCCAGTGTACCTGAATTTCATCAGATATTTTGAGGCAGAGTTGTCTTATGGGATTGCACATGCCCCCAAATATGCTGTAGCAAACAGTTCATCTCCCAGAGAGAAATGCTGCGTTTTAAAGTGAAGAAACAGATGACTTCCCAGTGAACCCAGGACTACTTGATGGTACATGTGAGTGATGATACATTTCCCAATTTTGTGCACTTTTGAAAATAGATGTTTAGGGGCCAGGATTTACCTCGGTGGTTCTGGCACCTGCTTCGCAAGCACAAGGTCTGGAGTTCGATCCCTGGCACCAAAAAAAAAAAAAAAAATAGACGTTTAGCCCAAAGTAGGATTTTATTTGCCATAAATTGTTTTATACATTGTCAACTTCGTGCTTATAGCAAAAGTATTATTTCTCTTGTAAATTAGTGTTGTGCATAGGAGATCATTTACATATACTGTATAGAAGAGGTTTGGTATGGTAAAATTTATGTGTCGTAATTAAATAATTTTAGTAGGGTTCCATGTATGGTGAGAAATAGTATATATTTCCATATAAAGGAAATTAATGGTAAGTAATCTGTTGCCTTCCTGTGAAATAGTTCCAGAAAAGTCTGAAATAGTTGCTCACTTAATAGGTAGTAATAAGTGGATTAGGAAGTAGTTTGCATTGGACTTGGTAGTAGGAACACAAAATAAATATGCTTTTCTGGAAGCTTACTGTATTGGGAAGATGTACATATAGGGAAAAGAATGGAAAGATTTTACATACAGTAAAAGTTACAGGGATTCTAAGAAAGTAGATCGACATAGCGTCACTTGTTTTTAGGTCAGAGGAGGAAAATGAGAGCCTCTCCCCCCCACTTTGGTATGAAATTACAGCTCCTGTCAGTGCTTTGCATTGAGAAATGGGCATGGTCTTGGGGAAGAGGCTGGGAAATGGGTGAGCAACAGGAACTGGGGGAGATTTCAGTGTGTATTTTCTCAAATGGCATAAGGGTTTGTCCCCAAGGGAGGAATTAGGCCGAGGAAGGGAAAGTGGTAGAGCCGTGAAGTGTAGGCTGAGTATTGGCTTCCTTTTTCAGCCTTCTCCTTTCTGAGACTCACCAGAAGCACTTCACATGTCCCTTCCCAGTCAGTAGTCTCTTCCAGGGAGCTGTGGCCTTTTGTACATACTGAAAATTTTTCCAGGCTCTAACATTATCCAGTTCCAAAACCACTTTCATATCTTTTAGGTATTTGTTATAACAGCAGCCATTTCTTGGTACCAAAATTGGTTTTTGTTTCCTAGAGCTGGCCCACAAAGTACCATAGAAGATGAGGCGACAGACATGGATTTTGTACTCTTAGGGGGCTTAAGTCTTAAAACAAGAAACTCTGGGACTTGTTTCTACTGAAGCGTCTCTCCTGGGCTTGCATATGGTGGTCTCTGCTTTCACAGCGTCTCCTCCCTGTGTGCCTGTGGCCTCATCTCTTCCTTCTGTGGATGCAGCATTCACAGTGGAGTAGGGCTCACCCCAATACTCTCGTTACTTCACAGACCCTTTCTCCATGTACAGTCACATTCATAAGAATTTGGGGTGATGAGTGGGCACCCAGTTCAGGCCATAATAAAGTTCTTTTTTGGCAGTACTTGGGATTGAACCCAGGAGCCTGGGCATGGTAGGCAAGCCCTGGACTACAGAGCCAGCTCTGGGCTATAGGCTGCTGAGAGCTGAAAGACTGGGCTGGTTCAGAGTAAGGCAGGGAGGTCAGGGGACCCCACTGTGGTCCTCTAGCGTGGTTGTAATTTGATGCTTGGAAATAAAGGGAAACTGGCCTTTAAGGAAGAGTGCATTTTATCTTTGGCCCTTTTCTTTCTCTAGGTGTTCACTGTCTTGTGCTTCTTGGGCCCTTTATTTTCACGGACATAGCATTAGTTTTCTAGTGTTTTATAGATGTATTCTAACTTAAAATATTTCTTCTTTCAATAAATAATATGTTAAATTTGGTAAAGATGCTATGTTAGTGTTGGAAACAATAGTTTTTGTGTCTGATTAAAACAACAAAATTTGTACTTTAAATTACATTGATTTAAAAACTCCATGTCCTGTGCATGTTTTGTGGGCCAATATTTGGTGTAATCTTCTTTCCTCCGCCTGGGAATTTTTCCCTGTTTTGGAAAAATATAAGGTTAGAAATATAAGCTGTCATACATAATAAAATAGAAAGCTTCTTTTAGATGTTGAAATTATATTTGGTAAGTTAGAGAATGTTAAGCCATTCTTCAAATTCTGACCACATGACTTACTTAAAGTAAAATGAGACTGAACATCTTCCATGTTTTTTTCTTCCTGTCTGCCTTTGGTGTTTGAATTTGTTTTAGCCATATCTAATCTATTTTTTCTGTTTAGCTTTGCTTGTATCTCCAAAAGCTATACTCATTGTTATTTTCTAGCAAACTACTTGACCTTCAGATCTAAGATGCTTTAAATTAAATGCACAAGAGGAAAGTGAGAGAGGACATGTGTAAGAAACAGGAAAACCAAAAACATCAACTACACACATGCCTGCACGCAGGCATGCACAGTCTTAAGGAATTACTTCCTTCGGTTTTGTTGACAATTTAATTTTGGTAGTTTTAATAGGAATGGGATTGTTGTTTACCATTTACTCTATTTTTTTACATTCATCTATTATTGGTGATCAAAAATATAATTGTACCTTTTAGTAACTTTTTGATCAGAAAACTAGAATATTTTTTAAAGTATGGAAGACACAGACAAGGGTAAAAAAAGACAAAAAAATTGCCTGTAATTCTATTATCTGTATAAGACACCCCCCCAAAAAAACCATGCCACATATTTTGGAAATGAGGACTCTTCAATTGTTTGCTGCGACAAATAAGCATAGCTGTTTATCAGTAGATAGCATAGATAGGTTGCCTTTTTCAGTGAGGACAAATGGATAGGACATTATTCAACAGCCTTAAATTTTCAATTGACACAAGCAGCATTTGTTCGAAGCAATGTCTCTTGACTTTTGCAGAGCTATATAAAGCTTACCACATGACAAGAGGTCTTAAAAATCTAGATCTCTGCTTAAAATTAATTGTTAAAATCATTTTAGTTATTTTAGGGTAACGTGTCATTTAATCCGATGGGTCCCTGAGAACCATGCTTTAGGGCACTGGCTGTAGAAAATGGGCAGGGGAACCTGTTGCTCTGTGCTCATAAGGTGTCACTCACCTGGGACAATCATGAAATAGGGTCATAAAGATGAAAGATGCTATAATTTGTGGTACATGAGGTATGCAGAGCTTCTGTTATACTTTGCAAGCATCAGGCCTTCCTCCTTTGGGGCTGCTCATACATTGGATAGCTTATCATTCTCCCCTCCCCCTGGGTCTCCCTAAGGTATTTCATTTTGATAAGTCAGTTGAGAAGTTGGCCCCTGGACATTCATTTCCAGCTTTTGGCCTGGAGTGTTTCCTGTGCCTCCACCCCTTCCCTGCCACGTTCAGTTCATGATTTTCCTGGGAGTACTCCACGTAATCATCTCATGCCATTTTAGAAAAGTATAGCATTTGAATGACTTTTTTCTGATATAATTTGCTGGATAAATATTGGATCAAGCTAAGTCAGAAAGTATTTTTAGTTCTCCTTTGTGGCCTGGGTAGGAAAACGACAAGAAGTAGCCCTGGGCCTGAATGACTGCCCTTGCCAGCTCCTTTAGTTCAGTGAACATCTGTTGGGTGTAAGCTCAAAATGTCAGGCTCCACCCTTTCCCAAGGAGAGGGTGAGGCTGCTTAACTATTCCTATGGTATTATTTCTAGTTGACATACATTTAACATGAAAATATTAGAAGTGTACAGTTGGTTGAATTTTGGTCCATGTGAAGGGATCCCTTCTATCAAGACAAGTGAACATTTACCCCCAGTTTCCTTGTGCCCCTCCATTATTCTTTCCTGCCTCCTGTATCTCCTCATCTCCAAGCAGTCTCTGATCTGGACTCTGTAACTATATATTAGTTTCCGTTCTCTAGAGCTTTAAATAAATGGAATTGTACAGTCTATTTAAACTTTTTTTTGGTACCAGGGGTCGAACTCAGGACCTTGAGTTTGCAAGGCAGGTGGTAGAACCACTGACCTAAATCCCCAGTCCCCAGCCTATTTAAACTTTTTGTCTGACTTTTTTCACTATGTAATTATTTTGAGATTCAGTCAAGTTGCTTGTATTCATAATTTAGTCTGTTTATTGCCCAGTAATAGTCAATTGTAGGGGTATACCATTAAGGACTTCTTAGTAGTTTGGAATTCTCCTACATTTTTTTCCATTTTCTTGCTGTGCACTCACTTTTTTGATTTTATGAGTGACAGGAAATTTTACTCTTGGGTTCTATACTTGAGGCCTGTAAAGTAAACTTATAATAAGAGATACATTAACAGGGGTGGAGCGGGGAAGCATACTAATTTAATTGATGCTTTAAATTTAAATTCATGAAGGTACACAGAAAAGAAAGCCTACATAGTCTTTAGACGTGAGGGTTTATATACTATTTTCATAGTAAGAGTGAGACTAAGAGGAATATTCGTCTCTTAATACGGGACATCCTTTCATCCCACTTTTCTTTTTCTTTTTTGATGAGACAAGGTCTCAATATGTAGTCCAAGCCTTGAGTTCACTGTGTAGCTCAGGCTGGCCTGTGGCAGTCCTCCTGCCTCAGCCTCCTGAGTACTGGGATTACGGGTATTCACCACTGTGTTCACTGAGTAGGGAACATCTTTACCAGTAGAAATTTATGGAATATACATTTTTTGAGACACAGTCTCACTATGTAGTTCAGGCTGTCCTTGAACTCACTGTGTAGCCCAGGCTGGCCTGAAACTTTCAGCAATTCTCCTGCCTCACTCAGCCTCTTGAGTGATGGGATTACAGGCATGTGAGACCATGCTTATTTAAATTTATGTATTAGCAAAGGTAATTTTTCTGCCCTGCTTTCGGGAAGAAAAAGGAAGGCATGCATTTTGCTTCTTAGTTGCCTTCAGCTTCAAATAATGTATATACCAAAGTGGCATTTTTAGGGAAGCATTCTTAATTCCCTTCAGATTGACTTGTGGGTTAGGCTTTTATATTTGACAGTGTTTCTCAGTTTTCCTAAAAGTTATGCCCCCTTTGGATAAACACAGAATTTAAATGCACCCTTGGCATTTAAACATTAAATTTTAGTTGTCAGTTCAAAATATGTAATCAGTAGTTTAAAAAAATACTGCTGCAATTTTAAAGTAAAATGATTTAAAATATTTAATCTGTAACATTAGGTAATTAAGTAAAATTAAAAAAAAAAAAGGTCAGTGAATGTTACGACTTTCCGTAAGTTTTTGTGCCCCACTTTGTGTAGCACAGCACAGTTCCATTCAGTATGGAACCCTGCACTTTATTTTCACATCATGTGCCAAATTTTCTTCATCTGCTGGTATATGTTTAGTAGTTTTTTCAGTTTTGTTGGCTTTATCTGTCACTCCTTATGATAGATTTATATGACAATCTTGTAGTGAGTTCAGATAAGAAAAAAGTAATTTGACTCCAAAATATCCAAATAATTGCTATTCTGTAACATTCCAAGAATTGAGAGGATGATCTAGAAGCCTAGATCACTGTTGATCGGCCTCATCCAGTAGTGTGAGCCCTGTATATAACTGTTTAGTAGCCACAGGAAAGAAGCAGAAGCAGTTGAAATTAACAATGTATTGTTTTTAATCCAGTTTCTCCAAAATATTATTTCAACATGCAATCAGTATAAAAACTAAATGAGGTATTTTACTTTCTCTTCTTGAATATCTTCAAAATCTACTGTGTGTTTTACATGTACAGCAGTCTCATTTAGAATTAGCTGCATTTCAAGTGTTTCATAGATAAGTGGGCTCATGGCCACTGTACTCACACCAGTTAGCACAGGGTATGTATATCATGCATCTGAGCTGTATGACAGATGCAATCAAGAAAAAGTGTCTTCGTCATTTTGTGAAAACATGTTATACTGATGAAAACATGTTATACCTGGGGGTCATTTTAGTTGTATGTTTCTACTTTCTGAAGACTTAATTGAAGTTAGAACAATCAATAACAAGCAGTAGTGAAACAAAACATTATTTTAAAAAGATGTGCTTCTAGATTGTTACAAAAGTTAAAAAAATCAGTGTATGATCTTATTAACAGTCCTTTAGGTAAGTACCATAGGAAAATACATTTAATCAATACAGTTGAGTAGTAAATGAGTCAAGAAGCAAATGGACATCGTTATTGAAGGAAAGTAAGACCTTTCAGCATGTTTTCAGATAGAAAGTACCAGTTGTCAGAATGTCCTTAGTGAATCCTACAGTTATATATGGTGCCCATTGGTGTATTAGTAGTTAGGAGCTTGACTTGGTCCATGCTTGTTTATCTAATATGGCTAAAGTTCACATTCAAGTTGATATTAATTTGTATTTATGCAATTTTTCCCTTGTCTGAACTACTTGGAATCTTGACAGAAAGGTATACTTTGTCATCTTTTGTTCCCTTTTCTCAGTGTATTCTCAGCAGTGCAGGCTGCCACTGCCTGGCAAGCTTATCAGCAGATTTAAAGAGTAACATTCTGCTCCCATTTCTTTCTGGCAATTCTTTAGTACAGATTATGAGAAATGTTGCTTTTGTTACTGTGGACAAATTTTATCTTCTTGGATGTGTACATATTCAATTAACAGAAAATCCAAAGGTAGGTTTTTTTGGTTTAGTATAGAGATGAATATGAGAGGATCATGGCTGGTTTTATTTATTCATGTTTGTGATACATGAGTGCTTTCATTGTGTTTGGTACATGTGTATTTCACATCTTAATTCTTTATTACATACCTTTCCCCTTTCTCTCTTTCCACCTTGATCCCTGTCTCATTTTCATTAGATCACATTCTTCCTGTTTCCTTTTATCTGTCTTTTATTTTGCTTTTTACTTTATTTATACTTTGGATTTCTCATGTGAGAAACCGTACAGTATTTAAGCTTATGTGTTTGACATTTCATTTAACATTGTTTTCAGGGTGCGTCCATTTTTGTACAGATGACTCAAATTTATCCTTTTTTAGATTAGTATTCTATTATATATAAATACCATATTTTCTTTATTCATTTGTCTGTTGATGGCCATATAGGCTGCTTCCAAGATTTAGCTATTATGAATTGTGCTGCTGCAAACATGAGTGTGCATGGATCACTGTAATATGTCTTTTAACTCTTTTGGGAAGATACTTAGGAGAGTAGCTGAGTCAAGTGGAATTTTTAATTTCAGTTTTTCGGGAAATCTCCATACTAATTTTCATAGTGGTTGTATTAATTTACATTCTCACCAACAATTGTAGAAGAATTCTTTTTCCTTCAGCAGCCTTGCCAGCATTTGATTTCCTGCTGATGTGCTGTTTTAGTGCTGTTTTAATTTGCATGTCTCTAATGGCCAGGCATGTTACTTGGCGATTTGTACTTCTGAGGAATGTCTGTTCATTTCACTGGCCCAGTTTTTGATTGGGTCTTTTATTTGGGGGATCTGTATTTTTTGAATTCTTTATAAATTTTTTTTAAATGTTGATTCAGGGTCCCCCTAAGTCACTGAGTTGCCCAAGCTGGACTCTCACTTGGGATCCTCTCAGGGCTGGGATTACAAGCATGTGCCATCATGCCCACCTCAGGGTTTTATGTTGGGTTCTTCCAGCAGTTTAACATTTAGTACTATTACTTATTTTCTCTCTGGTGAATTATTTACCCTGTTGCCAGAATGTTTTTCCAGAAAATAAATTTTAAAATTTTCCTACTGCTCAGTCTCTCTCCCAGTCTGGGTGTGCTGCACTGTACCTCCAGAGCAAAGTCCTAGCAGCTCATGGCAACATTGCCTTCCTAGCTTCTCACCATTGCACTGAGGCCTGCAACCCCACTCTGCCACTTCCTCTGGCTTTTTAATGGTTTGACTGCCCTAACAGATACCCTCACCTCAACAAGAAATGACTCCCCCACACCCTTCAGTACAGGGTTCCTGTGTCACAGCTCCAAATTCTTCTGACTGCCGGTGACGGCATTGGGTTACCAGCACATCACATTGTAGTCACTATTTATTCCACCAGTCTTGTCAGAGATCAGAACTTAAGTACTCTCCTTATTCTTTGCTGTATGCCTCAAGGATAGAGGCAGATAAAGATTTATGGGAACCTGAGATTTATAAAATCTGTATATCCCTCTTAAATAAAAATAACAAATTTCTGAGTATAAAATTGGATAATGAAAATTTTAGGTCTGTGAGTATTAACTCATTGGTAGAGTGCTTTTCTACCTGTCCCCTAGCACCACACACACACACACACACACACACACACACACACACAAATGCCCACACGTCCATGCACGCACACACACTTTATTTAAAGGAGAGTGGAAGGACTCTATGTAAAGTATCTTCATGCTATACCCATCTATTCTCATGTCCAGAAAAATATAGGTGCTTAATTGATAATTACTGAAATAATGTCATTTTTTGATGTGTAATATATATCTCTATAAAACTAGATTAATATCTGTCTTGTTTTGCAGTTGATTTTCTCAGAATTAGGAAAGAATATCAGCCATTCTGATGCTCCTATTATTGTTAGTATTGTCAATAATAGCAGTGTTTAATGCTTCTATAGCACTTTTCATTTCTAAATTCTTTCACATACTTTTTGGGATTCCGACAACTGAATTGTAAGAAAAACTGCTCAGATTTAATGACTCTTACTGTGTTTTGCTGCTTGCTGAGAGGGAATGAAGATATGAGTAAATTCCTCTTTTGAGATCACATTTTACTTGGGTAGAGGAACTGATTCCATTCTTTCTGTGTATCCATCAACAATACTCTGCTCTACTCCCTAATAGCCTGGAAAATGCTAGGAATTTTCTGAAGGCTTTCTAAATCTCCTTGCTCCTTAATCTGTGTGTTTCCTCTTCCTTTCAGATTCCTTACCTCACTATTTCTTCTTCCTTTTCTCTCCTATTTATCCATTCTTGCCATACATTAAACTTTTCTGTTTTCATCTGTCTTCTTTGGCAGATAATAATAGTTTTAACTGTCAGTATTTGACCAAGCCGAATTTTGTAGTTTTCAATCTTCATGTTCATTTCTTCTTTGAAGAACCATGGAGGATAATTTTAAAACCCTCAGTAGTACAAAATAAATTTTCAAGCTGAGTGTGGTGGTGCATGCCTGTAATCCCAGTTACTAAGAAGGCTGAAGCAGGAGGATCACAAGTTCAAGGCCCCCTGGGCAAATTAGGGAGACCTTGTTTCAGAAACAAAAAATATAAGGAGGGAAGTAGCTCATTGGTGCAAGGCCCTAGGTTTAATGCCTTACACCACCAAAATAAACATTTTCAGTAATGGGAAAGATGTTATATAAGTGTATATTTTACCACAGTAGTAAGACATGGTATAATTTGCAGTTCTTATTCCAGAAATGATTGATTTTGATTTGTATCACGGAATTAGCAATTTAATAACCCTGCATAATCTGATAGCAGGTGGAAGCAGCAAAATAGAGAAATAAAATTAAAATAAAATACAGAAAATAAAATACAAAGTAATACTAGAAAATAGCTTTTGTATGTCTGTTCCTTCCAAGCATGTTAATGTTACTGCCCACATTACAAAGAAGGAAAAGCAGCTCGGAGAGGTTAGGCTGCGATATCACAGCTGATAAAATGATAGTGTTCATTCCAGGGATCTTTATAAAATAACATAGGAACTCTGAAAGCACAGTTGCTTTGGGCTACTGAGTGTGAAGATAAATAACAGTTTTCTTCCTTGCATTATTAGTAGAGCCCAGAGCTGTGATTTAGTGCACAGAGGCTTGCCTCTGATACTGTTCAATCCTGGGTTGGGTTTAAAGGTTAGCTCTGATACTTACGAGCTTCATGCACATGGAAAAAAACAGAATCTTTATGAGCCTCTGTTTTCTTATCTGATCATGGGAATCTGAATGCCTATGTGTGAAACATGTATTTCTGCCTAAGAAAACAGGATATATGAAAGCTATTTCATAATCAGTTCCATTTTAAACAATACAAATGATGCAAGTTTGATGTCTAACCATTCATTGGTGGAAACTATTTTGTTCTCGGGAAGAATCATAATTATTAGTAGATGAAGTAGCAACTAATTCTTAAGTACAATTTTATTACCCTTTGATAGTGAATGGAATTTTTAAAAGTGCCAAATAACAGATTGTTTAATTTGTAGATTGCTACCAAGCCTACATTTTCAGCATTTCAGTCATGAAGATATGTTTGGAAAGTTCTGCTTCTCAAAAGAAGTGTTTGATAGTGGATTTGTGCCTGAAAAATAAACTTGTTTTTTTTAATCAGCAAAGTGCTGTGGACAGTTTGTTACTTAGGGCATCTAGTCAGGGTAGACATTCAGTCTGACTAAGGTTTTAATTTGTCTCCCTTCTTAATTCCTTCTTCCTTCTCCTCTGTCCCCATTTGTAGGTGAATGAGATTGCTTTTTGCTAAAACTGTTCAGCTAATCATTGTTTTATTATACAGCCTTTTTAGACCTCCCATGATAATAACTATAGAAATGTGGTTGCTAAATAAAAGGTCTGAGTTAAGTGACATTGAAAATGTTTGATCTTCTATTTCCACAACTACAAAATCTTGAGTTAGCAAATTATATATTCGGAAATAATAAAAACTTGCAGTATTTTTTATATCTTTCAATAATTAACCCTTGATAATTGTAAAAGAAAGTGTTGATTTCTTCTGACACCTGAGTTTTGAGAACAGCAATTCTGATTGCTGCCCCAAAAGTACTATGAAGAATTGCCCAAGAGAATGAGAACATGATCACTCACAGAACATGCCTGGCACTTCCTACACAGAGCTAGGCCTCAACCAAGGGCCATACACACTAGACATCATAAGCAAGTTGGAGAAAAAAAGCAGCCGTGTTTATTACTCTGACTCGCTGTTTTCTTCCCAGAGGACTGCTGATCAGAAATATGAGCCTGCCCGTTCTTCAGTAAAGTTTGTAAATTTTATCTTTATTCCTGTCTATATGCAACAAAGGGAAATCATGGAAGCCCCAAACTGAATTTAGAAGGCTGTGATTGATGGGGAGGGATAAAAATTATCTAATTATGTATAGTACTTATAGCACAGTGATACCTAAGTAGGTGATATGATAGACAATATGCTTCATAATTTTTGTAGAGAAGATTTCCAGAATGGGAGAAGCAATTTGGAATAATAGGGGAACAGTGGAAACAGAGGCATTTTAAGAGTTAGAGGGAAAGCCCTAGAAAATGACCTTAGAAGAACGACATAAACTTGAAGTAGGTGGGTGGGGAATAAACTGAGGTAACAAGGTTAATATTCTGGTCCACTCTCCCAACTCCCAGTTACACAGTTTTGTCTGGATTGGAAAGTTTGCCTCTATTTACTGCTCTGCAGGGCTTTCGTCTGAGAAATCACTCGGTTACAGCTGACAAAGCCATGTATTGTGCCCCAGTGTCATCATTGAGATCTTACCAATTCAATGAAAACCCTTCCTTGAGTGGGCAGCTGAGGGATGACACACACCTGTCCCCTCTTCCTGCAGTCTGTAGGTTCTAATGTAGACCAGCTGCCCCCTGTGTTTCTGGGTCCCATGGGGGTGCTTTGAGGACCCATACTTTTTATAAGCACCAGGGACACAGTGCCCAGTATCCTTAGAGAATTGTTTTATTCCAGGCAGGGAAAAGGGCAGAAGTCAAAAGCCTGAAGTAATTTCTCTGGAGATTTTGTTGCCACCATAGGAATTGCACCTGACAATTCTGTTCCACAGAGTTAATCCATCTGTGTTTGAGGGTTTCCCCAAAATATCGGGGGAAGATATGGCTTGAATAAGTGCTTTACAGGCTGCCTCTGGACTCTGGCATTGACATGTCATTCAGTAGGAAGAGTGGCCCTTAGAGTAATCCCTTTGCCTGTTTCTAAGAAATATGCCTGGCATGCTGAATCTTGGCCCTCAACCCTGAAAATGTAGTAGCAAACAGGGGCAAGCTGCCCAGCAACCTAAATTCCTGAGTTTCACTTGGGAATGAGACAACAGAAGAACTAAATCTTCACTCTCAGAGGCACGGAAATCTTTCCCGAGTCACTTTGTTTGGTGCAAGTTAACAGTTTGGAGAAAGGGGTCCTATCCTCTAGGGGTATATGAAAAGAGAAATTATGGATGGAAAGTATGTAAAAGTGGGTGCCAAGAGAGAAAGTACTGTAAGCCATAGTTTTAATATTTTTGACTCTTAAAAAATTTGGATGAAGATGCAGGGGAATGGAAGTAAATATGATACGATGGGCTATAAACAAAATTGATTTATCTAATACATGTTTGAAAAAGAAAGTTTAACTTGTTAAAGAGTAGAGTAATAGCAGCCAGCGTTGTGCCCTCAGACATCACTGATTTATGTAATCCACTTCCAAGGGGCCTTTAGCTTGCATATATTTTGAGGTTCCTTTCATCTCTAAAATCAACTTTATATTTGAGAATAAGTAGTAAATGAAAGAACTTCATTAAAAACACCACAAAATATTTAAAAATATAATTGTGGCCTTGGTATGACTTTGGTAGAATATTTTTTGTTTGTTTTGTTTGTACCGGGGATCAAACTCAGGATCTTGCATTTGCGAGACAGGCACGGTTGCACTGAGCTAAATCCCCTGCCCTCTGGTAGAATATTTTTGTAAGATTAATATCTATGTGCTTTTTGGAATCTGCAACATACATACTTCTTGAAAGGACAAAGTGCTTCATCACAGGCTAACCATCTTAAAAATAAAAGAAACCTTCAAAACCAAAGCAAATTTAATGAACATGTTTGATATTCTTTCTTATGTAAGTACACCTGCAAGTAAAAAAATATTTTTTATATCCTATATATTTTACTTTTAGTTTTTCTCCCTTTAAGAAACGCCTAAGAAAGGAATGAGATAATACTATTTTCAGTAAAACTTGCCTAAAGTATGTGGCTTCTATTTTGACCTGTGCGTATAACTGTGCACTGAACCACTCTTAATATTACATCTGTTATGACTGTGAGCTGGCTGGTCCAGAGCCACAGCATCTGCTTTTGAGGATCTTACCTAAAACAGCTTCATAGAACTAGAAGCATTGTAGCAATCAGATCAGAAAGAAGCTTTGTTTTTAACAGTAAAACTGAAAAACTGGAGTCTTTATGAGATATTAAATTCCGAGGAAATCTTTTCATGATATTTCCATCAGTTTAATAGCTATTGTTTCACAGCCAGTCTTGTTTCTTCTCTACTCTCTGTTATTTCCTTGTCCATTCCTATCTCTTGAAGCAAATCTCAGGTGTACTGTTTTATCCATAATAATTTTGACCCCATTGCTTTTTCAATGTATTCTTTATTTTTTGCACTGAAGGCACTTGAACACAGGGCCTTGCACACATGAAGCAAGCACTTTACCACTGGGCTACATCGCCAGCCCTTTTAAGAATTTTATTTTGAGCATGAGGTCTCACTGAGCTGCCTAGGCTGTCCTCAAACTTGCAATCCTCCCAGCTTAGCCTCCTCAGTAGATGAGATTACAATGTGTATTGTCACACCTGACTTATATACTTTAAAACACTGTAAAAATAGTTTTTCAAAAAAACAGAAAGCTAAGTTCTCCCTTTAGCTTTGATTTGAGCCTACCACTTTCATGTGTTCATTTCTAAAAGTAACTATTGCTGTGATTCTTAAGAATGTGCCCTTTTAACTCATTGTTTAATATGATGAAAGTACATATATGTGTTTTTATGTGTACCATATATTCTTATATGTAAAATATAGGTGAATTATATAAAATGTTAAATCTTATAAATTATATAAATTATGTAAAGTTATATATTTTAAATTATGTAACATGTATAAATTATGTAAATACATTATATAAATCATGTAAATTATATAAAACTATTAAGCCTTAATTTTTGAAATCTGGATTGTAAAGCTATTCTTTCACAAGTGAGTCTGATCCTTTCATGTTTATTGTGAATATAGATATTTGGATTTATTTCAGCCTCTTTTTTTGTTTCTTGTTTATTACACTTTTTTTTTCTTTTTTCTCAATCTCTTTTAGATTGCTTGAGTGTTTTGTTTCATTTTTTTTCCTCATGCTCTGTAAATTGTACAGATTCAACTTCTCTTATCTTACATTTTTAGTATGCATATTTGGCTTATTTTCCTTGAGGATTTTGAAGTGAGAGCATTTATGTCCTGTGAATGGAATGTTATAGCCAGAAATATTTTCAAATGTTTATTTATTCCATTTATGTAATGATCAGTTGTTTCACAATGGATTTACATTTTGTTTGGTAGCTTGCCTGACTAAAACCAAATACTATATGTCATGGTGTTTTATTCACTCATAGTAGCAGCTTCCCTTGTCTTGCTTTTCAATGTAACTGTTTCCCCTGTGGATTCTTAGTTATCTCAGTGGTCCTATTAAAATTTTCTTTGCCAGTAAGCGCTCTCAAACTTTTATTGGAAGTAGACTCTCCAAATGTGACAATTAAAGGAGGAATGGCATTACTTAGGGAAGGATATGTGAGGGGATTGGTTTGTTTAGGATGAGGTGATACACAGCTGTACAAGAGCAGGTTGTAATAGGCATGTTTGAAGGCAACATACATGCAAAGTACCTGGGCAGTGGTTGTCAGGGACTGAGCATCTGTAGGGACCAGTTGTGTGTTGTACGCTCATTAGCTGTATTGAGTCTTCCAACGAACACCTGCTGCTCTCTTAATGTCACCCGCTTCTGTCTTGATTTACCGACTTGTTTTTGCTCTTTCAAAACTCAGTTTTGCCTGTGCGCATCCTGGTTTCTTCATGCTTTACCATCTCCTTAACTCTACCCCCACTAGTAATTGACTTATTCTGTCAGTATTTCTTAAGTTTGCAAGAAAGACTCCAGCCCATTTCTACTTTTCAAGTCAACACATGGATTGACTTCCTTTGGGTGAGAAGCACAATCCTAGTTCCTTTGGTTAACAGTTGGAGGAGAAGGCGTACCATAGCATGTGATAGCGTATTTCTTGGAGCATGGGTTATGGGTTGATTGAAATTTGAATTAGTCAGCTTTGAATTAGTCTGCCTTAACAGTTATCATAGGCACTTAATTGTAGCCTGGGAGGCTTAAACAACAGAAATTTATTCTCTTGTGTTTCTGGATAATGGAAAGTCCTGCATCAATTTCTGGCCAGGTTTGTCTTCTGATAAGGGCTTTTTTCCTGGCTGGTCAGTGGCCACCTTGCTGTGTCCTTCCATTGCCTTTTCTCAGTGCTTGTGCGGAGAGATCTCTTCTTCTTCCTCTCAGGCAACCGGTTCTGTGAGATTAGAACTCATTCCCTGAATTCCTTTAACTTTAATGGCTTCTTAATGCCCTGTTTCCAAAATGAGTTCATTGGGGGGGTTAGGTTTTCAGCCTATGAATTTTGTGAATATACAATTCACTCTACAGTAGCATGATAACATACTATAACAGTAATGCAAACTTTTACTGAAGAAAGAAAACTTTATTTCTAGAATGGTCACTGCACTGATACTTTTAAATATTCTCTGTCTTGGTGACTGGTGTTACCATCTAATCAGTAATTCACATAGGACATCTGAGATTCATCCTAGAGTCCTCTTCTTCACCAATACGTTATCAGGTCATTTTGCTTATAGCTATTTAACTAATTCTTGAATCTCTTTCCTATTTTCTTTTTTTTCTCTTCTGTCTCTATTTTTGAAAATGCCTCTTGTATGGCCTCCTTACTTCCAGTTTCTCTTATTTTTCGTATGCCCTCCACACCATTGCCAGAGTGATATTTCCGTGTCACACACACTTGGCCAAAATAAACTTAAAATCGAATCTGAGCACTTTAAAAAAGCCATAATCTGGGCTTTATATACTTCCAGCCTCATTACCTCATCCTATCCTCTCCTGTAGCCTCAATCCAGGTATAAGAAACTTTGTAGTGCTCAGAAGGTGCCAAATCTTCTTGCCTTTCCATGAGAACCTTTTACAGTGGTGCTTTGACTGACCTCTCCCTGCCTGTCCTGGTGACTCTGACTCCAGGAAGTTTTCCCTAACTCATTTTGAGTTCAGGATGCCTCTTTGTGTTTCGGTATTTTAATTTTATTTATTATTTTTTTTCATTCTCTTATATTGAGTTTCCAGACTGAATCTTTAAATATCTAATTTGGTCATCAGTCATGTATGCACTCTGTGTGCGTTTGTTGAATCAACAAGTAACAGAATTTGAGTTCTCTTCTAACCCTGTCACTATTTTCACTTTGGAAAAGTATTTTATGGGTTTATAAAGGAAGGATGATAATATCAATTAAAAAATAAATCACTAAGGGCTGGGGATTTAGCTCAGTGGTGCTGCCGCCTGCCTCACAAGCCCAAGGTCCTGAGTTCATTCCCCGGTACCAAAAAAAAAAAAAAAATATATATATATATATATATATATATATATATATATATATATATATATATATATATCACTGTTTGAAGTATGTTGTAAAGTTGAGCTTCCTGATACCTAATTTCCTTTAATTTTTGAGAACAAATAGACTGATAAATTCTATCAGCCCTGCTGAAATTTCAGGGAGATTTATAAAAGTGAACTTGAAAACAAAAATTGTTTTCAGGACTACTTGTTTGATCAAAGCCTACAAAAAGAAAGGGAGAACTTCAAAAGAACAGATGCTAAAAAAAGACTGAATGTTTCCTGCTGAATGACTACATGATGTTGGCGGATCCTGAGACTTTTTTTGCTTTTGGAGCAATGGATCAGTAATGTTATACAAAAGTTTGAATTATGCTTGAAAGTGTAAATACATTATCATAAGCAATTGAATTTAGGCAATTTACTACCTGTAAATATGCTGTCATAAGCAATTGAATTTAGACAACCTTTCTGCAGATGACTACAATCCCACTTTTTGTGCTAACTTCAGGTGGTGCTGAGGCAGTGATGAATGAGACAGATGCTAAATTTAAATCCAATAGCAGATGCTGAACAATTTTGACAAGCCACAAGCCAGTACAACAAGCTCCTTTAATGTGTTTCTTTAACATCACCAGTGTTTAGGATAGAAAGTTATATGTGCTTTGAGGCACTCTTTTCTTGTTATTTTTAGTCCAAAGCATATTTTCATTTGTTAGTTGCTACGAAATCTGCATTGAACCAAATGATTTCTGTTGTTTGAAGCACTGATTCTATGCTGCATAAAAGCTGTGCCTACATACAGTACAACTTGTTGGAAAGTGAGATGATTACTAGTCAGATTCTGTTTCTTAGTAACACCAAATACTGTTTGATTTTTATCTCTTGCTGAAACAGGGTCATCAACCCATCACTGGGGAGCCTGTGGTGTGGGGAAAATCTTTAGAGGTTTAAGGATTTGGCAGCTGTTATAGTGACAGGGGTATCTACACCTTGAGTTACAAATGATTTTTTAAATTTAACTTTTCTAGCCAAACACATAATAAGGTTGCCAGATAAAATAATAAATAATGCCACTGTAAACTTGAATTTCAGATAAATAACAAGTTATATTTTAATACAACTCGAATATTGTTGGGGACATACATGAAAAATTACTCATTTATCTCAATCAAATTTAGACAACATTTTTATTTACTAAATCTGGCTAGCCTAAGATATTTCATTAAGATATAATGAAAATGCAGTGAAAAATAAATGTCAGTTTTCTCTGGCTCTGTCACATCTCATTCACTGTTAGTGTCTGAAAAATTTGCAGAAATAGTTTGTAAATACATACCTCTTAGGCTTTACAAACATATGCCTATTAGTTTTTACTTGCGCAAGCATTCTCTCTTATTTTATACAAGTAGTGGCAACTTCACACATTGTCTTGAACCTTATTTTTCAAATTTAACAATATATTTCAATCATGTGACCTTTTTTTTATAAGACTCTATGGAAAATATGAACTAGTGTGAAGAGTATGGTCTTTAAAATTGGGCATGATTTATTTCAAGTTACAACTTCTCCAACGTACTATTTGGTGACCTTGAGTAGGACTTTAAATTTTCCTCTATGGTCTTACCTAGAGAATGGAAAGAATGCTACATGTGGCACTAGAAAATACTATGGGGAACAAGATGGTCAGGGTAGTTGTGCTCATGTGATCTTCCTACCTCAGCCTCGCAGAGTGCTGAATTACGGACATGTGCCACCACTATGCAGTTGTATGGAGTATTATATTTTCTTTATAAATAGGAATTAAAAATATCACCTGTTTAAGACCTGCCTGTAGTCTACATCACGATGCCTATTGAAATGGACTCAGCATTAATCTTAGATACATATTTTATAGTTATGAGGTGTTCTGTGAGCTGTAAATTGGCATACTTTATTTCTCGTATTTATCACAAGATTCCTGCTGAATGTTTTCTAGGAAAATGCAGTTGAGATGTTTGGTCCCTTGCTCAAGGTCACACTGCTATTTACTGTGTGGGAAGTCAGACAATACCCTCTTTTCTTGAAACCAGGGCACTTTTTAAATCATGCGCCAGCCGTTGAGCTATTGGACTGGATGGAGCTGGTGTTTTCAGTGTGTGTTCTCAGTTGGGATAAGGAAAGGCAGTAAGTAATGTTCTTTTATTACAGAGAGCAGATCGTAGGCATCGATGTTCTGTGCATCTTCTCATCCACATCACACACTTCCTTTTGCGCCATATGTACTTTCCTTTCAGGAGGGGCCTAGGCAACCTGTTTCTTTCTATGATAATTTACCTGTCTTATCTTCTAGATGAGGAATGAGGTTGTGTGGTGGTAGCTTCCGTTTCTTCACTGGAAGAATGATCAGTTGACTTCCTCAAGACTTCAGGATTTTCTGTGAGGCAAATGTAGATGTAGCTGTGAGACAGTTGTACAGAATTGTTGGCCAGCACAGATTGAAGATGGGCAGGGATGTGGACTTTGGCAGTGCGGAACTGTGTGCAAAGAATCTAGTTAAACATTGTTAGAGAAAGATGAGATCTGTGTGGGTTGAAGAAATTGAGAAGTTTTTCTTTTTTGAATGGGAAGGAGAATATTATCAATGGGAGGGTGTTTTAAAAACCTTTGAAAAGTTTAACACTATGCTTTCTTTTATTCCATTTTTAATCCAGGATGTAATGTATTATCTTCCAGTGGTTAATATACTGACTTAGTGTTGCCATTCATTTCTAATGAGTATGTGTATATTGTTTCCCCAGTTAAGACTAAACATTTCAGGGCAAGATTATATCTTCTTTGTAACATTTTCCCCTCAGATTTCTTAAGCACACTCAAGTAAGTTCCTTACTCTGTGGTTAAGGATCTGTACATCAATCTGAGATCACAGTGTTCTATGTTGAGAGGCTCTTAAGGAAGTACTTTGGAAACATCTATCATCTTATTTAAAACAGAATTTATGCCTTCCTCTTTATTATGCAAGTATTACTGGGAATACATATCACTTCGAATAAGTTAAAAAATGTTTACTTTTTGCCTATAAAGAGAACTATGTTAACCCAATAGGATTTTAATGCTTAAAGAAATTAAAATAGTATCAGAAACTTTGTAGGGCAGTTTTAGAATACAGTTATAAAGTTCTGATAAAATATAAATATTTCATTTTATTTCTTGTCTCCCTAGGGTTTTATTTTAGTTGCTGTTTTTAATCATTATAGAGGAAAACACTGAACTTTGAAAAAAATGTTGGAAACTGTAGGTAAGTCATACTCCTTTTTGTCTACTTTTGTAAGAATTAAAACTCCTTCCATTGGGATAGTTGAATATAATGTGTTCTGCACAGCAGGACTCTTCCTATAATAACTCAGATTTAAAGTTCTAACTGTGAGCATTTTACTATGGTAATGGCTTTCTGTACTTGAACAATTTTTTCTGTTATAAAAAATACATCCTTTGTAAGGAAAAATAAACATGAGATGTGCTTCCGTTATGGGTTTTCATAAAATTTAATGTACACCAATTCTGATTGTTGAACTCAGTTCCTGCTAATGTATTTTTTTGAATGGCACCAGAGAGATTAACAGTATTTTTGATACTGAAAGCTCATCCCTTTTTCTTGTGTTTGTGGCAAGTGAAATACTACTGAACTCTTGCTTTTAATTAATGAAAGAGATCAATTGCAAGCACTTATGCTAGAAAACTTAATTTAAGGCACATTAATTTCTACATGAATTTAGGTTGAAATATCCAACCATGATTGAGATTGAAATACCCAAATTATCTCAAGCTCATATGTTAATTGCTTTTTTGCACTATTCTTTAGTTTTAGAGAAACTAGCTTTAAAAACTGTTTACAGGTGTAATTGGGTGTGATACATACCTGCATTCATCTGACAGCCCAATCCCTTGTCTATTCCTGGTAGCTTTTTGGATATGCAGATTGGAATGTATCTGTGATTTTACTCTCGCACCGTGATGATTGTGCTTGCTTCCTTGGCAGGTTATGAGGGGTAAAGGAAGAGTAGGTGGCAGTAAAGGAAACAGGAGGGTTTTTGTGATCATGTGACTTGTTGGTTCTATGCTGATCATAGAAACACATGGATGTACATTTCTGTATCACTCTCTGTTGAAGCCAAACATCATAAAGACTACTAGCCAGCACAGGGAAGTTCCTCATAAGAGAATGGAAAAAAGAAATATAGAATAATTGCAACCATTACTTTCTTTTATTGTATTAGCTATTACTGAGTTTTACAACTTCTAAGAATTGGCATGAAAATTAATAATAGATTTATATGCTGAGCTATCTTGGGAAATATAACCCAGAACAAAATTCTCATGTGTGTCTTGCTTTAAAATTTTTGCTTTGGCAAATATTGTTCATTTTAATTTGTGTGTATATGTGAATTTATGTTAATCTGCTATTTCAGTTACCCCATTTCTGCATAATTTCAGCTTTGGAGATATATGGAAAGTTATCTCTGGTAATGATTACAGGAAATATGCAAGTGAGATATTAGGACTAGTAGGACATATTCAGAAATTTACCATTGCAACTAAGTGTGTGATATATAAGGTACTTAATAATTATTTAAATTAGATTAGTTTGAAACCTATCAATATCTTATTTAATTTTGAGGGAAGACATTTCAGTAAATATGCTGATGGTTTTGAAAGAACATGTATTATTTTGATTTATTTCTGTATAAATTCTCAATTATAGAATGTTTTGCTTTTTAATATATAAAATTGTTATATTTTGGATATTGTGATTCAGCATTTTCATGATTACAATTCATTTGGTTTTATATAATTTTAATGAAAATTGAAAGAGCTGGCATTTGAATTAAAGAATGTATCATCTGAATTATTTTGTGACTTTACAAGCAACTGATATATTCCCTTCTATATGTAAATTTTTATTTATATATAAGAAAAATTGGTACTCTTAACTCCCTAATAAGTGGATGTGGATATTGTCATTGAATTATAACATCCAAAATACAACAGTTTTATATGTTAAGGAGCAAAGCATTCTATAATTTTGAATTTACTTAGAAATACATCAGAATAATACATGTTCTTTCAAAACCATTACATTTTATTCATTGAAATATCTTTCCCCAAAATTAAATAGGATATTTATGTATGTTTCATACATTACACCCAGTTCTCTGCTTTTAAACAGACTCCTACAAAATACTTCAAAGTTTGAAGGGCACATTTATTGAAATGTGTTACAGAGACCTTCCCTTTTTTCTCCACATGAATCCGAATCCACCAATTACATTGATTGGAAGCATATGTATATATATTATATGTCATAGTTACTTTTCTCATTGCTGAGACAAAGCACCCAGCACCCAGAGTTAAAAGAGGAAAGGTTTATTTGGCTCACAGTTTGTAGAGGTTTCAGTCTGTATCAGCTGTCTCCAAGGCAAGGTGGCATGGCAGAGGAGAAATACATCATGGCAGGCAGAAGAGTTCAAAAGGAAGCAAGTGACACACCCAAGCAACAAGCAAAAGCAACTAGCAGCAAGCCTGTTTCTGTCCCTTATACTGTATCTGGGGTACTGCCCTTCAGGCAGATGGCATGCATACTCCTGATCCTAGCACCATTAATTGTACCATTGCCAAGTGAATCGGTCACATGCTGTAGATCCAGCCCCATCTATGACTGCATGAGGCTTTAGGGCGACATCTAGATACAAACCCTAATCCTGTTTAATTTTGAGGAAGAATATTCAAAGTATCAAAAAGTACCCAACCTTGTACTTCTTGTACTGTTGTACTCTGTTAAAATTTTTTGTACTTTTGTTCAAGTAAAGAGACAATTTTGTGCATTCAAAAGGAACAATTTTAGGATTTCTACAACATGGGTCCTCATAGGTTTGACTTGTATATCTTAAATCTTGTTATTAACTAATACTGTTCTTTGGAATAGACAAAAATCGGGCCCTACAGGCAGCAGAACGCTTGCAAGCCAAGCTCCGAGAACGTGGGGATGTAGCAAATGAAGACAAACTAAGCCTTCTGAAATCAGTGCTGCAGAGCCCTCTCTTCAGTCAGATTCTGAATCTACAGGCCTCTGTGCAGCAGCTGAAAGACCAGGTAGGAAGGACATCACTGGTTGAGCCTGCATTCTCAGCCTGGGCTAGATCTTATGAAAGGCTTGTGTTTTTCTGAAGGCTGATTTTTGTTATGTGTCAGTGAAGTCATTTAAATCTCTAAACAAGACATTCAGATTCACTGTTGCTTTTTTCCTCCAGTTATTTTTGTGAGGGTTGTTGCTGTGTATTGTAGATGATATGACACTGTGTTGAAAGCTGTGTGGATGTGGAGGAATGAGTTCGTACAGGAGACAGGATGATAAAGAATATGCTCAGGGTGCATGGCTGTGGGCTTGGTTTCCATCATCACTAGACTCATTGTTCATGTGATCTTGCTCATTCAGATTCAGACATTTTGTGTACTTACAAGATTTCAGATAAGGCTGGATTTGCATGTGTAATCAGGTGTGTAAGGAAGGGAAATTGCCTCTATTTTGACAGTAATAGAAATAATTACATTGTCATCAGCTAGAGGAATTGCAGTTCTCACTTCCTAAGAGTGTAAGTAGCAATGATTGCTTCCATGACAGCATCAGATGGTGATAAACATTAGAACTTCTAAATGTAACAGTTTTTTTCTGTAAAAATTATGAGCACTAAAAAGTTTGAGCACTTACATTGAAATTGAAATATATCCCAATGACAGAATGAAACCAAAGTCAAATGTTCTTTTAATTTACTTAATTTAATCACCATTCCTCAGGTTTTTAAAAAATCTTTTTAAAGCAGTTATATCGTCACAAGGTTTGAAATCAGTCTAATTATGCTTTCATGTCAGTACTCATTCTCATGTTTTTAGCATTAATTTAATTAATGGTTATGGATGACTTGTTAGCAAATATTCCCCCTTAAAAGGTTAAAAATGAGACTTGAAGAATAATCTCATAATTCAATGAAAGAACAACTCCAATTAAAAACTAAAACTGTGCCAAATACAAAAGAAAAAATAGTAGTATTACAGGATGAATTTGTTTAATGTTATGTAACGTCCAAATCTAGATATGTATTTCTCTAGCCTCTTGACCCACCCCCAAAAAAAGTGAATTAAGTATCTTCAAAAATATTTTTCTATAGTGAATTGCTATTTGGAGTTTGAAGGTCACAATCATAAATTTATAGTTGTTTTTTTTTATATGTAGTTGGGTTGCATTTATACCTTTTTGCAAGTTATCGAAAAGACTGGTTTTCACTAATGATTTTCAAAATGGATTGGTAAGCTTTTGGAAAAACCAGCACTCTGGATGTAAGTGACATGGAAAATTATCTTGTTTCTTTTGGACTGTAAAGATGTTAAACAGATGTGCTTTTGCTTATTGTATTGAGTGAAAATATGAGTAGAATGAGAGGACAGTTGAGACAAAGAGTACTGGCAGATACTGTTTTGACCTCTACTACTAGTTTAGTGGGTAACTCTTGATAGTCCTGGGGAGCCAGCCTTATGGAAGGGCAGAAATATTTCTGTCTACTGTGTTTAATAAAGCAAGGGAACAAAGATACCTACTTGTTGAGTTTGTTTTACATTTCTAACACAGTAAATCCTCACCTTATGAATGAGTTCAATTCTGGGAGAATGTTCGTAAATCAGACTCATTCATAAATCCCACAAAATGAGTCTTACACGTTTGACACAAATACACAATGTGAAGCATTAAAAAAAACCACACATACATATACTGTAAGTAAATTATTTTGACTTTTACAGTTACCTTAAAATTGTGTAAATACAGTGGACCCTCAAGTTATGACCGGCCTGACATACAAACAACTTGTGTTAATTAGGTTAATGGAAGATTCATCTGCCTCTTGTTATCTATAGCATGTACCCAGGTAAACTTCAGATCTCAGCTGTATTGACTTACAGCCAACTTGAGTTACAACCAGCCTTTGGGAACTGATTGAGTCTGTAAGTCAAGGGTCCACTGTAAACTGCTTTGCAATGACCTTAAAGTGATATGGTAGACAGAGTGAATTAATTCCACAATTTGTTCCCATTCATGAATGTTTCTAATGAGAAGTCCCTTAGTATGTTAGTTTACAACTTGAATGTTCTTAATTTGGGGATTTAATGGTACTTGGGTCCTACATGACTTAGGTGAAGCCTGCTTGGAAATCCAAGATGCATAGTCATGAAACTTCCTGTTCTGTGATTAATATAGTTTGATACTGTTTGCTCAGTGATATATTTCAAGACTAAATTTTAAGATTTGTGAATTCTATTGGCATTTCTTACATGTCTTTGAACTTTTGTCTCCTTAGTCCCTTTTTTTTTTATAGGAGAGAAAACTAACACTCAGATGGGCCAAGAGAAACGTATAGTTTGAAGCATGTTTCTACCAGTGGCTCAGAAATGTTAAGTGGCTTGTTTATAAGGGTAGAGCCAGCCTAGGGTTTCTTAGCTCCCAAGTGCCATCCTTTCTCTGTTTTGGCTCTGTGGCCTATCTTATGTCTTTTTTTTGTTTTCAAACGTAGAAACTTAATTGGTAGAGTGAAGAGTTTCATGTTGATAAATTCTCAGAGTTTCTGTGATTTTTTTCACTCCAGTCTCCATTCTTTATTAATTTAATTCTGGTTATTAGCTTATTTTTTCTTGAAAAGTAGAATAAAATTTCAAAAGCTATATTATTTTCTATTTTAAAATTTGAATCAAATATTCTCAACTTTGCCATGTTAGAATTACAAACTGCTAATTTAATATTTATAACTTAATAATTAATGGACCTAAGGAACACAATTTGTTTAATACTTTTAAAGCAGTGACTACACAACTCACCATTGGCTAGCTTTCACCTGAAAGCAGCGACTGTACAACTCTTAGCATTGGCTACCTTATACCTGAGTTATATTTTCAAATGTATAATTTTACATGCACAACAGATGCAAGCTGTTTCCACTTTTTTTATTATCACTAGAAAATTTGACCTCTCCCTTTCTTCCTCTCCATCACTTTCCTGTCTTCTAGAGAAGCAGAGGACGTGCATAATGGAAATGCCTGCGGTATATACAGCATATTGGAGAGCATGATTATATTGTTGCTTAATGACAGATGCTGACATGCCATGTTGAATTAAGTCTACAATTTTTTCCCTCAGATCTTTCTCATTACTTTTATTCAATAATGTTTAAATTTTGCAGTTTGCTTCTTCAATATTGACTGCCCTTAGAAATCAAACTGTTTCCCTTTGGCAAAGTAAACGTTTGACAGGTGTGTAACTGAGAGGGCAGAAAAACCCTGCCCTGAAGGGATGTGCTATTTAAATATTGTCAAAAATATTAACAGGTCTGAGAGTATAATTGATGCCTCTGTTTAACTCTGTCACATTGTGTATTGTTCTCACAGCCAGCTAAAAGGATATGTGCTATTAAACCTGAATAATCTCTAATAGCTCCTGTTCATTTCCTATTGCATCATTCCTGTTTAAGTGAAGAGAGAGAAAAAAAGCAACTCTGTGTGTCAATGATCTGTCAAATGCAAATTCTCAAGTAGTGTGCTCACTGTCACCTAGTTATCACAGCTAATAACTACAGGCTTAATGTGTATTCATGACAAAAATCCAGCTATTGTGGGGAAAATAAACACGTTATCAGTTTAATAATAGAAACTTGTCAGCCTTGAGGATACTGGATTTGCATATTTATTCTCTGAAGTTTCTCAGTCCAATATAGGTGGATGCTCCTTTCCTGATTAATTAATTGCCTTGCTTTATGTATTGACCACAGGAACTAAGTTAATCTCCTTACCCTAAGCTATTTGTGGAAAAACTGTTAAATAAAATTATTAATTTTAATACAAACTTAAGGCCAATACTTAGAAATTGACATTGTTAAGACTATTTTTAAAGCTGTGTCAATGCAGACCAATTCTAAGATTTGAGAAATAACGTGGATAACCACGGATATAAAAGATGCCTGTATGAAAGGTGAGCCTCCAGGCACAGAACATTCAGGTCTCCTCTTGACACTAATTTTCAGCCTTTCTACAGTGTAACATTCTGTTGTTTTGTTGTTTAATATTTCCTGGTTCCTAGTTCTTCATCTTCCTCCCAAAATGTGTTGGCTTATACACATTTCATCAAGATATATAATGTGTATGTACACAATTGAAGTTACATTTTTCTTTGGACAGTTATGATACCTCTTGAACTAACTGGAGAGATACTGAATTAACAGAGAATCAAAATCAGAAATTACTGTTCAGTGTTCATTTTTATTCTAGAAATACTGTATTCATGGTGTAACATTTTTGTTCTATTTTTCTATATTTGTAAGATTGTAAGATTTGCCTGTTCACATCCCAAAGAAGATTTTGAAACAACTTCCAAAGGTATTCACAATGAATAGTGGATACTTCAAAGGTCAGGCTACTGCCTGGGGATGTAGATTAATGATAGAATGTTTGCTTGGCAAAAAAGAAAAAAAGAGAGAACAAGGAAAATAGAAAAAGCAACAAAGATTATATATGAGTATCAAAGACCTAGATAAGAAAGAACTTTTGAACACTAGAAATCAATAAAATTTCAATAATGAAATATAGAACACAGGAAACTAGGAAGGAGAAAGGTTGTAAAAGGAAGGAATTACTTAGCTTTTCACTGGGAGAAAACTTCACGTTGGAGGTAACAACATTTAAGATGGGTTTTGAAAAAATGGGTAGAAATTTTCTTCGGAGATAAAGGGAGCAATATTGACAAGGGCATAGAGTAGTTGCTTTCACCTGAGGGTGATTTTATGCTCTTCCTCCCCAGGAAACATTTGGCAGTATCTGGAGTCAGGGGGGTTTTTTTGTTGGTTTTTGTTTTTTTTTTGGTACTGGGGATCGAAGTTGGGTCCTTGTGCTTGCAAGGCAGGCGGTAGAACCACTGAGCTAAATCCCTGGCCCTGGAGTCAGTTTTGATTGTCATAACTGGAAGGTAACCAAGCTCTACTGATGTATAACAGGTAGGGTTTTAGGATGCTGCTGGACATCATATTGCAGTGTGTAGTACAGCCGCCTGCAACAAGGAATGAATGGATTTATAATGTCTGCAGTGCTGAGTGTGAGAAACCTGGGTAGAGAGCCATGTATAGACCAGTGTAATCAAAGCAGTTAGATTATGTGTGGGGTGTTGGCAGGAGAGGAAACTGTGGTACCAGATGGTGAAGGATTTATTGAGGTAAAGGTTTTCTTTGTGCTTGTTTATTCTTGTTCTGCTGCATTCATCTTTCTAGAAAAACTACATCAACTTTATGTTCTAACCCTTCTCCTAAAGACATTATTTTAGTAATGTATTATTTACTTCTCCACATTTTTAATTGTAACAAACATAACAAAATTTAAGATAAGGGTTTTAACAACATCCTGGTAAGTAACACCTTTGATTATAATTATAAAATATATAAATTGTTCTGCAAAGGAATGTTCCTTTCATCTCCCTAACATTAAGAACACAATGTCAGGGACTAATTAATGATGATTCCTCTACTGACGAGCAGGTGAGATAATGTACACAAGGTGCACTCTGTGTTGTGTGCTTTTTCTGATATTCTGTCTTCAACGGTAGCAAATTTTAGAAAATT
The DNA here is from genome assembly GCF_053883595.1 of Heterocephalus glaber. Taxonomy (NCBI): domain Eukaryota; kingdom Metazoa; phylum Chordata; class Mammalia; order Rodentia; family Bathyergidae; genus Heterocephalus; species Heterocephalus glaber. Next base: position 38,709,518 of record NW_028258317.1, read on the forward strand.
TAGACATTTAGGTAAACCCAAAGGATCAGTTTGAGTATCTGAGGTAAACAAAGAATGTGAGGCAAGTCTAAAAAGCCGAATCTGTGGATACAGACTTCTACGACTGTTAAATCAAGTTTGTCCTCAAAATGGTGAGGCGTGTTTTTATAAGAAGCATCAGCAGCTCTGATGTTTTTTAATATTTATCATATTTAGATTGATAAGAAGATGAAAAATATTGATAACTAAGTATTTTTTTCTTCAGTTTTGACTTTGGTAATCTGAAAGATTCTGTTTTGTGTGATTTATGTTCTAAAGAGCAGAAATGCCAGTGTTTCTTCAGCTTCATTACTTAATAAATGACAAAATGTGACTGTCTTTGTGGCTTCTAGTTTGGGAGCAAAATGATGACTCATCTGTAGCCTTGCCATCAGTAAGGAGAAAATGACCACAGTAGCCTGAGAATGTCTCTATTAAACTCTGATTTGGTGTTGGGGGAAGGGAGAACAGAAAGAAAAAATATACCTTGATTTCATTAATGGAAGTTTACTGAAAATATAATCGAATTCTTCCCAATGGATGTTTCTTATGATAAAAGAAAAAAGATTTTTCTTATTTCTGAAATTTTTTATGATACATCATTACTTCTCAAATAGTTTTGCACGCAACAGAAAAATACCTTTTGTATTTCTTGGACAAATTAAGAGAGGAGTGATTCTTATGTTTTCACATTTACCATAAAGTTTATTTACTGTAAGAATTTTGAATACTTTATTTTTGGTACAATAACAGCTTTTAAATGTTTGTTCCTTTAACGAAAAGTTTGTAAATATAGAGCCATTGAATGGACTAAAATTCTTATTTTTTTTCCTGGGCAAGAAGACTCTATTCAAGCTTTTTATACAGTGCTGGATTAAAATGCAGCACCATCTTGCTATTGGGTATGCATGTGTGTCTGAAACAACAAATGTTGCTAATTGTATGGTATTTTTGTAACAAAGTTAAATAGTCTTTGAAGAAAGAAAAAAATGACGTTTATTGGATATAACCTACATGAGTTTTTTTTTTAAACCAAGAATTTAAGAGCAATAGATCTACATTTGAAGCTGTAGCAAAACTACTTTAAGAACCGCTTCTATGCTGTGGGCCTTGTCTCATTTAATTAGTCGTATCAGTTGTATAATGTAGGTTCCCCCCCCCATTATTTTCAGTGAGGAAACTGGGGCTTACAGAGGTCATGCAACTTAAACCTGGACCACAGCATTATAAATCAGCAAATTTTGGAGAAGAATTCAGGACTTTGATCTTAAAACCAGTGCTTTATTTATTTTGATTTACACCCTTTTGAAACACTGTTATCTGCATAAAAGAACACATGTGATGAAAATAAACAAAAATCAACAGTTAATGGCCCTCCTAAAGAGAAATGCATAAACTAAATGCTTTATAATAGAAATGCCTTAAGAGTTTCCATTTCTCTTAAATTATTCCCCCCAATTTTAATCAGTCTTCTAACCAGAACTATTTTCCTGATTTTATTTATAATTATGCTAGATTTTAATGGTACATTAAATGAACTGGGTAAAGATAATAGTGGGCTAAAGAGACATCTCGTCAAAATAACATCAATCTTCACATACCCATCCCTAGATGCTTTTCTGTAGTTTTATTTTATTTTATTTTCCCCTAATCACACTGTGAATAATGAATTAGTTTTTCTTTATCTTCTGGAAATGTGAAACTAATAGAAAAAACATTGAAAAACTCCTAACATCATTTGTCTAAATTTTCAGTGTTTGGCATTTTAAATGGATGAATTTACTTCATTTTGTTGTTTTCTCTATCCTGATGTAGAAAATTTCAATAAACTTTGATAAGAATATTATGTTTGGTCAAGCTACATTCCTTGAAATTTTTTTGTCTTGGAAGTTTGACTAAGAAAACAGAATTGTTGAGATTTAAATAAGAAAAGATATTCTGCAAATATGCATAAACACACATGCCTAAGCCTTGGTGTATAGGCTTTGTTCCACTTGCCATTTGTTCTTAACTAGCATAAAAACAAGCTTTAGAATTCATTGTATTTCAGGTTTGTTTGAAGTTCATTTACTTTTTTGGGTAAAATCCATGCTGTGTTCATCTTTAAATCCCTTGTACTTTGCATGATAGTTTACTCGAGCTCAAAAAAAAAAAAAAGATTGCTTAATCAGTGTACCTGTAAGTATTCTTAAACATTAAGAACTGTTGTTCATTAAATATTTATCATTCCTTGCCACAGAACTAATTTTCAGCATAGTAAATTAACCAAATAGCTAAAGTTACTTCAGAGACTCTACACTTTTTACTTAGAAACTGTATTGAAAAAGTGCACCTGTCTTCATCACCCTCATCCTCATCATCATCGCCACCACAGCTAACATGTATCAGTATCTTACTATGTGCCAGGAGCTACTCCAGTTACCGTAATGCTATAAGGGAGGTCATAGTTCTTTTTTTTTCCAGACAGGGAAGTGGAGGCACACAGAGATTATATGGTGAAGCTATTTCGGAGCCAGGCAGGCTGATACCCAAGGTCCAGGTAACAGATATAGGGTTGTATTGGTTTTTTCTTTATTTCCTTCTTAAACAGTATGCTGAACATAATTTAAGGATTTCCTAGTGGTTTCAGGGCTTCTTGTGGTTATCTGATCTCAGATTGTGGCCATATAGTCTGTCAGTATTTGGAGAGAGAGATATCCCAGATTTTTGTTCTGTTGCTGATATTTTGTGGTAGATAATTTTAAGTTTATTCTTAAAATGAATATATATTATTTATATGTACTATCCATTGAACCTGTCTTTTCCCTTTATAAAATAGGAACTAAATAACATGGATATTAAAGGTATAGCATAAGCCCAGTGCTTCTTTCACTAATTGAAGTTTAATATTCTAAAGCAATTTTTAAATATCTTGGTCTCATGACCAGTTACAAAATTTATGAAGGTCTGCAAAGAGCTTTTGTTTATGTGGTGTATCTACCAATATTTACCATGTTAGAAATTGAAATTGAGAAATGCTTTAAATATTAAATCACTTAAAATAAATATAGTAAACCCCTTTGCTTGTTTAATAAGAATGGCATTGCTTTATATTTTTCTCTTTAATTAAAGTGAATAATAGAATAAAAACGGATTTGTCTGTTTCTACATTTAATCAATTTGGATTTGTAGTTTTAGTTGAAGAGTATGGAAAAAAAAATCTGTTTTCACCCAGATGTGTAAACTAAAAAGGGAGATTAGCTTTCTTAGATAATGGTGGATATCCTTTGATAGCACATGAAAATTTGTGGTGATTTTTTTAAAGGTTCGCTGAAATATGGAATCTGAAACTAAGTCAGTGAATATTCCATAGTTTATTACAGTAAAATCTATTAGTCTATCTTGCTCTTTGATTTTTTTTCTTTTACCCAAGCATAATTTTATAACACTTTGGCCATTTGGAAAATTTGAAAAATGGCAAAACCAAACAGTTGATTATATAATATCAAAAAATTATACTTGCTACTATCACTTGAGGTCTTATCAACAAAATCTTTAAAATATGGAGAAGTGTCAAGTTCAGGGTGGTAGACACAAGTGTTCCAAAATTGTTTTTGCTTGAAAGCTCAAATTTTATTATTGGCAACAATTACTGTCAGCTGTTGTCCTTGAATTGGCAGGCTTACTTTGTTTATTTTTGAGAAAGTGTCTTTTAAGTATGCATAGTCACAATTCGATTTTTAGACATTTTCTCAAATATAATATGCATAAAAAGTGGCTAGTTCAGCTTGCAACTCAAAATTAGTGCTTTTTTTTGAGAGTCATATATATATTTTTTTTGCTTTAGATTTGTTTGCCATCTTGAAATAAACAGCATACTGAAAGACATGCATTCAAGGGTGAAGATTTAATATAAGTAACAGTTTTTACTATTTCATCAGAGACTTCTTAAAGTGATTTAAGTGGTGGGGAAGTAGACTATTACTCTTGATGACAGAAACTGAAAAGAATTTGTGGGTTTTTTTCAACATAGGCACCATATGACATTTTTTTGTCATAGATACCTCCCACTCCCATAAAAATAGTAATATATGAAAATACCATTTAAAAAGGTCAAACAAATTTGAAAAAGAATTCATTTTTGAAGTTAGAATTTCAGTAGAAAGTCAGGCGATAGGGTAAAGATTTTGATATGTTTTACTTCATTGTAGGATCTAAGGTTTTTTTAGATTGTAAACTTAAATTTCTTTTTATAACAATAATGAAGATTAAAACAATAATGAAACAAAACTATGCCTAACTTGAAGTTATTCTCCAATAATTATCCAGATGTTCATATTACATTTTATGAAATTTGGAGGAGTCTGAATCTTTTCACTTCTCAAAGCTTTGGTGTCATTTAGGCCTTCTTTAAAAAACAATTTATAAAATACACACAGAATACTCTGTGGTAGTCTGCCTGAGCATACATTTTAGTGCACTGTGCCTGTTGGAATGATTTTAATAAAATGTTTTATTTGTGTGTAGTTTCAGGAATGAATAAAATCTTCATAAATGGAAGTTTGAGTGAAACTAAAATATTATAAAATAACATAACCTGTTAAGTGGCCGTTCACTTCAGTTGACAACATTGCATAAAAACACAAGTTTCATACTTGATCTTGTCATTGGGTAGTAATCATCTTTGTATGCCTTCATAAATATCAGAAGGGAAAAGTCAAGAGTCTTACATACTCTTGAATTTATTTCCTTCTTCAGGCTTTAAGTGTTCTTTGCTTTCCATCTTGATTTTCCTAGCTGGTAATTTATCCATTTTAGCACAGGGATTTTTAAGACAAATATGCCATTAAAACTCGGCACTTGTACCTGAATAGGGGCAGGTGCAGAGACTTTACATTTTGATTACTGGGAATAACTCCTTAAACATTCTTAGGGTAAAGAATTTACTGTTTAAATTGAGTACTCCTTTTATTTTTTAATTTATCTGCCAATGCTACAGTAAAGACTGCTTTAAGAATTTCTACAAATTATGGGTTCTAGACCACTGTCTGCTATTTGAGAATTCACAGCTATGTAAAGAAAGTCATCCTATCTCAGTAGTTGTGTGAACTAACCCTTTTATAGGATTATGGAAAGTATTTTGTCATGTTAATTACTGTCCTCATCACCAGTGTCTTAGAAATGTTAGATGCCAAGCAAATATTTGAATGAATAAAAAAATCGCGTAGAAAATGTAAAATTATGCTTGTTATATGGGGGACTGTTGTTTTCCTTTCTTACAACTTATGGCTCCATTTTGTATTTCATTTAGTTCAGGAACTGTGAGCTGTTTTATGTCCAAAATAGTCTCGTCACATTAAGCTAATTCCCTTTGAACATGCAACTCAATTTCTTTAATTAGCTTTAAAAATAAGGATCATTAAATCAGAGTGCCACCGTCAATTACTGTGCAAGAGTTTGCCTGTTCAATAATGCATCAGAGCTGTACTCTAATCAGTATTGCACTGAAAGATTTATGAAAAGGAGACCTACCAAGGTTCCAAACTTGAAATGGAGTCCTATTATGGATAAAATTTTTTTCCTGTGATTTCTGCCCTTTTAGGTGCTGTATTAATTTCATGGAATACTCTCAGGATCCTGTCCGTCATTGCATTTCATATTTGGGATCAGTTCCAGGGAGTGTTTTACAGCATTTTTTAAAAATTCACAGGAAAATAAGCACATTTCTTGCTCTGCAAGAAGAAAAGACAGGGTGCAGATTTTTGTTTTTAAGCTGCATTTCTAAGAGGCGCACCTGTTATGACAAATTCTCCTGAGTGCCTTTTTTTCTTATTTGTCATTATGCTAATGGATAACAAATAAACCAAAACCCTAGCAACATAATTTATAAATGTGTTTAAAATCCACCAAAAATAGGGTCATAAAAGCAATGGCCATTTTTTCCTGCTTGGTTCAAGATAGCATATATTTTAAATGATAGAAATATAATATTCATCAAATATATGTATATGAGTCATTTTATTCTTATTATACATTCAGAATAAGTGAAAATAACAGAAATCAAATAGATTTTGATAATATACAAAAAATTCTTTAGGAAATTAGTTTGATCCTGAGCAATCATTTTTGTAAATGGTTGTTCAAGTACTCTGGAAAAATTGATGGGAACTGTTAAAATAGAGCTAGTAATATTAACTTTCTTTCCAGTTAACAACCCAGAAAGGATAGCTGAAGTATAAGCAGTTGATATTTCAGTAAGTTTTAGCAGATATAGATAAGTGAATCTGCAGATCTGAAAATATTCAATTGAGTTAAATTAAATCATATATAAATGGTTAAAATATTTAACACATTTACCTCTTCATATACTTTTGGAATGAGATTAGTTTTACAGTAATCTTATTACTTATAAATAATAATAAATTATTAAATAATTTTATTTTTTTAAATGCAGATTTATAATTTTAAAATCTCAATTTCCTGTCTTATAAAAGTATAATATAGTGTATCATAATAAAGAGTTTAATGTAGTATAATATAGTGATTATTTTTTCTTATATTTTGTTATACAGTTGAATAATTAAAAGCTTTAAAAATTCATGGTCTTAGAGGAAGAAAAATACACATGTGCTACAGAGGATAAAACACATTTGCTGAGGATTTATCTTTATTTGAACACTTTATTAAAGGATCCATCCTGAAAGTGGGTGTCAGCCAGATGAATCCATACCAGTTGTGTGTAGGAGTTGTCTGTCTCAGTCCTTTACTAGGCCTTACCTGCACATACGGTTTCCATATTTTCCATCATTTAAGCATGTGTAATTGGTCATGGAACTTAATTCAGAACTGCAAACAGAAGGTGTAACTAGTTACTACACTTGATCTTAGCCAAAAGGCCGAGAAGCGATGGTGTAGTTAACTAGTTATATAGAGGCTCTTGCTGCCACCTGCTTTTTGAAAGAGAAGTGTTTTTATTGTCATAATATTAGAAACTCTAGGTTCTGTGCTCCAATCATATTTTGCAATCATATTTTGCAAATGTTGATACAACTAAGAAATGGGCTGGGGATTTAGCTCAGTGGTTCTGGCGCCTGCTGCACAAGAGCAAGGACCCGAGTTCGATCCCCAGTACCAAAAAAAAAAAAAAAAAAAGAAAGAGTACAACTAAGAAATGACATATAATACAGGGAAATATTGGATAACCTATGGGACATTTACAAATTGAATATACAGTGTAACCATTACCTAAATCAAGACATAGAAAGTTACCAGAACTCTATAATACTTTCTTGTTCCCCATTTTCCTTAGGCTTAACCTTTTCCCCGAAGGTTTCATTATTTTGACTTTTACCTTACAGGTAAGTATTTTAACTTTATGTAAATGCAGTCTTGGTTATATATTCTCTGTGTTGGCCTATTTGTCTTAACTTTCTGTCTTTTTTTCTTTTTTTTTTTCTTGAGACAGGCTCACTTTATAGTTTAGGCTGGCCTTGAACTCACTATATGATCCAGGGAGCCTTGAACTTGTGACACTCCTGCCTCAACCTCCTAAGAGTTGAGATCACAGGCGTGCATTACCATGCCTGGTCAACTTTGTGTCTTGAGATTTGTTCATGTTGTTTTGTGTAGCCATGTAGTTTTTGTTTCCATTTCCCATTGTGTGGATATCATGGAATGTATTTGTTCCCCCCTTACGTTTGTTCCATTTTATCCAGTTCTTATTTTTGTAAAGTTGCTGTGAATATTCTAATGCTTATCTTTCAGTTTTTCTATACATACTCATTTGTCTGGAATGCATTTGACTTAAGAATGAAATTTCTAGGCCTTAAAGGGCATGCAGGTTGAGTGAGCATCCCTTACCTAGAATACTTGTGATAGAGTGTTTTATATTGTAGATTTTTGTTTTTGGAGTTTGGATTATTGGTACATACATAATGAGATATCGTGGGGATGAAACTCAAGTCTAGATGTAAAATTCATTTATGTTTCTTAGATACTTTATACACATAAACTGAAAATAATCTTACACATGATTTTTAGGGCTTCTGTATTTTGACAAAACCTATCACAAGAGGTCAGATTTAGCATTTCTACTTGGAAGGTTGTGTTAATGTTCAAAAAGTTTTAGATTTTGGAGAATTTCATATTTTGGATTTTCAGATTAAGGGTACTCAACCTGTGTTCAGCTTTTGTAAATTCTGCCAAACTGCTTTCCAAAATAGTTTTAGGTCTGCTTTCTCACTATCATCGTGAAAATTCTTGTTACTCACTTCATTGCTCATATTTGGTACCTCTGGACCCTTAAATCTATTTTTTGCAGTTGTAGGCATTCCAGGAAGTATGTTGTAGTACCATATTATTCTGATGTGCATTTTCCTTTTGATTAATGCCATTGAGCACTTTGCATATGCTGATTATTTGGATATTTTACTTCGGGAAGGTCTGTGTATGTTCTTCAAATCTATTTTTATATCAGTTTGCCAGTCTTTTATAGATTAACAAGCATTTTTTCTAAATTCTGAATACAACGTTTTTGGGTGGCATCTTTTTTGGTTTTTAAAATAGTTTTTATTTGAATGTTTGCTGTACATTGAGATTACATTCATTGTGGGGAGGTGGTACACATATATCACACATCTTAATTTATTTTACTTGCTCTTCCCTTCCCCTCCCTTCCCTCATCTCAATCTTTTGATCCCCTTCTTACTTGCAAAAAATCATCCTATTTTCCCCTGCTTTGTGCTTTGCCTTTTTAGTCCCTTCATTGTATCTTTTAATAATCAGAAGGTTTTTTCATTTTATGAAAGGCCAGTATTTTAAACTTTTCCTTTATGCATATTGCTTTGTTTTGTCCTACTTAAGAAATCTTTGACTATGCCATGAATATAGAGATTTTCTCTAAAAAGCTTTATTGTTTACCTTCTAAAGTTTGAATATGATGTGAGGTATAAAGTATTTATGTGCATGGTGTCTGTTTATCATTTCCCATAAATATCGATTTGACAATGAAAAAATGTATTGAAAATATCCATCCTTTCACTTTTACATTGATAGCAGTATTGTAAATCAAATGATTCTGTTATATATGGTTCTGTTTCTGAATTCTGTCTTGTGTTCAACGTTTTTAAAACATTTTTTATATTTAATATAGAATCTGTTCAAGTTTTAGTTTCCAGTTGTTTATAATAGAAAATACAACTTATATTGATTTTTACATTTACCACCCTTGCTAAATTCACATCAGTGCTAATAGTTTATCTGTATTCATTTGGGTTTTCATTGTTCACAGCTCTGGGCCTGCCAATATTGTAGTTCTTATTTCTTCGACTTCAGTCATTTTAACTTTTCTTTCTTTTCCTTGCCTTATTGTACTGCCTGGAAACGTGAATTTAATATTAAATAGAAGTAATGATAGCATGAATTTTATACATTATTTGTTTCTACCTTTTGAGCTGATTGCTTTTTTCCTTTATTCTCCTAATGTAGTGAATTAAACTAAACAGTTTTCAAATGTTAATTAAATCTTCCATTTCTAGAATATTCAACTTGGTCATAATCCTTGTCCTATTTAAGTTCCTTTGGATTTAGTGTACTAATATTCTTGCTTAATATTTTGTATCTATGTTTAGGGGAGGTTGTTCAATAGATTTCCTGTTTAATAATGTTCATGTTAAGTTTTGGTTAAAGTTATGCTGACCTGAAAAAACAGTAGGGAACAATTAGTTCTTTTCTCTATTCACTCCTCCCCTCCCCTCCACTCCCTTCCTCTTTTTCTCTCCTTTTCTCTTGTATCCTCCTCAAAATACTCCCTCTCACTTCTAGCACACTTACTTCTTGTTCTTGTCAGCGTATGAAGCCGTTCTGGAAGTCCCCTTGCATCGTGTCTTTTAAGGTACACGGTCAAAACTATGGCGAATACTACTTGCTCAAGTGCCCTTCAGTGGCAAGGCAGGCTTGTGAAACATTACTGTGTCCTCACCCACCCTGTTTACCAGATTGGGCCTATCATGAAACTTCTATCTAGCCCTTCTCAAAAGTCAATATGACCATCAAATGGAAATATTTTGAATCAGTTCAGGACATTGAGGCAGCCGTGTAACCATAACTAAAGAGACTCACAAATGAGGGCTTCCAGAACCGATTCAGAAAGTGACAAGAATGATGGGATAGGGCTGAGGATTTAGCTCAGTGGTTTCGCCGCCTGCTGCACAAGTGCAAGGACCCAAGTTTGATCCCCGGTATAAAAAAAAAAAAAAAAAGAATGATGGGAGGAATGTTTTTGAAGTGAGAAGGATGATTTTGAGGGACATTAATAGTGATGTGTGTTTCACTGTAATAGAGTTTTTAAACATTTTTGGTAGTTTTTGATCATACCTCATATATTGCATTTCCTATTCTGTTACTTACTGAGAGTGATGTATAAGAATTTAGATTACTGTTTTGTATAGATCTGAGGCAACAGATGTGTGTGTGTGTTCGTGTGTGTGTGTGTGTGTGTGTGTGTGTGTGTTGCTATGCATATTTTTTAATTCATTCTGTTAGGTTCTGGCTGGTGTGGTTCTGTTTGAAAAGTCAACTGTTTCTCATCTTTGAAGACAAGGTTCCTTTTTGTTCCTGTTCTTTCAAGAGTTTTTTCTTTGCCTTGGATCTCAGCTGTTTATATGTTATGCTGTGGTGGTCAGCCTCTAAAACAGACACCAATAATCCCTGCCTCCTGCTGCTCTCCTGTAACCCTTCTTCACTGTGCATTGTACCTACTACTTTGTTGTGTATCAGTACAATAGGGCAGAATTGTTAGTATCTTTTTGGTATCTTTCAGTGTTTAAATAATGGCATATAATTATATATAGAAATTAAGAGAATTTTGTTTTCTTGGGATGCGCTACAGAAGCAGCATATTAGCACAGCTCCAAGTAACTTGCTAGGTAAAACATACTGTCCATCTCTGTTGTAAGGGATATTGACCAGTGCCCAGGACACTAAACACTTGTCTGTTTAGAAACTATACTCTGGTTTATATTCTTCAGCTCTGATTGCTATAGGTACATTTGTCAAAAGTTGCTTTTGAAGTTATTTATGCTCTTTATACTTATTTTATAATTTTATGAAGATATAAAGATTTATGACTTCTGTGAAAACAAATTTCTAAAACTATAGAGGTGAACTAATAAAGGAAGTATAGGTGAATTAATTTTTTTTGAGCAAATCTAGAATATTTCTTCAGTGAAATTGTTTGGGTTTTTTTTTTTTTTTTTTGGTATTGAGGATCAAACTCGGGACCTTGCCCTTGGGAGGCAGGCAGAGGCACCGCTGACCTAAATCTGTGGCTCAGAAATTATTTTTTGAAATGTTCAAATTAATAGTTCACCTTAAAGAGTTATAATAAATAATACAGTATACTGTGAGTGTGCTTTATGTATCAAGATGGTAAAGACGTCCAGTTTTTGGACCTGTATTAAAGAAGGTCTTATCCATATATCAAAGTATGAATTATATAAATATTTTAAATTAAAAATAAGGCAGTTAGGTTATATATTTGTTATATGGTATGCTTTCTTCAACCTTTTAGAGTAACTCAATTATTAGTTCTGATTGCATTTTGTAAGACAGTCTTATCTATACATCTGAATTCTGAGATGACATTATATCCTGCCCTTCTACAATGAATCTGAAACCTTTTCGAATGATACTTTACATAGAATTCATTCAAGTTCTGTTTTAGGTAATAGTACTAGTTAAAATCTATAAATTAAGTTAATACATGTTTGTTTATTAAGTGCATAAAAGCTCTTTCTAGATGTGCTTATCCAGAAGTTAAAGAGAATAGATAATTATTTGGTGACTCTTGCTCATTTACTAGCTACTTTCATAAATCATACAGATTATCTATATGCAAAAATCACCAGATACTTGTATTTTCTTCTGTTTGTTTTATATTCTGTAAAGCAAGGATAGGAGTCATATTCTTTCTATTAAACATTTATAATCTGCTATGAACAGATTTATCAAAGCAAGTGAGATTCACTCTTGTTTCTAAGAGAATGTAGTTCAGAAAAAGCATTATAGTAGACAGTTATAACAGAAATGAAATCAAAACGTACTTTGGTTCTTTTTCTTGTGAGTACAAATTTTTGAATTTATAAATAAGACTTTTGATGGTATAAATTACTTTTTTCTATATATGATCCATTTAAATATGTAACAGTGGCTTTCACATTTATATACATTTTAAGGAAGAGAAAAAACAGTTGAAATCATTGGCATTCTTCAAACTTATAATAAATTAAGAAAAGATAATTGATGTTACTTATTCATGAGTCTCATATTGTAATCTTGTGTTTTTTCTGCTCCTACTAACTTTATTCTTGGAATGCCTTCACACCTAGTCTTTCATAGTATCAGAATTTCTACTTCAGCAGTTAATTTCTTATAGACTATCTATTCTTGGAATGTAATTTGTTCATTCTGGCTTACCACAGTAGAAGTCCAAATATTTTTTCCTATGCAAGCATACCATAGGCATTAGGTCTTGGTGTGTGGGATCTTCAGCCTGTCACAAATTTCATTTTGCCATCTGCTTCAACCTGAGCTGTGTATCTTCTGCTGGCAGACTTTGCTAGAGTTGCCATGGCTCGGGATAAAAAAAAGTTAATCTTGGCATGAGAAGCTTGCTTTTGAAAAAAATAACAATTGATCGTGCCTGCTGTAGATTTTAAAATAAGCATTTGAAAGGATTTCCAAAAGTCTCTACTTAACATATTGATCATTTTTATTGTGATTATAGATATCTAATATAATTATTGAATTATTGGTAACTTTGACTTAATGAATTTTCTGATTTGTTTTTAAGGATAAGTAACAAATGGATATATCCATTAATCCACATGGATTAATGACATATTGTAAAATATTTTGATATCTCTGTCAATGAAGAGTTTTTACTTCATATCTTTCTTCCAGAAGTGATATTCAAATGACTACATGCTTTGTGTGTAATACACAAATGAAAGAGGCACCATCATAAAAAATCTAGGTGACAAACTGCTTATCAGGTATATAACTATATAGTTTCATCATCTGCAAAGCAGGGATAATGATACTTGAAGAGTTGTTTGGGAGATAGGATCAGAGTAAGTCCTTAAAAATGGACAAATAAATGTTTATTCTCCAAATGGTTATTGATGGCCAACTGCAAGGCATTTTTCTAGATAATGGTGACCTTATAGAAAATAAATTGTCAAATTATTCTACAAGAGAATTTTGCATTCTAGTTTGCCTCCAGTAACTGAGCTAGAAACTCCGTGACAACAGGGACATTAGGTGGTGATAAGTGCCAAGCAGGAGGGCAGGGTGAGCTTGTAGAGCATAATGACGGTCCTGTGTTGGATTGGGTTGTCAGGGAGGGCTTTTCAGAGACAACATTGAGCTTACCTGAATGGAAGGAAGCAGAAAACATGGGATATTTGGGAAAGGTTGTATCTGGATGGTGGAGTGAGAAGTTTGACAGTTGAAAAAAAACAATGAGGAAGTCATTGTAGCTGGAGCTAAGAGGAGAGGATCAGAGTGCTAGGAAAGGAGGTCAGAATGATCCTGTAACCCCATTGATTTAATCTTTATGATACATAATTGTAGATAAAATGTCATTCCTGACACCCTTCAGAAATACAAAATTAAGGTAGACTTAGTATTTTTTTAATTACAAGTCATAGCTTTAACTTGGAGTTCTTTATAACAAGCACACAGAAAGTGTGCTACTGACAGCTGTTTCGTGGAGTTAAGGTTCAATGGCCAAGTTTAAGGGCAAAGTAGCTGCAAGACCATCCTCACTTTTAACACCAGTTGCAAGTTTGCAGGGGTTCCTGAACCCACCTCTGATAATTTGTTAATTCTCTGAAAGGTACATTATTACTGTTAATTTCTGTATTACTCTTAGGTAAACATTGCAACTTCAGCAACTTCAAATGTTGAGTATGCCCATATTCCTCATCTCAGCTCCTCTGTAATTCCTACTCTCCAAAATGAGTCATTTCTGTTATCCTCAAATAGTGGGAATCAAGAGGCACTTACAGGATCTGGTACTCCACATATCAATGGGAAACCTGTTTGTGATGAATTTGATCACTTGATCAAAAATATGGCTCAGGTAAGAACATTTCTTCTTGTTATTGTGATAAAATGTTGCAAAAGAGTGTGGTCAGTCCTGGATTATATAGTGGCATTTATAACATCTGAAAAATTTGCAATGAAAAGTTATTTTGTCACAGACTGGTGGTTCAGAGGTTCTTCTATTAAATTTTTCTTTTTTAATTTTCATATTTTAAATTCAGTATTACATGTTGTGTTCCAGAAATATACACGAAAAATAAATGTCCTGTATCTAGGTGATGAGTAAAATTTATCTTAGAAACATTTTCCCGTTTCTTACTTTGTTACTGTAAACAAAGTAATGCCTCTAGTGAGATGACTCTGAACTACAGCAATTAGCTCTTAGTTTTATTTTTTGCTTTGTTTCCTGCACAGGGTCGCCATGTAGAAGTTTTCGAACTCCTCAAACCTTCCTGTGGAGGCCTTGGATTTAGTGTTGTGGGGCTCAGGAGTGAAAACCGGGGACAGCTGGGAATCTTTGTGCAGGAAATACAGGAGGGCAGTGTGGCTCACAGGTGAGACGGTCACAGTGTCTTCTGTGCTTTTGGTGTCACATTCAGAAGGTTTTGATCACCATGGGGGAATTTAGAAAAGCAAAAATGAACGAAAACAAAAACATGTATTAACCAGTTTTTAGAAGTCATTCACATTGCTGTGATAAAAAGCAAGTCCTTTGAAATGAAAGTAGCCCTTAAATAGTTTAATTTACCTACTTTGTAATAAGGAAAGAAAAAATTGATAAGAATATTTTGATTGCTATAAAATGACCTCTTTTTATTTGATTTTAAAGATTGGTGTGTTAGGAGTGGCCCATGGGCTGGGGATTTAGCTCAGTGGTTCTGCCGCCTGCCTCACAAGCACAAAGACCTGAGTTTGATCCCCAGTACAAAAAAAAAAAAAAGAAGTGACCCATGGTAATTTGAACTATATTTTATTAATACACTCCAAGCAATAGTGCATGGATACTTTCATTTTTAAGAACTAAGACCATGTAAAATATATTGGATATATTGAGTGGATAGTTACAAAGAAAAAATAAGCCTTCTAAATGGAGGATTGAGTAAGGATAGCAGTTGTATTACCTTAGCATGTATGTTTAAAAGTAGAACTGCAGGAAAATGCTTAAAAAATGACAACATTTTAAAATAGTATTAAAAGTAACCTGATGTACATGCCAAGAAAGCTGTCTTTTCCATGAGAGCTGCCATGTATCTTTTTTCACCCCATTTTTCATCCTTGGTAGAGATGGAAGACTGAAGGAAACTGACCAGATCCTTGCTATCAATGGACAGGCACTTGACCAGACAATTACACATCAGCAGGCAATCAGCATCCTGCAGAAGGCCAAAGACACTGTCCAGCTAGTCATCGCAAGGGGCTCTGTGCCTCAGGTCAGCAGCCCCAGTGTGTCCCCCACTCCATCTGCAGCCAGCACAATTTCAGCTCATTCTAACCCAGTGAGTGCCTGCAATTTTGAGAAGGAACAGAATATATTTTTTCTAGTTCCTTTTCCTTGTTTCCATGTTTCTAATCTCTGTAGGTGCTTTGTACTTCTTGAATTTTTATCTTTTTATTCTTTTATCTTTACCTAACCTGGAATATTTAATGTTTAATTATGTGTACCTTTATAGCTTCTAAAACAGTCTACTTTCTCGGTATAGTATTATGGCAGCATTTCTCAAAAAAAAAGTAGATCTCTAACAAAATTAAAATTATATTTATCTGTAGACAGATGTAGTCTTGACTTTGCTTTGTAAATTATACAATTATATTGTTACAGTTAGCTTCCAGTGACTTTGAAGTCATCTTAATTTATAATCCTTCCTTGAGGCAGGATTAGACAAAAGACATTTTTGACAGATGACTGTTTTTTCCCCTCGATCTTGTTTCCTTTTCTTTTTTACAAGTTGTATAAAAGATCTTGCAAATATATAAAAAAACAATGTGTTGATGGTCTTAAGAAGGATTATATCAGTAGGAGTAATCATCTATTGAAAGAGAAGTGTACAAAGTGCAAGGGATTCTTTGGTGGTTATTAGCATGTTTGAATTTAATTACTTAACACCAATGAAATAATAATCACAATATCTACTGTAACATAACATTTTAGTGTTTAGTAAGTTTTACAGCCTCATACGGGAGCTTTGTTTTTAGGTTCACTGGCAGCATGTAGAAACTATTGAATTGGTGAACGATGGGTCAGGTCTGGGATTTGGCATCATCGGAGGAAAGGCAGCTGGTGTGATAGTCAAAACCATTCTGCCCGGAGGAGTTGCTGATCAGGTGAGCTGCGCCATTGTCTTCAGTGCTGTTGGACCCAGTAAAATGGCTTTACCTTTTATATTTTCTGTTAGGAAAGTGAAACCTTGGACTTACATAATGGCAAAGAAACTGAGGCAGGATCTTTTTTTTTATTGGACTGTTCTTGTAGAACTGAAGAGGGATGTTAACCCTAAGTTATAGTTACAGACAATTAGCACTCTTTAAAACCACAGCCTAAGCTGAAACCAAGGGTATGGTTTTGATTATTGTAGAGGTAGCTAGCTGCCCTTTGGTTTTGCTCATAGGTTTGAAACCTGCTCCCCTGTTTTATAGTCACCAGGTACTGTGGAGAAATTGTTAAAGGGAAAGAACAGAGCTCAACTTGTCCTTTTAGGGAAGGGTCACAGGTATCATCTTTGTACATGACCTGTAGCCTATTTTTATCACTTAGAATAGTTCATTGAAGAATTATCATTATGTTTAAGATATGTGTGAAAATATGTCATTTATTACATTTATTAGTTATGATTCATGTTTTAAATTAAAAAGTTCTGCTAGTTTAACTGTTGTCTTCATTATAATATTTTATTTATGAAGCTACTTTTTTACATGTGTACTTGAGCTTCACTTTCAAACTCGGGCTCATCAAACATTTCTCATATTCATAAATGAAAGGCTTATTAATGGCAACCTCTTCAGTAGAGGTATTAACAGTAGCACGATAGTTGGCAAATTTTTCTCCTTTAAAATATTAGAGGGACATATAGCAGTATCAAATGAAATTGATAAACTTGAGAAAGAACTCTTATCTGTCTGTGTTTTATCTTCTGTATAGCACTACACTCTCCAGTACTGCTAAATTTTATTTAAATTAATTAAAATTAAATAAAATTACATATTTAGTTCCTTACTTTGACTAGCCACATTTCAAATGTCCTATAGCCAGATGTTACTAGTAACTGCTGTGTTAGAACAACTCCATTATTGCAGAAAGTTTTGTTAGACAGCATTTGTAGAGCCTTATAAGACTGCTTTTCCCACCTCTTATCTGTCTGAATTTTCACCTTACTAGGATTTCATCTGCTAATGCAGTCTTTTGGAATATGTATAATTGAAATAGTCAGGTAGAAAAGCATTGCATTAAAGCAGTGTTATCTTGTAGAGATAGTAACACATTTTAACTACTGTATATTTTATTTGCATGGTGACTTCGTACTTTATCTTTGCTTAATAGCCTTTTTGCTTTCTAGCCCTCAAAAACAGTCATAAAACTTTTTCTTGTAGGTACAAATCAAAATTAAAGTTCCTGTCAGCTAATTTAAGGAGTGTTTGTGAATTTCATTTTTTTTTATATTATACTAGATAATGCTAGAATGGTTTAGAAGGCAGCTAATATTGTAATTACATGTTTAATGTCCCATGATTGCCATAGCAGCATATCACTGCCATCTTTTATTATTTCCTTTTCCTCATTTAGGACTTCTCTGATGCAGTTACATGAACAGTAACCTAACTATTTAGCCTCTTTTTTGTCCAGCATGGACGATTATGCAGTGGAGACCACATTCTAAAGATTGGTGACACTGATTTGGTGGGAATGAGCAGTGAGCAAGTAGCACAAGTCCTGAGGCAATGTGGAAATAGGGTTAAATTGATGATTGCAAGAGGTGCCGTTGAAGAAACTACAACACCCACCTCCCTGGGCATCACCCTCTCCTCCTCATTTTCTACACCAGAGATGCAGGTAAGTAGGTAGAACAATTATTCTGAAAGCCAGAGAAAACAACACTGAGATGATGGCAACATTTATTTAAAAACTAGACTTGTTAGTGTTCATATGTTAGTGTTGATGAACAAAATCAAATGTATGGATGCTTCAGCACTGATAATGTCTTATTAATCTCGAATAATATATACAACAAATGAAATATAGGTTGCTTAAAAATGCTAGATAATGTTACATTTTTCTCTAAGCAGCTCATTTATGAGGTTAAGATTTTGAAATGTGGATATTTTACAAATAATTATTTGTTACACCTAACTAAAGTGCTTAATTATATTTTTTCTCTTAATTAGAAAGCTTTCCATAAGGTCATAGTTCTAATTATTCTCTTTTAACAACTTTCTTTGTAGTCTTTTTGTTTTTGTTTTCCATGTGTAAAGGTTGGAGAGTGGCAACATTTTTAGTAGGAGTAAATACAGCGTAAAAACCTTTCAGTTTTATTGTTTTCAGGTATGTCTAGAGCTCTGATCAGATCTGTATGAACAGTCAATATTCTTGACACAGTTATATAATTTTTTAAAATCAAAAGTTGTGTTATAATAAAAGGTATTATAATAAAAGTTTTATTCATAAGTATAGGATTCTTTGTTCTTAACTTGATGTGAAAATGGTGGAAAATTTCAAAATTATTGGAAGTTAGCTGTCTCACCTGGTTTACAGGTCACAAGACTACTGTGTATAGTATCACCACAATAATTATATCCAGAAACCTCTGAACTATTTAAGAAGAGAATTTCACCCAATTTCTTGTTAAAATTTACACAAGCACAAGTCCTATATACCTCTCACATAGATGCAAAAATTTGTTTTCTTCTATTAAAGTTGTTTTTAACCAGTTGTTACAATATTTTTAATATCCTAACCTCCACTAGCCCTTTAAAATTTTATTAGAATCCTTGAAATTTCCATGATTCTGTTATTTTTGGAATTGAGTTTGCTTGCTATTCTTTGCAAAGAGAAGAAAGAAATCTTGTTTATGAAAGTGTTTAAATGGCATTCTTTTGTGGTAAACAAAACATTTTATTCAGCAATATATAAATGAATGCAATACTGAAAACCACTTGATGTAATTGAAAGCTTAGAAAAATATCTATTCTGTGCATTTCATCATTTCTGAAGCTTGTGCCCCTTTTGAAACCATTCGATAGTCAAATTGCCACCCTCTAAAATAGCACTCGCATAAGTCTTATTAAAAATAGAAAACACATTTGTTTCAATTGAAGCAGATTTCATCCTGTCATTTTCTTGTAATTATCTAAACTTTAAACTTTTGCTAAGTTTGCACAGATAATTATGTGCAATGAAAAATAAATCAAACTTTATTGTAAAATTGTAACTCATTTAGGTGGAACATCAGATATCAGATATACTAAGTTTGTTGAAAGGAAATCAGAAAATATTACCACCTCTCCCCAACCTTTATATCCTTTAGAACTCATTAGCCTTAATTATGGCATGTTCTTCTTAGGGTTCTCTATATAGAATCTGCTGACTTCACACTAATGATTACTACCAGTTGCTTATTGATAACATGCTGTGCCACTTCACGAATGCTTAATTTAGGGACCTTTGCTCTTCAGTCCATACAATTAATAATGCTACATGTTAGAGCTGACATTTGAGAAACCCCCTTCCTGCTATGATTCCAGGAAGGATACTAATGAAGGACACTAATGAAAAAAGACATACTTTTCTTATTAATAGCTTTTCACAGTGACGTCTGAATTTACAAAACAAAGGGCAGTTTAAAACATTTCCTTGATGCATTCTACTGCTTTTCAAAATAATACATCAGTCTATTTATAACAGCTACAAAATAGATCAATTCATATTAATGTATTAAAATAAAGTATAAATGTAAGATAAAATATCAAGTAGGCTTTACATACCACATATTGTTTGAAAGAGGAAACTCTACAACCAGACTATTTAGATTTGAATTCTACTGCTATGATATTTTTAGCTGTTTCTCCTTAGAAAATTTTATGTAATTCATTTTCCCAAAATAATAACTGATATAAATTGCTTCTCAGCCTTTTCACTAAGATCAGGTGTAGTAGATGTTCTTACCAGTTTGATATCTGATACATTCTCTATCCAAGGACAGTGTATTGAATAGAGTTTTAGAGCTGGGGGATGGAACTGGGGCTTGCTCAGTCCACTGCACTCACTGACTTGGTATTGTAGTGCCTCCAGGTGCTGCACTCCCTCCAGGGATCAATGAAAGAAATCCATAAGAGAGCTGTGCCTACCTCACTGGCTTGTGAGGAATCTAAAGCATATTACATTGTTATATGAAGTAAGAGATTAAAACATATCATATGCCTTTCATGTAAGAACTACTCAATACATGGTAGCTGAACTGGTTGTTTTTATTCTTTTCCTGATAGACAGTTGTACAAAAATGCTTAAAACAAGTTAGTGGCAAAGCTAGATTTGAACTTGTTGATTTGAATTCAAAACTTGAGTTCTTGCAATGACAACATCCTGAATCCTTCAGAAATTAAGATAAACCAACCCTGAAAACAATTTAATAAGAAAATATTTAATTTTTAAAACACTGAGTATGCAAACAATAATGTATCCCTCCTATAAAGGGAAGTTCAGCCTTATTCTTGACATTCCTTTCTGAGCAAAAGTGTGATGCTGAGTCCATGTTGCTACCACCAAAGAGGTACTCTTGACTGTAATTCTCTGAGTTCTCTGACACCTTATTATGTCACATTACTCTGAATAAAAGCTCTGGCTTTTTAAATTTACCTTGTTTTTAATGTTTATTTCTCTGTATATTATGTATATTTATTGTACATATGTATTTATTGACTTATATTTATGTATTTATATAAGAATTATTGATTTTATTTCATTGTGTATATATTTATTGATTTTATTTCAGGTTGATGCTTCTACTCAGAAAAGTGAAGAAAGTGAAACATTTGATGTGGAACTCACTAAAAATGTTCAAGGATTAGGAATTACTATTGCTGGTTATATTGGAGATAAAAAATTAGGTAAAGTAAACTTTCAATATTTTTTAAACATGATAGTTGCTTCTGTTATCTATCTTATGAAATATTGAATCAGCATTGCATATTCTGAAGTTTCAGGATAAGCTAGCTGAAAATTTTCTTAGAAATAAGTCAGTGTAGGTGACTAATGACAGACAACAATTGTCTTATCTTTTGCTGCAGTTTTTTTTTGTGTGGCTTGTTGATATATATTTTTCTCAGTTAGGGCTTGTTTTTTCAAGAGTGGAGGATAGATTCTTTAAATGTGTTATGTAAGTCATGAAAAATAACCTGTTTCTAATCTTAGAACCATCAGGAATTTTTGTAAAGAGCATTACAAAAAGCAGTGCTGTTGAACATGATGGAAGAATCCAAATTGGAGACCAAATTATAGCAGTAAGTTACATATTTAATAATAGTGTTATAGATTTTCATGTTTGAGAATTGTATTCTTCTAGTTTACTTATTTTTGAGAAATACAGTTAACTGTTAATTTAATCTTGTTTTGGACTTGAGACTATCAACACACCAACCCTTTTTATTATTTCAAGGAAGCAAAATAAAGCATTGGATGAAAGCTTTACTAATCTCAATTCTAAAGGAGAAATTTCTTCTTGAATAATATCTATTAGATTTCTGATTGCAATAAATTTGTTATATTAATATTATAGCAATACTTATAGGCACTCCAAAGGTAAAGACCAGATGTTGTGACTTTCTGGTATGCCTGAATCTGAATTTGTGATGCATGCATTTTTTTTTAGTCAGAATGATACTGTAACTGTTGACTCCATGGCCAGAGTTCCTTTCAGCCCAAAGGATACCCAAAATAAAAGAAATAGATCCAGCTACACTTCTTAAATTAACTCATCCTATTATTGAGTATATGGCTGTTTCAGGGAGAGCCTGAAAGAATCCAACCTTCAGTTCACTGTTTAGTGGAAACTAGGCTGTTCAACCTACTCCCTGAAACACAGATTCAAAGAAATCCTGGCCAAGTGCTTTCTGGTTAAATATGGTCAGGAAAAACTGTGTATAGTATGGTTTCTGAGAGACTCATAATGCATATTGAAAAACTGAAGACTGAGAATTCCTTCAGTAATCTGTTTACCTCTTTTACCTCAGTTTTTTTACCCAAGCTTTTGTAATTGTGAAGTCTTCTCTTCCCAAATATATATTAATATTCTTTGAAGACATCTTGGGGAATGCTTCTTTAATGGGTATTTGTTATTGTTAACTGTCTCTGCTGTTCCTTTGGAATCTTAATATTAGTAAGAAGATAGAGTATTAAGATGAACAAGTCCGGGCTGGGGATTTAGCTCAGTGGTTTTGCCGCCTGCTGTGCACATGCAAGGACCCAAGTTTGATCCCTGGTACCAAAAAAAAAACAAAACAAAACATGAACAAGTCCTTAGTCATAGCAATGTTGTGTGCAATAGCCAACTCACAGAAGCAACCTAGATAGATGAATGGATGAATGAAATGTGGTTTATGTTCATGTAATGCAATGCTCTTCAATCTTTAAAAAGAAAAATAATATCATATACTACTGTGTGGATGCATGTGGAGGCCATGATGCTTAGTGAAGCAAGCTAGTCATAGAAAGACAAATACTGTATATTAAACGAGGTATCTAAACTAGTCAGACTTGAGAGAAACAAAAGGTAGAATGTTGGTTACCAGGAGCAGGAGAGAAGTGAATGTGGAGTTGTTTAGTGGGATAGTGACTCAGTTTCCAAGATGGAAAAGATCTGAAAGTGTGTTACACAACAATGTAAATATACCTTACTGAACTGTACCTTTAAAAGTAATTAAAAGAGTAAATTTTATGTTGTGTGGTTTTTTTTAACCACAATTTTTTTAAAAAAGGTAGCCGAGTTCCTTATTTCTGCCTCTTAAGGTCCATTGGATCTCCATGAGACTTCCTGGGTTTAGTGCCGTGAAACTCCTACTTACTGCTCATCTCTTGAAGTCCACTTAGAACACCACATTGATCTTGCACCCAGTCTGGTTATCTGCTGGAATGAGCTTCCTCAGTATATCTGCATTTTATTATGCAGTGAAAATTAACGACTGTATTTTTTTTTAATTTGGGGAAAAGGGAGGAAGAAAGAATAAATAGCTGTAGAATTGGAATGTATACATGAGTCTGAGTTAAAAATTAAAAACAGCTAATTTATTGTTTTTCTTTAACTATCTTTGTTCATTAGAAAACTTTTTTAAAGATGTAGCTTTAATGAGATATCATTACAGTACAGTTTACCCATCTAAAGCTTATAATTCATTGACTTTACTGTATTCACAGTGTTAGACATTCAATACTATAATTAATTTTAGGACATTTTCATTACTCTAAAAAGAAACCTCATATTCAGTAGCAGTCAGCTCCTAACTCCCCTACCTTCCATTCCTAAGCATTCCTTAATCTACTGTTGGTCTCTTCTGTACATTTGTCTGTTCTGGAACATTTCATGTAAATGCAGTCATTGAAGACTTTTATGATTTACTTCTTTCACTTAGCATGTTTTCAAGATTCGTTTATGTTGTAGCATGTATCTGTTCTTCATTTTCCTTTATTGCCATTTTCCCAGGCATCCGTCGATGAATGCTACAGTTGCATTGTTTTTACTTTTTGTCTGTCATGGACAACACGACTGTAAACATTCATGTACAAGGTTTTATGTGGATTTATGTTTTCATTTCTCTTTGTTATATACTGAGGAGTAGAAGTGCTGAATCTTATGATTATTTTATATTTAACTGTTCAGCAAACCACCAAATTTGGGATAAGGAAACTTCCTTTGTATGATTTCTAGGAGAATCAAATCACATCTTTATTTAAAATATCTGGTATAAAATACACAAATACATTTTGATTAATTCAGGAGATATTTATCGAGGGCCTGAAATGATTATATACTTGAAAAAGTCTCAAAATGCTTCCCCCTAAACTTGTCACTATCTTCATTTTATGTAAGTGGAATCTCAAGTATAATTCCTCTTAAGCAAGTCAGTGATAAAAGAAATGGTTACCTCAAAATATAGAAGTAATTTTCTTGCTTTCAATAAAATTATCCTTCACTGTTGGCAAGGTTTTGAATTTTTTTTTTTTTTTTTTGGTATCGGGGATTGAACTTGGGTCAGCCCAAGGTTTTGATTTTTGATGTTTAATTTTTAGCAGCATGCTTTTACCTCAAAGTGAAAAGTACCTCAATCTGCTGGAGAACATTATACAATGCTTTTGTTCCTGCATTAATTTTGTGAAAAATGCCACCATCTTGTGGACTTTTAATATATTGATAGCAAAGTGCTCCACATCCAGTTGCATTTTCACAACTGTAGTCTTTTTGTCTATTCTTTTGACAACAGCTATCGAAGGCTACAGTCTATTTTTATTTTTTAATTGTGTGCTGAGAAGATTAAGAAATAATTTCTTATTATTTTGAAGAAATGTTATTTTTGCAATTTAAAACTTTTTTTTTTTTTTTTGACAAATTGTGTTCTGTGGATCCTAGAGTTCCACTATAGCATTTCAGGGCAGAAAGTGAGAGAATGGTTCTATCCCCACTGCCTCCACTTACCTTTTCAGATGTTGGTATTCTGGGTCAGATGTTTGACAAAGGACTCATTTTTTCAAATAGTTATCCAAACTTGTCAATAAAGTCATATACCTATTCTTTTTAGTTAAGTAGTCGATGATTCATGCTGAAATCAGTAAAGAATTGATTGATAAAAAATTTCTTAAAAGCACATAAATAAGAAAGTGTCACATGTTGCCTTTGCTGTTCTGTGATTTTGTTAATAGGTTCAGGCTGTCTATGAATAGGAATGGGCCATGGTGGAGAGGGCTGGGGAAGTTACATGGAGTGTGCTAAGAAGCCAGGTTTGTGAGTTGTGCCAACTAGCTTTTCTTCCCTATAACTGTTCTGTTAATTGTGGTATTGGCTGTGCCCATTAGAAAAGTGATATTTGGCCTCCTTTTGTGAGATAGAAAAGCACTCTGCTATCATCACACCTAGTTCCAGTGTACTCTTTTCATAGTATCATTGAGTCTGAACTGACCTCTTAAATGTTCTTAGGATCAAAAGGCTCCAGAGCTAACTGCGACTCCCAACTGAGGTCTTGATGACTGTGGCTCACATGCAGCATGGATGTGCAGATGCTGAACAGAAGCCTTGGGGTTTCCACATTTATAACTTTTCATTCTCTTGCTAATCCAGCTCCTTAGTATCCCAGTACAAAGTGCCATGCATTGTGATTCTGAGAAAGTGGGTATTATTTCCACATTATAGATGAAGATATTGTGAAATTGGAGCTGAAGTCTAGTTTAAATAGTTCATGACTATTTCCTGATGGGACTTTTTTTAGTGATAGTATCATCTTCTGACATTTGGGTAAGGAATGTATTTTAAAATCTATGTTACTAAGTTTTAAAAATAAAGAAAACATGTTTTTCTTTACATAGTAGACTCTTACTGTTAATAGGTAAAAAAATCATACACATATTTTTCTTAATGAAACTATTTAACATGTTGGATGATGAAAACCTATTGCAGATAAAATCTTTGCAGCCTAAAGCTCCATGCATTTTAAAGAATTTTCATAGAACCTCCATGCAGAGATCTTTGACCCTTTTTTCTTTATTAGCATAAGAGTAAATAACATGTTCATTTATTTTAGGTTTTGCCTTTTAGGTTAAAGAATATAAAATTTGAACATGTTGCTTTGCCTTTTAGGTTAAAGAATATAAAATTTGAACATGTTGCAGTAAAATTCAGAAATTTTCCATATAATTATTTAAATAGTGTTATGTTCATTGATAACTTTTTAGTTTTTACTTCACTAAAATATATAGCTGGAGGTGTATTCATAGAAGCAAATGTGGATCTACTGTGATATATTTAAGCAGGCTTATTCCTAGACAGTTATATTGCTTACAGTTGCTTTTTGTTTTAAACAGTTTATTACATACCATTTTATATATTTTCTCTTTTAAGGACTATGATTTGAAATGCTTGAGTTCAGTTTTGTTGTAATAGTATTATTTAGATTTAAATTTTACTAACATTTTGCTTAGTAGTCGATCTCATATGCCACAGTTTCTTACATGAATTTGGATTACTGTATCATTCAGTTGGTGTTTAAATTTTACAGAAAAGAGTGAGTCTGAGCTTTCCGTGTCTGAGAACCACTTCAGTTGCAGGGTGGGGGGCATCTTGGCTTTGACAGTACTGGTACTGCTGCAAGAGGGCTTTGTGCTTAGTGCCCAGGGCTGTGGTTAGAGTCATTACCCAGTTCCTTCTTGGGTTGCTGGAAGAACCCAGTGGAGATATTTGACCAACTTTCCATCGGCTCTTCTTTCTTGTGCTTCAGTTGTCAACAGTCTGTTACATGGAAGTTCTCTCTCGAGTCCCGTCATTCCCAGGGCAGTTGGCTAGGTTTCAGGCAGACTTGAACCACGAGTGTGGCCTTCCCTTGGTCTGTTCCCACACAAAGGGATGTGAGTGGATCCCAGCCTAACAGCACTTTTCTCTAGCAACCAAATAACCTTTTCTTGCCCTTCTGATGGAGTTAAAACAGAATCCCTTTTCGTTGTTGTTTTTTTGGTACCAGTGATCGAACTTGGGTCCTTGCGCTTGTGAGGCAGGTGGCAGAATCACTGAACTAAGTCCCGGCCCCAGAATCCCTTTTCTGCTACAGGTGATGCAGCTTTTCTGACTAGAATCAAGGGGAAGATACCCTACTGGGTGGGCTAGGGACTTGCAGGGCTGTTTCTGCTCTGCCTGACCCACCCTTGTTCCTTCCCCTCCCCACCCTCCCCTCCTTCCCCCTTCTGTCCTCTCCTCTCCCTCCCCCTCCTCTTCCAAATTCTCCTCTTCTTAAATTTTCCTAAGCTTTAACAACCCAGTCTTTTTATGTTCTAAATGTGTGAATTGTAGTTCTTTACCACCTAGTTAAAATGTCTGTGATTGGCCCCTTTTACAAATTATTTTGGTATATGATCTCAGTATTCTTAGCATTTCAGCCACAGTTTACATTTTCTCACACATTGCACAGAGTATAAAACTAGATTCATAATTTCTTTACTACAGTTCTTTACTGTGCTCTCTCTGCTGGATGGAGGTTAATAGATTTTTTTTTTTCTTTTGGTCTTCAGAATGTAGAATTTTACCAGGATACATCTAGGTGTTAATTTTTTTCTATTTATTTTCTGGTTTTTCATGTCCCTCTTTGACTTACAGTCTTGGATAAGTTTCCTTCCCCCAGTTTTCTCCATTTTTCCCTAATTTTTTTTCTCTTCTAGTAATTCCTTTCATAAATATATTGGATTTCCAAGAGCAGCCTATGTGTCTCCAGTCTTATTTTACTGAAAAGTTTTATTCTGAGATATGGGAAAATCATATAATCCTGCGTTCCATTTCCTGACTTTGTTTTTATAGTATTTAAAACCTTGTGGATTTGTCTTTCACCCCTCAGCCCTGGCTTTTTTAGCCCCTGCTTTTTTTTTTTTTGTACCAGTGATCAAACTCAGGACCTTGCACTTGCGA
Organism: Heterocephalus glaber; assembly: GCF_053883595.1. Classification (NCBI taxonomy): domain Eukaryota; kingdom Metazoa; phylum Chordata; class Mammalia; order Rodentia; family Bathyergidae; genus Heterocephalus; species Heterocephalus glaber. Next base: position 38,737,261 of record NW_028258317.1, read on the forward strand.
GGCAGGTGCCAGAAACACTGAGCTAAATGCCCGGCTCCCCACTTTTTGATAGATACTTATTTCTTTGTAAGTATAATCTTTACTGCTATACGTACAATGAAACGTTAATCATTTTTGAAAAAAATTTCAGGAAATAACTTTTTTTTTCTGTTCACTGAAATAGTGTTTCATAAGATACTTGTACTGATGCTTCTCTGGTATTTTATTCCATATCTTGTGATCTTTCTTCATTCTTACAAACAGCTTTACATGTACAAATGGGATTTGAGATGGGTTCTACTAGAATGTGTGCATTTTATGTAGTTGACTGAGGAACTGATAGAATGATATAGGCTACTGAGTGGTCCTCAGTGGGTGTGGCCTGCAAGCTTGGTGTATTTTTTAGGGTCACTGTTGAGAAGCTGCATGTATCACCTGACCACATCCGCTTAGTGTTGTTTGAGATTTACTGAAGTTTCTTCTCAAAGACCAGACCAGCTGTTCCTGCATATATAGATTCAGCTGGCCTGCCTTTAATCCAGTCATGCCCAGGCCATTTCTAGTAGAAACTTCTCCGGTTATTGGAATAGGGACATTCGTTTTTCATTCATTCCCAAAGATTGTTTGGTAATATTTTCTCCATTATATAATTTGTTAGTCTTTCCAGAAGGGAGCCAGCAGTGGAATGAAGGGAGGAAAAAGACAGACGACACTGTTCAAGTCTCTCTCTAGCTCATAAGAACCATACAAGATTTATAGGACCACAAAGTGTCAGATCATAATCTAGGTCCAGCTTTGTAGATTTTTGCTTTAATATCCCTATTTGTAAAAATAATTAACTACTCATTGTTTGCTTTTTCCTCCCTTCTATGTATTAAAATATGTTGTTATACTGTATATTGATATATTATTAATATAGATATTATGTATGTCTATATATGTGTGTATACATGTGTATTCATATATAAAACAAATGAATTTTTAAGTGTTTAATTAGAAGCTTTATTATATTCTTCCAGAAACCTCTGTAGTAAGGGTTCTTTATCTTCTTGAAAAACACTGATCTAGAGCTCATACTTCTCATTCATTTAGTAAACATTTGGGTGCCCAGTGTGGCTAGCCTTGTGTTTATAAAAGCTATGACACACAGCCATTGTATATCCATTTCAGATTCAAGAGGATTATTATTGAATGTGACTTTCAACCTCAAATTTATCGTTCTACTTTTCTAAGCTTTTACTTTTCTACTTTTTTACTGTGACTCATGAATTTTATAAAAGTGATATTATAGTCTGTATTTTTTTAATCTACCCCTAAAGGTGATTTTCTTTCCAAATAAGTTTTTGACTTATGATCCAATGGCTCCATAATCCCATTTGGGGTGAATGTCTACTGTGTGGCTAATACCATATTTTAGTGACACTGTTAAAAGCAGAAGTGTCTTGGAGCCCATTCTTGGAGCATGCAGTTGTAAACCACATCATAACAGGAAATATGCACTTGAAATCCTGAGAAGCATTATGAGGAGGAATGGGTGAAAGGAATCTTATGAGCAGAGATATTAAAGTAGCTATGAAAGTAACTTGAGAATTAAGGTTTAAAGCAATCCACGGGGTGTTCTCTTGGTGAGGTGATGAGACAGAGCATGGGCTGGAGTGCACTAATGGCCATATGTATCATTGACCACATCCTTTTAATGTTGTGTGGGATTTGCTGAAGTTTGAGCACAGTTGGATGGCCATTCTAAGCCATTTTGGGGTTTGAAACATTGTCCTAAGCAGTATTCTATAGAATAAATGGTTGGGATGATGTAATATCATGCTGATGTTGTGAAAAGACCATGGAGCCATTTTCAAGTATGTTTTTATTTGTGAATCAGAAAAGGAGGAAAATATATATATAAAAGGAAGGTATTTATATCATCTTTTTAAGGAAGGATAAATGTGTTTTAGGGATACATCGGTACTCACAGTGAATGCTTTTCCTCACTACCTTCTCCACATTTATATCCTTCGTGTACTGGTTTCCAAATTTGATTGTGCCTCAGGATCACTCAATGAATATAAAAGAACATTTTAAAAGTTATAGATGCCTGGGTCCACCCTAAAATTATTGGCTCACTATTTCTAGACATGTTGCCTCTGAATCCATATTAGAACAAACAAGCCCTCTCAAGAGATCCTAGCGCACCTAAATTAATACTCGTTCTCTATAAACAACTGTTAGTGTATTATTGTCTATCCCCCCACGTAGAGAAATACTTATTCCCATTTTTCATAGTAATAAGGAGCAAATATGTACTTGAGTTAGTGAACAGATACCCATTTATCCTTTAAAATGTCTTTTTCACAGGTAGACGGCATCAACCTTCAAGGGTTTACCAATCAGCAAGCAGTGGAGGTGTTGAGACACACAGGACAGACTGTGTGCCTGACACTCATGAGGAGAGGAATGAAGCAGGAGACAGAGCCCCTGTGCCGAGGGGACATCATGAAAGACGCAGATGTGTCTCTGGCTAATGCCAGCATGAGCAGAGGTACTACCACATTAATCTGATGTTTGGTTAGACCTTTGCACTATGTAGATTTTTTTTTTCTAATTCTAAAATAAAGAATGGTTTTTATCCTGAGCTATTTATGATAAACCAAGTAAAAAGAGGAGGTTTAATAAAGTGAAATTGACTAGAACTGGCAGTGAGTCCATAAACTATATAATGGGTTTTTGAATAGAGCAGATTTCTTTCTGTTTGTCCATTCCATCACCATTCCTCAGTTATAATCCTGCAGAGTCATGTACCGTTGTACCTCTGCATCATCTACCTTTCTGTCTGGCCTTCCCTTTGCACGTCATCCCAGTGATCTCATTATGGGGGATGCAGTGCTACTGGAATTATTTCTGTGAGCCCATGCTGGCTAAATAATAAATAATGAATTCCTTGAAGGAGTCAACTTGAATTCTACATTTAGAAATGCCATGCCATTCATAAGCTGTTGCTACCTCAAAATCTCTGCAAATTACTGATGTCCCGCATAGCTTGCTGCCAAAAGAGCTCAATGTTGTGTCAGGCCGTGTCTGAAAAGTGCTATTTCATTTGGAAAGCTAGTAACTGTTGTGGAGTTTATGCTTTATACTGCTTCCTGCAGTCCTAGGAGATGGAGAAGCGGGTCACAGAAGAACATTTGTCCATTTACAAGAGCGCTTTCCTTTATACACGGTTACTATGGAATTTAGCTCCCCAAAACAGACTTTCTTTTGGGGGTTCAAGTTAACTACAGTGGGTTTGAAAATTCAAGTGCTTGATGAAATTACTGAAGTAACTATTAAAATGTTTTTATCTTTAAGAAAATTATGAAAAAGATGAAGATTCTTTATCTTTGAGGAGAAATATTAGCATGTTACCAATTGAAGAAGAAGGTAAACATTTTAGAGAAGGCTATGATGTACTTTGTTATATTTTTAATGAAATTATTTTTACAAATGAAATTAAACTTTTATGGATAATACTGTAAGTTACTGAAGTCTTCTAAAAAGTAAAGGTTTTAAATCCCTATTTATACAGGTAGATATAATTGCTCTCATAGATTAAAATAGTTCATTTACAGCTGGTATATTTTGCTGAATTGGTCTATTTTTTCTTCTACTTTTTTTATCGGGAGACTTTAGGATTCAATTGGTGATATGTGTATAGTCTAAACTTAATCCTTTTGTTTCTGTATAGCTGACATGTCTACTTTATTGAGCAAACAATAATAAAATGATAAAATACGGTATTTAAAGTAAACATAGACAAGTCTTTCTAAGTTCATGTGAAGGAAACTATCTGATTCTGGAAGGCTGGTTTTCCCTTTTCAGCTTTTTTAAAGGTTCTGAATTTTAACTTTGGGAAGGTGGTTTGGAAAATAATTGTACTGAGATATTATCAAACTTTTCTGAAAATTCTTTCATCAAGCTCCTTAAACGTTTTTGTAACAGCCTTATTCCATGGCCATTGTGCTGCAGTAGTGCTGCCCTCTCTATTCCATGTGTCTTGTTCTCCTTGTACCTGTCTCTTATTTTGGCGCTCTGCTGACTTAAATCCACTGAACAAAGTCCAAGACTGAGCTTCTTCCCTTTGTGTGAATTCTACCCTTTATTAAAATTCATGTCTTTAACATATCTTCCCCCTTCATTACAATTTTTATGCTGAAAATCTTTATTTCTTTTTATTATTTTAAATGGCATTTATGTTTGTTAAGGATATCGTATAAGGCATATAAGGGAGATGTGTAGGATTCACAGATATTAATCATATTCTGCCATTTTTATAGTAATGGGTAAAGAAATTATTTAGACTAAGCTAAATAACAAGAATAGAAAAACAGAATAAAAATGTTCAGAGCATGGAATTGACGTAGTAAGTGGAAATGGGTGTTGGGCTATCTTGAAGGCTCAGGACCATCTATTTTGCTCTAGTGAAGACAACTAATGAGAAATTTATGTGTGTATTTGAGGAGGGGATACTCAATACTTATAATCAGGAGTCCCAGGATCTCTTTGAAACAAAATAAAGCAGAACTTTGTGATTCTTACGCATCTCATTTTATACAAGTCCTCGACACGGTGTAAGGTGTCACTGGTCCTTCCACAGAAATTTGCCTCATTGCACAAGCCTGGACGTGTCATTTGATTTCTCAGGAAGGTCAGCGGACTGGTCTCAGTCTCGGTCTCTCTCTGTCTCCTTCACTCCTCAGGTTTATTGAAATTATAATATCTTTATGCAGTCTCTTTTGGTGAAAAAAGAGATCATTTTCTTAACCTAGGAGATACCAAGTCTGCAGAATATACCTGCAGTGAGAGCTCTTCAGTTTCTACCAAATGTAGGCAGATAAGAAATGTGGATTTTGGAGTACTCTTTAAATTTGAAATTTGAATGCTAAAATTAATTTAGAGAATACTGCTTAATAGAGATTTTTTAAAAGGCAAACCGTTATGAATAAGAACCATGATGAAATACAGAAATAATTGACTATGAACTTGTAATTCTTCCAGGCAGTTCCTAGTTTTAGCTAAGCATTTTAAATTCAACATCATTTATGCAGCTTGATGATACTCTTTTTTTTTAAATTTTGGTTTCTCTTTTTGCCAATTAGTGAGATTCTATTTATAGGCTTTTGAGTATAATCTCAGTATTTGTTTCTTTTGATTTATATTTTCTTTTTGTATGTGGAATTGTGTATATTATTTTAAAATTTCTCTTTGTTAAGTAATAACAGAACCCTTTTTTTCCTGAAGTAGTATGTGGCAATTAGAGAGAACTTAACCTAGAGGTGACATGGCTTTTTACCAGAGCCTCCAAAGGACCACCCAGTGACTCCTGGTGATAACCAGAGAGCCCACTTTTTTACATAAAAGTTAGATAATAAATAGCTACTTGAATGGAAGTATACTTAAGATTTAAAAGATATTTATTGAAAGAGATTATAGTTCTAACTTAAATGATCACAATAAGTGTAGAAATAAGAGTGACATCTCTGGGGTGAAGACTATGACTGCCCACAGCACACAGGCTGTGACCACTGTATCTGGCAGAGAGGATTCAGATGTGGGGAGTTCTGTAGTTTGTCCCTAAATGTCTGACCATTCTAGGGCATCCGGTGCTCTCAGGTGAGGGACAAGAAACTGAAGATGCAGGAGAAGCTGCGATGCTGACCAAGTGGCAGAGGGTCATGGGAATTAACTATGAAATAGTGGTAAGTTGGTCTATCCTCCCTAATTTTCTAACTTGTCCTTGTATTTGAGCGTGAAGTTAATGATAATAAGAAAAGTAATCATCAGAAAGAGTCCCCAAGAATTAGTGAATATCCAGTGGGTTTTTTTTTTTTTTTTAAAGATCAAAATTCCTAATCCAGGTACTGAAAAACTCAGGAGAATGTTACATGGTAACCAAGGAGCTGAAATTAATGGAATGCAAGTTTTAGAACTTATATTTCGTCATTATTTTAATATTTCTATTAGCATAAGTAATATAAACACAAGTATTTTTCTAATTCTTAAACCTATGATTTATAAAAAGAATCAAAATAGAGTGACAGTGTTTACTTAAAAATAAGACAAAACGCATCATGACCTGCGTACAGAATTGTAGAACATGTTTTCTTCTCACCTTTTTCACTCTCATGTATTAAGAAATTATTTCAGAATACTCTTTTCATTTCACATACAGCATGCTGAATGTTTTATAACATAAAACAGTTTGTATATCTAGTCAAACTATCATGATTTGCTATCCTAAAAAGAAATTTAACAAAGTTGACCCAAATTATTAACCTCTAGATATATACCAAAATATTTTAGGAATTTCAAAAGGAAAAATAAAACACTGTGTTGGATAGAATTTTTTGTATTGCTTAATTTATTTGTTTCAGAACAGATAAAGGACAACAGCTACTAACATACAATATTAATAATTAACACTGACCAAGCCCTTCTTTACTATGCAGTATTCTTTTAATTTTCATAACAGTGATCTTTTACGCATTTAAGATAGTTAACCTTCAAAGGAGAATTAAGTAAGTAGAGCTGTTATTGCCATTTTAAATTGAGTTAAGGAAAAATGCCCTAAGGTCCAGCTCAAAGCTGATTAATTTAGCATGTACTTGTATGGGGCAGGTTGAAAATGGCTGGCATGTGTAACTAAGACTGGTTCTCTAAGTGGTGATTGAATAATGAAGGGCATTCTTCTTTAGCCATTTTGTCACAGACTTCAGAACTAACCCTGAACTTCTCTGTCCTTTGCACCTGATTCTGTCGGTGGTACTCCTGGTAGCCTGCCAAGAGCAGAAGTGATCTCTAAGAGAGAAGGAAGTTATTCATGGGGCTTGGTCAGACAAAGATAAATGAGACCTTGGTCTGACTTCACATTATGTGATACTAGTTGTGCTGTATAAATGAAATAGTGGAGAATGCTAAAGCAGAGAGAGGGACTGATGAACATTATCAGGGGGGTCCTGGTAGGCTTCTCAGAGGATGTAATCTCTAAGGTAGGTTTCAGGGGCAAGAAGAATTCATTCAGCATTCAATTTAGAAATGAGATGATTTTGCTTCTTATAGCCAGGGATTTAGCTCAGTGGTTTTGCCTCCTGCTGCACAAGCTCAAGGACCCGAGTTTGATCTCCGGTACTAAAAAAAAAAACCTCACGTGAGATTTTGCTTCTGATAGTGACATTACAAAAATTACCAATAAGATGTGAAAGAACTTTTTGGGGGGATACTGGGGATCGAACTCAGGACCTTGCACTTGCAAGGCAGGCACAGTGTCACTGAACTAAATCCCTGCCCTGAAAGAACTCTTTTTAAGGAAACAGCCTTTTCTCAGTTTTTTATCTATTTCATTAAATTTGGAATAAAAGATTGAAGTTGATCATCTTTAGCATATATACTGATTTTAATATAAATATTGGATTCTGTGCAAAAATAGGTACTTTCCTAACATTATTTATTAGTGAGCATAACTGTAAGAAGCTTTTATTCACTTTTAATGATCATTGTTTTCCCTCAGTACAACATAGTGTCAGGCAGGTTGTAGAGTCGGATTGTCTAATACCCCCTTTCTACCTGGAAAGCTATGGTTAAATTAACCTCTTTGAGTCTCATTTTACCTTTTAAATACAAGGAGAGAAATTGTATCTGTGTATGAAAAGCAAATGAGATAATTATGAAATGAGATCAGCATAGTCCTTGGCACCTGGTACTAAGTGCTAAGTATGTGTCTTTTTTATACTCTTTTTGGGGCTAAGGGTTTAAAGAAGTTCTAATGGCCTTCCATCTATTATGAGCATCTATACACACTGAAAAACATCTTGGGTGATTGCAGCTGGCTGCTTCTCTGGTATTTTTGATTCAGAAAACCAATAGACATCAGTACTATATCAAAGGGAAAGCTCCAAAGCTTTGCAGGATTACAATATGGTTTTTGAAGCTTTTGTTACAAAACTGAAAATTTTGAGGTGAACATAAAATATATGCACAAGTAGAGCAACAGGAAGAATATAGTAAAATTGTGATATTATTTTTCCCTTTCAGGTGGCTCATGTGAGCAAGTTTAGTGAGAACAGTGGACTGGGGATAAGTCTGGAAGCAACAGTGGGACATCACTTTATTCGGTCTGTTCTGCCAGAAGGTCCTGTTGGACACAGTGGGAAGCTCTTCAGTGGAGATGAGCTCTTGGAAGTATGGAACTGTGCTTTTCTTTCTCTTCCATAAATGAGACTGAAAAGGCTGCAATATGGTTGATTTGTAAGGTCTTATTTTACACCCCCCCCCAGAATAATTGAGATCTATTTAAATCCACTCAAAGCAAAAATTTCAAATCTATATGAACATGGAGCTTCAGACCTTAATTTATTTTGGTTTTTGTTTTGCTTCAGGTACAAAGAATTTACAATACTTTTTTGAAGTTTTAGAAATAAATTTAATTTTTAGAATAGGTAACCTAGATCTCAACAGAGAATGTAAAGATAAACACTGAAAAGTGTCTCCCCAGCCCTTCTATAAAAATTTTATTTTGAAATACGTTTTTGCTAAGTCACTTAGACTGGGTTTGAACTTGAGATAGTCCTGCCTCACTCTCCGACGGTGCTGAGATTATAGGCCTGTGTCACCATACCAGGTGGTGCCATTTTCCATTTTTAACTTAATAAATGTCAGTTTGTTCATTAACAATGTCAATTTTAATGACTTTTCTCCTTTATCCTTTGTGGATATTTTCGTTAACTTGCCTTTTCCAGACTCCTACACTGCAGATCAAATATAGATGAAACCTAATAGTTTTTCATAGAGTTCTTTAAAAGCTCCAGTTACAGTAAAACTCTAAATTTGTGCATAAATTGCTTGAGATAGTATTTCCATAGGTCTAACTATAGTTCTGGGCATTGCAGAACTATGGTGATCACCAGAGTAGAATTTGTATTTATTTAATTTAAAAAAGTGTTTTCAGAAGAATATTCATATTATTAAGTGTTTTTCTTACTTGGCTAATACATCTTGTTTTATAGGTGAATAACATAACTTTGCTTGGGGAAAATCATCAAGATGTGGTCAATATTTTAAAAGAATTGCCTATAGAAGTGACAATGGTATGCTGTCGTCGAACTGTGCCTCCCATCACCCAGTCAGAATTGGACGGCCTGGACTTAAGTGACATTGAGCTAACAGAAAAGGTATAAAACTTAGGAGGCTCATCTGAATATATAATTGAAAGTATGTATTGTTCTAAAAGTGAAACCTGTATTTCTTGTCGTGGATATTTGATTTCCTCACGTATCCTGTGATTAGAGGGTAGATCTTGAAGTCAGACAGACCTGGGTTTGAATCACAATTGATACTCACTAGCTGTGACACCTTGGGAAAAAGTTGTTTCATCTTTTTGTGTTTCATTTTTCTATAAAATTTGTCATGACACTTGCCTCAAAGAGTTACTCAGGATGCTAATAAAAACTATAATATTAGATATTATCACATAGGCATTTGTACAATTTACTTGCAGTATTTCTAGATGCTCATATATCTCCATTTACAGAAGAAAAATCTGAAGTATATAAATAGTATATATGTAGTACACACTTGGAAAAACATGCTTTTATATCAATTCCGTGCCTGGCACAGGAGTAGCTAAAATACAAGTGGACAGATCATTTCAGTATGTAGAGGTCTTACTTATTTGCACACTGTAGTTTTATTTATTTATTTATTTATTTTTGGTATCGGAGATCTAACTCGGGACCTCTCACTTGCAAGGCAGGCACTGGAACCACTGAGCTAAATCCCCAGCCCAACACACTGTAGTTTTAAAATAAGAAATTTGAGCTCATAATATATGTCAAATAATTCTCTGTAACATCCAGATACACTCATTTTCCTATCTGCTTTTCTTTTCCATTCAGATCAAAATGTCAAGTGATGTTGCTAATCAGCCTTTTGGAGGATGCACAGTACATTTCTAAAGTTAAGAGTTGGGCTCTGCATAATTTATAGCCTCACTAAATCTCATTTAAAATATACTGAGAGATAATGTTGGAATTTGACTTACATTATACTGAAGTAATCAGTATAGTGGAATAATTTTGAAAACTTTGAAGAATAAAGTTAATAATTTAATATTCCCATAGGTGACTCCAGTAGGGTAGTAGGAAACATAACTCCAAATCATGCATAGCTCAAAGGCAAGAATCATTTTAATGTGGTATAAGTGAGATAATCACGATAAAGCAGGTGGAGAGAGTTGTATCCATGGTCCTAGGTTGTCCAATAATTGATTTAAAACAAAGATAGTATACAAATTAGAATTTCATCCTCATCAACACATTTTTCTTAAGTTTAATATGTTTATACATGCACATGAAGTTGAATTAATTTATATTCACTTTATTTTTACTGAAAGAAGTTAACTTTTTGAATTTTAATTTCTGTATTAAGTGCTTTATAAATGTTACTTCATTTGATCCTCAGAAATTTAAATTTCTATGAAATGAGTAACTTTGAAGCCCATGTTAAGAATATTGTTCAAGGTAGGGTTGGGAATTTAGCTCAGTGGCACCACGCCTGCCTTGCAAGCACAAGGTCCTGAGTTCAATTTCCATTGCCAAAAAAAAAAAAAAAAGAATATTGTTCAAGGGTAACACAGATAGAAATCATGAAGTCAGGCTTCAAGCCCAAGTAAATCTGATTTCAGATCTAACGGCTTGCGACTGTTTAATTTATTAGTGAAATAATCTTGCGCCCAAGTAACAGCATTTTAGAACCCTTGTTTGCATAAAGTACGAACCTTTTGTACATATCTGTTTTCTCTTGAATTGTTATATATTGTAAAAATTTTAATTAAAAAGAAAATAGCTTTACTTTTTTTCTGACTAGAAGGTGATGAAAAAAATGAAAACTGCCCATACTCATGCTACTGCAGTATAACCATTGTATAATTTTATAAGGAATCTTCAAATACTACATTTTTGATACCAATTACAACTTAGTATTTTTCTTCTTTAACAAGTGATACCTGAATTCTTAAAGGTTTTATGTTAAGCTGTTGCTTCTTAGAGAATACCTCATGCTAGACATATGCTGGGGATCTTTCTTTCCCTGGCCATGTTGGTCTCTGTGTCTGCCACTCCGGAGCCTCTGAAATAAGAGATGTCTGCCTGTTATCTAGCCTCATGTTGACCTTGGCGAGCTCATCGGGTCCTCGGAGACAGAAGACCCAGTGCTGACAGTGACTGCCATGGGTCAGGACACAGAGGAGGCGCACACAACTTTGGCCATGTGGGAGGCTGGCATTCAGCACATAGAGCTGGAGAAAGGGAGCAGAGGCCTTGGTTTTAGCATTTTAGATTATCAGGTAAACATATTCTATTTTTAACATTTTTTTTTAAAAAAGGTGCCATATACTAAAATATACAGTGTTGATAGCAGAGAAAAATAAATGTTTCAGTCATTAAAGACATTTTCTTGGTTTTTGTGAGCCTTTAGAAATACTAATTTATATGATTCATTGATCATAATAAAGGATTTCTTTTAGCATTGAATTCATTGAGCTGTGTTATATTTAAACTCAGAAATTTGAGGAACACGGAATACATTTTAGGAATATCATATAGTGTTTTTGTTATTTGAGAAGTCTGTTTTCTGTGTTCTTGATTGGTGGAGCATGTTTAATTATAATTCATAAAATATTACTGTGCATCTTTGTCTTAGGTACATGATAAATTTATAATAGAACATATTATAAGTTCTGGTATCCAGTTATTTCACTAAATTTATGAGTATGTCTAAAATGGTACAGTGCCACCTGTGTCCTTACCTGCACTGTTCTGCGAGAAGTAGATGAGGAAATGCAGTGTGACAGCACAGCTGTTGTCCTTTGCTAGCACTGGACAGAAAGTCGCCTCAGTGAACTCTAGGGAGTTGAGTGTATAGGCCTGGATTCTGCAGCCATGTTCTGATGTTGAGGTTGCTGCGTAAATGAAAACACTGTGTCACCAAACACTCCATGACCTTTTTTTCTATATTTCTTCATTTCAAAAGAAGGAATGCTACCTTTCATACACTCACATCTCGTAACACCTATTTAACAGATGATGTTGTTAATACATCTGACATTTAGCCTCAAATGAGCTATACAATTTGACAGCTCAAAATTAGAATTTTAAAGTTGTTTGTACAATTTAAGAGGTCTGCTCAGAACAGTAGCAAATAAGAGTGCCATTGTTTCTGGCAAACTCCCCATCAACTCCCTAATATGAAATAGAGACAACTGTTGCCCAAATAATTCATTGGATGTTTTGTATAGAATTTTTTGTATGAAAATTTTAAGATACTTGATGCAGTTATCCATCTAATACAATTCAGAAGGGACACCCTAGAAAAACTTTTCAATGTAAAAAGGAAATGAGTTCTCATTGCTACTCATTCTGTTAGGATCCAGTTGACCCAGCAAGCACTGTGATTGTTATTCGTTCCTTGGTGCCCGGTGGCATCGCGGAAAAGGATGGACGACTTCTTCCGGGAGACCGCCTCATGTTTGTCAATGACGTTAACCTGGAGCACAGTAGTCTGGAAGAGGCTGTGGAGGCCCTAAAGGGGGCATCGCCTGGAGCTGTGAGGATTGGAGTGGCCAAGCCTTTACTGGTAAGAATTTGGGTGTTCATGAATTCCTCTTATATTTGTAAGAAAAATGGCTCATAGGCTTTTGTTTTTTAGCGTCAGATGTTCTTGTGATTGACTCATCACTTTAGGTACTTTTCATTATAATGATTATTAGCTGGATAACTATACAGATCTAATTTTGAGTAATATTTTTAAGAGGATAAAGGAAAGAAAACAGCTAGGATATTTATAAATAAATTTGTAACATTGTTTTGTGGTTCTTTTTTAACCTTGTTTAAATTCAGTAATAAAGTCATGAAGAAGGCAAAATCAGAGGTTTCAAAGGAATATGGATCCAAATATTAAAATGCCAGTGTATTGGGGGTATTGAAAATGAATGCCATTGACAACTAATAGTCGACTCTTTAATCATAGTGGAGCAAAGAAGAACCTCCAACAGAGTGGCTTGAGTTCCTGAATTATTTTGATCTCAACACATTTGTTGTCTAATTATTGTCAAGCAGGAAATTGAAGTTTGGAAACTGGGTTCATCAGTTTGTGGCCTACCTCGTGGAAGGAGTGGTTTGCATGGTGAATATTGCAGTATTGGGAGCAGCAGATGAATTTATGTTGCATATAACATTTGTCTTGTTAGGTGCCTTGTAACATGATACTCACCACATGGCCACTGTAGTGCAATTACATATCAGAGACATTGTCAGTTTCTTGGACCTTTTTTCCCAGTATATAAATTTAGTTTTAAATGAAAGGGCAAATATATTTTCTCTTAAGAAAATACAAGCACATAGATATATTTGCATAAACAGCAATAAAGATTTACTGTTTTTTGTAAAAGAATTTCTTAATAAGCTGTGTTAATGTATTTTAAAGTTAAATTATTCTGTGTACCAGTTTTAGTCCACAAAGAATTTTAGTGACCCATAAAAATGTATTTATGAAAAAATGAAGAGAGGGAAGGAAGAATGAAAAATATGGTAATCCAACCTAAAATCAATCAAGATTATAGAAACCATGAAAAGAGATCTATATAAAGAGTAATGTAAGAATGAAGATAGGGCCAGGATTTAGCTTAGTGGTTCTGCCGCCTGCCTTGCAAGCGCAAGGACCCGAGTTTGATCCCCGATACCAAAAAAACAAAAACAAGAATGAAGATAGGCTGCTAAAAGACTATGCAGATTTATTAAGGTTGGATCATAAATTTGGCAAACATGATTTAATATATATATCACTTCCCTTAAGGAGAAATTGTACCATGCTCTTTGAAGCATGGTCTTCTTCTTCCTAATTCCGAAATAAATTTCTTCGCATACCAAGTTTGATGTTTGAAATTCATTATACATTGTAACATAGGATGAATACGTTTAGTACTTAATGATGCTTAATAAATATTTATATGTTTAGGAAAAGAAAAGCAGATTTTTCTATTATACTTATGCATGTATATATCTATTGCTGACACAGAGTATGTATCTAAATATTTAACCCATTTTATTGGAGATTGGAATAAAAATGTTAGATTTTTTTAGTCGATGTGCTCAGGGTTATAGTATAATAGCTCAGGACTACAAGGGAAGCAGACAGTGTACTTGTACTGTTTTTGTTCTGTTTTATTTTATCTTATAAGCTCTGTTAAATTGTTCAGCTTCACTGTAGGCTCAGTAACATTCCTTGTCAAATGAGTTGCATTCTTTAAAGTAACCTCCTGAAAAGGGGTGACAGAGAGGAGATGACTCTTCTTTTTAGTGTTTTAGCCCTCTGCACCTGTTTTGAAGTCTTAACAACTAAGATTTGCCTGTCATTTTGCTGGAATATTTAACGGTTAAAATGACCAGAAGATTATTATAATACAAAAAGTTGTTGATTTTGATAATCTTTTATAAGAAGAGTGAAAAAAGAGTAGAAAGATTCTCGTCTAACACATGATGTTTTTACTAGAAAAAATATCCTCTTTGAGTCTTTTCAAATAAAGTGTTTAATGCGGGTATTTGTCAAATATATACTTATTCTATGTTAAAGTCGCTTACGTCATTTGACAACCTTCCCATTTTTTACTTCTCTCCCCTCACTTTCTTCCTCTCGTCTTCTTCCCTCCTTTCTGTTCTTCCTCGCTGCTCTCTTTCCTGGGAATTGGCCCCTACACACCCCTCTCCTGCAGCTGTCACCAGAAGAAGGTTATATCTCTGCTAAGGAGGAGTACTTTCTTTACTCGCCGCTCTCCTGCAAGGAGCACAGTCTGCCTGCCAAAGCCCTCTGCAGGGCTGACTTGGCTCTGGTTAGTGGCCACAAGTTATCCAGCTTCCTTCCCAAGTTCTTACATGTCTTACTTTGCCTTTCCAAATATTCTGAAAACTGACTGTGTTCTTTGCTCAGTGTGTTTTAGAAATTCATTGTGTATAACTTGCTTTCAACCAGATTGTGACCTAGTTCTTGTACTGTATGTACTTTGGTAAGCCAAATTTTGAGAGAGTTAATTCTTTTTGTTAATCTTTTTAAATTACAAGCTCTTGAAGTAGCTCTTAGGAAAGTTATATATATGGTATGTAAATATTTTCACATTTTGATATGTAACATACCAGGAAACTTTTGGCCCCACTCTCAGTGGTCATCATAATTTAGCAGGCTATGAACTGTGCAAGGCACTGTTATATTAAATAGTACCCAGAAATAGCAAATTATTCCTGAAATGTCACAGGATGTAATTATATCATTGTTTTTAAAATGTCTCAAGAAACAGTATTCTCTCTGTACAGTTTACATGGATTCTTTGAACCTCTTTAAATGAATGTCAATCTAAAAGAAGATTAGTCCCACTTTTATGGATGCTTAGCATTTTTATAATAATAATAGATCCCCTGGATCTGCTCCCTAACCAGCTGTGTAATGTTCTGCTCACTCATCCTTTCTGGGCCCTCATGTTTTATCGCCACAGTAATTAAGCAAACAGTTTTAGAATTTCTCTTAAGATTCTAAGGCAATAGGTATACAAATATTCTTAAATATTATTTAAAATAAATTTTATCTATTACAGTCATGGCACAAGACAGTTAATACCATCCATCGCAGTAGCAAATACTAAATATTATCTAGTTTGCTGTGCATAATGTACATTTATAAAAGATAAATCTCTACTTAGCGTCTCACTGGTGAGTTGAAGTATGCACTTAAACTCTGCCATCGGGCCAGTGAAATGCATCTCAAGTAAAGGCCACGTTGAAGTAGCCCACCTGTATTTGTAGCAGCTCTTCCAGTACTACCTGCTGTAATGTTATAGTGCTTCTAACTTCTAAACATTTAAGTTAAAATAACAAAGAAATGGAATATGTGGAATTCATCATCAAGATGACCAGAAAATGCTGATAGATCAGAAGGTGTGAGCATGAGTAAACTGCAAGTGTCAAACACAATGTGACTTTTCCTTGGGTCTGCCATGGAAGATCATAATAGGGTTTTTAGAAAATATGTGGTGAAATTCCCTGACTCATTCTGTATGAGTGTACTAATAGAAGTTTATAGCCTAAAGCTTCCTCGTAACTAGATGATAATTAGGCCCCTTATTAGAATAATTTTAGAATGAAGTCAAATTTTTTTTCCTTTGGTTAATACAACTTCAAATGGTTTTAAACTCTAGTTAAAGGTGAATTAGATAAAACACATAGTGAGGTTTCAAAAACATAATTCTTGGTTTGCTATGCTTTTGAATACGTTTATTTTAGAGGAATAGAGAGAACCTTGTTCATTTTAAGTGGTAAGAGTTTGTCATGTGAACTTGATAGAAGTAAATATTTTATTTAACTTTTTGAAATGCTGATACTTAAAATTGATCCAGGACTTTTGTTACTACTTTTAGCTCTTTTACTGATAGAATAAAGTAGCCTTCAATGCCAACACTCTGTTCTAGAGGTGGGCAGTTTGTCCTTGTGCTGCTGCAGAGCCTCTTATGTGCCCAAGAGAGTGGAAAGAATGTGCAGTAAACAAGATAGACAGAAGAATGATCCCAGTGTACCTTTCAGTCTCATGCACAGGAGACTGATATTTGTGGTAAAACAGAATTCCCAACTGATACTGTTTTATTCCTAGGTGGATACACAGAATGCTGAAATGGTAGATGAATCCACATTTGAGTCACAATACTCTCCTGATAACGACAGTGTCTACTCTACCCAAGCCTCTGTCTTGTCTTTTCATGGCAGTGCCTGCAGCGATGGTCTGAGCTATGAGCCCTCCCTTGCATCATCTCCTCCCAAGGTATGAAAAAAAAAGCCATTTTACTTATGAGGAGCCTTGTGTACAGTTTTCCAGAGATTCTTGTGTAAGGACAAGTTGTGGGAGTAGCATATTAGAGCCATTATATTTCTCCAGCCATGGATTCACTATCAGATTAAAGTACAGTTTCATTTGGCTAGTGTTGATTGGCTTAGAGATTAGTGTGGACTGTTTAATTTTTTTTTTTTGCCACTCACAATATTTATTGGTCAGTTTCATTTTAAAGGCACCAATCCCTTACAGTTTAGTTTCAAATGGAGGCCAGAATGAGAAGAAAAGATAGGAAAGAAGAAATACTACCTGTTTTCCTAATTTTCTAACTAAACCAGTGTTCTTTATAATTGCATATAAGTGATTTTTCATTTATAGGATCGATCCTGAGCCTCTGATACTCTGGACTGTTGAACAGGATTAGTTCCAAACCCCAAACTTTCAAGGCCTTGCTTATAACTTGAATAGAGAAAAAGCCACTGTCATCCATGTTTCCAGAAGGCGGCTGTAAAAATGTGCGATAGTCTTCACTAGTGACTCCACCTTCTGCCATTCTCATCCTTTCTTTTTCATCTAGCTGATGAGCAATTGAGGATAATTCCACGAGGCTAAAATATTCTCCTTGCAGTAGATTATTTAGGCAATGTTGAGTACAAAGTGATCCTTCTTATTTCTCGTGGAAGATGGACTCCACGTTTATTTGTCTGGAGCCAACGACCCCCATGGACTGTTTAATTTTAATGTCTGTCAGGCAGTGATAGACACAAGAGTTCAAAGTTTTGATTAGAATTTTCATGTCAGAGAGAAAAACTTTAATGAAATGCATTTTCCAAGCTGTGGGTTTTAACATTATTTATTTTGGAAAATTTCAATAATAACATTATTTTCTTAATGGTTTTAAAATTAACTTTTATGCATAGTTGGATAGTGAAAGTATTTCCTGCATTAATTTAAAATTTACTAGCCAAGGTAAACTTAATGCTGTATTTTTATATAAAATGATACCAAAGAACAATTTATGTAAAAGTCACAGAACAAAGTATGTTTATATCAGTGGATGTTAATGAAGTTTGTTTATTGTTTGAAATATCATCTGTATTTTAGAGATTAAACTAGTGGCATAAATGCCCCAATGCTATCCATTTTCTTGGTGACATACTCTATAATGATTAGTAATAGTTTAAACCTATCCAGTCTTTTAAGTGCAGAATTGTATGTTATTTCGTACTTTAATTTGTATTTACTGATTACTAGAGAAATTTAATACTTTGCCACCTGTTGACCACTTGTTTTTCACATTTCACCAATAATCTTTCATATAGTTTGACCACTTTTATATTGGTTACTTATCTTTCTGATGATTTGAGTAGTTTTTATATCTGAAAATTAATGCATTTGATACATAGTTTTACAAGTGTGTATATGAGTGTATGGTGAAAATTAAAAATATGTAAGCATGATATTTCTCAACTTTGGAAAGAAATTATCCTCGTTGAGAAAAAGGAAACACAGGAACTTAGTTGTATCTATCATATATCATTTGTTTTAAGAAAAAACATGATTGAAGAAAATATGGAAAAATGTTCATATGTGTTAAATCTAGGCAAAGTTTTCATATGGATATATTTTCTTTATTTTTCTATGTTAGAAATATGCCATAAATATACTTTAAAGATAAAGAAATTGGACAGTCATTTTTCCTAAATATACAATAATTTTTTCTGCATAGACTGAATTTATGGGAAAGAGTCTCATTTATGAAAACATTAGAAAGTTATATTTTCATAAGTCTAGCACCATTTTTCCCTTTCCTAAATAACAAGTAATTTGGGGGCCAGAACATTTTCAAAGCATTTTGTTTTTATGTTCACGGTGCACCTGTTATCCTTGCAAATGATGCTGGGCAATCTCCTTGAATTGGTTTGGAAGGTATAATCTTGAGTGGAGCAGCTGTTCCTCTCCTAGCACACCTGAGACTTCTGTCTGGCTGTGTCCTGTCTGGAATATGTGCAGCCTTTACTGGCCTTGGGGCTGGCAGTTGAGTTTATCTCCTAATGGAATCTCTTAGTCCACAGTGTAGCATACTTCTTCTTGCCAGTGGTACAGATTGCATTGTTTAACTTGGTAATTGTTACTTAAAGGGGCTACACAGTCTGCATACTGAGAAGTGTGTATTTCGCAGGGCAAACGCTGGCTGCATGCAGCACCACATACTGACTTACTGAACTGTGCTTGCCTCTTACTTCTTTTTTTCCCCCTAAGCAGTTTACTCTTCTGTTGAAGCAAATTTGGCAAGCTGGTCTAATAACTGAAATATTTAAAGTACAAAACAACAAAGCATTAATGAGAGTGTTCCAAAACACATTGTAAAACTCCTTGTAAGTTCAGTTTCTTAGAAAGTAGGAACATTCCAGCGTCATGTTATATCTCTGCAAATCCAGTGTTTGGTTCACATTTAGACTGCACCTTTTCAAGTACATATATATTTACTATAAAAATTTATTCAAATAAAAACTATATAATATATTCTTCCTGTTTCTTTGCACTAAATTTATCTTAAAAGACAGAATGGTGATTTATTATGGAATTTAGAATGGACTGTTTTTCTTGAACAATGAATTTACATTAAGACTTTTAAATTAATAAACCATATAGTATATATAATTATTTAAATATGTGGTGTATGTGGATATTTGAGAAAAACAAAGATATAGCTGCTCATTTTTTTCCTGTTCACACAAATCTCCCACTTGAGACCCATTCTGCATTTTTTAACATGTTGTTTTTATTAGTACGTGTTTGCAGTAAATAATGCTTACATTCCTTGTGTGGAGTTGGTACAAGTACCTAACACATCTTACTTCCTTTTTTCATCCTCTTTTCCTCCTCTCCCTCCACTGTCTCTTGATTCCCTTCCTATCAGAGAAAGATCTGTGTTTTTTTAAAAGAAATATGTTTACTTAATTTAATTGAGTATCATTTTAGGATTTAAATGTATTCACTTCCATGTCATTTGAATTAATCAGAGACAGGTCACTGAAATGTGCAATTTAAAGGCACATAGCTGACTCCAGGGATTTTTTTTTTCCTTTCTCATTGTTCTGTGCTTTTGTTAATACTTTTACTTCTTTTCCCTGTTACCTTCAAAGACATAAAAAAAATGCAGAAATAGTTGTTTTCCAAATGTAACTGTAGATTCTTGATTAAAAGCTCAACATACTTTCTGATTAATGGATTCTGCTTTATTATACATATGTCCTATATATTCCCACAAATTTCCACTTAGTGTTAATCTCTAACATACAGTATTACTGCCTTTACATCCACATTTAGAATGTTGATGGTGTCTTCGTCTTTTTAGAGAAGTTGAGATCTAAAAACTAATTAAATCACTCTGATCAAAATGAGTGCCTGTAAATGTCTTAGTGACAAAATTGGAGGCTGTCCAAGGTATAAAAGATGTTGCCTTTTCCTACCATAGAGTCAATGTGTAATCAATAAAGGAGGTGTGTCATATCTCAGAATGAGTGGAGAATCACTGTAAGCTGGAGCAGTGGTACACACAGTCTTTCTTTTTTTCCTTAAGTGTAACAAAATTTTCTCTTCTGTTGCTTATTGGGAAAAAGTAGGTTGTAGTATTTAGCTATTCTACGTAAATTTATTATTTCGATGAATAAGTTGTCCAAGTGTAACCTCAAGCATTCCACTTAAAAAATAGAGCATTTAAGTACATTTGATGTTTTAATCTAATCTAT
Organism: Heterocephalus glaber; assembly: GCF_053883595.1. Lineage (NCBI taxonomy): Eukaryota > Metazoa > Chordata > Mammalia > Rodentia > Bathyergidae > Heterocephalus > Heterocephalus glaber. The sequence goes on from NW_028258317.1 coordinate 38,757,885, forward strand.
TATCCCCCGTGTATCCCTGAGAACAAGAATTACAAGGTGCAATTAAAATATGCAGTGTGATGAATGCTTAAATTTTAAAAATGATTACAGTAAGAGCACATTGCCATTAACCCCCCTCAGAATACTTCCACGTACTTCAGCTACTTATGTCATTGTTCTTGTCGTGTGAATTAGGTCTGGAAGTTCTCTTTTGTGAGTGTCTTTAGGAGGTGTGATAAAAAGTATGGTGAATGTTGCTGCTGAGTGCAGTCTAATGAAAAGGCAGACTGGTAAAAACATGATGCTGTGTCCTCCCTCATTCACCATCCACGGAATTGGCACTGTGTAACTTTGTGCTCTTCCCCAAAGTCAAAATGACTGTGAAAAATAAATGTTTTAAATTGATTCAGAGCAAGGAAGCCACCTCAGCACAACTAAACACACTCTTCCACAACTGCTTTAGAACGTACTGAGACAGATGGGATAAGTGTGTTTAAAGTGAGGGGGACTATTTTGAGGGAGATTAATGGCAACTTATCTTTTATTGTAATAATTTTTTAAAATGTAAGTGTTAACCATATTTTTTATCATACCTTGCATATCAAGTATAGGCAAATATTAATATGTATTTTTGAAAGCTTTCAGTTTAGATGTTAAGATGCACTAGAAAATGTAAGTTATTATTTTACATTTTATGTGGAAGAACTGTTTTTCTTTTAGATTGTAAGACTTTTAAAAATAAAACTCGGTTGTTCAGCAACCAAAAATGTTTCTGTAGTGGGAGTATGTTGTCTACTGTGTTGATTAGTTATTTCTTTTCTATGAGCCTGTGTTAACTCCTTCATGAATAATACATGGAAATTTCCGTTACACCATTTTCAGCAAACCCCAGCTAACAAGGCTGGCTTGACCTCTTTTTCTTTGAAAAGCACTGTTGCTTATTATTCATTTGAGGCGTGGGTGAGATGATTTATGGCTAATTATTATAATTAATTTAGTAATACTGAAGCTAACCAATTCTTTAGTAAGTACATTGTTATTTTTCTTAAGAACAAAATAATTGGAGCTAAGTGAATGAGACAGCAGGTTAGACTCTGAGAATGTAGAACATATTATTTTGCTATCATTTGTTTCTCAAAAGTCTAAAGATATTAATTGCTTAAATGGTAGACCAACCACATCCATTCATTGTTCCAAGAATATTTGATAATTTCAGAGGTGATAACTTGCATTTAAGAAGAGAAGTGTAATAAATTCTGTTGCAGCAGTTAAATTCCCCATTTATATAAAATAGAGACCCACATCTCATACTACATCTGAAATAAATTATAGATGATTTAAATCTGAAAAATTGTTATATAAAATATATCACAAAAATAATAGAAAACACTTCATTTACTTTGTGTAGAGGAACAATTTATGAATCAGTATGTATAACCCAGAAACCAAACAAATGAGTAAAAGAAAATTAAAATTTACACATTTGATTATATAAGGAGCTTTATTTCTGCATGACCAAAATACTGTGAATATAAATTTAAAAGACAAGTTAACAGCGAAAATATTTGCAGTGAATTTAAGAAAACATTATATTCATACTAGAGCAAGTAAAAATCACTTGATAAAATATTGTATTTGAATATATGTGCTAATTCATTTCATTTATACTACTAGTTTCTCTGAGCTCATTGAAAAGAAAGTTTTGTACTATTATCTGTTTTTTGTAAGAATCTTTTTGGTCTGTGTCTTGTACTCTGAGTAACTACTATGAAGATAATGATATTCAGTGTATTGACTATTCTTTTATTATTTTATTATGAGATTTTGTTTTATTTTCACATAAAATTAAAGAAAATTGGGTTAAGTATATGAAGAGAGTGTTCATGAAAGATACACAAATGGCATGCCCTGGCTAATTATCAGGAACATTATAGTAAAACACTGCTGAATATTATTTCTTACAGATAGTATTACCAAACTAGTCTGTAATTGTTGAGAGTAGTTAATAGATATTCCCATATTCTCTTTTTGTGAGAGAATATTGGAAGATGCTTTGGCCATATGTACTAACATTTTAAGTTTGAATATCATTGGACCTCTTTAACAGTTCATAGCAATTACATTTTTATACATGTGCACGAAGGTGTATAATATAAATAACTGCAAAAGCTAACAACTGTTGGACATTTTATCTTTGTGAGGGCTGTTTCTAAGATTTTATGGATATTAGCTCTGTCTTCCAAACAGTTTTATATTAGGCCCTGCTATTTTCCCAAATTAATAGGTAAGAAAACCAAGGGTGTTTAACTTACAAAACCTCAAACAGTTAACCAGTATGAACCAGAATCTGTACTCCAATGCCTCCTATACTTAGGAATAATTTTAGTATAAGAAGATTAGGCTTTTTTTAACTTACAGAAAAATTTCTGTTATCAGAGTATAAAGATACTGGGAAAAAGAGAACAGGTAAAATGAACCACTTAGTATTGGTTCTGTTCAGGTTTTTAAAAGGTACTATATTTCAGCATGTATATGTGAGTTCATGTGTACTTGTGCGTACATATGATACAAACACATAAACTAGGAAAGATAAATACCTGATGCCAGTCACTTTTACTCATGGAAGGAGTGGAGGAGGATCTATGACAGAAGACTTTCATATTATACTCTGTAGGCATGCACAGTGCATATCTGTATGGCTTGAATCTTTCATAGAGTAATGTGTTTATGTGCTACTTTTGTACTTTAAAAATTAAAAATTGAAAGGAAAACTGATATGCATATTGTTCATAAAACAACTGTTTGCTCAAAGCACATAAGTTATATAACATATCTGCTGTAAGTACAGATACATGTATTTCCATAAAACTATAAAATTTTAGTTTCATGGAATTGTAGAAAGTGTCTAGTGTATAGCCGAGAGAAGTTCTGTGATATACAGACTTCTGATAGAGTCTGGGATAGAACTGCGACAAGCCAGTTTAATGTTCTTTCTATTATATTTCATAAGATATTCTTGTAAAATTTCCCTATGATAATCTGAATTGCAAGGCTTTCTTTTCTCCTCTGTAAGTACCTATAAATGCTTATCAAAAAAGTTTTCTCTTGGAGGTTCTTTTAAATCCAATTCAATTAATAGCATACTTTGAATACTCTGACCTCGTAGTAAATAAGAATGTCTGACTGATTGGAGATGTACTTTTTTTTAACACACTTTAAGTGAGATTTGGAAATATAAATTATTTGTATCCTTTATGTAGGTTAAACTGAATAATTATATTAGTGGACATAGGTGTGATCAAAACATGGTAAATATTTAAATTTTTTAAAAATTATCACAGTAAAAGACACATTGCCATTAATCCCCCTTAGAATGCTCTCCCTTTCAAACATACTTATCCCACCATTCTTGCCCCTCCCTGGAGCAGTTCTGAAAGTCCTTTTGTATGAGTGTCTTCAGTTGTGCTGTCCTGGCTGCCTGTATGTCCTCCTGAATTGACTCCTAATGATTCCCTTTCATAGTCATTTTGACTTTGGGGGAAGATCCAGAAGTTGGAGGGTGCCAGATCTGGTAAATAAGGTAGATGAAGACACATCGTAATGTTTTTATTTAACAGAAATTGCTGTAAGCATTTTTAATCAATTTGTAATATTGAAGCATTTACAAAAGAGGATTTCCAGAACTGTTTCAGAATGTAGTAATAATGATGAGAATGTAGCAAGAATGATGGAAGTTAGAAGAGGTATATTGAAGGGGAATTAATGGCACTGTCTTTTACTGTAGTAAAGTTTTAAAAATTACTTTTTAAACATACTGCACAATTTATTATCATACCTCACATTGTATCTGAATGATCTTTATGTATGGTTTGTTGTACACATATCAACCAGTAGAAAATGAGATTTGCAGGAAAGGTATTAAAAGCATTTATGAAAATAAATAGGCAGAAAATCTGCTGAGTGAATAATCTACATTTGTTAGTGCTTTTAGGATAAATAGTTGTGTTTTATTTTTCACTAAATAGTTGTTCATTAAGTAGTTATAAAATAAATTGATGTAAGCCTACAATTTTTTTTCTCTTAATTAGCAGGATGTTGATGAAAATGCTTCCAATCCAGTACATGATCTGCACATGTCTTTGGAAGAACTGTATGCCCAAAGTCTCCTGCAAAGGCAGGATGAGAATCCACCTTCGATAAACTTAAGCCTGGGATCTGCTTCTGGTGTTGCCATAAACAATTATACACCTGGAAATACTATCGAACAATATGGACATGAAAACACGATAGCTTGGACTGAATCTCAGTTACCACGTGAAGTTGTATCAGGTTCAGAACTGCCTTCTACTGTGGTACCTGATTCAGCTGGGCAGGTAAAATTGTAAAGACTTGGTTTGTGTATGATGAGACAGTGAAGAATTAGTGTGCTGGCCAGTCTGTTTATTTAGTCCTTGCTGAATAAAGCCCAACTAGGTAAAGCACATGTGTAATGTTGAAACATACTCCAAAGTCTAGTTTTCTTTTCTACGTAACTTGTTTTTTCTTTCTTTCTTTCAGAGCTCTGAGTACTTAATTGAACAGAGCTCTCTGGCCTCTAGTGACAAGTGTGTCATGCTAGAAAATATGTCCAAAGAATCTTTTGAGAGGACTATTACTATAGCAAAAGGCAATTCTAGCCTAGGTAAGTTCCTCATTTTCTACCTATCCCCACTTCTCCAACCCACTGGGCAAGGGGGGTGCCATTGAACATGATAGGTTTCAGTATGTTTTAGCTGTATATAAGAAAATATAGGTTAGAAATTTTTTGTGGTTCTTTTGGGTTTTCTTTTTATGTTCTCATTATTTTTCCTGAAATGGTTAACAAGGTTGTTTACTTCATAGTGGCTTAAATTCCTCATTCTTTCTATTATTTCACAGTAATCAAAAGCTTCATTTACATTCAAGTAAAAGATTTTTGAATTGTTTGAGTATGAAACAGCAAATCAGAAAAGGAATTCTTGGAAAATGAGAAGTCAGCAATTTGGAATTCTAAATTCTTTGGAAAAGTAAATTATTAGTTTCTTTGAATGTAACCAGTTATGTATAAGTCAGTTTGTGGTTAATCTCTTTCATTTGCTGAAATAAAGAATAAAACAGCCAGGTGTGCCACTACCAAAATATAAATGCAAGTTATTCAGTAATTCTTCCTAGGTGGTAGGATTTTGAAGTCCTCTGTTACCCCTGAATTGTTTCAGCTGGTTAATAATCACAAAGCCCTCTGAATGCGGCAAAGAAGACTTCCTGTACTGTGCAGGGACAGGGCAAATTTCTTCTTCATTGAGTGAGCAATCATATGATTCAGTCTCATTCCTTCTGCTCCTTGCTGCTGACAGGAAGAAAGATCAATTATTCTGAATGGCCTAATGTGCCCCAGACTCTAATTTGCTCTGTATCAGGGATCCTGTTCTCTTTGAGGTAACTTTTTGCATTCATACCTTATGGCAGACAGGATCTTGTTTTCTTGTTAAATTTGAGATATGGCAAAGACTCCAGCTTCTGTCTCCTAGATTTTGTTCTATTTGGTGGGTACTGGACACTATCAATAGCAGCTAAGTAGAGAATTACAGCAGAGGATTTCAAATTTGTTGTACTGTCTCATGTATGATGGGTAAATCTAGACACATTGCCACTAATTTCCCTCAAAATCATACTACTCTTAATACTCCATAGGATATCGACAGGAATTGTAAGTGGATTACAAGTTTAAAAGTTTGAGATGTGGTAAATTTAAGAAGACAAGTTTCTTTTGGTATTATTTCGCAGTATCTTTGATACTCTGGTATGTATGGTGTATCTCTGAGAAGAGATAATTCAGTGTAGCATTCCACTGTAGCGTTTAAATAGCCATGGAACTTTTGTGTGTGTGTGTGTGTGTGTGTGTGTGTGTGTGTTTGTGTAACTTATGAGTAGAAAATTCCTGTTTGAGAATCCTTATTTTATTGGTTATGGTTAATCAAGTACCAAACATTTATTGTTTTTTTTAATATTCTGACCACTATACATAGGCACCATAATATAATCTCTTTTAATAAGGAATGTAAGTTTAAAGAGAGTAAGCAATGAACACAAAATCTTAAAGGTATTGAAATATTATACATCCTACAGTAGACATTCATATAGAGGATATTGAAATCTCTTTTTTATTCTTTAAGTTTAGTGATACATTTTAGGTATACATTATGATCACATTCATCATTGGGAATTTGTACCTGTACATGTTATGTCTTGATTCTTATTTTTTCCCATTCCCCTTCCCTCCTTCCCACTCTTCCACCCCCCGTTCCCATTTTTCCTTCTTTTCACATATTTTTCCCTTCTTTCCTTTCCTCCACCCCCCCTCCACTTCTCCTTCCCATTTGAAACTTTTCTTTCATTTCACATTATCTTCCTGTTGCACATTATGCATTTTGGTTCTCCTTTGTACTTCCAGTTTCTCACACCAGAGAAACAATTTGGTATTTATACATGTATGTCCTATTTATTTCACTTAAGAATATGGTTTCAGTGTGCATCCATTTAGCTATAAATGTCTCTAGTTTATCATTCTTTATGGCTGAGTAGTACTCCATTTTATAAACCACACACGCACACACACCTTCTTTATTCAGTCAGCAGTTGATGGGCATTTGGGCTGTTTTCCAAGATTTAGCTATTGCAAACTGTAACACTATAAACTTGGATATAGCTGTGGTATGATGCTTTTAATTCTTCAGGGAGATAGCTGGGTCAAATGAGACTTCTAATCCTAGATTTTTGAGGTATCTCCGTATTGATTTCCACAGTGGTTGCACCAGTCTGCATTCCCACCAACAGTTGCCAAGGGTTCCTTCCCCCACCCTGCCCCCCGAAGCCTTGCCAGCATTTGTTATTGGTTGATTTTTTGATAGCAGCCATACGTTCTGGGGGGAGGTGGAATCTCAGTGTTTTCATTTGCATCTCTCTCGAAGGACCAGTGATGTTGAACATCTTTTTCATGTTAATTTGTTATTTCTACTTCTTTGTTTGAGAAATGTCTGTTTATTTCCGATGCCCATTTTTTCATTGGGTCTTTAAATTTGGAGTTCTGATTTTTTTAAAGTTCTTTATACATTACAGATAGTACACCTGTCTGAGGAACTACTGGTAAAAAATTTTTCCCACATTGTGGGTTGTCTCTTCACTCTGTTGGTGGTTTCTCTTGCTATGCAGAAGCTTTTTAATAAGACAAGATCCTAGTTGATTCTTTGTGCTAGTTCACATGCAACTGAGGTTTTGTTCATAAAGTCTTTTCCGTCAGTGTCTTCAATAGGTCTACCTAGCCTATCTTCTATCTTTAATGTTTCTGTTTTAATATTTATATTTTTAATCCATTTCAATTTTAGTTCAGTGCATAGTGAGAGATACGGGTCTAGTTTTAATCTTTGGCACGTTGAAACCCAGTTTTCTCAGCACCATTTATTAAAGAGGCTGTCTTTCCTCTAGTGGCTCCTTTGTCAAAGATGAGGTAGCTGAGTACGTCTGGAGTTGTTTCTGCATCTTCTAGTATGTTCCAGTGATCCTCAGGTCTGTTTCTTTGCTGTTCTTCCACGCTGTTTTTATCACAGTAGCTTTGTAGTATAGTTTCAAGTTGGGGATTGTGATACCTCCTGCCGTGTCTCTGTTACCTAGAATTGCTTTTGCTATTCTAGGTCTCTTCTGGTTCAAAAAGAATTTTTGGATTGTTTTCTTTAGTTCTGTGAAATACGCTATTGGAATTTTAATTGGGATTGCATTGAGTCTATTTGGCAGTTTTAGAAGGATAGCCATTTTCACTATATTGGTTCTTCCTACCCAAGAAGAAGGTATGTCTTTTCACTTTCTGATAATCTCTTCAAGCTCTTTTTTTCAGAGTGCTGTAGTTTTCAGAGTAGAAGTCTTTTATTTCTTTTGTTAGATTGATTCCTAGGTATTTCATTTTTATGAGTACTATTGTGAAAAGACTTGTTTTTCCAATTCCGTTCTCAGTGGGTTTGTTGTTCTTGTACAGGAAAGCTGTTGATTTTTGAGTGTTGACTTTGTATCCAGCTACTGTACTGAATTTGCTTATTAAGTCTAGAAGACTTTTAGTGAAGTTTTTGGAGTCTTCTATATAGGATATCATGTCATCTGCAAATAATGATAGTTTTAACTTCTTCATTTCCTATCTTTATTCATTTTATTTCATTCTCTTGTCTAACTGCTGTGGCTAATGTTTCCAGAAATACATTGAACAGGAGTGGAGCTCGTGGACACCTTTGTCTTGTTCCGTATTTTAGCCTGAAGAATTTCAGTTTTTGACCATTTAGTATGATGTTGGCTGTTGGTTTTTCATAGATGGCTTTTAACAGGTTGAGAGAAAGATCATGTATTCCGGTATTTTGTTGGGTTTTATCATGAATCAATGTTGGATTTTGTTGAAAGCTTTTTCTGTATCTATTGAAATGATCATATTTTTTTCCCTTGGCTCTGTTAACATAGTGTATTGCATTTATTGATTTCCGTATGTTGAACCATCCCTGCATCCCTGGGAAGAATTCTTCTTGGTCAGGGCATATGATCTTGATGATCTTCTGCATGTTGTTTGCCAGTATCTTAATTAGGATTTTTTCATCTGTGTTCATTGGGGAGATTGGCCTGTAGTTCTATTTTATGATTGGGCCTTTCTCTGCTTTGGGGATCATGGTAATGCTTGCTTTCAGGAATGAATTTGGGAGTATTGCTTCCCTTTCAATTTTATTGAGGAGTTTAAACAGTAGTGGCAATAGCTCTTCTCTAAATGTCTTGTAGAATTCAGCAGTGAAGCCATCAGGACCCAGGCTTTTCTTTGTTGGTAAGTTTTTAATTATGTTTTCAATTTTGTTGATTGATACTGAGTTGTTTAGAATTTTTATATCTTCTTTGTTCAACTTCGGTAATTCATATGTATCTAGAAATCTGTCTATTTCTTCTGTGTTTTCCATCTTATTGGCATATAGGTTCCCAAACTGGGTATTGATGATCCTCTGGATTTCTGCTGGATTTGTTGTAATTTCACACTCTTCATTCCTATTTGCATGGATTTGGGCCTTTTCTTTTTCTGATAAGGTTGGCTAAGGGTTTGATTTTGTTTATTCTTTCAAAGAACCAACTCTTCAGTTTGTTGATTTTTTTTTTTTGTATCGTTCTCTTAGTCTCCATTGCATTAATTTGTTCTCTAGTCTTTATAATTTCCTCCCTTGTGTGAGCTTTGGATTTGTCTTACTCTTTTTCTAAAAGCTTGAGGTCTAGCATTAGGTTGTTTTTTGAACTCACCCTGTTTTCCTAATATGGGCATTCACTGCTATGAATTTTCCTCATAAGTCTGCTTTCATTGTGTCCCATAAACTCTGATATGTTGTATTGGCATTTTCATTTATTGGCATTTCATTTATGTTTTGGCATTTCATTTGTAGAAACTGTCTAATTTTTTGTTTAATTTTCTCTGTGACCCATTGGTTGTTCAGCAGGGTGTTACTCAATTTCCATGTGTTTATGACGTTCTTATGGCTGCTTCTTTTGCTATTGATCTCCAATTATATTATACTGTGATCTGATAATATACAGGGGATAACTTCAGTTTCTTTGCACTTAAGCATGTTCTGTGAGCTAGTATGTGGTCTATTTTGGAGAATGACCCATATGCAGCTGAAAAGAATGTGTATTTTGATTTTGTGGGGTGGAATACTCTGTAAACATCTATTTAAGTCCATTTATTAAAAAGTTTGGTTGTGTTCTAGTATTTCTTTGTTGACTTTTTGTCTAGTTTATCTATTTGTGACTGTGGAGTATGAGGTCCCACACTGCTATTGTATTAGTGCTTATTTGATTTTTCACGTTTGTAAATATTTGTTTTATATAGTTAGGTGCACTAGTGTTTGGTGCATATATATTTATGATTATCATCTCTTCTTCTTTGGTAGACAATGTGGGCAGCAGCCTACAGATCCAAGTCAATGAGGCCAGAATTGAGCTCCCTGACCTCCTCTGGGTTTGAACTCTGCATGCTTCTGAGGCAGGTTTGAGCTGCTCCTCTCCCACAGCAAGTGTGAGTTCTCGTAGGAGGTGCTGATCCCAACCACTCATCACTGCAGTCCGCTGCATGTTTATCACAGTGGCTCTCTTCGCTCTCCCGGTGGGCTTCAATTCTCAAGAACAAGCCTCAGAGAGGCCCTCTCTCTGCTGCTCCCCAATGCGCCATCTTCCTGAGCTCAGAATGATGGTCTTTCTGCTCTCCAGGGTTGTCTGTATCTGGCAGTCATTCTTGTGAGTAGCCCCACTGCTGAATGGTGTGCAGGCCTGGCACCCTTGGCTGCTGAATCAAGAATATTGAAACCTGAAAAGAGAAACTAGCTAATGCCTACTTTCCTGCATATAAGGGAATTAAGAACGTTTTTAAAAAGGAGGAGATACTTGATTTAGGTCCTGAAGAATAGATTTCTGTGATAGCTGAGGAACTAGCAGAAGAACTAGAATATAGCAGAGCTAAGACATACAGAAATACAACCTCACCAAAACCTACTTAGTATGCATGGAGAAATTGTTGACTGGCAGAGTACAGTGAGTGGGAGGCCAGGGAGTGATAGGTGGAGACAACTGCTGGAAAATTTGTGTGCAAGACACAGAACTTCTTTTGTAATGCCCTGTAGGCAGTAGGAGAAAGACTTCAGCATGACATGATCATTTCTGTTAAGATCATTCCATCACAGTTGATAAATTAGACTGAAAGCGTTAGGAAGCTTTTTGTAGGAGCCATAGTTTTAAGTTCGTGTGATTTTACAGTCTGTTCAGATTGCTCGCCTATCTTTAGTTTACTAACTGTTGAATTTTGTCAGATGTTTTCTTTATCAAAGGAGATGATTACATGGATTTCTTGTTTATTCAGTTAATACGTCAACATTTTTTCATTGACCATTGGCCAATGAATGACCATTGTATTCTCATATATTACGTGGCACTAAGTACACTCAGCGTTGTGCAAATGTCACCATCTCCAAAATTTTTCCATCTTTCCTCAGTAGAATTCTGTCTTAAATAAACAATACTTGCCTGTTCCTCTGTCCCTCTGTCACTGTCAACTACCACTGTACTTTCTGAATTAACTCAACTAGTTAATTCCTGCAATATTTGTTCTTTTATGACTAGCTTATTTCACTAAGTGCAGTGTCTTCAAGATGCATTCATGTAGCATGCACCAGAATTTCCTTCCTTTTTAAAGCTGAATAATGTTCCATTGTAGGAATATATTACATATCATTCCTTCATTCATCTGTTGATAGACAGTTGGATTACTTCCTCCTTAATTTTTAAATTTTAATATAAGAGTATACTAGGTTAGGTAAAGTCTTGTGGAATAACAATGGAAGGAAGACGTATCTTTCCTTTCTTTCATACCTGAAAATCCATTTAAACCTCAAGCTCAATTTTAAAATTAAGATATAAAAGACGCCATAGAGTTGTTTTGTGAGAGTAAACATTTAGTGTGAGATCATAGCATCATTATTAGTTAACTGCCCAAATTGTAATGTCAAAGTGTAATTAACTTACTTTTACCTCTGCTTCATTTACATTATTTGAATTAATTTACATCCCCACAGTATTATGGCACTTTGGCTGTGGCTATTTGTTACCCTATGAAGTTCCTGTAGCATTTTATAGTTTGAATTCATAGTACACCAAGGAGAGAACATTTCTCTATTATTTCCTTTTTCAGGAGACATTCAACATTCATATTTCTGTTGTACTTAGAATAAATATAAAGGAATCATAAAAAAAAACTATTCTAAAATCTGTAAAACATTAAAATAATTCAGCAATAGCATGAAGCTAAGCTTTAATGTAGGAAGGTGTTGTTTTGACAACTTGAAGTAACAAAAAGTGTGATAAATGTTTTTTTAAAAACTTTAATCTCTGGCTTTGTGTGGATATAAGCATGTTTTGAAGAGCTCCATGAGCTCCTTTTCTTAGACGCCTAGTCTCCTTTTGATTAGCTATGTAAGGTTTGCAGTTTTAGCTGTCTGGATAATTTTTTCCTTTCTCTAGAGATGACCAGAAAAAATTATTAAGAAGTGATAAGTTTCTGTAAAATCTTCCAGAATCCCTTTGTTTTGGTTTCATGACACTAGGGCTTTTTTGTAACCTTGTCAGGTTTAGGATGGGGATGTTGTGTACAGATTCACACACGTGCAAACATGCCATAGTGCCCTGTAAAAAGACCTAATCTTGACTAGTTTTGTTTTATTAGGGCTTGAAGCTAAAAAGCAAAGGTTTTTAGAGGTAGGAGGAAAGGAACATACTGCATTCCCTTCAGTGATTAGGTATAAAAGTACAGACAAACTCAGGAATTTCCCTGAAAGTGCTCAGTCCTTGATAACAGTCAGAGTTCAAACTTGATTGTATCTGATTCTCATACACCACACAGTGAATTTAATATCGGCCTTAGATACCTGAGAACACATTGTGATTATTACAATAGCAAGCTTCATTTTGAAGCTGAGTTAAGATTTGCAGTTAGCCTTTAGAAAGCAGTGTACTTTAGTACCTTAGAATAGAGGTGCATTTTAAATATATCTTTTGAGTTTTATTTTTGGTTTTGCAACTAGATTTTACTAAGTACTTTCTGCCAAGTATTCGAAAGATACTCCTCATCCATTTCTCAGTCCCTTAAGCAACGCTCTAATAGTAGGCATCAATCCCTTAAACAACACTAATAGTAGACATTATTACTCCATTTTAAAGATGAGTGAACTGAGGCCCTGGGTAAGATTAAGACAGTTGCCCAACGCCATGCTATTTGGAAGTAGTGGAATTTAGGTTTGTAACCAATTCTGTGGTTCTACAGTGCATGGCTTGGACTATTCTACTATACTTCTCGCCTTCCACACATGCTCTCATTTTGAGATATCATACTAGTTACAACCAAAATCTAGTTAGTGGATATCATCTTCAAGTTGTTTAACCTCAGAAATTGTCATTTGGTGAAAAGGATTAGCTGAACTAACCTAAACTCTTGTTTTATAGAGTCAATATAACCTGCCAGCACCTTAGTGCTATGAGTGGCTAATAAAGTCATGACTTAAATATGCTATTTAAAATGAATTCAAGGATCATGGTGACCACAGTTCATGGTGACATATTTCATGCCTGTGACTTGCTTGAATGTAGATTGTGTGACAGTAATGAGAAGAAGGTGATATATTAGATTCCTAGTAGGGAACATGATTAAATTATGCTTTGTGGTCACATGTTTTAATTTTAACAGTACAGCTGCTTGGTGAATCTTGATGGGAAGAGTGCCTGTCAGGGCAAACTTAGTACCTGTTGAAACATTTTAGAACCATCCTGTTTGCTGCTAAGAAACTAACTCTCCCTGAGATAAAATTCTTGTTGCATTTTTAATGGTGAACAGAGGTGTCTTCTTAATAGTAATACATTTAAAAATCATTAAAGTGAGTCTTAACTGAATATTTTAAATATATTAAATAATGTTTCATTGCTGTCAGAAAATAATAACTAAAAGTCTGGATATTCATGCATGAGATATTGGGCTAAAATCATAATTCTTAAAAAATGTCTGAAATAATTAATTTAATTAATAAATAATTAGTATTAATATTTGGACAGTCTTTATTATTTAAATATATAAAGACCTAAAAAGGAATCTGTGATTTTTGTCAAAGAAAGTTTTTAAAAATATGATAGTTTTATATCTTGTCTTATCTTGCTTAGTTATGTAATCTTGTTTTGGAAGAATATTTTAGCACTTCATATTAAGTGAAATAATTTCAAAGGTTTTATAGCTTGAAGGAATAGGGTAAGATTAGAGTATGAAAGAAACATTAATTCAGAGTTTTTTGAGCAAGTCTTTTAAAGGAAATTATATTAAATAATAAGAGGGAGTTTTACAAGGACTGCAAAAAGAGGATAGAGGCAAGGACTTCAAGATAAAAGGAGATGAGATATATTTTTGAAAGCAGGCTTTTGTGTCTGGAATTCAAGAAGCCAAGGACTCTATGACAAAGTCAGTGCACGTTGGGAAGTCCATATCAATAGTGCCCTGCAAGCTGTGCCAGGCTGGTATGTTGTATGTCACTGTAACAGGAAACTTGAAGGGTTTCAAACAAAGGGCTGATGGGATGGGATTGTTTCGTTTGAATGGTTGATCTGACATGAGAAAAATACATTGGTAGGGATAATTTTGGAGGCCACGTGATCAGTGAGGAGGCTTCTGCAAAAGTTAAAGAAGAGTATGATGACTTGGTCTAGGGTTAGGATGGAAATGGAGAAGAGTAAAATGGATTCATCATAAAATTTGGAGATAGAAATGACAGCTGCTGGTTAGACTTTAAATATAGAGGATTAAAGAAAAATAGGAGTCAAGAATAACTGGTGTTTCTGTTTTCAGTAATGGTGGTTAGTATAGTAGTGACATTTACCAAAACAGTGAAGATCACTAGAGAAATAAAAGGAGGTGAAAATAGAATAAAAGTTAAATACAAGCCTCAGGATGTTAGGAATTTTGCACTGTGAACATTTTTTCTATCCTGAGCAGCATAAATACCAATTATGCGAATAAACAAATGACCTGGAATAAGGTAACAGCAGACAATTTCTTAATTTATAGAACTAATTTTCCATTTATAGCCCTGTTTTTATTCTCTTATATATAAGAGATAAATTGCTATTGTAAAATTATCTGGTGCTGTTACTGTATTCTCCCTAAGAAAGCTTTCTGTTTTACAAATGTTCTACATTACATTCATTCTACAGTGTAGAATGCTTCCTCTCTAACATATTAAACATGAAGCATTTTTATGTACCAAAATATTTTTCTGTTAGAAAACTTTTTACTTTCTTTTCTGTTTTTTATTGACAAAAATGTTAATCTTTTTCTTTAATCTTGAAATCTTTGTGATTATTAAATTAAATGAATTTGAAAATCATATATTTAGTCTGTATCTGCATTCTTGTTTTTTAGGGATGACTGTCAGTGCTAATAAAGATGGCTTGGGGATGATTGTTCGAAGCATTATTCATGGAGGTGCTATTAGTCGAGATGGCCGGGTTGCCGTTGGGGACTGCATTTTGTTCATTAATGAAGAATCTACCATTAGTTTAACCAGTGCCCAAGCACGAGCCATGTTAAGAAGACATTCTCTCATTGGGCCTGACATAAAGTATGTATCATTTGGTCCTCAGTTTGGCTTGGGAAATTAAGAATTTTAATTGGTCAGAATGCCACTTTCAGCGGATATTCCTGTTTTATATACAAAAGTTATTATATATTTATTTAACACAAATTACTCCAGAATTAACTATGTTTGAATTGTACTTGATTGTAAATATATTCTCCTTGAGACTATCACACTGTTGAAAATTTGAAAATAACATGGTTTTATTGTTTTAATTTTACTTCTCCAGTGATTCTATAACAACTCAAGATGTGAGAGATGTGAGACATCTTTCACAGAGCCAGGGCATCCATTCTTCAGTTCTTAGAAAGAAATTTGAGTTGGTCTCATTGTAAAGCACTGGGCACTAACTCCCCTGTAGGAATTTGAGAACCAAGCCAGTCCTGTAAGGGCCAACCATGAAAGTCAGTGCCCTTCTGACCCATAATTCACCCTTTTTTGAACTACTTAATGACACAGAGGGATCCTCCACTATGTTTGGTGCAGTCTAATTATAGGTCATTTTGGATATTTATATCCAATATGTAGGATATTTTGTTGTAAGGTGCTTAAAATTTCCCATAATCCCCTAATGTTCTAAAAGCACATTAATATGTGATTCTCAGTCCCTAAACATTCCTTGAACCATCATAAAAATGAGTTCGTGACTTTATTATCACACTTCATCCATGTCCTTGTAACATTAATCATTGAATATATAAGGGATAAATTCATAAAATAAGACCTCAGGGAAAGATTGCTTACCTTAAATTGTATAAGAGACTTTTGTATTAATGTTATTTTACTGAGAACATTCTGTATTACTGGTTCTTTTGCAATGCACATATTGCTAGTGCTCAGGGAGGAAAGTACATTTACAACCTGTTTTTCATTCTGCCATCAATATAAAACAAAAAACAGTATATACCATTTCAAATGGTTTTTGCTGTTTTACGTGCAATATTATTTTTAGGCAGAATCTTCACCAATGTCCTTTTATATTTTTGCATGCCTTTTTGACTTTTACAGTTGAGCAGATCATCTGATCATGTTACTGTTCCTTAATTATTTTACAGTGAAAAGGTACAAGTGAACATTAAAAATTTCAGCCCCTCTCTTGTATGAAAACAGAAACTTCAAGTGCTTTCCTCACCACTTAAAGCGGTGTTCCTTTTCTTAAAAGATAAGTGATATAGATCCATGATAGACTTATTACAAGGGCTTCAGCTGACACAGATTAGTTATAGTATGAAATGCATGTACCTTTGTCACTGATTATTTAACTTGTTGTATTGTAATGTATGTGTTGTATTCTGTACCGATTCAGGCCCTCTAGCCCAGTTTTTCACACTCTGAACCCCAGATTCACTGTGTGGTACTAGCTTTACTCCTAAATTCTAACGTCCTGCTGCATAAGTTAAAAAGTGGCCAAAAACTAAGGCCATGGTGACATCAGTTTAATATAAGTCATGCATCTAGTCAATTCTAGAGTCGTTTTTGAGGTGTATTTTCAAGCTCAGAAAGTCTTTTCCAACCTTTTCTTTTTTCTGTGTGTGTATGTATGTGCACATGTGTGTATTTTCACCTAACTTTTGACTCAGCAGAATTACCCATTTATGTAGGCAGTGGCCTTATGACCTTGAATGATATCTGAAAATAGCTTCATAAGTAATTGCTTTAATATCTCAGGAGACAAAATGTACTATAGAATTTTACATTACAAAAAGAAGAATCCTACAACTTTCCCTCCTCTGGAAGTGAAGCAGCCTGTCATATTTCACCAGTGTGTGCATACACACACACACACACACTCACATTTTCAAGTGTACCCACAAAGCACATTGCTTTCTTAAGTGTCCCACTGATACCCTGATTCAGATGATCATAGCTTGACTCATTGAGTAAATGATGGAAATTAAAATCCACCCTTAAACAATGCCTTTTTAGAGACAAATACTAGATGATGAAACAATATAGCTGTTTAGACCAACCAGGGTTGAGCAGCAGGTTTCCTGCCTTTTGCACATACTAGTTTTACACTGTTCCTTTCAATTACTTGGCTTTGATGAAACAAAGGTTTAGAATTACCCTGAAAGATATGTGAGTAGTTCTCCCAAGAGGATAGTCCAGTTGTTTCATTGCTCTGAATGGAGCCATGACACTTTCTCTGGACAGTTAAGCTTTGTACTTGTTGCTTGTATTTAGGCTCCATGCACATCATGTTCTCTTTATTTCTTGTTATAAACCTAGCTTAATCTGGTGCTGGTAGAGAGTTGTATTGTGGGGACATAAAAAAAAAGGACTGGTTCAGTTACATAACTGGTTGGTTATAAGGAAAGAATTGCTTACACAGACAATGAACTGGGTTTCTTTATTGCCATAGATAGCTAGGAACTGTGTGTGTGTGTGTGTGTGTGTGTGTGTGTGTGTGTGTGTGCATGAATGCACATTCATGCATGCCTGGATACATAATTTGAGTTTCAAGAGTTCAAGAACAGCCAGTTTAAGTTCCAGGTTTTATTATTTTCTTTGGAAAACCAGATGTGAAGCCTTACCAGAATGCATTCTGTTTCACTTCTCACTCCACCTTGCCAGGAGCTCTTACATTTTTATAATAATAGCAAGGGTTTTGTGCTTAGAAGCAGCTGCTTATAACATCTGCCAGATAATTACTGAACTGAATCAGAATTCACCTGCCTTAACCTAAAGTGTGGGATGAATTCCTGATCAAGGAATAAAAGATTGATTGCAGTTATATTTTTTCCATGCTTGTTAATAATCATTGCTATAGACACCAGTAAAGAGCAGATGCTTTTCTGGGGGAGGTGTAGATGAGAGGGAGGTGGAAATGAAAAAAAAAAAACAGGAGCACCCACTTTTAACTACATATGTATGCATCTCACACTCCGCACAAGACATTGACATTTGTTAACACCATTGTAAAAAGATGCCACGGCGTATGCTTCACATTCTAGATTTTCTGCAGCACCTGCTGACGAGCGAGCCCCCTTTTATGTGTGAGTATTGGTGATTCAAAAGCTCATTATGGCTGTGTGTTACAACTTGTCTGTGAAAACCGTTTCATGCTTTTGTAACATTCCAGTGTAGGTTTAGATCCAGATATAGAAGTAGTATATGCATTTTGGCTTTTGTCCCTCATTTATATAAGAACATAAATTCCAGCAGAACTATGAGATTGTTACATTTCATGTTGCAGTGATGACTGGGAATACATTTGAAAATCATTTTTTCGAACTGCTAAGGTTTTAGGCTGCATGTGTAGGCTTGATCTCTGGATTAATAGCCATATTACATTTCGGCATCACTAACGGTATTCCTTTTTCTTCTACTTCATGTGTAACCTAAGGTTAGTTTATGTTTCAGAATTTAATACAAGTCTCAAGCTGTTGCAGTGTGTTTATGACATTGGCCATTCGGCTTCATTTTCTGTGTAGTGACGTGGAACAGTGTGTGGTCCTGTGACGAGTCATGTCTTAGAGTCCCTGCATGTGCTATTGCATTCTGGGATGTTTGCTCTGCTGGCCTCACTGTTTGCATTTTGACAAATATTTGTAAACTGCCTTTTTTTCTCCTTCTCACCGCTACCCAAATTATCAGAAAAATATTTGTAAAGCCCCTATCCTTTTGGTAAAAGAAAAACAGCTTTAAGCAAATGTAGAAGAAAACTCATTTTCACCATTGGAATAGAAACATCTTTACTTTCTCAGACCAGTTTAAAAACTAAATAGTTTGTACTTATTATTTTTGCTTCTGTGTCCTCTCTTTGACTCCTCACCTTTTCCTGGTTTTAATTTTTTATTTATATAAGTCTCCCTAACTCTTCAGAAATAATACTTCTTTTCTGAAATAGTCTTTTCGGGTTTTAGGCTTATCTTTATTTTTCTTTGTGTAAATTACAATCTTCTTTCCTGACATAATGTATTGTACATATTTTCATTACTTTTGAAGGGATAACAGCAAAGTTTCTATTCAGTATTTTTTGTAACACCTTAGAGAAAGTGTTTTTACAAATGAATAAATTAAGGAGAGCCAGAATGAGAACGTAACTCTTTTACCCTGCCAGCCATAAATTACTGATCTGTGTTTTCTGCCTCGTTTTGGTCCTGGAAATAAGTGTCACGAGAAGATTTGAAAGGGTCTGTGTGTCTGCAGGACTGATAGGTGTAATTCCTAGAGCCTTGGTCCTGCTAGAGCACTGCCTTACCTTTTTATAGTGCTTTTCCGCTGACAGTGCCCTTATAAAAAGTCACACTGTGTTGTGCTTGAGGTTGTGGACTTTCAGCAGTAGTGACCTACCTTGTTCCACATTCCCAATGATAGCAGAACACAAACCCAACCAACCCCCCACTTTGGAGAAGTGAAGAACTGAATGTTTTTTATGGAGTGACAGATACATCTGAAATCATGAATCTTTCTTGCTCCAGAAATTATCTCATTGCTATAATTTTTATTTTCTTTCATAAAAGACAGATTTTTGTATCTTTGCCCTCTAGTGCTGAGGTTTGATGGAATTATTTTAATGGATAAATTATGGATGACTTAATAGTATTTATGATTTCTACATTGGGCAAAAATATAAATATAATATTTAAAAATACATTTTTATAATATACGTAAAAATATACATATATATTACACAAAAATACAAAAAATATGCATTTTTTTTCTTAGCTTCAGAAAAAGACAAACTGACTTCTATAGTATTTCTTTAACCTTCCTTTCATGCAGTATTGTATCTTCAGCAGCCAACTTAAAAAAATGTATCAGCGGTGTAAATAGGCTTACAAGACAGCAGTAATTTTTACACATCATGTTCTTGAAACCCTAGCTTATTCCCTATCTAGTACAGTGCTTCCACTTAATAGCCATTGGACTTTGGTCAGTACTTTTAAATTAATATATGGACTTTGAATTGTAAACAGCATGCCTTTCTTTAAAATAGAAATAAACATAAACAAATGCTACAAATTAGTAATTCTTTCCTTAGGTTTATGTGATTTAACTTCAGACTTGAGAGTTCATAATTTAATAGAGCTAGCAAGGTTACTGATAATATTTAATCCTCGTACTTAATTATGTTCTGTGGGGAAGTTAAGGTAATTTATGATATCCAATATTGTGATAGAGTATACCTAATTTGTTTCTGTTAGGGAACTCAAATATCTTCGGACAGCGTTAATGCTATTATTGACAATTTGTTCAGAATTGTTATTATCATTGTTTTGCAGTGTTAGGAAATTAAACTAAGGACTCACATATTCTAGGGAAGTACTCTACCACTGAGCTACACCTCTAGCCTTCTAAGGCTGTATTCCAAAACTTTCCTGTTTGTTTTCTCATTTGGAGATATATACATTCAATATAAATTATAGCTACTTTTCTCCCTTTGTGATTATTAGTAAACGCAGTTTATTAGCAGCATTTAGAAATATAATTTCAGTTATTTTTGCCAAAGGAATATTTTTACCTTTTGAAATTTGAGCTGTCTGATGAGTATACTGATTAAATGAGTTGTATGAAAAAGTAGGCATGAGAAGACAATACATTTTTGTCCATTTTGGAAGCTTTTCCTAACAGGCCAATCTTCCTTTCTCTTTGCTCTGATGGATTGTGTTTTGCTCCAGAATTACTTATGTGCCTGCAGAACATTTGGAGGAGTTCAGAATAAATGTGGGGCAACAGTCTGGAGGAATAATGGCACTGGATATTTTTTCTTCATATACTGGCGGGTAAGTGAAACATTAAATCTACAATTAATGAAAGACACAATAAATTATAAAGAAGAATTTGAACCAGAATCAGGAAAGATAAGTAAAAGTCTGGATTTCTTTGCATCTTCCGAGATTTTTAAACACATTCTCCTGAATACTTAAGTAATCATCATATAATCTGAAGAATTTGGGGAATATAAGAATATTCAAAGGAAGAAATTAAAATAATCCTTAATTCTGCCACCTAATAAAGCACTTTTAACATAATTATCAGATATACCTTCAGAAATTTTATTTATTAGACATATATAAGTTCATAAACATTATAATACTTTTTTAAACTCTTCTAGAGAATGTTGAATTGAACATCTTGATATATAAGCATGTTATGCTTGAAATAGAATGTTGGCTTTTCCATAATGAATATACCATTATACTCTCAGTTATAGGTTTTTTTTTTCAATTGCACTGATAACTGAATACCAGATTTTTCTTTCAGCATTGTTCTGCCATTCCTTATAGGATATCAGAACATCCCAGAACACCCTGGTGTCCAGTGACCCTGCAGGAATCATGATATTGAATTATTTCTTCCTCTGAGAATTCCAGTATTAGGAAAAGAAAAGAGATGCTATGTGTTTAATAAAGGGAAGGAATGTTATAATCTTTGGGGCCTCGTGAAGTTTATGGGAAAAGGGGTACTCCATTCTGTGCAAACTTCAGCCACACTTCACTATAGAAGTTCTATCCCAAGATTAATGGCATGAATTGATTATGGTTTGTTAGTGCTTCTTGTCCCATTTTGAGGGTGCTTAATAAAGTACTGCAACAACAGTCCATTGTCCTTTTGAAATGTTTCAAATGGCACGAAGAATGCACCAGGTAACATCTTAGTCTTTATAAGTTATGGGGCCTTAAAATGCTCAAAAGTTATTGATTAGAAGGAGCCACTTTCAACACTGTGCATCTCTTGCAGCATGGAAAAGAGAGGCCCTTAATTGTCTAATGCTATGAGTAGCTGCTGTACCATAAAGGAAGTATGTTTGTTGTATATCATGGTGCTTAACACAAAATAAAGCAATCTGGTGAAAGGAAGTTGCCCAAGTCTTACAGTGAATAAGTATCAGAGTCATACTTACAATGAAGAGAGTTGGACTCCTTGTTCTTAAACACTGATTCCATAGGAAGCATTGCATAAATGTATAAAAATATGTGCTACATAAAAATGAGTGGCAACAGAGCATCAAGTTAAGAGTTAGGTTTTGTGGTAAGATAGCTTTAGTTCAAATCTCACTACACATGACTGTGTGACTTTGTCCCAGTTACTTTAGCGTACACATACATGCAGATATAAATAGAGTTAGCAATTAGAGTTGATAGAAATTGCTTTGGTTTTCAGGAGTTTAACACTGAGAAAGATATATCTAATTCTTGGCTGAATGAGTACAGGCAAATGAGAATTGGTCCATTCTTCTCTAAGGAGCGCATGACATTTGAGTTCTGAAGCTATACTCTAAAATGGGTAAAGAATGATCTGCACATTTGGAACAGCTTATCTGCATTAGTGAAAGAATTCAAGGTTTTGAAACAATTTCAGGCCATACAGGGTATTTGTGTTCTCTTAGATAAAAAGGCAGGACTGTGGGGCAGTATGACCGGGGTTTTCTGAGTATCTGCCAGGCTGGGTTCTAGGGCTAAAACCCCTCCCCATCTCATGGCTGTCACTGGGCACTTTTGTTACTCTCCCTAAATCCCAGTTCTATCTTCCAGGGTTCCTTTTGCTGTCATACCTTTTCCAGTTATATTTCCAGAGGGTTAAGGTTTCTGCCTCTCTGCCTTCATCCTCTTGATGAGGACTATTTCTCAGTGGCCTTTTGGGCATCACTTTGGAATCTGCTTCTTGGAACTGTCCCTGCTGTCTGGCCCTGCTGTCAGTCTGAGTCTCCAGGCAGCCAGCCTTGTCCAGGGCCATCTTTCATTGGCATTCAGACTCAAAACTGATAGTAGGGTGCTCACGGGGAGAGCACGTTTCAGCCACTTACTTTTGCTATCACCAAAGAAACGGTGAGATGTTCCAAGGGAGCCTAGACCGTTCCTCTCCAAACATGACCACATTTGAACACGGATTATTAGATGAAGTGGTTTCTGATCTCAGTGTAAAGTAATAGAATCGAAGAGTTCAGTGTTCCTGCCAGTGGAGACTGCTTAGAGTTTGAATATGTACTTTTGATTTTTTTTCAGTTTTAACAAAATCACCTGAAGATTTTTATTAGATCAGAATTATATAGCCTTCTGTGCTTTAAAAGGAATATACTCACGTTTCTTTAGAAATCCAGTTTTTACCAATAACATAAAGACATGCCATAATCAATTTAACTGTTCTCTATTTCTTTTCAGTGTCTTTTATTGATATAAAGTATACCCTTGGAGAGACAAAATAGTTTTTGGTAAAATTGTACAGTCAGACACATTTTGTTTTATGGTTGATATCTGGTAAAATGTGAATTGTTATAAAAATTGAAAGTATACCTTCAAGGAGTGTTCTTCCTCTGGGCCCTCTGGATGGATGGAGCTAGACTAGAAGTACTTCCGTCTTTCTTCGGAAGTTAAAGGAACAGTTTGATCTCACCTTGGGAAATGGAGATGCTAAACTCCTCCCACACTTGCTGCCTGATTGTTCCAAGGCAGGGAGCAGAGCTGAGTGTACTTCCAACCCGCATTGTGCCTCTGGGTTTTTGGCACATATTAGTAATTTAGGAAGTATTTGTTGAATTCTTCCTTTAAATTTCAGTATTCACTTTTTCCTTTATTCTCCCATGTTTTATCAGGAAACAAAAAGGCTAGACTAGACTGTTTTCAGTTATATTTCCATACTGTGCTATGGTTGATTGTTTGTAATATAAGGATCTTATTTTATTTGGTTTGATTTTTTTTTCCCCTTCTGCTATAAAAATATATATGCCTTGGCCAGGTGTAGTGAAAATATAAAGCAGTTTGCTTGGCCAACAGTTAAGTGCATATAAGACAATATTGCATGTCGTACTCATTGAGAAACTTCTTTAACCAGAGAAATTCCAGAACTACCAGAGCGAGAAGAGGGGGAAGGAGAAGAGAGTGAACTTCAAAATGCAGCGTACAGCAACTGGAATCAGCCCAGGAGGTAAGGACTGTTTCTGTGTTCTACCCACTCAAAGGATATATATGTTTAACAATGGAGAAGTATAGTTTCAAGTACTGTATTTCAGCTTTCTACTTGTGATTTGGGCAAGTTATTTAATATTCCTAATCCTGTAATCCTTCTTGTGTACAATGAAGAAAATAATGTATGTCATATGGGGTTAAAAACTAAACATATATGCAATAATCTGGCATATAGTATGGACTAAATAAAATTAGAGAAAATTATGCATAGGTAGTTGGCATACATAATAAGTTCTGGATAGTTTTAGGCATAACACCATTTAAATTTTATTTAGCATTTGTAGAAACTCGCTATCAAGTATATATTTAAAACAGGTGTGTGTCTCTGTAAGTAAGCAACTTTGTTATTAAAAGCTAAGTTTATCCTAAACCATGCTCCATCTAGTGCTACTTCTACATATAATAGAGAAATACCTTTCCTGCATATACTCAGATATATCACTGTGTATTCAGAAGGCATGTTACGGTTAGATTAAGAATGTCCCCCAAAGGCCTTGTGGAAGGACATCGGGAGGTACTGCTATCATTAGTGGAATCCACCACTGATGAGCTCAGCAGCAAAGTGTGCTGTCAGAAGGCGGGGGCTGGACAGAAGAGAGGATGTCTCCCTCCCAGGCTACTCCCTTTTCTCTGCTTTGGGCCAACTTGGTGTGGGCTGCTCTCCTCTTCCCAGGCCCTTCCATCACCACCATGGTGTTTCTCTGTAAGCCTGCTGAACATGGACTGAAACTGTGAGCCGAAACAAACCTTTCCTCCTTTAAGTTCCAGTTGTTGGGTATTTTGTTCAAAAATGAGGAATGTAACTACTGCAGCACATTAACATGTTCATATTGAGGAAAATCAACTTGAGTTTGACAGGAGATCATTGAGTCTTAAAGTCCATGATTTGGGAATAATAGGGAGTAAATATGATTGCTTCTCAGCCTTTTGGCCAAGATCAAGTGTAGGAAGTAAATATGAGACACAGACCCTGCCTCAGGGGACTTATTGCATACTTGTCTGGGCAAGCTATAGAGACATAAAACAATTAAAAATGATACAAGATATTTTGCATTAATTATAAAATTTAAGTGATCATTTGATATCCCTCGAAACAGACCTAAATGTAACAATTATGAGGTTGCCTTGTTCTTAATAAACATTAGTATTTGCTACACAGTGGGTAAAAAAAAAAAAATGTTCCAGAATGGAATATATAGCTTGATGATATTTTCCCTGCTCAAAAATGAACTTGACCCTGCAGTCTTTCTATTTAAACATTTTCAAAATATAGAAAACATCTTACGTTGCTGTCAAGGAAATAGCATTTCCAGCCATCCAGAATGAGTTTTGAATTTGAACTGAAGCTATTCAGCTTTTTTTTAAAAAAATTCAAGGTCTCCCCAAAGCTCTGCCCACTTTGAGAACACGATATAAGTGCTAGATCCGTGGCACAACTATGAGGTGTTAAGAACTGTCTTATGTATTTGTAAATTGAGGAAGAAGTAAGTTAGATGAAATTATTTTGTTACAGATGGTCATAATTTAACATGAATTTTGTTGGACAAGAATGACAGGCAAAAAGATACACTGGTTGGTTTTAAGAACACCATAGTAGACAGAATAGTTTGTAGACGGCAATATGCAAAATGATTGGGATCAATAACAGCTTTGACATTTTCTAAGACAAATTCATTTCTGCTAGGCCTTGACTACTTTGTTACTAAAATAGGGCCCATAACAGACCCTTGTAGACTTGAGGGAGGAGCTTGTGAGACAGCGCAGCTGAACCCTTAGGGTGCCCTGTAGAGTGAGCCCTCAGCCACCAGGGCCTGCTTGGGGTAATAAAGTTTTGAGCGCTAGTAGCTAAGCACAGAGGAGGCTTTGAGTACAAGAATCACTATGGGCTTTTCTTAAGAGAAAGAAGAGTGTACTTGTGGACTATATTCCTCTCCTAAGCTTTAACCTTCACATCAGCCCAGGAAACATCTTTAATATTAGTAACTACTTTACGTGGCGAAAATGTATTAATCCCTCTAAACAGAATAACCTGTGCTCACTAATGTATTAGAAGTGATATGTTAATTTTTGGAGAAAGTTCATAGGTATAGTGAGGAAGCATAACAGAATCACCAGAGCTTTTGGTCAATAAATCTTATCCATTCATAAAATCAGCATATATTTACTTGGTGTGGAAATAGAGAATGCATTTTAGCAAAGTGTTTATGTTAAGACTCTAAAATAGTATTATTCATTTTTGTGAGTAGTTTTCATTTATAGAATTGATATCATACTATAGGTACCATTTTCTAGCTTGCTTAATTTTCCCTTCAGTCTGATCCTTTGGAGATCTATCTATGTATGATACTTAAATCCCTAATTCATTCACTTTAGTTGTCTTGTATTCCAACATGTGAATATGCCATACTTTGTCCATTCTCAGGTTGACGTTTGAGTAGTTAATAGTTACTTGCTTTTATAATAATTCTGTGTAATAATATATGTATTTATACTTCTCTGTGAAAATTTAGAGTGTGTATCGAGAAGAATAATTACTGGCTCATAGGCTTATGTGTAATTTTTACTTTATTAGATGAGTTGTTAAGCTGCCTTTTATGGTGGTTATACCAAACTTTATTTCTGTATCCCTTCTGTAAGTTCCTCTTTCCCCGGTCCGTTGTTACTACATAACATAGTCATTTTTTATAAAACGTTTTGTCAGTCTGATGGATGAAAAATGGTACCTCTTCTTAATAAATAAAGCATAATTGGATTAGTTGGTTGTGATACACATTTGCTCATTTGTTATATTGTTGAAGAAGAATCATCATCATCATCATAAAAGGTTTATTGGGTGCTTACCATGTACCAGCGCCTGATTTGTACTTGGGTGTATTAAGTAATTTAATCATCTCACAATCTCTGATATAGAGGCCTTTATTGACACTATTTCACAGCTAAGAGAGAATGGGATAGACTAAGCAAGATGCGCATTGTCACATGATTACTGTGTTAAGAGGCAGAGCAGGTTGAGACTGGAACTTGGAAACTTAGCTAATTGTCAACAAAGTGTGACCTCAGAGCTGTGTTTTACCTTGCCTTTCTGAATTTCATTCTTTTTAAGCTTATGTATAAAGCTCTAGAAAGACCCACCTTTTTTCTGTGGAATTAACTATGATGTGAAAATACCCTACACATCGTTTGTTTTATAGATTTTAATTTTCTTTCCCTGGAATATCTACTGGGTTCTGGTCCTGTGGATAAGGAGCTTGGTTCCTCAGCACTCTGGTCGTTTCAGCAGCTCTCTCTCTCTAGGTTGCTTTCTCCATAGCTAGAATCCATATCTTTTAGTTCTAGACAGCATATTTAAAATTTTGCTATCTGTGCCAAACTCTTATGAGAGAATAAGGTGCTATTGTCCACAGGTTACTTTACCTCTCAGCAGTTCTTTCCTTCTTTGTACAATGGGGCTAATAATGAGTATGAGAATAAAAGAATAAGATTGAGACCTCATGATCCCTTGATAAATATTAACTGTTATTGCTGGGTTTTTGTACTATTCCAGAAATCACCTACCCAAAAAGAGCCCCAGGAGTCATTTTATTTCCTTCCTTCCTTCCTTCCTTCCTTCCTTCCTTCCTTTTCTTCCTTCTTTCGTTCCTTCCCTCTCCATCCCTTCCTTTCTTCCTTTTAAGAGAAAATATAAATATTTCTACCTGTGTATTCTGGCTTCTTACAAATGAACATGAAGTGGCTAAAGTTGCTGACTTGTGTGCTCTGGTAGTTTATCTTAGGAAATGCCTTAAGAAACAAAAGATGATATTGATTCTTTTCTTTCACAGAATTTCTAGAGTGAGAGAAAATGAATAGAATTTAATATTCACGAAGATTTTATAAGATCAATGATCATGGTAAATTCTTTAAAACTAAACTGGTGAAGTTTCTAAGATTATAGGTTTCCTGTTAAGTAAAAGTACTGACCAAAGGAAAAATGTGTCTCAGCATTTGTTTATCTGATTCATTGCTAACCTTCTCTTTTATCTGTGATACACTTTAATTCCCAGTCTTTTCTTTTTGGATCTCCACTCAGTTCTCAGCAATCCTTTTTGACCTTTCATTTCCTTTGGGAGCACCTCAAATGTTAAGGCTGAGGGCACATTTGACCATGTTGTCTTCTCTACTTATTGGCCAGTGTTGTTTTCTTTTGTGAGGCATGGAGCAGACTGTAAAGATTTAGCACTCATCTGCTGCCTTGTCTCAGACCAACACCTCGCTGCAAATCACCTTACTCTTACATGCCTGCCTTTTCCCAAGATGTGTACTTTAAATCGATTTATAAGTCTTACAACTATTTGTAATTATTATAAATGATCATTTGTTTATTCTCTGGGTAGAGAAATGCATTCAAGACAAAGGCAGTAGCTCTTAAAGCAACAGGAAGGAGGTGATGTGGTAGCTGGATGGGAGAGAGCCAAGTGTGGTTTAGGAAGTTTAGGGAGGTAGAAGAGGGATCAAATTATGTAGGATTTTGTTAGCCACTGTTGTTCATGCCCTGACTATTAATGGAACAGGTCTACTTTGACAGGAAAGATTTTGCAAAGGCAGGCCTCTAATGTAGCGTGTCCAGGAGTGTTCTTCCCTGGATTTGGCTGCTGAGTTTCGAAGCTACCATCTGTTCAGTGGTAGCTAAATTTACTGATTACTTAGTGCCTATAATATTAAAGCTCCTGCAAAGTGGTACTTTTACACTGGTCTGTGCCCCAGCCCGGAGTGTGAGTCTTATACTTACTTATAACAAATCAGCTGCATGCGTACACTAGCATTTATCAGGCCTTACAAAGCATATCATTAGGAAAGCATTTTAAACTACATTGTTTTACTACTAGTATACCATTTTTTAAAAAGTTTTGCTTATTACTATTTTTAACAATTTCAGTCATTTTTGAACCTATAGTTCATTGGCATTGAGTACATTTACATTGCTGTACAGCTGACACTACCATCCAGCTGCAGAGCTTTAGTCATCTTGCAAAGCTGAGACTCTCTGCCCATTGTCCCTCCTCCCACTCCCTGGTAACCACCATGGTACTCCTCTCTATGAATTTGTCCACTCTAGGGGTTCATATTCATGGACTAATGGTATTTGTCCTTTATTTCACCTAATATAGTGCCCTCAAAGTTTATCTGTTTTGAAATAGTTTTCAGATTTTTCTTCATTTTTAAGGATGAATAATAATCCATTGTGTCATATATTATTTTGTTTGTTTATTTTGATGTTTGGTTGTTTCCACCCTTTGATTATTATGAATAAAAAGTGCTTCTATAATCTAAGAGTACAAAATATCTCAGTGAGACCCTGTTTTGAATTCTTTTGGGTATACACCAAGAAGTGGAATTACTGAATCATGTGGAAATTGTGTTGTTAATTTTTAAAAGAACCACTTCTATAACAGTTGTACCATTTTGCATTCCCACCAAAAATACATGGGTTCCCAATTTCTCCGTATTCTCATCAATGCTTGTTACTTTCTGCTTTTTTGATAGTTGCAATTTTAATAGGTATGAGATAGTATCCTTTGGCATATTGACTTATACATGTAATGATTAATGATAGTAAGCATCTTTTAATGTGTTTATATGCCACTAATATATCTTCTTTACATAAATGTCTATGTGAGTCCGTTGTTTATTTTTCAATCTACTTGTTTGTTTTTTGTAATTGAGTTTTACAAGTCCTCTGTTAATCCCTTGTCAGATTGTGATTATCCCTTGTCAGATTGTGATTATCAGATATATTTACCTCCCATGGCTTATCTTTTTACTCTTGGTGGTGTCCTTCATACAAAGATTTTCAGTTTGATTGTTTCAATTTGGTTTTTATTTTTTCCTTTGTCAGGGCCTTTGGTGGCATATACAGGAAGGCATTGTAAAATCCACTATCAAGAAGTTTCCCTATATGTTTTCTTCTGAGAGTTTAAAAATTTATTTTTGATAGGGTTGAACTTTGGAGAGAACCAAGCAAATCCTTGGGCATCAGCATTGTTGGCGGACGAGGGATGGGGAGTCGTCTGAGCAGTGGTGAAGTGATGAGGGGCATTTTCATCAAGCATGTTCTCGAGGACAGTCCAGCCGGGAAAAACGGGACCTTGAAGCCTGGAGACAGGATAGTAGAGGTATCCTTCATGAGCTTTCTGCGTCGGGATCTTCACCTCTGCCACCTGCTTTACCAAAGGGGTTGCCATCTGGGTACTGGTTACTCTACTCAGTGTTAGAGAAAAGTATGTTTGCAGTTAAAATATTTCTTTCCATCCTTCTTTTTCTTTTATTTATATGATGGCACATTGTATATCTCAGTGAAGAAGCTGATGCTTAGTAATATTGCCAACCAGTTTTTAAAACATTTGCCCCATGGTAAAATAATTATATCTGTTTGAAAAAATAAAACAAATTTCTTAGGGAAAATTGAATTGTTTAAAATTATATATAATTTTATGTAGTATATAATATATATCATAATATTCACAATATATATAATGTACATATCATAATTACATTTTCCAATGCAATTTATTTTGAGAAATACTTTATCATTATTTGAGTGTAGAAAAACTTTGTTGGATGAGATTTTATTCCAAGTAAATCTTTATTTTTTATAAAATCCTCAAACATCAAGCCCTTGATTATTGTTTATAAATATTTTCCCCCCAGTGCAGTCAGGGGACTCCTTTCTCAGTGACGCGTGCACTGACCACTGCAGACACTGACTGTTTGCACATGCATGTTCACCTGTGGATGTTATATGTGAGATGGAAGTGTGTAATCAGTTTGTCCCTAATCTCTAATTCAAAACAGAGTTTAATATTCTAAGTAGACTCTTCTTACATGACCTGCTGCATTCCAGGTGGCAGGCCAGGCTCTAGATGACCCACCGTAGATAAGGTGTCTCACCTGCCCAGCAAGGAGGCTGACATGCAAGCTGGTCCTTCAGAGCAGTAGCCAAGGACAGTTCTATTTAAAATGGTACAAAATAGGTACCTGACCCAGATTTTCTGATTTACAGAGTAAACTAAAAGGGACAGTTTCAAACTGAAGACAATTTTATTACTAATAATAGCCATTGTATTTATACAACTGATATTCTAAACCTATATAACTTATGCATTAAAGTGCCATATTGTTTAAATTTTATCAGTTATGACTTTAAAAATGAGGATTTATTTACTTATTACTTTATTAATCGTCTCTGAGAGCCAGAGAAGGAAGAGATTGATATTTGAGAGAAAAGCAAGGGCCCCATCTCTTTTCTCCCCACTGCAATCATTTATAGGGAATAATGACAAGCTGTTTCTCCCTGCTGCATCCTTATCTTTCATTAAATTTTGTATTGGCCCACTTTGAAATAATTCTCTGTGAGTTCCATCTAAATTTTCAATTTTAGGGCTGAGGATTTAGCTCAGTGGTTCTGTTGCCTGCCTTGAAAGCGCAAGGTCCCGAGTTCTGTCTCCACCTGATACCAAAAAAAAAAAAAGAAGGTCCTGAAGTTTTGGGCCAGGGATCTACCTCAGTGGTTTCGCCACCTGCCTCCCAAGCGGAAGGACCCGAGTTGGATCCCCAGTACCAAAAAAAAAAAAGAAAGTAAATTTTCAATTTTAGATCATCATTGAAAAGTTTATTTTATACATTCTTTATTATGGATATTTTTAGCTTAAATAAAAAAATAAAAAGTATTATAATTATTTCAAGAAAACATTGGTCATAGTTTGTCCCAAAATATTAAATGTATTAAGTTAAAATATACCTTTCATTTTGCAAAGAAAGAACATTTCTGAGTTAGGAAGTAGCCACAGGTTAGCGTAATTGGTGCTGACTCGTGCATCATGTGCAGAGGCTTTCCCATTACACGGAACGCCTTGGCCTCTGTACCATGGGACTCTGACCTGTGCCTGTCCTGAGATGATCTGAAAAGGTGTGCAAGTTAGGTGGCCAGAGGTCCACAAAGTAGTACTCTGTTCTGAGTGTAGTGTTCTTTGGACTTGCGCTAAGATATCTAGCATCATGTTAAGTTTTCCCACTAGTGGAATATATGGTAAACACATAGTAGACAGGAATACTGACCTTTGTCTTACAGAAAAACAAAACTTTAAAGCCATTTTTAATGTACACCAAAATAAATTGCTCTGTCATCTGTGTGTCAACGTGAGGGAGATTTTCAACTAAAGTAGTAGTTCTTTGTGATTCTTGAAAGATGATAATGTTCTGTGCCAACATCTGATAATTGACTTTCTTTTCCAGAATTGTGTCCACTCTGAGCTTCCTTGGTAATTGGGAACAATAAAATGGCAAAATAATCTACAGTTTTCTGGCAAGATTAGCATTTGGCCTTTTAAACTCTTTTCTTCCTTGTTCATGTAGTCTATAAGCGAACCAATCATCACCTAAACAGTTGATCATCATTAAAAAAATTACAAAATAACTTTTACTTTCAAACTATTTGTATGAGAATTACTAACAGATGAGCACAATATCTTGGCTTCCAGCTCGTGTCATGTCTATTGCAAAGATATTTTACAAAACTAGCTTTACTGTAATCTGATTGGTTTGGACATCAGAATTTTGTTTTTAACCTGAAGTTTCCTAGTATAGAAATATATAAAGCATCACTTACCTCCTCCCAAACTACTCTGTAATGAAGTAGAAGAAAATCAATGCAGTGACTTTCATGAAGACAGTGCTGCTAGTCCCTTTTAATTTTTATGTTTTAGTCCCTTTTATTATCTCTTTATTGATGCTGATTTATTAATTTAAAGGAACAACTCAGCAATGTAAGGAATGCAGAAGCAGAATGCCATCATTCCAGCTGATTACTATTTCAGAAATCTGTGTCCAAAAGAAGTCTACTGGTCAGATGAAAAGTTTCACAGCCTTAAAAGTAGTCTCAGTTATTGGAGATACTGAAGCAAATTTCTCAGGAGCCTAATGGAGGATCTTCAGAACCCCAGATCCATAAATTGTTCTTTTATTCTGTAGCTTCTTGAATGTTAAGCTGAGGCCTTCCATTGCAGGTGGATGGAATGGACCTCAGAGATGCAAGCCATGAACAAGCTGTGGAAGCCATTCGGAAAGCAGGCAACCCAGTAGTCTTTATGGTACAGAGCACTATAAACAGACCAAGGGTAAGCAAACATAAAGGGCGAGGTAGGCATATCCAAACAGTGCTCAACTTGGAGTCTCATTCAGCAAGGGCCAAGTTCTCTGTATGAGCAGATAATGGATTCATGAAGTCTCAAAAGACTTATTAAGATTTTTTGCCCTTTTAAACATTGAGTTATTTGGAAATCCCCTTCACCATGTTTAATAGTCTTAAAGTCTGTTGAAAATACATAGAAGTAGGATTTATTTATGATCATAAGTTTCTAGATGGTTAATTACTCATATTCATTTATAGTCACAAAATATACAAATTGTTGAAAGGCATGTGGCATAGTCATTCAGGTTAAGTCTGTGATTTCTGTAGAGCCCCTTGGAAGCCAGAAGGATTGCATTTCCTTTAAATTTATTCCCCAGACAGAATCTGCTATCTGATGTATTTGTGCATCCCACTGAGCAGAGTTTTACAGGGTGGATTTTGTTTATTACTAGTGATTTTATAATTGCTGTTACCAGCTGTAATCACTATATAGTTCATCACCATATAGCTCCTGGTGGACAGAAACCTACTAATCATCTTACCCTCTCATCAAAGGCAAAATCCTTTGAAAATATTTTAGAGAATACAAGCACATGTAGTGAACATTGCTGATGAAGAATTCAAATAAGGCTTCATGGATTTAATATGTCCTAATGATGGTGAAGGTGAAAATTATCAGGGTTTAAAATTCTTTTTTTCCCCTATTCTGTATGCCTCAAAAAAAATTTCACATGCAGGAGTTACTAAATATATTTTTGCATAACAAAATTCTTGAAAAACATGGATGGTGCCTCAAAAGCTTTCCTACTATTTCAAGAGTTTCTTAGCTTCCTGAAGCTCTTAGTTTCTACTTGTGGATTTAGCAATCTCTGTTCTACTAATTCTCTTTGAATTACCTGCTTATCTTTAAGGTTGGTTGTCTTTAAAAGAAAAATGTCAACATATATGAGGGTAGTTAAAGGTATCATCTAAAACTTAATATAATTTTATGTATAAAATACTTTGAATTTAACTTATAAAATTGAGATAATGCTGAAATGATGAAACATCTGTGGATGAGATTAGCAAAAGTAATATCAATCTTCTATGTCATGGAACACAAAGTAACCATATTTATTTCATTGGTCCTTCCTTTTGTTCTTAAGACAGGTGTAACTCTGGTCTTCATTCCTTTAAGGAATGAATTTAGTAGTTCTTAAGCAGTTTTCTTCACATCTGCAGGTTTTAATCATTCGGTTGTTTATTGTTAGGTAATAATTATCCATTCAGATAGAAAATCTGCCAAATGGTAGGGTTGTATCATGCTGCATTCTTTACAAATCCATTCAATTTGTTTAAATAACTACAAATCCTTTTACATTTGTTTCCATTTGTTGTATCAAACACAGACACAGCATGATAATGTAGCTAAATTAATGTTTAAGTTAAAGCTTTTATTCTGTGGGTGGGTGAGTTCTATTCCTTTTTTGTTGTATTTTTAATTTCCACCTTTTACATCATTTGGGAGAATATTATAATCGATGAATAACAGTTCTTAATATTACTTTAAAAAGTTAAACTACAAACATTTCTTTCAATGGCCATCACATTTTCTAATGAGCCTAGAAAGATATTGTCTAATACACCTGCAAAATATTACTATTTTATTATATGAGGTATAATAACACCTAATTTTGAAGCAATTATCCCAGGATAAATTTTGGTTGAAGTGACATGTTTAGTCACGTTTTGTACATTTTGTTTTGGGAAATAATTAATTTTTCATTTAAAATGAAATATACCTTGTTTCCAGGGATTTACCTCCCTGTGGAAATAATCATGTCTGTAGTAATATAAAGCAAAATAAGAAAAATCACAAATACAAATCTTAGTGGTGAATGTTTTGTTTGTGAATGGAGGATAAGGCTTCCAGGGAATCTTATGTGTAGGCTGATGAGCTGACCCTTCTTGTTGGCCCTTAGGCTGTTCATGGGTCAGAACCTCCCAGCGGGTCCTGATCGCTCTGCCTCAGTGTGGCTCCTTAGGAGTTAGTCTGGCCTCACTGACTGAAGGACGAGCCCCACTGATACCATTAACGTGGGCCAGGGAAAGTTTTCTTCTTCCCTGAATGTCCTCTTAGTTAATAATGTTTCTGCTTTTATCAGCCACTGAGAATATAGACAACTTTGTCACTGATTTTTTTTTTTTAGCAAAAAGTTGTATTTCTATCTTTTCCCAAGAATAGAGTGACCTACTGTTTCTTCTGCTGTGCTCATCCTGTCACTTTACATTTGCCATCAGGGCCAAATTCTAATCCTATAAGATCTGCAAATTTTAACAACAACAAAAAAAAGCAACCAAAAATTACAGATCTCTTTATTCTATTTCTTACCATCATGATTTTGTTTTCTGTTGGGCTACATAATTATAAAGGACACTTGAAGCTGAAAAATACTATGTGTGAAGATTGGAAATAGTCTCTACCCTCAGTACATGGAATTATTTTCTTTAGGATATGGTTTATCTCTGCCCTGTTATTGCTTCCATTTTAATAAATGGTCATGTTCCTTGGCATTTGTGATGTTCTCTTTTGTAAACCAGGAGTTGACATTTTAAACTGATTTGGAGGGAGAAAGTCGAGATGGGCAGAAATGTCATTGTGCCCATATCTTTCTCCCTGTCTTCCCTCTGTAGGAAAAACGTTGCAAGAAGAGCAGATTGAAAGGGTTATGTAGCATACGCTTTGGTATAGGCGCTCGAGGACACAGTCTTCCCAGGGTGTTCTTCCACAAGGAGTGGGGTCACGTGACAACCTCTCTACACGCCATGCCTGCCAGTGGGGCTTTTTTTATAGACAGAAGTAACACAAACATTTAATTGGAGCCAAAATGAATTTTAAATGTCTACAGTTTCCCCTGAAAGATACAGTCAATAAAAGAAAAAGATAGCGGGTATGAAAAAAGGAGAAGAATTTATTGTGCTGAGGAAATTAATTTTTTTTTAACTATGAGAATGCTAAATTCTATCTGGCAAGCAACCTGCCTTTAATATGTATATTCAGCTCTAACAGTCCTGGCTCAGACAAATCACAAAATCTATGTGAAACACTCTAAAGCGGGTCTTCAAATATTGTTCAAAGCCCATAAATTACCAAATAATATGGGAAATTTTATAGGAATTTTGTTTTAAAATATGAATCTTTATGTTCCTACCTTCACAGAAAGAGAATACCACTATAGACTGGTGGTTCATTTCTCCATGCTTTTAAATTTATTGCTATGAAGCAGCCTTAATATCTAGTCAAAATTTGAAAAGTTTCCTTAGAGGAAAACAAAATAAAGGAATAATGAAAGTTACTCATGAGCTTGCAGACAAATGTTCAGTATGCATTCTGGAATATATAGACTATTTTAAAATAATACAATTACCTTTTAAATATAAATAAAAGAAATTTGAGAGTTTTAATTTTGAAATGTGTTTGTTGATATTCATAAAGTGTAAATTAATATATAAAGTAGATAAATATATATATATGTCTGTCTGTGATAGAAAAGCCATTCAGTGAAAATAACTTTGAGGTCAGTTTGACATTCTAGTTGTTATATTGCTTGTGGACTGATTTCTACTCCGGTATCAGTTTAGGACATAACAGGCAAACCTTCAGCACAAACTTATGATGATGCCATTAATTACTAGATATATAGAATCTAGTTTCACACAGACAGTTCTTTAAACCAGTAAGTATTTTGTTATAAAAATTGAGTTGTTTTAAGTACATTTCTTTTGCGCTTAGCGCCTCTTATGTTTCCTTTTAGAAATCCCCTTTGCCTTCCTTGCCGCACAACCTTTACCCTAAGTACAACTTCAGCAGCACTAACCCATTTGCTGACTCTCTCCAGTTCACCGCTGACAAGGTTGGATGATGCCCATTGTCTTGCCATTGCCTTTTGCAAATGTTTCGTTCTGTTTTACTACTGTGCTTTGTCCCAGTTCATTGTTTGCTACATTTGGGCAGGAAAAAAATCAAAACTAAAAAATAACAGTGTGTTTGGAGTGGGCATGTGAATTTTCTGTGAGAAATTATCTTTATGGCTGAAACTAAATAGTCTTTTCTGAAAAGGAAGGGAGTAACCTGAGTCTAGTGCCTTTCCTGAATTTTATTGAGATTTAAATTTTCTGATACCCAGATTTTTGCTAATTCCCAAGTAAATGAACTGCTTTTACATATATTTTCTTTAAAACCTTGTATTGGTTAAAACCTTTCAGACTTTACAAGATGGCCATAGAAGCTCTTTCAATTGTTCCATAAATCATTGTATATGTGTACTCACATTAGTCTGTTGAATATTCATTAAGTGTACCTGTGTAAATGCCTGAGTCAGGAAGTTTAACTGTTTCCAGGCTTGTAAGTCTATACTTGGATAGTCTCATATGCTGATAAATTATAAACACCGAACAGAAATTTACAAGAACTTATATACCATAATTTGATTATGGAAAGAAAGAAAGCTGTCAACAATTTCTTTTAGAAAACATTTTATGAATATTCATCACATTTTCTTATTATTGTAACATAGATAAGCAAAGATGCCATTTCTGAAGGAATATGTTTTTTATTACTGTAGGAATTATAGAATTCAAGTAGAATTATCTTCCACTGTTCCCCAACTAACCCTTTTGCTCCCACACCATTTAAGGTTTGTCTTCAATGTGAAATTTTTCTGAGTGGGTTAAAATGTGTTCTATGTGTATGTTATACTTAATGTATACATATGTCATGGAATGATTTCAAGCGCACTTTGGATTTTTGCCAAAAAAAGGCTAAATGATCTTTGTTAAAGACTTACTTTTTCTTTAAGAAATTTTAGAGAGTGTTAATAGCAAGCCAATTAGATCTTGAAAAAATGAGGGTACCAGTAATGGTAAAATAGAAAACCTAATTGTCCCTCAAGTAAATACAGACTAATACTAGTTTTGTGATGAATGGACTATGTTAGGACACCATTTCAGTTTGTCACCAGTATGAAAATGGTATGCCTAATATCTCGAATACCTTTTAAAATAATAAAGTTTTGTTTCTTTGTTCTTAAGGAAAGTAACAGTCCAAAACTTACACAGCAAAATTTGTAAAATGTGTATCCACAGATTTGTTAAAATTAATAGAGGTTTAATTTAGAGTTTGTTACACTTTTAAAAAATGAAATGGAGTTAATTCAGTCTTGCTAAATAACATTTTCTATTGTTACAGAAAATTAAGTTTTCTTAAATCTGAAGTAGATCTGTTATTATATTCTTAATCTTGATAAGATCAAATGAGGTTTTGTATGTTTGTTCACTTTTATTTGTGCATTATTAATGAGAGAGATTTAAGGAACCACATTTAGGAAGATAATTGATATTTCATTTGCACTAGGAACTTTCATCTGCTTGGCCAGTGACATGTAAACTCAACATTTTAGTATAGCAAATTCTGTAATCTAAGAAGCGATTGCCCTGCAGTCTGTCAGCCGGGTCTGCCAGATAATTAAGTGCTTTCTCAGTCATCAAAGAAAGATCACATTCATGTCATATTGTTTTAATATTGATATATTTTGTGGTATTCTGATTTTTGGCACCAAACAATGATTCCTAAGTATTTGTACATGGGTATCATCCAGTGTATTTGTATCATTAGATGTAGTGTTTTATTTAAATCACAAGTTAGGTGAGATGTTTTTTATTCAGAAAAAAGTAAAACAAAGAATAGAAAAATATAGGTTAAAAGCATCAGGAAAAGCTTCATACAAGGGCTGATACATCAGTGGGTGTCCTGATCCTTGAATCATGTGCTATCTTACTGTGGAAATCAGAGGAGACAGTGTGGTATAATGCAAAGTGCACCTATGGGATTAAGAGTTAAGCAAAAAGAAGCCTAGTACCACTGGGTGATTTTTGAATGAAATAGTTTTCTTCTTGTGGCCTCAGCTTCAAAGAGTTTATTCATGTGCAGAATTCACAGGCTCAGTGACTTAAAGAGCTTTCAAACACATTCTGTTTGATAATAGCTAATATAAGAACTTGTGAATGCCAGATTCATTTTTTAAAAATAGGACCTATGGTCCCAAGTGACAGTGAGTATCCCACATGTTGGTTTTGTATGTGCATTCACTTGTGTTTTCTCACTTCCCTGGTGAATGACTTAGGCAGAGAAAGGCAGTGTTGCCCCTTAGAAACACACCCGTTCAGCTGGGAGTCTGTGTGCTTTGTGCTCACAGACTGACCCCTGCTAGCCAAGTCTGCGTGTGGAGTGCTCTTTCTTTTGCATGGATTTGTTGAGAATCATTTGGGAGAGGATTCAGGTAGCAATAAAGGTTTCTTTACATATAGATTCACTAATGAGTTTTGAAGGACAATCTCCTTGTTAGGAGGACAATCTCCATTGCTTCCTCCTCTGTAGTCTCTTCCTCCTGCTCCTCCTCCTCCTCCTCTTTCTCCTCCTTGCCCTCCTCCTTTTTCTTCATCCCTTCTTTGTTTTGTTTCTTGACAGACTTTTCTAGACCCCTGAATCTTGCACATATCCCTCAGTATTTATACATCTTGAATAAGAATCTTTTTCCAACAGGGGAAGTTTTAACACTTTTCTATCTTAGATCCTTTAAGCTTTAAAATTGAATTATTCATTGGCATAATAGCACATAAGACCTTAATAAAGTGTGTTCTGGTGCTATTTTGTATATTTAAACTTTACCTGAATCCTACCTACCATTTCATGTGTGCATATATGAGCTTTCCGTGGTTTGGTAGATATTTTAAAGCCAGTTTTTGTTTTTTACATTGTTCTGTTGGATTTCTTTTCCTTATGTTTTGCTCCTTAGACTGCACAGACCCACGGCATTCTTCTTGTTCCCCCAGGCACCCAGCCACTCAGAGCCAGAGTCAGAGAAGGCTCCAGTGTGTGATGTTCTTCGGCCCTCTTCCCCAGCATTTGCAGAAATGGGCAGTGATCATGCACAGACATCTGCAGGCATGATCTCAGAGGATGTGGACAAAGAGGATGAGTTTGGTTACAGCTGGAGTAAGTTCTTTCTGTGATGCATTTAATCACAAGCAGCCTTAAAATAGCTCTGAGGTTCTCAAAGCATATGTCTCGTATGAATAGTCTGTTTCAGCTTCAAAGACACATGCTGCCATTTTGT
Organism: Heterocephalus glaber; assembly: GCF_053883595.1. Lineage (NCBI taxonomy): Eukaryota > Metazoa > Chordata > Mammalia > Rodentia > Bathyergidae > Heterocephalus > Heterocephalus glaber. The sequence goes on from NW_028258317.1 coordinate 38,798,338, forward strand.
GTGGGGAAAATACTGTTTGTTTTAGTTGAATACAACATACATTCCTGAGGCATAAAATCATAGTTTTCCTTTCCTTTAAAACTGCACTGCTATTAAACTGCTTTGCTTCTTGCATGAGAATTGAAGAGGACAAAGTATTTTCTCAGTGCACAGAATCAGCTGTCTGTAGTCTGGATATCTAGGCCTCAGATTTCTCAATAAAATCTAGTAGCTGTTGATATTACCCTGAAACTTCTGATATGTCTGTACTAGTACTGTGACATAGTATAGTGGTTGAAATGAAAACTTTGGCCATTTGTTAAATTTTTTAACAACTTCCAAGTTTTAATCCAGTGGTTATCTCTTTCTAAAAATACTGTTCTTCCCCTGGTTTGCTAACATTAGATTGGATAATGTCTGAGGAGTACTAAGCACAAAGCTTGATGTACAAGAATCATTCACAAGCAGCTAATAAGATCCATGGGGTATCTCTGTTTCTAAGGAAAAAGACTATTTTATAGGGAAAGATTAAATACTTAGCCAAAACTTATAAATGTGTCATTATGTTAAAAAGTTTCCTTTAAAAATCTAATTATTTTCTTTAAGAAAACTATAGTGCATTTAGAAAGAACAGAATGTAAAAGTGGTGCTGTTAGATTCTAGGAGTCAAGAGAACAGTTTATTTCATGTAGTTAAGAATCAGTGTAAATGCAGACCATTAGCCATATAGCAATTTTCTAAGACATGATTTGTAAAGTTGGTAGTTTTTATTTTGTCTGATATCAATGCCATTAGAATATCTTGCTGATCTAATCAAGGTGATGAGAATATACTGAGAGGGCAATGTGATCCAGAGTTTTGGTTGCCATCATCCAGCCGCTCTGTGACTGTATGGCCTAGAGCAGTGTCTTAGTGTCTGCAGTGCTCCGGTCAGCTAGCTCTGCAGGCCTGGACTTGGGCCACCTCCTCACAGCCAGCAGTCAGTGGTCCTGCCAGGTGCTCACCCCTGTGGGCATTGGAGCAGATCCTGGTGTGGCTTCTGAGGCAAAAAGGGGTACATCACAAACTCGCCTCTTGAGACTATGGAGGGGGAGAGAAATGGTCTCATCTAGTCAGGACATGGACCTCAGAGCTATAGCGGTCACATCTATGCATCCTGGCCTAATGGTTGTGTGCATAAGAAAACTCAGTCCCTTCATTCTGAATGTGTGAACCAGGTGACTCCCACCATGAGATAATCTACAGTGTACATTTGACATGGGAGAGGAGCTCCTGCCCATCAGAGAACACAAGTGTTATGCATGCTTTATTTGTTGTGCTCTACAAATGATAAAATTAATTTCTGGTTCAGTTGTAGTCTTTTGAGAGTTTGTAAATGTGAATAATCACGTCTCTTGGGCCTGATTATGCCAAGGTGAACTTATTAATCAGAAACTGTGCCCTCCCACCCTTGATACAAAGAAATTCCTCAAAGTTTGAGAATTCTGAGAAACCAGTCCTGATGCCGAGGCAGCCAGTCTGTTTTCCTTTTAGCTGCCAAAAATTACATTTTGGTCCAAATAATGCCTTTTTGAGATAAAACCAAGTAGCCTAGCATGTCAAAGTGTATTTGGCTGTGAACTAGCTTTTAATGCATATGGTATTGTCGTTATTTTTGTGTGTAGAAAATATCAGGGAGCGTTATGGAACCCTGACAGGCAAGCTCCATATGATTGAACTAGAGAAAGGGCATAGTGGTCTGGGCCTAAGTCTTGCTGGGAACAAAGACCGAACCCGAATGAGTGTCTTTATAGTGGGAATTGATCCAAACGGAGCAGCGGGAAGAGATGGTCGACTGCAGATCGCGGATGAGCTTCTAGAGGTAAATTCTTATGGACGGCTTTGAATCTTTTCTTGCCATATCAGAACAGTGGAATCTCCAGAATCTAGAAAATACCCAGACCTCATATGTTGACTGAGAAAACTGTCACTGGCCTAATAGAATAGATGCAATGCAGCAAATTTGGCTCTAAACCAAATCTCTGTGTTCCCATTAACTTCCATTCAAAGGTCATGACTGTGTAGCACCAGAAACAATTTTTGCTCCAAGACAGTAATAAAAATCACACTTGAAAAACATTTTTGAGCTGCATTTTTATTAGTTTTTGAACAGTGAAATGACTTGCCATTCCCCAGGTGTGAGGTCAGCCCCAGGGGCATTCCGGAGGTGGACTCCCTGTGGGGTGCGCTGGGGGTGAGGCAGGGCTGTGGGGCTGAGTAACAAGTGAAGTAACTCAGCTGCCAAACACAATTAATTTGTGAACTAAACTTGATAGCCCTGAGAATTTATTTGTTCGTGCTGTTTGTCCTTGTGGCCTGTAAGCAGCATCTGTATCTTCAGATTGCATTTACACTGATTTTCCCTGTAGGCTACGCAGACTCTGACAACAGTGGCTGAGTGACTGGAAGACTTAACTGGCAGTTTGTGCGGCTGCTGTGTGGCTTAGGCAGGGCCTGCTGCCTATATTTGCAGTATCCCTAGCACTGCTTCTTCTAGGGGAGAAGGGGCTATTACAAGCCTTGAGTCTTGAGACAACTGGGAAAGGCGAGAGTACTTCCAGGACGGTCTCTGTGGGCCACATAGCCGTTGCTCTATAAAGCAGGTGGGAATCAGTGCCTTTGAGCAGGTTTGCTGTCCGCTTCTTGCAGTTGATGCAGATGATGCCTTCTCCAGCGTCACTGTAATATGGGCTTTGTGCACATCAAAGATCAGGCTTGTGTCCTAGTGAGGAAAACACAGAATATTTTAAAGAAGAGAAAAAGTTTGATTAGCTGGGTAGGATAATAAAAATTTATGGAATTAAAATTTGGAGCTTAACCAGTGATACTTAATTTTCACAGATCAATGGTCAAATTTTATATGGAAGAAGTCATCAAAATGCCTCATCAATTATTAAATGTGCCCCTTCAAAAGTAAAAATAATTTTTATCAGGTGAGAATGTTCTTCTACTGGTTTACCAAATACTTTTTGTTAACATTCAGACTCTAGTTCTTTTGAACAAAAATAAAATATTTGTGTTTATATGTGAGTGTTGTAGTTCCAAGTCTTTAGAGTTAGAGGATTTTTCCTAATATTTTGACTCTTCAGGTAAGAGTATGGAAATAATATTTTGGGTTGATGCTCTTTTTTTGCTTTTAGAAATAAAGACGCATTGAGTCAGATGGCTGTATGTCCCGGAAATACGGTAGAATCTTTGCTTTCCTCAGACAATCTTCAGAATAAGAAGGTATTTGTTACATTTCTCTGGGAAAATAGGATCAATATACCCCTTATAAATTCAGTTAACAATTATAGGCCACTTACAGGGATAGCAAAGATAAATGACTTATTGCTTCATTGCTAAGAGTTTAGAGCGTAGTAAAGATGACACTCGTGAAAATAAAAAACACCACTTGTGTGAAGGCTACTGTTAAGTCTGCATAGGCCGTAGTGAGAGTAGGAAAGGAATTATCAGTGCTTCCTGTGGAGAAGGAGTGAGAATAGACTAAAATTAGTAAATAAAACAGGATATACAAGACTTCCAGTTTTCTGTTGTGATTACCAAAATAGAAAATAGGAGCAAATGTCACAAAAGTATACTACATTCTTACTGAGGCAGTTTAAGAATGAAATGTCTGTCTGGAAGCCTGGTAAAAATACACATTGGGACATTTGGTCTAAAGTTACAGATCAGTTCTCATAGAGACTTTCCGCTTACTGGTCATGGAGTTGAAGCACGGCCCACAGAGAGCATTTAGGGAGAAGAAGGGTTCTGCCTTCTCCTGTAATATGGGTGGTGAGGAGGAGGGCTAAAGAGAGGTCAGGGAGAAGGAGAAGGAAGCAGGTTATATCGCATTTAAGGAGAGATGTTTCAAAAGGTTGTGTTCCACAGCCTCAGAGGCCACGGAGATGTCCAATGAGAGGACAATGGAGGAGATTCCCTGGATGGTCAACTAGCAGATTATTGGGAAAGCAGATAACGTATATGAAATTAAGGAGTAATACCACTTTTGGTGGTAGTTTTGATTTTGAAAAGCTTTGGATACATGTGTAAGATGGATAAAAGAGCTGGGTGTGGTGGCACATGCTTATAATCCAAGCACTGGGAAGCTGAGGCAGGAAGATGATAAATGAGATCCTACTCTGGACAATTTAGCAACTTAGCAAAACCCTAAAATTTAAATTAAAATTTCAAATAAATAAATTGTACTAGTTACCTTTCCCATAACTGAGACACAATACCACACACCCACAGCTTAAAGGAGAAGAGATTTAATTTGGCTCACAGTTAGGGATTCAGTTAATGATTTCCTGGTTCCAAGGTAGAAGCATCATGGTGGAAGGATGTAGCAAGCAAAGTTGCTCCACTCATCATGGCCAGGAAGTAGAGCACAGGGAAACAGAGACTCAGAGAGGAAAGGAAAAGGCCTCAGATAGAGACCCCGAAGCTGAGTCTCTGAAAACACCACCCAGATCTGTGCTTCACTCGTGCTGTCCCACAGGTGGATCTTGAAGCCCATCACATTGACCATCCACCTTCATGGTCACATGAAGTAAAAAGGGAGGGGAAGTAGCTCAGTGCAGAGTCCCTGAGGACCATGCATAAATGAATGAGAATATAATTCTCATAAATTCCATAGCATATTAAAGCAGTAACACTGAATTGCACTATATGAGATAATTTCGATTATGTGGGCTTTATAATTAAGCAAACAAGAATACTAACACTACATTATCCTTTTTGCCATTTCTTTTCTTCTGTCAGGTGGAACCCAGTATTCCTGCTTCTGATCCAGTTGCAGACCTCAGTTCACTTAAAAATGTGCGGCATCTGGAGCTTCCCAAGGTAAGTGTGTTTGGAGAGGGGACTGAGTGGTGGGCATACCTCACACCCATGCTCCCGCTCACTTCTTCTCAGGTGTGTGGTCTGCACACCAGCAGCATCAGTCTCACCCAAGCCCTGCTAGAACAGCAGACCCTTGCCGCTGAGACCCACCCACTGAAGGGAAGCTTCTGGGGTGGGCCTAGTAGGTGGAGTTTTAGTAAGTCTTTCTGGTGATTTAATGCACAGTAAAATTTGAGAACCAGCTAATTGCTACTTAGCAGGAGCCCAGCTTTCTGTGCATTTGTGATTATTTCAGGGTGTGAAATTCACCATCTTGCCTTTGATTCATTTATGGGGACCTGCTAGGGAAGAAATAAAATAAGAAATAGGAAATGCAGTCTTGTCTCTCATAAAACTAAAAGCTCAGATAGCTAGAAGTCTCACTGATAGACAATCAGTGAGGTATTTGCTTTGAGAAACTCTAAACCTTAGATTCAAATGACTTATTTGAAGAGGTGGCTTGCTGAACAGAAACTTCCACCTGCTTTCAGGTGTTCAGGCCGGGCCAGGAGGCAGTGAAATCTGTGCCGTGCTGGGGAGGAAAGGAGGAGAGAAGGTAGTGGGGTGGGAAGAGGAGGATGTTTATGAGAATGCTGAGGACAGAAGTGTGTGGTCAGCACCCTGCCGTGTGCAGGGAGAGACGGACCCCAGAGTGTTCTGTCTATGTGGAATCTCTCTTCATACATACATAGTCACATGCTGCACAATCTTCTTTACTTCAGTTTCCTCCCCTTTCAATTAAAGATCATAATAGCCGCCTCCATCCCAAGCTCCTAGGGCAGAGAAGCTCAGCCACTGCCAGCACCCGGAAGGAGGCTCCCCCGCCGCCATCACAAGCTCCTAGGGCAGAGAAGGTGAGCCACGCGGGCACCAGAAGCACGCCCACCCCTCCATGGAAAAGAGAAGACATGTAAACAAGTCTCAAAAACAGACTTCCAGATCAACTGCAGCAACCTCAAAGGGAAAAGGGATGGAACAGTCTGTTACTCAAGCACCCGGACTCTCTGAACTGGCAACAAAAGAGGATCTGGAAAAAATGAAATCAGAAATAATTACTCAGATAATAGCAAAGATTTTGCTCATGGTGCGAGACATGATTAATAAATCTAGAGAGGACAGATAAAGAAATAGAGGATCTGAGGAACATGATGGAATCCCAACATAGGAAACTAATGGAATCCATAAAACAAATGCAAACAGATTTCCAAGAGATTAAAAACTCCATTGAAAGTCTGTGCAGCAGAATGAACTAATATGAGGATAGAATTTCACATATAGAAGAAAAGATTGCAATTAATGACCAGGAAAAGAAAAATTGCTTGAAAATTGTAAAGGAACATGAGAAATCAATCCAGCAGCAGCTAGACGATGCAAAGAAGAATAACATAAGACTAATTGGAGTCAATGAAGAAAGAGGAGAGAGTGCAGATGACATAAAAAAAACTGTTCACAGAAGTGATGGCAGAAAACTTCCCAAGGAGGGGAAAAGAACTTGACATACAGATAAGTGAGGCATATAGGACTCCAGCTAGCCTTAAACAAAAAAAATCAACACATAGGCATATAATAGTTAGGATTCCAGAAATCCAACAGAAGAACAAAGTTCTACAAGCAGTCAGAGAAAAGAAACAAATCACATACAAAGGAAAGCCCATCAGAATCACAGCAGACTTCTCAATGCAAACCCTCAAGGCAAGAAGAGCTTGGAGTGATGTATTTCAAGCCCTAAAGGAAAACAGCCTCCAACCCAGATTGATGGACCCTGCAAAACTATCTTTCAAAATTGATGGAGAAATAAGATAATTTCATGATAAAGAGCACCGCAGGAACTTCATGAATACCAAACTGGCACTCCAAAAACTTTTAGACAATAGCCTAGGAAAAGACAGTGAGGATCACAACCCCAGGAAACCCAGCAGAATGAATCCATTGGGCATGACAAATTAAATGCAAAGGGGGAGAATCCAACAAAAAGAAAAAGTCATGACAAGGCTTTTAAAACTTTTAACTTCATCTCACTAATGAGGGTATAATTCAGTCTTATTATTGTACTGATTAGTATTTTTCTGATTCTGGAGTTGCACACCATTCCTTGTGCTATACTGGCTATTTATCATCTTCTTATGTCTACTTTTTAATTGGGTTGTCTATTAATGAGCTCTAAGAATTCTATATATATTCTGGTCATAGGTTATATGCATTGTAAATATGGTCTGTTTAAGGATTACTTTTCATTTTAATGATGTCATTTAGAGTTCTAAATTTTGGTGAAATCTCATTTATCAATTTTTTCTTTTATACATCATGTTTTTTGTATCCTAGGTAGTTCTTGCCTACCCTGAATTCATAAATATTTTCCCTTATAATTTCTTCTTAAAGTTTTATACTTTTAGCCTTTCTTATTTAGATCCATATATCCCTTCAAGTTATTTTCATGTATGGAAAAAAAAGGTTGTGGTTAATTTTTTATATATGGATACCAGATGTTCTAGTGCCATTTGCTGAAGACACCATCTCTTCTTCAGCTCTTGAATGAGTTTATATTCTATAAAATCCTAATGTTAAATAATCTTTCAAAACTCAGTGGACCATATATGTGTGGTTCTATTTCTAGATTCTCTGTTTTATTCCAATGATCTATGTCTTTCCTTACACCAACACTGCCTTGATTACTGTAGCTTTAGAAGAAGTCTTAAAATTAGGTACTAAACATCTTCCAACACTGTTTTTGTTTTTGTTTTTGTTTTTAACTTTTCTAAGTCCTTTGTACTCCTACATAACTTTAAATTTCAATATCCAATTCTTCATTTATAGCAAGTATACACAGACCTGAATTTTTATATATACCTTGTGTTTTCTAATCCTGCTAAATTCAAGTACAAGTTCTAGGGGCTCCTAGAGATTTCTTAGTATTTTCTCTGTAGGTGATCCTTTCATCTACATATAAAGATTTTGCTTCTGCCATGCCAATCCTATCCTAGTTGTGTCATTTTATTGCCAGACTATTTTGGTGGGGCCTAGGTTTCAAAGTTTAATGGACAGATAAAGAGTAAGCATATCTGCCCTGTTCCCCACCTTAAGGAGAAAGCATTGTATCTTCTCCATTCATAGAAGGCGTTCTTGCTGGAAGTATGGAGTGCATGTCTTTAATCTGTTGAGAAGGTTCTGTTCTTCTTCTAGTCTCCTGATAGCTTTTACCATGAACAGCTGTAGAATTTAGTCCAATACTTTTTCTCCAACTAGTGACAGGATCATATGGCTTTTTCCTTTCCTCTGTTAAAATGATGACTTTTGGGGGTGGATCTTCCAATGCTGAACCAACACTGCCATCCCTATAACAAAACCACTTTCTACATCCTGCCAGATCTGACTTCTAATAGTTTATTTTGTTAAACAAATTTCTATCTATGTTCATACTTTTTTCTTCTATTATCTTTATCCAGTTTTAGGATTAACACAATGTTGAGTTCCTAAAATGAGGGGAGAAGTGTTCCTTCTTTTTTCTGCTTTAAATGTTTGATATAATTTATCAGTTAAAATGTTTATGAGCCTGCTGTTGTCACATAGGTAGGTTTTCAAGCTAGGAATATACTTTCTTTAATAGTTGCTATTCAAATTTTATATTTCCTCCAGAGTTAGTTTCATTAATTTGTCTTCCAAGGTACTTCTTACAAATTGGCAAATTTATTTCAAAACAGATTTTTGTAATATGCTTTCTATATCCTTTTAAATCCTGTAAAATCTGTGGTAATGTCTCCTAGATCTTGATATTGTAATTTAAAAAATGTATAGTTGATATTGTGTAACAGGAAGAAAAGGTCTAAAGGTGCAGGAGAAGTGGGAGGGACAGGGGAAAGGATAAAAGGGAAAAGAAAAACTATGAGAAAAGGAAAAAAATGGAAACAAAGTCTTCGCAAATAGGGAAGAGTGGAGGGCATGAAGGGAGGGCAGGGGAAGGGGAAAAATAAAAGAACCAAGGTACTCATGTAATGGTACAAGATCCCAATGATGAATGTAACTGTATTTTATACCTAAAATGTACCAATAAACTTAATGGGGAAAAAAAAGATCATAATAGTACATATGTCAGAAAATTGCAAAGATTAAATGAGTTGCTTATAAAATAGCATAATTACTGGCAGATTTATTTCTCTTTACAGTACAAAAGTGGGTTACTGTAATGCTAGGCATCTACGGGAAATTTTTATTATGTGCTGTTTTGTAATAGAGAAAAAAAGAACAGATGTCATTAAAGCCTTTGCCTCTTCTCCCTAGCAGTCCATACACTTTCATTAGAATTCCTTATTCTGCTGCCATTAAAGAGCAACATGAGGGGCCCGGGGATGTAGCTCAGTGGCACTGCGCCTGCCTAGCAAGTGCAAGGTCCTGAGTTCAATCCCCGGCACAGAAAAAAAAAGACACGAAGTATGACCCAAAATCTGGTCAGTGCTCCTGCCAAGTGCCATCTAACAGAAAGGCAGGCTCATAAAAACACTGTGATGTGTTCTTATCCACCTTATCCATTGCATTTGGCTCTGTGCGACTTCCTGCTCTTCTCAAAGTCAAACTGTCCATGAAAGTTCGACATTTTGAATCAGTTCGGGACATCTAGACAGTCCAGCTACCGATGCTTATGAGTGGACAGGAAGGTTGAATGAATGTGTCCAAACTGAAGGGGCGTATTTTGAGAAGGATTAGTGGGAAGTCTTTTACCCTAATAAATATTTTAATTTAAATTTTTTAATTTAATTTATTTTTTGTCACATCTCATACATTTTTTTCTCTCTCCGAAATGGGGGTAAAAATAACACTTACCCTGTAGTCTTATAGTGAGAAGTATCTATTATGAAAATTAAATATATATGTCTAGTACCTGGCAATATGCATTCTAAGTATTGTCTGTTGTTGTTATCATTGCAATTGTTAGAAAGAATAACCTGGAAAAAAGATGTCTCACTGCTTCTTGACATTGGTTTTCTCTGATGCTTTCTTTGCCTGCATTAGTCCATTTAATCAAGATGTTCCAGACACACTTATTTTAATCCCCTACTCAGAACCTTTCCAGGACTTTCATTGTCAAGCAGACAAATTATAATTTCTCAGCCTGGTTTTTGCCAGTGAGGTAGACAGGAAGCTGACCTATCTACTAGGAGCTGTTGTCACATCTTGAGTGTTCTCACATAAAAGAATCACATCATCCTCAGTTTCTTCTTGTGTAAATGGGGCTGTCTTTATCAGAAAGTTGTTGTTGAGACTGGATGAGATGCAGAGCAAGATTCCTTTATTCTGTAGTGTGAAAGTTGATCTTCAGTCAGCCTCCTGCTTGTGTATTCAGGGATATCTATTATGTGCACTCCTCTCTCTGAATTAATGTCTGTCTGTTGAGGAAGCCAAGCTCTTGAAGAACATCAATGCACTGCCCACAGAAAATTTCCATTTATATGTAGATTTGAGATAAATTTAAATCTGAGGTAATGCCAGTATGAGTAAGGGGAATATACAAGAATCTTTTAAAACAACTAAAGAAATGATTATTCATGATTTTAAGTGTGAGATTTGGAGTCATTGAAATACTCTGGCACATAACCATTTAACTTCTTTGGGCCTCACTTTCCTTATCCGCAAGATGGGAAAAATAATGAGTTCATATTAGAGATACTATTGTAAAGATGAAATGAAAGAATTTATATAAAGTACTTATCTCAGTATAAGTTATCATAATTACTTTCATTTTATATTTTTAAAACTTTGAAGTTCTGAGCGGCCCGTCAGATGGGTCTTTGAAAACTTTGTTGAGGACCATTGTGAAAACTGGTGGCAAGTGACATGTCACATTGCTGCCCAAGTACCCTCAGCCCTGTTGTGAGACTGCATGGGAATAAAACTCCATTCAACAAAAACAGGAGAATTAACCAGTTTTCTCACACCGGATTTCAGATTTCATCTGAAATCCTTTGTCATGTATACTGTCATATATTTTTAAAAATTAAGTTATTTGAAAAAAATACTTTAATAAGTAATATCACATTTGCTCATTATGTCATTTACTTCTTAGCAACCCTGTGAGATTGCTTAACAACTCCAAGAGGAAGAGCTAAAGCTTAAACTCTGGCTTTCTGCAAATCCTACTTTCTATTACCTGTTTCAATTTGCACTTGGGCCCCATCTCCCTATTTTTAAAGCCCTTGGATGTTGCTAATAAGAGTCCTCTACTTAAATTAGACTGATTTGAATGAGAAGTCCATGGTGAATTTGTGAGAATTTATCCTTCCTTGCCTTTGCTTATACTGTATCACTTAAGTTGTCCTTCCGCTTTCTGTTAGCTTATCTAAAGCCCACATATACTCAAGACCCAACTTAAATATCACTTTTGTTTATTTTTAAATACTTCTTTGATGTTCTGGCCTACATGATACTTACTGTTAATATCTTCATGTACTTGTTGCTTAACCATGTGTGGCCTGAGAGTAAGCCCCTTTGTGGTGGCTTCCCTGTGGCTGTCTTTTCTACGCATCTCAGGTACACACCACGTGCCGAGACAAGAAACTTAGACACTGTCTCACCTATACTGCATCCAGTCTTGTGTGCGTATGTCACATGAGTAAACATGGGAGGGAAGAATGAAGGGACACTTCCATCCAGTGGGTGCACAGGGAAAAAGACATGGAGATCAGGAGTCTGGAAGAGGGGATGATTTTTACATTATCTCAAAATGGGAACTCTATGAACATGCCACTTCTAGTTTTAGAAAAGCACTTGACAAGCCCATTGTATTTTTTCTTTCTAATCTTTTTCTTGTTTGAAAATGAGAAAATAGAAGTATAACCAGAAAGTTCTTGTGCATATAATCTAAACCTGCAGTGGCTGAAATGCTATTTCAACTTACTGCAAGAATTTTTTTATTGAAGATCACAGCTTACTCAAGAAAAGTGCCACAAAGCAGATACAACCTTCTATGACTTTCAGGGGTCTGTTTAATATTCGTGCAGTTTTACACAGGGAAAGCCTTTAAATACTGATTAGACTTTTTCTTCTTCTGAATTTAGAAAATCTTCTACCTTCAAAATGGTCCTCTGGATAATAACAATAGTTTTTTTAGCTAATCTCACTTCTAATTCTTGTTTACTCTTTTCTAACTGTTTAATTATACAGCTCTTCATCCCTCCGTAAGCATCCTACACATATGGTAGTATTTTAATAGTGCTGAAGAGCAGTATTTTTCAGACCTTTTCTTGCTAAGGACTGTATATACTCTGAAAGAAGAAAGGTGAAAAGTTGACCAATTAGATAAGAAATTGTACCTTTACAACCCTTTTGTCTATTCTTGTATGTTTTCTGCTTTTCTGATACCAGTAAATGATAAGATAGGTATGTACTTACTTATTTTTGTAATATACTAAGTGGAGTTTGGCCATGCAGATGTGTGGCTTATTGTTCCTTTTAGGACTTCTTCTGTTGCAAATTAAAAACAGTGATGACCAAATCCTAACTCCAGGCTTAATCAAAGAGAATGTATGTAGTCAAGTGACTAGCCCACAGTCTGCAAGGGTAGTTGATACTGGGATCAGTAGTGTCATGAAGAGCCAGTTTTTTCCCTCTCTGCACAGCCGTGAACAGTGTCAGCATGACCCTATAGCTGGTCTTCCTGCTGGTTCTATCATGGCTGTCAACCACAGTTAAGGCTACATGCTGCCTCTTAAGCATTGTTGGGAGGACCCTGAGTTTCAGCATTCTGAGCACAAGTCCCAGATCCATCCTAATTACATGAGTCCTGATCACTTGCTTACTCTGCATCCAGGGAGTGTGACCATGGGACTAGAATTGTAGAATTGATTTAAATCATTCAGACCTAATCTTTGGAGCTACTTATGCATTATTACATAACAAATTGCAATAAAATCCAACAAACTTAAAACAAAGGCACTTAGCATCTCACAGTTCCTATGAGTCCAGAATGAGGGGGCAGGTCAGTTGAAGGGTCTGGCTCAGAATCTCTTACACAATTGCTGACAGACTGCCAGCCAGGGGCATTATCCAAAGGTTTGCCTGGGGCTGGACATCACTTCCAACGTGATTTCCTTTTATTGACTGTTGGCAAGAGGCCTTGTTTTCTCTTCATGGAGCTGCTAGAGTGTCCTCGTGACACAGCAGCTGACCTCACACAATGGGTGACACCAGAGAAAGCAAGAAGCAAGCTCTGCTGCCTCTTGGCATACCTGTAGATTGCACACCATCACTTCTGCATAGTACTGTTAGAATCAAATTGAAGGGCCCAGCCCATGCTGTTGGGCTCACTACCTTGAAGGAAATATCCCTTTTCCGGCCTTACTGCTACTACCTTACAGTACATGGAGGAAAGAGGGGTGAGCTGAGAAAGGATGGATGGGAGGCAGTTGTTAGGGATGGCAGAGGAGGGGTGGATATCCTAGTGAAAATTACTGGATTTACAAAGTGGTAAGATGATAGTATTAGGGAAATGATTAGCAAATCCCTACCATACCAATGAATAACTTTTATGAATAAGTGTCAGGTATTATTATTGCTTTTTTTTAGATAAGAGAGTTTTTATTTGTCTAGATAAGAAATTTAAGGTTTAGAGATGTGAAGTGGCATATCCAGTTTTTCAGCTAGGTAGAAAGTACAATAGAAGTCTGCAGAGTCTTCTCTGTCTTACACTTATGACGAATTGCCTGAAGAGAGGTGGTTTCAGGACATGTCCAGTGACTGGCTGAAACAGGAGGCATTAAGTAACAGCCCCAGTGTTGATCATCATTAAAATAATGGGGACACCTTACCTTGATGTCATAGTCATGACCATGTCTGTCTGGGGCTAAGCTCAGCTCTATTTCAGAGAAACTGTGACAGGATTCCTTCTTTTATTTTCCTTTTGGATATTTTTTCTGGCTGAAAACTGTTATGTAAAATATTACAAGCTGTGTCCAGAATGAAAATTCAAAACTCTGTTTTAATTTTATTAAAATAAACATTAAAGAAAGGTAAGAACAATGATTATTGAACATTTGGTTTTGATAAAGTATGGAAAAAAAATAGACCAAGGAGGTGCAGCTCTCCGGCCTTGGCAGGTGTCCAGGGTGTGTTTCTGGGCCCAGAGACATTTTCACTCTGCAGCAAATCCAAACACTCTTCAGTAGAGCAGCAGCTCTTGGTGATCCATCCCAGCAAGAGCAGAGCTTGCACCAGTGATCACATCTTTCTTCTCAGAGAAGTGCGGCAGAAAAGAATGAAGGAGTCAGACTTGGTTATTTCTAAACTCCACACCAGAAAGAGGAAGCGGGGTACTTTGATTGTTTTTGAATGGCTAATTCAGACAGCCAGTTACACAAGACTAAATTTGCAAGTGCCAAATGTTTGAGATGAATTATTGAATACGTTTTGCTATCTGGATATTTTGCTAAAGTTACTAAAGGTGTCAGACATATGGGAGGATGAAGTCATTTGACTGCTTGATGGAGAATTTTTCCTTGGAAAAATCCGAAAGCTTGCCTAAGAAGAGATTTCTAATAGTGGACTTGGAGTTTTAATTGCTTTTCTAGCTCTTGGGTAGAAGGATATGTTTAGAAGTTAGAGATACATACCTCTCCATTTAGATATAACTGATCTGTTCCAAGTCTTCTGAGAACTGTATTCTTGCTGTTCCTTCTCCAGGATCAGGGGGCTTTGGGCATTGCCATCAGTGAAGAAGACACACTCAGTGGAGTTGTCATAAAAAGCTTAACAGAGCACGGGGTGGCAGCCAAGGTGAGGCCCTCCCACTCTCTCTGTCACGAGGTGGTGAAAGAAGGAATTCCTTCTGAAAGTCCCTCAGAATCACCTACCTTTCCATTTAGGATGGACGCCTCAGAGTTGGAGATCAGATCTTAGCTGTGGATGATGAAGTTGTTGTTGGCTATCCTGTTGAAAAGGTACTTTTGCACAATAAAGTGGTCCTGTCACCCCACCCTTGGCCATGGCTTGTGTGTGTGTGTGTGTGTGTGTGTGTGTGTGTGTGTGTGTGTTTGTGTTTGTGTATACATGGAGAGGAAGTCATGGAGAATTAAGGCCGGGTAGCTATACTGGAAGTATTCTTAAGGAAAAGAGAAATTGTTAAGGTCATCAATTCCTGTTTTCCACCTTCCAATAAAGGTGATGTTAAGATGCTCACTATTATCTGGATAAATTTTTTGGTATTCACTGGACATTTTGATAAATGTGGCTTCTATTTTCCCTAATAAAAACTTGAAACTCATAAACAATGGCTCACTTCATATTATGACCAAAGGAATATTTTTCTTATAAATGTTTATTCCCATGCATATCTATGTTATTCCTTGCCTTAAAAAAGACTTTAAGACTTAGCTACTAAATGGATAATTTTTACTAGTTTTGAACAGTTCTTTGTTACTTGAGTTTTTGCCTTAAATATGATCACAGTTCTTGGAGTCATATGTAAGTATCAGAAAAAGGCTTTGTTTTCCCTGAGATGTATTGTTCTTTTTTCTCCAGTAAAGTGAGAGAGAACCATGTGATTGACCATGTTTACATTTCTACATTGGCAACCAGGAAGCTTAAAGCCATTTTTTTTTTAATCCAGTTTTAGTAATTGTATACGTTTGGATCCTTTAATGCATAAAGCTGTTTTCCTTTCCACTTGCTTTGATTTTTCTGTTTATAACTTTCCCATCTTGCTTTTAACACATGCGTGTCTGTGTCTTTGTTGTATTTAAAGTGTTTGTGTATTCTGCTTCACATTCTCTAGAATCAGGAAGTAGGTAAAATACCTTATGTATCTCCTAAGGTTATAGAGAACTGCATTAAAGTAATTGGAAATGTGAAATATTGAAAACCCTCTCCTTACACAAGAAAGAATCTGGTCAGACAGGACTTAGAGTAGAAATTAGCTATGGCTTTAATCTACATTAGGCATTTGGAGTAACTAGAGAAAAACTAAAGCCATTTCTTTCTTGATACTCAAATCCTGACTAGGAAATGACTCACCTCTGTGTCGTTTATTTCAACAATAGATAGAATTAGGTTTGAGTGATAATGGTGACTTGCATCTGTATAAGTCTACTAATTTGTCTTTGAATTTGTTTCCCTTCCTCACCAACACCTGCTCAGTTTATTGATCTGCTGAAGACAGCAAAGAGGACAATAAAACTGACCGTTCAGGCTGAGGCTCCAGATTCCCAGACTTTTCCCGAAGCAGCTGGTGCCGCCAGTGGAGAAAAACCGCACAGTGCGTCTCCCTTGGTCCTGCAGTCTGGCTCCCCGGAACCGGAAGCAGAGTCCCTCCTAAGTAAGGGCTGGGCTCCAGAGAGTCCTGCACTTACAACTCAACAAAGGGTCCCACTGGGGAGCCGGCTGCCTGGTCTCATTACCTGAGAGGCCTTAGTCAGGGAGTGCTTTGGAGAATGGATAGTTCCAGGAGAGGGGTTCCTGATAAACAATCCTGGAGTGTTAGGAGATGGAAGTGCTGCTGTGCATTAGCCCACCATGTTTGGCCTACACTTCTCTCTGAAGTGGGGGAATCTTCTTTGCGCTCCAAGAATCTTGCTGAGGCCTCCTCTGGTCCTAGATATCAAACAAATGAACCAGAAATATTATTTTGTAGATTGGTTTTTTTGAGACAAGGTCTTGTTGTGTAGTTCAGGCTGGCCTTTAACTCACTATGTAGCCCAGGCTGGACTCTTAACTCACAGGGATCCTCCTGCCTCGGCCTCCCGAGTGCTGCGATTACAGGCATGAACCACCACACCCAGCTATAGATTCTTTTTTTTTTTTTAATACTGCCAAACTAAACTTTTCTAAGCCTTGGTTTCCTTATCTGTGGAATTGGTGTACATTACCCCATTTTACGGATAGGATCAGGACTGAAAAGCTCTCATGCCATATGCACTGCAGAGCGGAGTTCTGGGCTGGGGTTCATGAGAAGCTCACTTTGGTGCACGTGAAATCTGGGTCGTGAGATGAGACTTGAGTGCAGCATGCAGCACCGGGCTGGTGCATAATGGCAAATTATTCCTCTAGTTCCATTTCAGAAAAGTACACTAGTGTGTAATAAAATAAATTCAAGGTCTGCAGCATCGATATTTTTGAAAAATGATTCAAACAAATTCACTTTGTCTACAGTTGGTGGGGATCTCTGGTCAAAGTAGGCCTGCATTTAGAAAGAATGGATAATTTGCTGAAGTGTTAAAGGATTTTATGGAAATTTTTGCAATTTCATGTTTGTCCCTAAGTAGCATTGTCTGTAAAAGTACTAAATGCTAAATTAAAACTTAACGTAAAAGAAAATATCGTACACCTGTTCCTGCCATTTCAGGAAAAGAAAATAGTGTGTTTCTGATTTCCTAAAAAGAGAACATCTTGTCTAAAGCATACGCTACTTTACCAAATGCTTTCCTCAAACATGCTATTTGCCTTGTATTCTTTGTTTATGAAACATACGATATGATAGGAATACTTTCATAAAACAAAATGTGGAATAATATTTACTTATTTTTCCATAATATATTTAAGGCTGAGCTGTATGCTCCAGGGTTTGCCCTAAGAGTTTATAAAACAGGAAGTGTGAACAAAAGAAAAAACCCAAGATTTTATTTTCATATATATTCAAAATTGATTACATTTACAAAATGCCCCAGGATAAGATAAAAGCAAAATAAAAACATAAAAAGCTCAGAAGAGCAGGCACCATAAATTAAATGCTGTTTTGTGATCATTTCCTGGGTGTGTCTCCTAAGTTGCTGTCACCTATGGCAGTTCTGAGTGAGACGTGTTTGTCTCTAGTGAAATGTGGTGTCACAGTGAAACTTCACGCTCAGTTCTTTGTTTTCACACCCAGTCCTTCATATCTCTTAACAATTTAAAAAGTACAGAAAATGTAAAAAAAAATAAGGAAACAGGTAATTTTATACCTGCTACCTAAATTAACAATAATGATTTAGTTTTGATGTTTTTTGAAAGGGATAACTAAAAGGCTTGAGGCAAGTTTGAAGTCTCTCTTCCCCGGTTTGAGGCCTCCTTTCCTGCTCCATCACTCCAACTGTGTCATGAACTTTGACACACATACCTTGGAATCAGTTTGTATTTATATTTTATTTCATCTTTATTTTTAGGTACAAGCAGGTCTTCAACACCAGCGATCTTTGCTTCTGATCCTGCAACCTGCCCCATTATCCCTGGTTGTGAAACAACAATTGAGATTTCCAAAGGGCGAACAGGGCTGGGCCTAAGCATTGTCGGGGGGTCTGACACACTGCTGGTGAGTACCCCGCAGAGGTGCTCCCGGCAGCCCTGGAGACTATCAGTTTTATTAAATGAAAAAGAAAAGCTAAGAAAATACATCTGTCATTGCTAGTTGAAAGTATGAGGCACAAATTCAATAAGGGACTAGGGTTATTAGTTTCAGAAAGCCAGTACTGACTCACTACTTTCTCTTACTCTTGTGATTGTGACCTATAGTTTTTGAAGTGTTTCCATCAGTTTATCAATCCTTGACATTTTAATTTCCTGTTTTACTAATATCCAAGCCAGGTTAGACTTGTACTGAGAGGCATCTGAAAAACTGAATTATTTGTAGACAACATTTTCTAAATGTTAAAAATACTGTAAAAATTATTTCATCTCTAGATAGGAATGGTGATACATATCAATGGTGTTAGTATATGTATGATTTATAGTTCATATTTTTTCTTTGAACCTATCTAGGAAAATAAAAGATTTTGTTGCCTTTTAGCAAAAGTTGTATTGTTACATATTTCCTTGAATTATGATATGTGGCCTCCTTATTGTTGTCTGTGAAAGTAGGGTGCATTTGGGCTCAGTATCCTATCGCCATTCCCAGGTGAGAATGGGATAAAGCCTGGATGTATTGTATTTGGGTCCCTAGGGCGCCATTATCATCCATGAAGTTTACGAAGAAGGAGCAGCATGTAAAGACGGAAGACTCTGGGCTGGAGATCAGATTTTAGAAGTAAGGATCCTTGTTTTGGGGGTGGGGTGGGGTTTTTTTTTTTTTTTTGGTACTGAGGATTGAACTCAGGACCTTATGCTTGCGAGGCAGGCAGCGAAACCACTGAGCTAAATCCCTGGCCCAAGAATCCTTGTTTTTGATCTTGAAAAATAACACAGAAAGTGTGCTTGTTTGTTTCTTTCTTTGCCCCCCCCCATCGTGTTTTCACTGAGCTCACTTGTTTGCTCACCACCTGTGTCCCATTTCTGTGCAGGTGAATGGCACTGACTTGAGAAAGGCCACCCATGATGAAGCAATCAATGTCCTGAGACAGACGCCCCAGAGAGTGTGCCTGACACTCTACAGAGATGAGGCTCCGTACAGAGAGGAAGACATGTGTGACACCCTCACTGTTGAGCTGCAGAAGAAGCCAGGAAAAGGCCTAGGATTGAGCATTGTTGGTAAAAGGTGTGCCTGGGGAGAACAAACCCAAGGACCTTTCAGAAGTAACTGCAGGAGTAGAATCTTTGTTAGTGCTCCAGGTTTACAAATGGCTATCCCTGGTCCATTCTCTAAAGGAGCATAGAAGGACATTGGTTTTATAACTTTGAAGTCAGTATGCTGGGGGATTTTGAAGATCCTCAGCAACAAGCCTTTCGGTGTTTCTAGAGTGCCTCGTGTATGCCAGGAAATACATTAGGTTCTGAGAAATAGAGATAAGTAAGAAACAATTCCTGACCTCAGAAATGCAAAGTCTGGTGAACAGAATTAAATATGTTCTTGCAAAAGATGAATCTATTGCTGAGAGGCAGAGGTGCATTGTGGGGTAGCTGTGCCATCGAAGGAGAGAGGGACTGGGTGACCTTATTTAAAGGAAGAGGATTAGGGAGAAGTTCCAAGAAAAGAGGTACTAATGTAAGTAATATTAACAAATATTAAATGCCATAGCTCTTGATTTTAGTGGTATAAGCCATCGAGATCAGAATACACTACAGTTAGATGAAATCAGCATTCAGTGAAATGTGACTCTGTAGTCTTCAGTGTCCCGAAGTTAATATCCATGCTGTCAGGCCTCACATGTTCACAGTTTCAAAGCTGCTTATTTTTTCCAATGAGTCAAAAATTTATGATATTATGACCAGAATACTCTGGAAACAAACACTTCCAAATTCCCAAGCCAGCACAAGCTCACCTGATTTTGCATTTCATTTCTGTATGGTAATAAAAGGACTTCTATACCAGTTTGCTCTTTTAGAGACAATTTGAAGAATACTTTTTAAACACAGAAAGAATATAGCATACTATTTGAGTCTCAGTGGTTTATGTCTAAAAAATTAGACGTGCCTTTTTTGTGGAGCATCGGTAGTTTACTTTTTGGAAAATACAATACACCTGAAATTCATTTGAGAATAGGCTGTCACAATATTGGGGTCCCCAAAGCACTGTAAAAACTTCCAGTAATAGTTCCTAGCAAATCGCCGTGGGAAGAGCATACAAAGACCTCATCTAATCCCACAGCCTTACCCAGATGGGAAAGCGGTGCAGTGGCTTGTCTGGGGTTAGAACCTTGGCAGGAACAAGGGATGCAGCTCCGCTTTCACTGCATTTCTACTTAGTTGCTTTTTCTATTAACACGAAGATTTGGGTATTTTTTGTTTTGGGTGTTTCTGTTTCTTGTGTTTTTAGTTTTGTGAAAGGATTGGAATAAGTTTAATGTTTGCTTATTTAGGATAAATCAATGTTATATAAAAGATAGTTCATATGATTGAAACTGAAAGACATCATAATAATGAATGGTAAGTTTCAAGTAACAAATGGTTTTTGAGATATACATCTGTATATTTTCAATAACATTAATGATGTTAATGGTAATAGAAACATTTAAGTAGCCACAGGTCAATATCCATTTAAGGCCTCTTTATTCTATAGAAGGAAGAACAAATTCAATACCCAAGGATGAATTCTTAAGTCCTGTCTTCACTGTTTACTAGCTACATGGCCCATAAAAGAATAGTGGTACTCACTTTGATTCACAGTACTCTATATCATTGGGAAAATAAATTCTTATGAAAATCTTTTCAATCTATGAAATACTATAAGATATAAGCTATTAATTATTATAAATTGTATTCTAATAATTTTCCTCAGCACTCATAACAATAAACTCAAAAATAGACATAAAACTTTCATTATAAAAAGTTATAAAATAAGCATTGCATTACAATTCAGCAAAAATAATGTTCAAAACCAAAATTGTTTCCAGAAACGATACTGGAGTTTTTGTGTCAGATATTGTTAAAGGCGGAATTGCAGAGGCTGATGGGAGACTGATGCAGGGAGACCAGATTCTCACAGTGAATCGAGAAGACGTCCGTCATGCCACCCAGGAAGCCGTTGCTGCTTTGCTGAAGGTAAAAATCAAATGCCAAAAACAATTTTGTGGCAATTGAAAATGTATTCTTTTAAGATCATGTTACACAGTATATTACCATTGTTATTCTCTAATTATTTTTGTTATGAAAAATTATTCTTTCATAGAACCGTGTTTATATTTTCTTTATTAATGTCTACTTGTACTACATTAAAATAAAAAAAAGAAAATGAGAATAATGTTCTGTAATAGTATGGAAGAAGAAAGAGAATTTAATACTGAGCTACCATGGTTAAATTAGTGACTTATCTTTATCTACAGTGCCATCTCAAGAAAAATGTATTATCATATTTCAGTAACAGATTTCCAAATAGTAAATTTATGATCAGCTATTTCATATGTTGTTATTTATTTATTTAATGGTAGTAGGAATTATTAGCTGAATGTCTGAAACATTAGCAAAGCATTTATCTTTAAGGTGAGTTTTGTGTGGAATCTTTGTTTCTCCATGGTGTTTGTGGATTTATTCTTACAAATTATAGTTTAAAGGGAGACTGTCATCTCGTGCACAGCCGCTCTTTGCAAGGTGATTTGGTAGCAGTGTTCACTGGGTGCAGATCACAAGAAGCAAGAAGGGTACCCATGACATTTCTGGAGATCATGTTTTTGGGCTTCCCTGTCTCAGCCTCTTCCTTAACTCCTTTTTGAACCCACTTGAGTCAATATCTTTCTGAAAAATGATGAATAATGTAACAAAAAATGTGCCAGAATGATTTTGTGTTTTAAGATCTATACAAGAAAGTATTTGGTCAAAATCCTAGTCTGACTCAAACCTACCAAACTGTTTTAAAGTTGATATTTAAAATTAGGGTTGGGTGCGTTATCCTGATGCAATGAAGGTAGTTTATTGCATATTCACTTGACAGTACCCTTACTGGGAATTATTCCAGCCATTATAAGGCCCCATTTCTAGGTATCATTTTAAGCTCAATTACATTCTACCTTGTGAAATAGATTCCCTCTGAGGGGAGCTCTCCATGAGGACCATTTTTTGATTGGAGAGGTGGATCTCATCTTGTTTTGAAAATGGACTGCAGAGTACAGAATAGTCACTTCACAATCTCATTCTTGAGACTCCAGGCATACCCCTTCTAGGGAACATTGTATTCCTAAAGAGGCTTCTCGTTCCTATAAGTAAGGCAGTGATATATCATTGTCTCCTTTTACCTGGCCTGCTTTTCACCTGAAGAAGTACAATCCAGATTGACTAGGTCACTCTCAGTAGCTGTGCCCTGGGTACATGTTGACAGGAGCCTGTACAGCAGCTCCACTGCACCTGTTGGGTCTGATACTAGTGGCAGCTTCTCCGTGGCCAGACCTTGTGGAGCCTATTCTAGCTGAGGTCCTTTTCATCAGTCTCTGTGGTTCAAATAGCATCTGGCATACGAATGTGTATGTAAATTCAGTTTTTAACAAACCACACTTAAAAACTTTTATTTCTTAGAGTTGTCATCAAAACAAAGTAATCAGCACTTTCAAGGATGAATAGCTTCCTTTTGGAGATCAGTTAAAAAACAATTGTTTCTTCGTAAGATTGATATATTTTAAAGAGAAGGAAGTATCCTAAAAGTAATAAATAATTTTTTAAATTAGTTAAACCAGCCATTTTCAAAAATAGCTTGGCAGTATATAATTTGAGCCTTAAATATTTATATAACTTACATATTTTCTTTACTGCTGCTTATTATTGTTTTGACTTAGCAATTCTTCATTTAAAAATCCTCTACATACAAAATTTCATCCACATAAAATTCATTGAAGTGTTATTTGTAAAACAGGAAGATATGAAACAAGGTGGTTAACATAATCTACATCAGCTGTGTTATATAGTTCAGATTTGTGACAGATAATAAACTATTTAAAACATCACTGACAACTATATGAATATGAAAAGGTAATCAATGAAGAAGGCAGTAAGTTTAATGTCAGTACAGCTATGTAAAATAAAATAGATTTTATAACAATCAGGCAGTTTTCTTTATTTTTTATTTTCAAAATTTTCTTTGATTAGAAAGAATTTCTTTTTTAATGGAAAAATTACCTTGAAATGTTTATAAAATCAAAACCCTTTAACTTTGAAAGACCTGTGTTATAGATAAATGAGTTATAACATTTCATAATGAATAATTAATGCATAGACTTATTAGCCTCTCCACTTATGTAAGGTGAAAAATAGTGCAAAAAGAGTTAGTTTGAGGCTTTATGAAAAACCTTCATCAACGAAACAAAAACAAATTATGGATATTTTAAATTATGTTTTGACCTGTCAGAGTTTGATTCATGATCAACATGTTCAGTATGTTCAGCAGAATATCAACGCCTAGTATTTTTGTTAGTATTATTGTACTCTAGACACTGACATATCTATTGTACATGGCTTTACTTATCACAAGAACCTATAATACTCTACATTTTAAAAAGGGAGAATAACGAACATTATCAAAATTAGAATTCCACTGTGGTCACATGGCTAGTAAATCATAGTCTGAATTTAAACCAGTGTGTTTGACCTCAAAAGCCAAGGATCTCAAAAGTTTCCTTATGCTACTTTCAGTATTAGATTACATTTTTTTGCTTGTGTGTTATTTGTAAAGGGCTATAGGGAAATTGTCTTCAATTCTTATTTTGTATTTATAGTAATATTTAAGTATTACATAATAAATCTATTCAACTACCATGTGGCAGTAGAAAGTTTACCAAATTGAGTAACCTTTTTGTTAAAGGCAAAACAAGTTGCAGTGGTGGTGGTGATTTTATTGTTGCTGTTTAACCCTGAGCTATTCAGTTCATTTGATTTTTCTGAATTAGTGCATTCAAAAGATAATTGCTTAATTTTCAATTTCTCTTTTCCTTAGTAGAAACAGTCTCCATACAAATCATAGGTAGACATGTGGAGGAATGTAAACTAGTACAACCATTATGGAAATTAGTATGGAGATTTCTTAATGAATGAAATTAGAAATCCCATACGACCTAGCTTTCCTCCTACTAGGTATCTCCCCCAGAGAGCTTAAGGCATCATACTACAGCAATACTTGCATACCAGTGTCTATAAGAGCACAATTCATAATAGCTAAAACCTGGAAGCAGCCTGTATACCCATCAACAGATGATTGGATAGAGAAAATTACATATATGTGTGTGTGTGTGTGTGTGTGTGTGTGTGTGTGTGTGTGTGTGTGTGTGGAGAGAGAGATGAATAGTACTGAGCTATAAAGAATGACAAATTTGACAAATTTGTAGGAAAATGGATACACTTGGAAAATAAAATGTTGAGTGAAACCAGACACACAAACTTAAATACTGTATGTTTCCTCTCATTTGAGTGAAACAAAGTGCAGACAAAATGCTATAGGATGGATAGAGAGGGACAAGGGGATGGATCTCGTGCATTAGGAAAGTGATCTAATGGAACAAGGGCAAGGAATAAGGAAAAGGGGAAGGGAATAAGAATAAAAATATGCCATCTACAGGAACTTAATAACACCAATTAATGTAAACAGTATAGACTATAACATGAGCTAAGACGTAAAATATCAACACAGATGAAGAAGGGAACGGGATTCATTGTGGAGGAGGAGGGAAGGGGAAAGAGATTTTTAAAAAAGAAGAAGCTGTGATATGTACATGTAACCACCCTCAAGATGATTGTAAACTGCACACATTGTAAACATGTACTAATAAAAAATAAATGAAAATTTAAAAGAAGAACATGAAATGGAAAAAAAGACATGGACATGCTGTAGCTGTTTATCTTTATGAGTTTTAAATGTTTTTAAAAGCCATTTTTTTCTTAGCTCATGGAGCTTTCTCCAAAATAGATGATATCTTAGGCCATAAAGCATGTTTAAATAAAAACAAAAGAATTAAAATAATCTCTTAGATTCTGTCAGATCACAGTAGAATGAAACTAGAAATCCACAACCATGACAGCAACGAAAACTACAGAAACAACACAAACACATGAAGGTTAAATAATACATTACTGAATAATCAATGGATTAGAGAAGAAATCAGGGAAGAAATTTAAAAGTTCCTAGAATCATAGCAATGACAGTACAACATTCCAAAATCTATAGGATACAATAAAAGCAGTTCTAAAAAGTGTATAGCTCTTAGTGCCTTCATTAGAAAAATAAGGTATTACCAAATAAATAACTGGATGATACATTTGGAGGCCTTAGGAAAAAAAGCAGTCCAAATCCAAACTTTAGAAGAAAAGAAATCATAAATATCAGAGGAAGAGTCAGTGAAATAGAGACTAAAAAACAATAAAGAAGATCAGTGAGTCAAAGAATTGGGTCTTTGAAAGGAAAAACATGATCAATAAAGCCTAACTTACAAAAGGAAGAGCTAGCTATATCAGTGCAATTAAAAATGAAAAAGGCAAAAATCACAATGGGATCACTGTTATCCAGAGGATTCTAAGTAACTGTTTTTGAAAACTTGTATTCCAATAAATTGGAGAATTTAGAAGAAATAGATAAATTTCTAGACACATATGGCTTAACAAAATTGAACTAAGAAGATGTGAAGACCCTGAATAGACCTATAATAGGCAGTGAAATTGAGGGAGCAGTAAAAATGCTGCTAAGAAAAGCCTGGTATTTGATGGATTCATCACTGAATTTTTCCAGAACTTCAGAGAGGAACTAATGCCAATTCTTCTCCAAGTCTTCTATGAGGTTGAAAGAGAACACTGCCAAAGTCATTGTCTGAAAGCAGCATCACCCTGTTACCAAAACTGGACAAGGACTCAGCAAAAAAGAAAACTACAAACCAGTATTCTTTTTTTTTTTTTAAGGTTAACAAATGTTCACTTTATTTATTTTTAAATTTTATTTGACTGGTACATTTTAGGTATACAATATAATGACATTCATCATTGGAAATATGCACCTTTGTATAATCTCTCTTGGTTCTTATTTTTTCCCCCTTCCCCTAGCCTCCCTTCAACCCCTCCATCCCTCCCTATTTACAAAGACTTTGTTGCCATTTTTTCATTTTCTCATATTAATTCCATTCCCTTCTTTCCTTTCCCCTACCCTCCCACTTCCCCTTCCCCTTTGCCTCTTTTCTTCCTATTTCACATTATCTATTATACCTTTTACTCCTCATTTACACTTTGTTTCTCAACTAGAGAAACTATTCAGTATTTACACGTGTGTCCTATTTATTTCACTTAAGAGTATGGCCTTAATGTACATCCATTTAGCTATAAATGTCTCTAATTTTTCATTTTTTATGGCTGAGTAGTACTCTGTTTTATAAAAAAAAACACCACATTTTCTTTATCCAGTCTCCAGTTAATGGGCATTTGGGCTGTTTCGACGTTTTAGCTATTACGAACTGTGCTGCTGTGAACATAGGTAAACATATATCACTGTGGTATGATTCTTTTAGTTCTTTGGGGAAGATGCCCAGCAGGGGAATAGCTGGGTCAAATGGGACTTCCAGTCCTAGTTCTTTGGGGTATATCCATACTGATTTCCACAGTGGTTGCACCAGTCTACACTCCCACCAACAGTGGAGCAGGGTTCCTCTTTCCCCACAGCCCAGCCAGCATTTGTTATTGGTTGATTTCATGATAGCAGCCATTCTTTCTGGAGTGAGGTGGGATCTCAGTGTTGTTTTCATTTGCATCTCTCAAATGACCAGTGATGTTGAACATTTTTTCATGTTTATTTGCTATTTCTACTTCTTTGTCTGAGAAATGTCTATTCATTTCAGATGCCCATTTTTGGACTGGGTCTTTAAATTTGGGAGGTCTGATTTTTTTTTTAAGTTCTTTATAGATTCTAGGTAGTAGACCTTTGTCTGAGGGACAACAGGTAAAAATTTTTTCCCACATTGTGGGTTGTCTCTTCACACTGTTGGTGGTTTCTCTTGCTGTGCAGAAGCTTTTTAGTAAGAAGAGATCCCACTTGTTGATACGTTTTGCTAGTTCACGGTCAACTGAGGTTTTGTTCATTAATCTTTTCCTACACCAATGTCTTCAAGAGTTCTGCCTAACCTCTGTTCCATCCAGTTCAGTGTTTCTGTTTTAATAATATTCTTAATGAACATAGATGTAAAAATCTTCAGTAAGTTACTTGTAAACAGAAAACAAACCATTAAAAAGTTCACACATCATGACCAAGTTGGCTTCATCCCAGTGATGCAAGGATGGCACAACCTACATAAATCAGTAAGTGTAATATACCATATAAATAGAACTAAGGATAAAAATCATACATTGATTCTATAGATGCAGAAAAAGTCTTTGACAAAATCCAATACAATTCATGATAAAAATCCTGATGGAAATAGGTATAGAAGTGCTTCACTTCAAACTGATAAAACCATTTGTGGCAAACCCACAGACAACATCATACTAAATGGGGAAAACTGAAAGCATTTCCTCTAAAATCAGGAACAAAACAAGGTTGTCCACTCTTAACCACTCCTGTTCAGTATAATTTGCAAAACTTTAGCTGCAACAATCAGGCAAGAGAAAGAAAAGGGATATGAATATGAAAAGTCAAACTATATTTGCAAAGGATATGATCCTTTACATAGAAGTCCCACAGAAAACTCCACCAGAAGCTCTTAAAGCTAATAAATAAATTGAGCCAAGTGGCAAGACAGGAAATCTGTGCACAAAAAACAATAGTGCTCCTGTACAACAAAAGGAACATACTGAGAAAGAAATCACTAAAACAGTCTTGTTCATGGTAGCTCCAAAAGTTTAAGTAGCTGCCAATCAACCTAACCAAGGAGATAGAAGACTTCTATAATGAAAACTGCAGTACTTTAAAGAAAGAGCTGGAAGAGGATGTTAGTAAATAGAAAAACATCCCCTGTTCTGGATAGAGAGAACCAGTACTGTCAAGATGGCCATTACCAAAACTCATATATAGATTTAATAGAATTCCAATCAAAATATGAACAGCATTCTTCATAGGACTAAAAAAAATTACAAAATGTGTATGGAACCAGAAGAGACCCAGAGTAAGGAAAGCAATCTGAGCAACAAGAGTGAAGTAGGAGGCATCACAATCCCAGATTTCAAGTCATATTACAAAGCTACAGTGATTAAAAAATACAGTATGGTAGTGACACAAAAACAGACATGTTGACCAAGACATCTGACCTTTGACAAAGGGGTTAAAACTAAATGGTGGAGAAAAGATAGCCTCTTGTTTATCCAGGTGGGGAAGAATGAATCTAGATCCATATCTCTCCACCCTATACTAAAATCAAGTCAAAACGGATCAGCGACGTAGTTACAAAAACAGAAGCACTGACTCTGGCGGAAAATAAAATAGATGAAACATTTGAAGATAGGAATAGGTAAGGACTTTCTGACCAGAACCCTAATTGCACAAGAAATAACCCCAAGAATCAACAAATCAGAATATTTCAGAACGCTTTTCCATAGCAAAGGAAACAGTCAACAGAGTGAAGAAACAACCTACAAAGTAGGGGGGAATTTTACCAGCTATTCTTCAGATATAGGATTAATATCTACAGTATATAAAGAACTCAAAAAATGAGACCTTAGGGCTGGGGATGTAGCGCAGTGGTTCCACTGCCTGCCTCGAAAGCACAAGGACCTGAGTTAGATCTCCGGTACCAAAAAATAAATAAATAAATAATGAGACCTCATAAAACAAAAGACTCATTCAGAAAATGGACAATTGAAATAAATAGATACTTCTCAAAAAAATTAAAAAAAATAAATTTAAAAAAATGGCTGTCATCAAGTACTTAACAATATAAGTTGATGAGGATGTGGGGAAAACAAAACCCTTTTACATTGTTGGTGGGGTATAAACTAGTACAACCACTATGAAAGTCAATATCGGGATTCCTCAGAAAAGTAGAAATTCATTTGACCCAGCTATACTTCTCCTTAGTATCTTCCTGAAAGAGTCCGAGACATTTTATTACAGTGATACATGCACACTCGTGTTTATAGTAGCATAGTTCACAATTGCTAAGTTGTAGAAATGGCCTAAATGCCCATTAAGAGAATGGATAGAGAAAATGTGGTATATATACACAGTGGAGTGTTACTCAACCATAAAGTCATTCTCTTAAATGAGAAACCCAAAATATCGATAAGGAACAAGATAAAGACTTGATGATAGGAAACAGGTTGAGGTTTTGTAAGTGGGGAATGGGACCTAAAGAAGGGGAAATGAAGAGAAAGGGGAGGTTGGTGGGCGGAAGGAATCAAAAATGATCAAGATATGATGGTATATATGCTAACTCCCAAATATGACTGCAATTCTTATATATCACAAACACATAATCATAAAATTAAATAAAAAGTCATTTTCCATAAAGGATTGAAGGTATCCTTGCCTGTGGAAATCCCAAAAGGAAGATGCTGTGTAAAACTCAGTCCTGAAGAATAAAATGTATTCCTGGAGGTGACTATAGAATTTTACTTAAACAGTTCTATAAAGCAACCACTGCCTCAGTGTTCCCTAGGCACAGTGACCCTGGAAGTGGGAAGAATCAAAGCTGGTCCGTTTCACTCAGAGAGGAGGCCTTCTCAAAGCAGCCAGGTGGGTAGCTCTGGGATCCTTCAGGGCGGCATCACTGTGGATCTGGCCAGTGTCTCTGACCCTGTCTTGTCCTCTGGCAGCATGGCAGAGTGGCTTGAGTACAGAATTTGAGACAGGAAGAACAAGGGATGATAATGGGTGAAGACAAGGCACTTGAGCAGTTAAGCCATTCTAAAGAACTTCTTTCCCCATAACCTCAAACATTAACCTTTATGTATATGAAACCTATCAAGAAGACACATTTTTAAGATCTTTTACAAGAAATGTCGATCATCATTTCTTATTCAGCTGAAAAATCCTGTATAGGTGAACTGTAAATGCTTATCACCATCTACAGAAGTATATTAAAATAGTTCAGGAAATTTACCAAGCCCTTTTCCTCAATCTTTTCCTCTGATGACATCAGCCCATTTTCACCAGTCTGTCCTTATAGAGCATTTACTAACTTCCTTAATTATCAGCAATAATTTCCTGCTAACTGGCCCTAACTTTGCAGTTTTTCAGTCCAAGTTTTTATGCATTAGATGTTTAAATTTAGAAAAGATTAGACTGAGGTTGTGAAAATCCACTAAAAGTTCTGGTAAGTTGCAAACAATTTTTACCCTCTTTGCTTCAATTTATTTATATCATTAGGTAAATTATTCTTAATAAAAAAATTAGTGAAAACTATTTTTGATCGCTCTTCAAATTACCAAATGCCACTATTTCTTATGGTACTTTTCCCCAGATACACTAAAAGAAGTGATTTCTGAAATTAGTAGTGTTTAACAGGGATTACATTTAACAAAAGTTTCTAAAATAATATTTGTTTATAGGTTAGTGAAAGCAGCCTGTCATCTTTCACTCTTCCACTTTCTGAAACATGTGCATCTGAGACACAGGAATGTAGCTCGAAGAGGAACGCATGTAAGACTGGTTCATTACTTTTTAAGTAGAACATACTGGTCTGAAGTTTGACTGTCAACCCTGTTCTGTATCGTTGCTGTTGTTGCTGTTTATCTCTGAGCTCTTCCTCCTCTCCAGATCATCTCATGTCTTAATGTAGATGCAAAAATGTGTGTTGGAAAAAACATGACAAAGCTGCACCAGTGGCAGCTTTTCTCGTTTGATATTTACCCTACAAGACATGTGAAACGTTATCATCAGGGTTCTCTCGTTTTTTTCTTACTGTGCAAATTAGGTATTTGATTGTATTCCCTTCTTCTGTTTAATGTAACACCAATAAATGGAAGATGTCACTAAGTGAAGCCTTCTTTTTCCATGCAGAATTTAGAGAAAATGAATATGATCTTCCTGTGTTTTAATTGCATGAAATGATACAGAGGG
This sequence comes from Heterocephalus glaber, assembly GCF_053883595.1. Lineage (NCBI taxonomy): Eukaryota > Metazoa > Chordata > Mammalia > Rodentia > Bathyergidae > Heterocephalus > Heterocephalus glaber. Next base: position 38,829,488 of record NW_028258317.1, read on the forward strand.
GTTTTTTGGCATGGTGCATTGGTTGAGAGTTTTTCATATTCAAGGAACTAACCATATGCCAGTCTCTGTTTATAACGTGACTGATATCTTAGAAATTTAGGCACTTACATCCACAGATTTTTTTTAATGCATCCATGACTTTATGCCTCTAAGCTGTGTACACATCTTTCTGTGCAAAGCACATTCTGTATTTTACTTATTCAAAGTGGATTATAATGATTATATTAGTGCTTAAAATGAGAAGAAAAGATGGGATTTTATGTCCATTTTTTTCAACTGGAGTAATAAAGATTTCTTGTATGAGACAGATTTAGTCATGTCTAGTGCTAGTAACTACCTCCTTTCCAAAAAAATAGTTAAGATAGCCATTTAGCCCTATGCAGCTTAATATATTGGCCTAAAATGTGTGTGAACATAAAAAATGCTTTAATGACTATTTTATCTTATTTTGTCTTTACAGTGGCATCTGAAATACAGGGATTAAGAACAGTTGAAATAAAAAAGGTAACTTGGTATCTTCAAAGGCATATTCATTTGTATTTTCCTGTTAACTATTAACTATTTCACTGCTTTATAGTACCTGTATGAAAACATATACACTATCTTTGTAGTGTATACGGTGGAAAGTAAACTGCAATCTCCTGAATTTTGTAGTCTAATAGTTCCTCATTCTAAAAATCACTGTTTGTATATTTTATATTGCCAAAAGTAGCATCAGCCAGACCCCACAGAAAATAGTTTGCCGCTTCCCCCTTCTCACCCTGATCAGTAACTTTTTCCCTTCAGTGGATGCTTCTCTCTCCTTCTGGAAAGATTTATCTGAAATACACAAGAAAGAAAATAAAAACCGCTACCATTCATTGAGCCTTTACTGCAAGGTGAACACTATTTAGACATACATGTCATCAGAATGCCCCCGTATTCACTATAGCCCTCTGGAAGCACTGGTATCTGTTTCCTAAGTGAAGACCTAGTGACTGAGAAGATGTCTTGTTCCAGGTCGCAGTGTTTGCAGGTCCACATTCCTGGCTTTGAACATGAGTCTCCCTACATCCTTAAATTGTGATCTTTTCACTTCATGAATTCACCAGTCCCACAGCGCAATTTCCATTTAGTGTATCTTGGTCTCTTGCTTTCTGAACAGACATCTATTTTCCTAAACCACAGTAAGGGCCTGTGTCAAACTAAGGTAAGGCCGTTTTCTTGAACTACCTTTTCCACTCTCATAACTAGAATATCAGAGTCAACAATAGAATATTGCACCAGAGAATAAATACCAATTAAAAATCACTTCGACCAAAGAATTCTGTCTGTTCCCTGGCAGGGCCCTGCTGACTCCCTAGGAATCAGCATTGCGGGAGGCGTGGGCAGCCCCCTTGGTGACGTCCCTGTATTTATCGCAATGATGCACCCGAATGGCGTGGCTGCCCAAACCCGGAAACTCAGAGTAAGTTTTGCTAACCGTAGCAGCCCTAAGAAATCTAGCAAAGCATTCTTTCAGAATTTTAATCTAGTCACCTATTGCAAGAGAGTATCTTTTTAAGTTAGCTAACCAGCCTACAGCAGGGCTTGCTTTTACATAAAGAATACTGCAATAAAGAGGAAGATGATGCTGTTTGAATGCAAATTTGAAAGTAAATCAAATGATAAAATTTACGGTTCTCTCTTAAAGCATTTTCATTACATGTTTAAGACTGTGTGGAACAAGTTAAAACAAGCATGTTCAGAATACTAATATGAAGTGAAACTTCTCCTTTACAAGAATCATTGGTTTCAAAGCTGTGTTGATTTAACTTTATTAAATTGAAAAGTCATTGCATTTGATTATAAAATTGCAGAAATTTAATGTAAATATCACTTGCAAGATTCTAAAACTATATAAAATTTTCTTCAAAATTGAGGGATTCTTCAGGTGTAGAACACTATGATGAAATTTATGCTAACTGCTCAACTCTGAAATCATGTGAATGTTCTTTTAAAAGCATTCAGTTTCCCTAAAGTAAAATATCTATGGCATCGTGCTTCAAACAAGGTCTTTGGACATAACCAAACCTAAGTTAAATAGCTTCTAGGTCAGGGGTAGTTGGGGGGGGGGGTGTTTGTGTGTGTGTGTGTGTGTGTTGCTAGGGATCAAACCCAAAGCCTCGTGTATGCTAGGCAAGCACTCTACCACTGAACTTCACTCCCAGCCCCTCAGTCTGTTTTGTTTGGTTGGTTTTGTTTTTCCCCAGTACCAGGGATGGAACTCAGGATCTTGAGCTTGCCAAGCAGGCTCAGTGCCACTGCACTACATCCCTGCCTGCCTCAGCCTGTTTTGATACCTAAATTTATTGCTAACACTTAAAAAATGGTAGTACACATTTCATAAGGGTCAGCAAACTTTCAGATAGTGAATATTTTAGACTCTGTGGTCACATGAGTCTCTGTTGCAACTGCTCTGCTGTGCCCTATGAAAGCAGCCAAATGAGCATAGCTGTCTTCCAGCCAAACTTTATTAACCAAAATAGGCAGTTGGCCACATTTGACCTGTGGGCTTTCATTTGCCAACCCCTGACTTAGAGTCACATCTAACAATTATAGTGATGACATTCAGAGAAATCTTGATTTCCAAATGATACCCATATCTTACTATTTTAATAGGAAGTAATATCTTACCCAGGGGTATGAAGAGAAGGGAACAATGACTTTCTTCCTCTCTTCTCTTCCCCTGAAGACTGTAGAAATTATTATGTACAATTTCTTTTTGTGATTGCTTCTGGAGCTTCTTGAAATTACTGGTTTCCTTCATTATATTTCAGTAGTTGGTGGAAGTGTGTATGTAAAGTAGATGGTAGAGAAAGAAATAACTGTTCTGGTCTCAAAGTCCCACTTTACCTTGCAGGTTGGAGATAGGATTGTCACTATCTGTGGCACATCCACTCAGGGAATGACTCACACTCAAGCAGTGAACATACTGAAAAATGCCTCTGGCTCCATTGAAATGCAGGTGAGGTTTATCATCCCAAGTACTTATCAGAAGGAGATAGCTTGAGGACATGTGAGCTTTGATGTTAAAGCAGGAAAAATGATTAAATGTCATGCTATTATTTTATTTAATATATCATTGGAACATCGATGCTTAAACTGAGAGCTCCAAAAAAATACGCATGAAACACATTCCGTAATATTTATCCTTATAAGTTTACTGTTTATGCTTGATATCCAAGGCCTTTAGCAGTAAGTGATTATTTGCTAGAATTTTAAGTGTTGTGAGTAAAAGGCTTGTATTATAAACATCTTTATAAAAAATAATTGCACAGGAATTCCTCAGAGGACTAATATCTAGAAATATATAAAGAATTCAGAAACCTTAGAGCTCTCCAAAATAAAAGCCCAATGAAAAAATGGCCAAATGAAATGAATAAACACTTCTCAAAAGAATTACAAATGACCATTAAATACATGAAAAAATATTCAACATCTCTGGCCATTAGAGAAATGTAAATTAAAGCAACATTGAGATTACCTCTTACTCCAGAAAGAATGGCTGTCATTGAGAAATCAAATAATAACAAATACTGGAGAGACTGCGGGGAAAACGAACCCTTCTACATTGTTGGTGGGAATGTAAAGTAGCACAAGCAGTATGGAAATCATTATGGATATTCCTCAAAAAACTAAAGCTAGAAATTCCATTTGACTCAGCTATTCTGCTTCCAGTTATCTTCCTGAAAGAATTAAAGACATCATATTACAGTGATACATGTACACCCATGTTTATAGCAGCACCATTCATAATAGCTAAATCTTGGAAGCAACCTATATGTCCATCAGCTGATGAATGGACAAAGAAAATGTGATACTACTCTTCAATAAGATGGATAAACTTCAGTCATTTGTGGGAAAATAGATGCACCTTGGGACCATAATAATATTAAGTGAAATAAATCATACATGCAAGCTTAAGTATCACATGGTTTGTCTTTTATGAGAAACCCAAAATATAAACAAAGAGCAAAATAAAGATAGATAATAGAAAATAGGGAGATGGAGGCAAAAGGGAAAGGGACCAAGGGATGGAGGGAAAGATGATGGAGGGGAGGGAGAGGCAAGAAAAAAGAATTAAAATTTATTGTGTACATGTACCAACTCCCCATGAGAAGTATAATCATTATATACTGCAAACATGTACCAGTAAAAATAAAAATAAAAAAACTGCACAGATCATATTTTAAAAACATCAAAGAACATTAGAGAATTGAATTTGAAGATTTTTACTGTCTGGACAGTTACGAGGCCTCTGGACCTTGTAAAATTTTATATTGCTCTTGTACTTTTTAATTTTTAAGAAACTTTTGTTAGTACATGTTTGCAGTACGTAATGAATGTATTCACTGTGGGGAGTCTTTACATGTACATATGCATCTTAATTCTTTTTACTTCCCTTTGCCCTCCCCTCTCACCCTCCTCCCTGCACATCTCTGGTTGCATTTTGCGTTCATAGGAATAATTAAGTGGGCAGTTAAATACACATTTTAATCCACGTGGTCTTTTTGAAGAAAAATTGCTGGTGTCTCCCTGCCTCCTGCACACGTATTTTCCTTTGTGCTTCTCCTGTGCACAGGTGGCTGCTGGAGGGGACGTGAGTGTGGTCACAGGTCATCAGCAGGAGCCCGCTGGTTCTAGTCTTTCTTTCTCAGGGCTGCCGTCAAGCTCCGTATTTCAGGATGATTTAGGGTGAGAATATATAGTATGCTTGATACGTCATCTATTTTTCATGAATTAGATTTTCCTGACAGTTGTATCTTCTTTTCCATGTTTTTGCCACCTACACACAGGTGAAATAATAGACGATGTGCTTTGTAATACACAACCTAGGTGCTTTTAACTATTGAATGATTAACTATTGAATAATGCAATAGATTTAGCTAATCAAAGATAGACAGACATATGTGCAGATGGACAGATATTCTCTGTTTTTCTGAAAACAAGACCCACCTGGAAAATTCATGTAACGTGATTTTAGAAATCACATCAGGCTCATTTGCAGGGAATGTCTCTTCTAAAATCATGCTAGAATTAGTTTTCCAGGTAAGTCTTATTTTGGAGGAGATAGATAGGCAGGCAGGCTTACCACTACCCCTTCCCACGTTGTAAACTCTGATTTGGGGGACAGCATTTTAGCCATAATATCATCACCCTTTGTGACATGGAGCAAGTCAGACATATCTTTGAAAATTTTCCAGCATTGTCTACTCATTTTATGTATCATCTTTTTGCTTGAAAAATAGTTCACTTTATTAGATAACAACACTGAATAAAAAGAGCACTGAAAAATAGGAAGGAGGAGGGCACATTTAGAATGTGTAAATAATTTGATGCATATTTATATGACTTGTAATTGACTCTTCTCTGAGATTTGAGACTACTGATATTTACCACTTCTCTATTACGGTCCCTTGAATTTAACCTTCTCATTTTAAATAAACCGAAAAAAGAATTAGCTTCTCTGTGCCATGAAAACATGCCATGAGCATGTTAGTTTAAAGCAACTGTAAATGAGTCATAGAATTAGGGCATTAAATAGAATTTCATTAGATTATGTAAATTTCAAATATTGTGCATAGCATGAACTGACAATTTAAGTGTCCTCAACTACCCTCAACATGCTCCCTGTCAATAACACAGAGAACTATGCTAGCTTTTTGTAGATGTCAGAAGAATGATGGAGTCATATGTATATATAAACATACTGAAATATATAAATATATAATGAAAATATAAATGTACTGTTTTAATTTCAGAACTCTTTTTTTCCTTCCTTTTCTGTAGACCTCAATGTAAGTCCATTACACTAGACCGGGGACCAGATGGTTTGGGGTTCAGTATAGTAGGAGGGTACGGCAGCCCTCATGGAGACCTACCCATTTATGTTAAAACAGTGTTTGCAAAGGTAAGACTGCAAATTCTAACCATTCTCTTCCTACTAAATAGTCATTAACCATGATCAGCAGCTGGCATATTAGTTTGTGGCCTGAGGTAATGCCAAATGGTTAACAGTTGATAATTTTTTTTTGTAAACTCCCTACAGGACCAGGTCATTAAATATTTTTTGTCTAATTTGAAATTTAGTTGTATTTAAAGGAAAATAGGCTCAAAATAGAACTCCATAGACACTTTCAATAATATTCATAAATTAATAAACTTCTGTTAGTAAAACGTATTTTTTCTTTTGAAAACAAATTGCATGATTGTCTTTTGAAAATAAATATGCTTTTAAAATAAATATGCTGTAAAGCACTAACATTTCATTTTCTTTGCATTTTGTTGTGAAATGTAAAACTCATACAGAGAAGCGTATAAAATGTATATGCACATTAACTCATAGGGCATTTATTTTAGAAGTTTAATTTAATTGAGTAAAACAAAAACTACCATAGATAAACCTGAAGAGTATCTCACAGCCCTGTTCATCACATCAGCTATTTATAATCAAAGACTTGATACTTTTAAAAAAGAAAAGCATTTGTATATAGTTATATAGTAATGACATTTAGACTAAGAAAGATACTGAAACATTGATGAAACTATTAAAACAAAATGATCTTATGATTGCTATTATGTTGTTAATATACATTTTCAGAAGTACAAGATTAAAATTTCCTGCAGGAGAAAATCTAGAATCTCAAAATTTTACAGTGGAAAGGAGCAAAATTTATGGCAAGTCTGTTTAAAGGTTTGATGCAGAGACTTTACATTAGTGCCATCATCCTTTAATTTTTGAAGGTTTCATTCTATTAATTTGGAAAATACTGCTATTTTTAAGCAATTTTAAGTGCTGTACCTACAGTAAGCTAACTGTAAGGTTAATTTATGACATTTAAAAAATAGTATGTTCAAAAATATAAGTGGCATTTGCCAGTGAATAAAGGATCTTGAAGTCCTGTTCCTCAGCCCAGGAACACTTTATTTAAGGCATGCTAGTTAAAACATATTTTAAGAATTTCATCATTATGGATTCCTCATTAACTTTGCCATATTTTTAATCTTATATTTAATTGCATAATTGCCTTCTATAAGTATGCCTTAAGACAGGGTTCTTTTTGAAACAGCAATGTCTATATTTAATCCTAATCAGTTAGGCATAGTAATATGAAGACTCCATCTACCCTTTGGAAGTAAGAATCAAGGCAGCTTAACTAGCCCTTTCCAAAGCCTAGAATTATCTGTGTGTGTGCGCGCACGTGCGTGTGTTGCAGTTCTGGGTGTAGGATCCAGCACTGCATGCATGCTGGCAAGCATCAGCCCCAGCAGTGGGTTTTTAAATCAGTAGACCTTCACGTGGGCTTTATGCTTCTGCAGACCTTTGGGATTTGTAGACCTCATGCCCTTGGCCTGGGAAACTGCTTTTGTTCCTTTTTAATCTTTAGTCTTATTTACAGGATGTAAAATCCTGGATTCTATGAAATCATTCCTACTAGGCAAATTTCCATATATTCTTGATTAATTTGAGTCTCAACCAACTGCTGTGCTGAACAGCCAAAAAACCATCGAACTAATCTATTGACTGCTAGCTTTTTTCTGAAATTGAAATCTTAGTGCTAAAACTATTTAGGAAAAAGGCCTCTTTTGTATATGTTCGCCATTGCTTATGGCTGTGGAGTACCTATGGAGCACTAGAGCAATGTGTGCGTGTACATGCAGAGCAATTTATGTTCTTGTTTAGACCTTTTGTCTGTGGTATAGTTGTGAGACTGCATTCTTTGAGAAGTAAACAAGCCCTTATAATTACAGGGAGCAGCAGCAGAAGATGGGCGCCTAAAAAGGGGTGATCAGATCATTGCTGTCAACGGACAGAGCCTGGAAGGGGTAACCCACGAAGAAGCTGTTGCTACCCTTAAGCGAACAAAGGGCACTGTCACTTTGATGGTTCTATCCTGAATTGGCAGCCAGCGCTGAACCAACTCAACCCCCTGCTTCCTTTGTGTACTATTAGGAAAATGGGATGATCTTAAACGTGACTTTTCCTGTCCTGTGTTCTTAAAAATCATAGTGGAAAAACAATACTTAAGTTTGTTTTTCTCATATGGGAATGTTTTTCTTACTGACAACCTAATAGCATTTTTCCTCGTCTTTTGCATTTTGTGAAGCTAAACATGCAGAGAAACATTTTACAGATAAATCCAGTTTTTCTTTTGAGGATACATAAGGTTTTGTAGTCACATGAACAAAAATTATTAAAGAGAAAGGAAATCTTGTTAAAGGAGAAAGAAAAGTCATTCTAAATCTAACCATGAAAAATAGTTTCAGTAAATTAGGGCGAAAAATAAAAATGCACAAAAAGGAAAAAAATCTTATGGAGTTTTATAAAAATCCCTCAATTTGGCAGTTTATCTCCTGACCCCACACCAGACTTAAAAAATATTGAAAATCTTAATAAATACTCTCAGTATTTTAATATTTTGAATATTATATAAAATTGCATCTCACTACCTCTAGTATACACACATATTTTTCCTGCTAAAATTGTTTTCTATGATTAAGTAAATAGCACATATACAAAACAGTGTTCTAGGTATTGTAAAATCATACCTAATGCACATTCTCAGTGTTCATTTCTGACCTCTTATAAAATATTTTCATGTTGCTATAGTAAAATGATGATACTACCCCATTTTGACAGTAGTTTTCCTTTAAGCAACCAAGCTAACCATGGGGGAACATACTTTCCAAGAATCTTTTAATGTTGGTTTTCACAATTGGTGCAACACTGAAAATGTCTTAGTGCACTGTGCATTAGGTTTACTATTAATCTTAATGACAAAGGAAAAAGCAATATGTCAGTAATTATTTTGGTTCTATGCCATTAGTAAATTGGTACAGAAATTAAGGGGATTAACATGACTTCAGCTCATTGCTTTATATTAATGTCTTATAATACAATAGTTTAAGACTAAAGGAAACAGATGGAATTGTTTATTGAGACAACTGGTGAGGAATTATCGTGTTCATTCCCATTTTAGGCGTGAAACTCCTACATTAGAATATATAAAATCACTTTAAATATCTATATTTGTAACAGAAGTAGTGTACAGTTTTTTATTGCAGCATTTTTGTGTAAATGCAGAATTAAAGTGAATAAGTAAGATTTGTTGTTGGGTAGCTCCTTTTAGAAATGGCTTGCCAAATAGTTGCCAGGTCCTTCTTGTCTCGAACATAAAATTGAACAAGACAAGCGAAAATGGTGACAAAGTTTATTTGAAAAGTGAAGGTAGAGGGTGAGGAAGAAACTGACTCTGCAGAGTGAACTTGGGCCAAACAAAAGAGCAGAAAAGTTAAAAGCAAAACTAAAAGTACACCCTGGGGGACACAGGGTGGGTTATTGGGAAGAGGCAAGCGAGCTCTTCATGGCGTCTGTGTCCTTTTCTGCAGTCTGTCCGTATCTCAGGAACCTGGAAGAACTTTACTTAGGAGGTCCTAAGAGGTGGTGCTGTGTTGATTCTGGGATCCCACCCTACCTTCCTTCCCAGCCAGTCTAAGCCATGCCCTGTCTCCTATCCCAGGTTCAGTGGTACACAAACAGAAATGAAAGCTTTTTTGTTTTTCTGCTAGGGGAAAAAACTTTATTGTTCAACACTCACTATTTAAAATTTTTTTCTCATGTCTAACTATAAATATACTATCCATGCATGCAATTAGAAAAAAACTGGACATCATTAGGAAAAGTTCAGTGTTTTTTACCTTGACAGTATTTTCTAACACTAAAAGTTCATAGATTCCTTGTAGAGTGGAGGAAGATGACATTATGAGAAGACAGGCAACCTCCCTATGTATATTTTTCTAGGATCCTCTTAATGTAGTGATATCAATAGTTTTTCTTAGGTTAGTAAAGAGCTGAAGTATATTCAGATAGAAACAATCATGATGAAATTTATTCTAATAAACATGAAAAGTCAAATTTGAACACTGAGCCAAGAATTTGGGAACATTTGTCCAACTAGTTCTGTCCCAAATTAACCAATGAGAATATACATTCCCTCTGACTCATCTCAAGTGTCAAATAATAGGTTATTTGATCAGTAAGCTTGTATTCTAAAATGTAAGAAAGTACTTCTTATATAAGAATACAAGAATTCTGTGACTATAGCTTAAAATGAATGGAAAAATGTGTATTGCAACAATTCAGGAGGTATTTAAGCCATCATGTAAATTGAGGTGTTCAGTGTAAGAAAATTCACTTGACTATCCCCGTGACATCCATTTTCTTAGCTGTCACCTCCTGGTCCTCTTATGCTGGAATGTTTTCACAGTAAGCTCCTGGAAACCAAACCAATCACATTTGGAAGTTTGAACAGGTAAAGGTTTTTATACTGGTAGATACTATGTATCAATATTGGATGGGAGAAAGTCAACTGATCACATTTAAGTTTGAGTAAATATGTGGGAGTACCACCAAAGAAAACAGTTTCTTGGGTGTCTGTCCTAGCTTAAATAGTGCCTCCTCAGATCCATGTCCACCTGGTACCTCAGAATGTGACCTTTGGAGATATCTTTGCAGATACAATAAAAGTGGTACTAGCTTAGGGATTTCCTTTTAAGAAGGCTGTATGCAGACGTGGAGACCATATGAAGGCCATGTGATGAGGGAAGCATAAAAAACAAGCTGAGGACTTAGGGCTGCCAGAAACTGTGGAAGCAAGGATTTTTCCTAGACACTTTAGAGGAAGCTTGGCCTTGTTGATGCCCATATTTCAAACTTCTGCCCTCCAGGGCTAGGAGAGAATATATTTCTATTGCTTCATGCCACCAGTTTGTGCTACTTTGTTACAGATGCTGGGAAACTAATCCTAAACTGTATCATGAGTTACTGTCCTTGTCCTGGCTAAGAAGAGATAATTGCTATTTACCAAGTCAAAGCACATGAAAGAAAAGGGAAAGAAAGGAAGAAGGAAAGGAGAGACTTTGAAAGGAAAAAACTATAGATTCATCAGCATTGGAGAGAAGAATGGCTTATGTTTCCTGTATTATTTTCTGGAAATGTAAGAGCTTTCAGTGTAAAGGAAAAAATGCTTGAGCAGAGAGTTTAAATAGACTTTAACATTGACTGGTGTTAATGATATGTACAACCCAAATGGATCAATATAGTTGTTTTTTGTATTGAATCAATCTGGAGCGTATCACAGATACTCCAGAAACTCAATACTCCAGAAAGATAATAATAGCAATAATAAAATGTTTCTTTTTAGCCTGACTGATTCATAGCAACAAAGGTAGAAAGGATGCCTAAAAAGTCAGCAGAATCCGTACATCAGAACAGTGATGGAGTTTACAGAAAAAGATTAAGTATCATGAAGGTGAAGACAAGGAAGGGAGATTTTATTCATCTTAAAAATCTCGACAAAGGAGATCTTGCTGGACATGAGGAAGCAGATGAGTTCTTTCCTGCTCTGAGGCACCGGGTACTGAGTCTTCTTAGGACAGGGCACCCACTTCCTGAATGCCTGCTGGGCAGTGATTGTGCATTCCCCTTCAGATCTCAGAGTGAACAGAGAAGATGAAAGGATTCCTGCAGGGAGACGAGAGTAAATACGCTTTTTTAAAGTGTGGGGGTGTAAAAAATATCACCTTCTTTCAGCAGCCCTGGTGTGTTGTTTCATGTCCATGACACACATTCTGAAATGCATTTGATTTGTGCAAAGATGTTCCTCAACTTTGTCTACTAGGAATGAGTGTTTAATTTTGTCCCCTGCAAAAGTGAGCTGTCCATAAAGCAGAATTGTCTTGTGTTACCTATTGGCACCAAGAGTATTTCTGAATAAAACAGTATGAAAACTAGGGAAAAAGATATTTTTAAAGTGATTTTTATATGTTCTTAAAATGATTTTTGCAGCTTTATTTCTTTCAAAATACAAGTATTCTGTATTGTCCATTTAAATGTAAGCCATAAGAAAAAAATATTTTATTTGTCTAAGCAGTTGTTAAGTACTAAAAGTTCTGTAGTAGGCCCTAAGAAAAATTGTGTGAGAAGAAGGTGAGCCTATGGTAACAATCTCAGAACAGTCCCACTGAAGATCTTTCTTGAAGTTTTTGAGAGTATGACACCATCCAAAGATTGGCTTTATCACAAGCTTCACCTTGTTCTTTTAACGTTGAACATTTTGTGAGAAAATTGCCTTTTGTGAACACATCATGATCTTTTTCCTTCCCCTGCCCTCCTCCACCTGATGTGCATCTGTTCAGAAACAAGAGTTATCCTCAGAAAACACTGTTTTCTAAAAATTACGATTTTTTTAATGAGTCTACCTTGAAATACTGAGCATTCAAGTTTCATTCCTCTAAATTTAACCTAAAATACTTTATTGCATTCCATGAAACTTGCAGATTTACTTTGATCGGGAAATAGCTATATGTAAACTATTAACACCATGTACAGAATAAAATACCAAGAAATTGTTGGAATCATATTTGTATTATCCTAGAAGACAGGGAGTAATATAAATTTAATATTTTCTGTAAATAGTTTTTATTTTTGTGCAATTATGTCTTTTTCCTCCAAAGTTGGATGCAAATCAACTTGTACTAAACTTTCCAAAATTTCTACCTTTTTGGTTACAACCTTCATGTTTCCCATCTTCTTGTAACTGCAGTATTAATTATTAAATATTTTTCTTCAAATATTTTTAACACAGATGATCTTAAATTGTATCTCACTTGTATGGAAAACCAGTATTATTTGCAATGAATACAAAATAACTATGAGAAAAAGCATAAGCTCAAAAATTCTACTAAGATAGTGTTGTCTATCAGTGGTCGTAACTTGAGGCCTGGTCTCTGGTAGAAGGGGATAATTAGAAATGTTAGCATGGTGTCAGCAACTTCATGAGGCTTTCCTGAGCTGAGAAGAACAGAAGTTGTTTACTTTTTCCAGTGTCTGCTGATGCCTTGCCAGGGCCAACAGACGTGATGATCGTGTGATGCGCTCCCTCTCTGGAAAAGTCATTATACCAAAATGAGAGTTGGGTTTGCAGGACTCCTTTTCTTAAAATATGAAAAATTTCCAGTTAATTCTTGTTCTTAAATGTATACTTAACAACAGAAATTGTTTAAGAATTTGCTCATAATATAAGGATTTTACCAATGTCAGAATTATGTTGCTATGTCCAGCGTTTTACTTTTGGCAATTTAAGTTTGAAATAAAGGACAAATGACATAAATTAATGGAGTAAATTAATGTTGTGGTAATATTAAATAAAGCTAATGCCTCTTGCACCTGCAGGGCTGTACAGATGGCAGGCATACCAAATTATGCCCCCTGCTGCCTTTAAGTGTACTGATAAAATCTCTCAACTGAGTATAAAATATGTTTGTTCACTGGCTCCATAAAAGTTTGAGCAAGGCAACCTCAGTACACAAAAAGCCTTGCATTCTTCTTTTTTAAAGGAAAAAATATATAAATCTATAAATTAAATGAAGTAATTAAATATTTTTCTGGGTTTTTAAAATAAATCATATTACGAACATACTCTTTGTTCTTTCTGTAAATATTATATGCCTGTCAGTCTCAGAAAAAGGTTATCCTCAAAGATGTAAGGAAGTGTTTAGTTTTATTTTCACCCACTACACATCTATTTAAAAATTTATTTACTAGGAGAGCCCAAAGGAAGTTGATTTGATTTCACTAAGTATTAAGTGGACTGGTCAATTATTATTCAGGTATTTATGAACTTACTCAATTCTTTAAGAAACAACTTTTCTAGAAAATATATTGCCTTAATTGTGTAAAGAGTATGTTTTACTACAAAATACTGGGCTTTTAAAAATTTACTGAGTTCTCTCCATTTAAGAATAAATTCCTATGAACTTCATTTTGCTGCAGTTGAATACCTATGCAGTTAAATGCATATCCAACCACTTCTTGTGGCTTCAGAGTGACTTTTAAATTCTTTTTATAATACTTGTTGTATATAACTTAATTACCTACATATTTGTTATGTACATTTTTTAAATAAAGGAAAAAGTTTTTGCTTGGGATCTTATATGTCCCACAAAGGTAATGTGTTAGAGGCTTGGTAGCTACCCTGTAGACTGCTATTGGGAGGGTGTAGAACTTTGAGAAGGTGGAGTCTAATGGGGGAAAGTTACATTATTGAGGGCGTGACCTGGAAGGGGATATTGCCCTGGCTTCTCTCTTTCTCTTTCTGGTGATCAGTTTCCTCTGGTACACAGTTCTGCCATGATTTACTCCCTCAACTCAGGCCCAAAAGCAACACAAGCCACAGGACTGTAACCTCTGAAACCTTGAGCCACAATAAATCATTTCTTTTCATAAGCTCATTATCTCCAGTATCTCACATTGATGGAATGCTAACACAAGTGAACTATGATTCCTTTTCAGATATAGTTTCTATCAAAATAGGTCAGCTGTCAGATATATTGAAAAAAGATGTTGGCTCCCTTTTAAGAACAAGTGTTTCATTGTTAAAAAGAATGTAATTTCAACTTTTGCTTAATCTTAAGAGTTAAATAAATTGTACAATTAACATTTGTAATAGCTGTTAATATTTGGATAACGAACCCCACTTATTCACATTTGTAGGTATAGAATTATCTTCAGTAGTTTTTATAAAGCTTTTCCTTTTGGTACTTTACAGGTATTCATTTAATGCAGTTATCAATATTTCATACCCTAGTTTGCCTTTCTTGTGTTTATATATAATGTAAATCCTACCTGATATGTATCTAATACTAAAGAAACTAGTTTTCTCTCAAATGTGTAAAGAGCACAGGCCTCTGGACCCCAAGGCCTTGGTTCATACCTTGGTTTGGCTCCCAACAATATAGCTGAGTTCTCTTGAGTTTCTGCCTCCTTTGCCTGTAGAGTAGGAACAATAATATCTTCCTTACATTGCTGTTCATATTAGGTGAGACCAAGTGTTTGCACATGATAAGCACTGATAAAAGAAATATTGTTACTATTATAAGAGTCAATGTAAATTAAAGTATAGTATGTATAGTGGAATTATGGAAATCATCTGAAATAGAGTGTTATCATTACTATTAATCTGTATCAGCTTTCAAGATAAACTTCAAACTGTCCTAATACCCTTATTCTAGAGATTTTTCATAATTTTTATTACAAAAGAACGCTAAAACAAAAATAGTTTCAGAAGAATTAAGAATTGCAGAGTCCCCTTGGTTGGTGAAATAAACGTACCACTCTAATAATTTAAATAAGAATTATTCTAGATAAGAGTTACTTAAACCTAGTAAGATGTTTTATTAATTGAAGCCCAGTCCTCTAGTAAACTGAATATTTATTTTTAAAGTGAATAGGAAATTTCCCAGTATCCATCATTCATATCCTTCCTCCCTAGTCTTCTGTGTTCAATTAAGTATATTTTATTTTTATCCCTTTTCTAGGTACAATCTATTATAAAGGAGAAAAATAAATGAAATCGGCTTAGTAGACTAAATAGTCTTCTAGATGGAAGTTGGTGAGATCAGACTATCTGCAGAATGCTCTTCTTTCATATTAGATACAGTTTTTCAAATGGGTTTGGTTTTTTTTTCTTTTTTCATTTTTTTTTGTTTTTGTAGATTTTCATGCTCGTGGTTGATGGTAAATGAGCTGGACAAATTAGTGATTAAGTTTTTTTAATCTTTGAGTCAATAGGAACTTTGCTTCTTCGAGAGATTTCTGCCAAGCAGTGATCACATTTGACTCTAAAAGTTTACCAGTTCATGCTGCATGGGAGTTAGGTAAGGGTTGGGAGAACAAAAGCTTCTATTTGGGATACTGCCGCACACATTTTTGGGGGTATGAGAGTGGTGCCCCTCTGAACTGGGAAGCCATCACCAAATAGATGTAAGCCTAATTTCTGAGTTTGCACATTGGCTTGGTTAGGTTATAAAAGTCACAGTCCTCACTTTCTGGTAAAATGACTTACACATATTTGTAAATCATACATTTCCAATATCAAACAGCAGTGAAGACCCAAGAATAACTTTTATACCTAGAATTGAGGTCTCAAGGAATGTATGTGTGTAGCTTCATATGTAGGAGAATCATTTACAGATAGATGTGTTCATGGGAAGCTGCAGTGGAAGGTTGTGGAGTATGAAATTCTTTGTTTTACTATGATACATAGACCAAATTTGGTTTGTGTGATAAACTTCCCATAATTTTGTTATTTAGGGGTCTTATTTATCTTCAACTTTCAAGTGAAAAAAACAGAAAAATTACTGGAAGTACCTTAGCTTTGGATAATACGATTTCTGAGTTCTAGAAAGGATAGAAATTTAAATTGGTGAAGAAGTTAAATGAAAAAACTTTGAATGAGACTGGGAGAAATGTTCCAAATTGAAATAGGAGTCAAAAATATTTTATCTTCCTATAAGGGTTTTAAAAGTCAAAATATATGTATGTTTTAAGAACATTACATAAGTGTTGATCATTGTTATTATGGGTAAAGTCAACTACATGTATGGCTATTTGATTAAAAATTACCAAATTGAGGCCCTGTATATTCTGATACTTTTGTTATGTAACTTTAACAATGAAACGTTTTAATGATGCAATACTTTATCAATTAATTACATATATTTCAATTTACTACAAATTTGAGATGATATATAGTTTTTTTACTTTGCAGAAGTAAAACCAAAACTTGTGAGACTAGTGGTCCTGTGAAATAAAAGTACTTGGACAAATTCTGTAACTACCAGCATTATGGTAGGTAGCAGTTGAAAATCTGTCTGCTGGACCTAAGAGCCAAAATAATTTTTACAACAATAATTTAGGGAGAAAAACATAAATTCCTTATACTGAACTTACATTAATGTGAAGGTTTAAATATTAAGTATCCCCCCGCAAAGATTCAGGTGTTCAGAGCTTGATCACTAATGCAACAATGTTCAGAGACAGGGCCTAAGAGGCCAGTTTATCAAGTGAATTAACCCACTGATGGGATCATAATTTCATGACATAACTGGCAACAGCAGGATGGAAATGGGAGGTGAGTCCTAGTTGGAGAGAACAGATCATGGGAGGAAAACCTTGGGGATGATATCTGGTCCTTGGCCCCTTTCTCTCCTTGCTTCATCACTCCCACCCACCCCCGTGCCCTTCTGCCATGATGTTTCTACTTTGCCACAGGCCTAAGAGCAATGGAGCCAACTAACCATGGACTGTAACTTCTGAAGCTGTGAGCCAAAATAAATCTTTGCTCATGTAAATTGATTTTCTCAGGTACAGTAGTAACTCAGTTCATGAATGCTTTTGTTTGTGAACAATTTGGGTTGCAAACAGAAGCATTTGGCAAAATTTTGTTTTTGTTTGCAAGCTCTGCACTGGGTGGCAAACAAAACTGGCCATCTTTCCCACACAAACACAAACATGGCCATCTTTTCCAGAATCATGGAACAAATTAAGTTCTTGAACACAATGAGAAAAAAGTTGACTAAAACAACTGACTGTTGATAAGAGGGCCAGGACAGAAAGAAGGTCCTTAAGGAGAAATACTTATTGCTTCTGGATTGATAGAGTTTGCTGATCCAGGGAGTTTATTTATAAGTATGATGAACTGGCATCTGTGGTCAGCTGTCTATAGTCTGAGCCACAATTTCAGCATACTTTCAGGAATGTGGGAGAGTCTCACTGGTTGGCCGGTAGCTACTGACTGCCTACAGTTATCAGTCCTCTTTCCTGCCCTTTGGTCTTTGTAATTAAATTTAGGGCATCACAGAATTTTTCTTTTATCACAATTATATTCCATTTTAAAATCATAATAAATTGGTTAAAAAAAAGCCTTCACCCACAGATGGCATAACTTTTCTATCATTTTTTTTTTTTTGGTACCAGGGATCAAACTCAGGACCTTGTGCTTGCAAGGCAGGCGCCGAAACCACTAAGCTAAATCCCTGGCCCACTTTTCCATTATTTTTATCATCATTGTATCTTAGATATACCATTTCATAACATGTTTGCATTATGTTGCCTATGAACTCTGTGATTATACAGCAACAATTGCTCAGAAATTGAGTGGGTTAGTCACGGAGGGAAGGAAAGAGGGAAGAAGAAGAAAAGGTTGGTTTAGAGTAAGGAGGAAGATCATTAGCTTCCAGTCTAATAAGATTTCGTAACTGTGTGTGAAAGTGAAACATTGACTTCCTCAGTCAATGGACAGGGTTAATTCTAATTTTTAGGTGAAAGGCAGAATTTATAAAATTTCATGTAAATTGCTAGTAGCTTAATAAATGTTTGCTAAATTATGTATATGAATTAAAGATTATAAATAAATGATAGAATCATTTTGGGACAGACTTAGAAATAAAAGGGAGAAGCAACCAATGATAATGTAAATGTGAACCAACATTAGTTTGCTTGCCTCTTGTCCTCTCCAAACTTTTTTTTAACTTTTGAGTTTGTGAAAATGGAGTCTCAGAGAATGGTAAGTTATGGGTATTTTTCACACACTAATGCAGCAGAAAAAAATATTGGATAAGGTGTGTGGCTGTCCGAAAGCAACTGCTGCTTGTTTCTGCAAACATTGCTAGAACCAGGTCGAATGGCTTTCATGTGAATTCAACCTTTCTGAGATGTGAATTCTTAAATCAACTAGAACTCCTTCTGGTGAAATATACATATTACCAACTCACTTTACAAATTGAGTGTAGCATCTACTGGACAAACAAAAAATCATCATAGAAATTAACTTTCAGACATTCTTTATCACCTTTACTTTTACATTGGGTAAGAAGGATAATCAGAATTACTTAATCCAATGGTACCATTTAGTACCATGTGAGGAAATTAGTATTTCTTTGTCCTTTAGTGTATGAACCATCTGGAGTCCCTTGAGAAGCATCAGGACAGATGGCATGAGATGCAGAAGTGAAGTCAAGCCATTCCAGATGATATTAGTTTTCTGGATTAAATTATTAAATTGGCCTGATCTCAGGAATATTTCTCCAGTGTAGATTTGGCTTGAAGTTTTTCAGTCTATTTCCTCACACTTTGTCCCAAAGAGGCTGTATCCTTTTCCCCCTTTTTATTATTTTCCAAACATTATTGCATATACTGATCTCCATGTTTAAAAATTTACCTTTTTCTGATGTGATCTTTTCCTCAACATGTCCTTGGTTTAGTCATCTGTTAAGGCCTTCCCCTAATCTTTATTCACATAACTTTGTAATATGTGTTTAAATGCTTCTTCTGGAAACTGCCTATAATATAATGAACACTCAGAACATAGTAGCTAGTATTAATCAGAGTTTTTTTTTTAATAAAATCTTTTCTCTGACACAGCATTTTTCAAATGTTATGTATGCTTGGATACTTATTAAAAATAAAAAATCTTCCTTGATCAAAAAATAAAATGTTGGAACATTGGTTAAACATAGTTAAAAAGATTTATTTTGACAGATTTATTGAAATGTCAAAGATAACAATATATTACAAATCTTCACTGAGAGAACACCATTTTCCAAACCTATTTGAAGAAAAGTGTCTGAAGAAACTAAAGTTCTGGGGAATGCATTTTTGGGATACACAACTCTATTGAACCAAACTTTAATTTGATAGAGTTATTTAGCCATTCTGTTCCTCACCAGATTTACACCTGCAGGAATGAATCTGCACCACTTTTTACTCCCATTAAAAATACAACATGGGCAGACAGAGGAACTCACCCCTGTGCAGTGTTCACTTCCTGCTGATTCTGTGTCCAGGATTCCATGTACTGGTGGCATCTGCCCACCAACTCAAAGCCTTCTGTGTGTCTTGTTCCCCTTGGCACCTGGCAATACAAGCACCAACCAACCAAACAGTCTGATCATGAATGAGGGCAGTGCTCAAAAGGGAAGTTAAATCCTTAAGAGTCAGCAGCTCAGGGAGAAATAACAGACCTGGCCAGCAGTGCTAACCTCTCCAAAAGCCCACTATTTTAAACTATGAAAGTAGTATAGGATTTTGCCCCAAGAATGACTTCTTCATGGAAGGCTAGAGTTGGAGAAGAAACCAACACCTACCATATTGCCAGAGAGTGTTTAATCAAAATTCATTGTGGGAAGAGGTTAAGATTGAGCCACAGAACAAACTCCACTTCAGTGTTTCTAATGATACCTTCCCACAGTGACTGGATGAGACACAACATAGGAGACAGCCAGGGAGGGGATGCAGGCTAGACATAGACTCCCTGAAAAGTATAAACTCAGACTGGGAAGGAAACAGGCTCTACCATCCAAAGTGAGAAACTAGACCTAGCAAATGTGCCTTTCAGAGCCCGGATCTGAAAATGTTGGCATTAAGTCCAACAGTCAGGTTGAAGTGGCCTATGTCTAGAAGAGACCAGAGGGCTGATTGTTTTTCTCATCTACCGGTGTGAGCAAAGATATACCTTGGCTTGAATAGTCATACTCTGAGGTGTATAGAGAGAGGGGCCCCTGAGGCAGGGAGGGTACCTCACAAACCCACAGGCCATAACCCTATGTGGAGAAAATCATGACTTGCTGGATTCCAAAACTACAAATCCTGAGAAGAAACTACTCATTCAAAAATACAGCAAGGTGGTTCTGCCACCTGCCTTGCAAGCACAAGGTCCTGAGTTCAATCCCTGGTACCAAAAAAAAAAAAAAAAAAAGCAAGTTCTGTTTAATTAATTCCATTTTATTTTTCTCTTTAATTTTCCTTCATTGGTTTTTTTGGAGGTTGAGGTTCAGTCTCTTCTTTTTTCCTTTCTCCTTTTATGTTTTTGTTTCATTTTTTTCCTTTATTTTGGTCTTTTTTATTTTCTTTTTTTCTGTTACTGTTATCTAATACTATTAAATTCCTTTTGCTTCTCAATAGGCACTCATATCTCTTTTCTCTCCTCCTCATCTTCTATTGATTAATATTTCAAATTTTACTTTTCTCATTCTCCAGTTTCCCACTCCTTATATCTTTACTAGTACAACTATTAAGGTTTATAAATCTTTAGATACTAGATTAACTTGATACTATTACTGTTGAATACTGTTCCATTGTTATTGGAGGTAAAATTGTTCCATTTAATAGGTATACACTGTAGGTCAATCTTTGGTTTGTCTTAGTTTTTATACTGTAATTATAGATCTCTTTTCTATTGTTATAAATGGTTCATTATTGGTTCACAGACTATGTCAATATCCAGTTTGTCTTTGATTCTATTACTGTCACTGATTTTATTACTATAGCCAAAGTGACATAGTTGTTGCTATTAATTGGTTTTCTCTATATGCCAACATTGGGATTATCTTTGCATCATTAACTATACTGTAGGCCATTCCCTGAGAACTGGGTACTGGGCCAAATACAGTGTTGCCTCCCCTCTCAAATAAACAGGAGTAGTTAGATTCTGGGACAAAGTTAAGGGCCTATAGTTAGGCACACCCAGAGGACAATACTGAAAAACAAACATTAACTAAAAGGTCTTCATACTACCAACAAAGCCTTCTATTATAACCAACCCTCAGGCCTCAGCACAAAAAGCAAATAAACTAAAATTAGAAAATGTGAGAAGACATGGCAACAAAATGTCTCCCAAAACTCCCAGCTCTCCCAAAGCTAATCCACAGGGCATTTATGGGTAAGAAATCAAAAGCCAACAGCCAAATTATTTGAAAGGATAAAAGAGATTAAAGAAAAAGATCAATAAGATGCTCAAGGAGCACAAAGAAGATATAACTAAACAAATCAGTGAGTCTACAGAAGACACTAATAAAAAGCTAGCTGAGCTAAACAAAGTGACAGAAAACATGAATGCCCAGGATTAGAGTCCATAAAAAGGAACCAAAAGAAATTCAGGAGATTAAAAATACTATTTAGATAAGAGCAGTAGAAGTGACCAATGTGAAAACAGAGTGCCAGAACTAGAAGATTGGGCTACTGTTCGTGACCAATTAATGACAGATACCTTAAAAACAACAACAACAAAAAACCTCATGAAAAATGGATTCAATAGCTGCTAGGTGACACAAAAAAGACAATTCTAGGGCAAATTCAAATTAGTGAAAAATCAGAAGACAGCACAAATGGCATAGAAAATGTGTATACAATATGGATAATGAATTTCACATACAGATAAGGCAAATAGAATCCAAACTAGCCATGATAGAAAAGACACATCATACTCAAACTCTCAGAAGTTCAAGACAAGAGCAGAATCATGGACTGGGGATTTAGCTCAGTGGTTCTGCCGCCTGCCTCACAAGCACAAGGTCCTGAGTTCAATCCCTGGTAACAAAAAAACAAACAAACAAAAAACCAGAATCATAAAAACTATTAGAGAAAAGCATCAAATTGCTTATCTAGGAATACACATTGGAATTTACTGCTCACTTCTCAGCACACAAATTAAAGGTTAGGAGAGCTTGGAGTAAAATGCTTCAACCCTTAAAATAAAACAGATTCCAACCCAGACTGATATATCCTGGAAAACTGTCTTTCATAATTGATGAAGAAATATGACATTTTTATGATATATAGCACTTGTACAAATTCATGACCATCAAACTAGCACTTCAAAAATTTCTCCAAGATATCCTAGAGACAATAAAACTAACAATGCCAAAGTGTGCAATAGAATACACCAGGTAGGATGGGCAGTTAAGTAGAAGGAAGAGAAAGGAAATTAGCAACAGGAAAATAATATAATACCAAGAATAAATGAATACTTTTCAGTAATAACTCTATGTGAATGGTCTCAATTCCACAATCAAAATATACAGATTGACAAAATGGACAAGGAAACAACATCAAACAGGATGGTGTATGCAACAAACACAACTGATACAAAAAGAAATTCATACAATAAAAATCAAAGGAAAGAAAGCAGTATTCCATACAGTGGGAACCCAGAAACAAGCAGAAGTACTTATCCGACAAAGTGGACTTGAAACCAAAACTGACAAGAAGAAGCAAATTCACTACATATTGATTAAGGGAAAAATTCCAACAGGGAGGAATAATATTTATAAACATAAATGCACAACAGTGTTCATAAAATAAACACTACACATAAAAGATCAGATAAACATCAATACAA
Organism: Heterocephalus glaber; assembly: GCF_053883595.1. Classification (NCBI taxonomy): domain Eukaryota; kingdom Metazoa; phylum Chordata; class Mammalia; order Rodentia; family Bathyergidae; genus Heterocephalus; species Heterocephalus glaber. The sequence goes on from NW_028258317.1 coordinate 38,852,527, forward strand.
TTATAATTGGGACCATAGTACTCCACTCTCACAAATAGATCAACTGGACCAAAAATTTTACAAAGAAATAATAGAGCTGAACCAAACCTTCAAACAAATTGACTTAATAGATACATACTGAGTGTTCCATCCAACAAAAGAAGAATACACATTCTTCTCAGCAGCATATGGAACTTTCTCCAAAATAGAACACATACTAGCCAATAAAGAATGGTTAAGTAAATGTAAAGAACCAAAATTATACCATGCATATTAGCAGATCATAGTACAATGAAACTAGAATTCAATGGCAAAAAACCCCACAGAAATTATGCAAACACATGGAAATTAAACAATATATTCTCATATGATCAATGAGTCAGATAAAATCAAGAAAGAAATAAGATACTTCCTAGAATTAAATGAAAATGCCAGTGCATCATACCAGACACAATGAAAACTGTCCTAAGAGGGAAGTTTATACCTGTGAATACCCTATATCAGAAAAACAGAGTGAGCCCAAACAACTAATCAGGCACCTCAAGGTCCTAGAAAAACAAGAACAATCCAAATCCAAAGCTACTACAAGGAAGGAAATTATAAAGATTGGAGCAGAAATCAATGAAAAAAAATCTGTTATCAATCTTACCCCCCAAAAAGCAAAAGACTCAAATCAATGCAATTAGAAATGAGCATAGTAAAATCACAATGTTCCACACTGCTAAAACTCAGAAGATTAGCAACTACTGCACAAAGCTACACACCAATAAATTGGAGAATAGAGAAATAATACACTTGTAAATACATATGAATTACCAAAACTGAGCCAAGAAGGTATAAAAATCCTAGGTAATCCAATAATAGGCAATGAAATTGAAGCACTAACTGGAAAAAAAAACCCTACCAGCTAAGGAAAAACAAAGGTTCTGATGGATCCATTGCTGAATTCTACAAGAACTTCAGAGAATTAGATCTTCTCTAATACTCTCAAAAATACTCCTCCAACTTTTTAGCAAAATCAAAAGGGAAGGAGTACACCGAAAGTCATTCCTAGAAGCAAGAATTACCATGATTCGAAAACTAGACAAGGATCCGATATAAAAAAAAAAGAGAACTACAAAGCTACTGTGATTAAAAACAGCATGGTACTGGCAAAGAAACAGACCTGAGGATCAGTGGAACAGATTAAAAGATATGCAGGATCAACTCCATACATACTCAGCCACCTCATCTTTGATGAAGGAGCCAAGCACCCTCACTGGAAGAAAGGTAGCCTATTTAATAAATGGTGCTGGAAAAATTGGGTTTCAGTTTGGCAAAATTAAAACTAGACAATATCTCTCACCATGCAGTAAACTAAAATCAAAATGGAGCAAAGATCTAAATATTAAAACAGAAACACTAAACTGGCTAGAAGAGAAGTTAGGTAGAATCCTTGGAAACTTTGGTGTAGGAAAAGATTTCATGAACAAATCCTCAGTTGCCGGGGTACTAGCACAAAGAATCAACAACTGGGATCTCATTATTAAAAAAATCTTCTGCACAGCAAAAGAAACCACCAACAGTGTGAAGAGACAACCCACAATATGGGAAAAAATTTTTACCTGCTGCTCCTCAGACAAAAGTCTACTATCAAGAATCTATAAGGAACTTAAAAAAAATTCAGACCTCCCAAATTTAAAGACCCAGTCCAAAATGGGCATCTGAAATGAACAGACACTTCTCAGGCAAAAAAGTAGAAACAGAAATAAACATTTGAAAAAATGTTCAACATCATTGGCCATCTGAGAAATGCAAATGAAAACACTGAGATTCTACCTCACTCCAGAAAGAATAGCTGCTATCAAGAAATCAACCATTAACAAATGCTGGAGCGGTGTGGGGAAAGAGCAACCCTTCTCCACTGTTGGTGGGAGTGTAGACTGGTGAAACCACTGTGGAAATCAGTATGGAGAAACCTCAAAAAGCTAGGATTAGAGGTTCCATTTGACTTCTAATTCCTTCTATTCCCCTGCTGGATATCTTCCCCAAAGAATTAAAAGAATCATAACACAGCTATATATGTGCACCCATATTTATAGCGGCACAGTTTGTAATAGCTAAAACTTGGAAACAGCCAAATTACCTCAACTGGAGACTGGATAAAGAAGATGTGGGCTTTCATATATATATATACACATATATTAGTACTACTCAGCCGTAAAGAAGAAGAAACTAGAGAAATTTAGAGCTAAATGAATGTACATTAAGGCCATACTCTTAAGTGAAATAAACAGGACACACATGTGTAAATACCAAATAGTTTCTCTGTGTGAGAAACTAAAAGTGTAAGTAAGGATTAAAATGTAAAATAGATAATGTGAAATAGGAAGAAAAGGTCCAAAGGGGAACGGTAAGTAGGAGGGGTAGGGGAAAGGAAAGAAAAGAAAGGAAAGGAATAAATATGAGAAAAGGAAAAAACAGAAACAAAGTCTTTGTAAATAGGAAAGGGTGGAGGAGTTGAAGGGAGGGCAGGGGAATGGGGAAAAAAAATAAGAACCAAGATATATCATGTACACATACAAATTCCCAATGATGAATGTCATCATATTGTATACCTAAAATGTACCAATAAACTTAATGAATAAAAATGAGAGAACTAGGCCTGGGGATTTACCTCAGTGATTCGCCGCCTGCCTCAAAAGCACAAGGACCTGAGTTCAATCCCTAGTACCAAAAAAAAAAAAAAAAAAAAAAAGAGAGAGAGAGAACTACAGGAAAATCTCTTTAAAAAACAAAAATCCTAAACAGATACTGGCAAACAAAATGCAACAAACCATCAAAATCATACACTGTAACCAAGTAGGCATCATTCCAGGGATGCAAGGACAGTTCAACACACAATAATCAATAAATGTAATACATTATATTAATGATATAGGGAGAAGAGATGTAACTCCCAAACCTACTAGATATCCAAAACCTGAGTTTATGTTCTCTAAATTCGAAGAATGAATTCTAGAAACAACGGAGGTTAAGAATAGAAAAAATGTATTGAGAGAAAGAAAGCTTCGGTCTAAAAGAGACAGAAGGGGGAAAGTGGGTTGCCCACCCACCCCTCTTTTCAAAGATGGTTTAATCATCAAAGCCATGTAGTGAGGCACCTATAAGGTGGGACAAAACTATAAGACCCAATGGAAATTTACAAGGTGGGCACGAGGTGGGACAAAACCATGACCAACCAATAAGATTATAAATACAGTCACCCAAGTAATATTGATTAAATGGGGATCCAATGGGGAAACAAGTCACAAAGGAACTGAACAAGGATTTTCGGTGCAAAGGGGTGGGTCAGGGATCTTTCTTGGAAGATCTTGTCCCCTACCCAGGTGATTGATACCTATTTAGAATATCAGTCACTGCTATTCATCCTTAGGGGAAGCTCCTGGATGTGATAGTTTCTCTCCTTTTACAACACTGGCCTTCAGTGAATTTGTCTTGATTGTCCTCCAGGTTGACTCCTCCTGGGCTGGCCCTGTCTAACTGCCTACAAGTTATCTAATTAACTTACCTATCTGCAATATTAACAGAAGCAAAGACAGAAATCACATGATCATCTCAATAGATGGAGAACACCCTTTGACAATACACAACATCCAATCATCATAAAAACCCTGAAGAAAATATGTATAAAAGGGTAATATAGCAATCTGACAAAAGCCACTTAGGACATACCCACTGTTAACATCATATTAAATGGGCAAAAACTGAAAACTTTCCCTTTAAAATCAGAAACAAGACAAGGACACTGTCACCACTCCTGTTCAATATAGTACCTGACACATTAGCCAGAGAACTCAGGCAAGATAAAGAAACAAAAGGCATATGTTTAGGAAAGGAAGAAGTCAAATTATCATTACTTACAGATAACATGATCCTATACTTAGAATACCTCAAAAATTCCACTAAAAGTCTCCTAGGATTAATAAAAATTTCAGCAATGTAGCAAGATACAAAATCCACACCAAAATTAAATAGCATCTCTGCATAATAATGAACTCATTGAGAAAGAAATTAGGAAAACAACATTCACCATACCACCAAAAAAATTTAAATACTTAGGAATTAACCTAGTTAATTGTGAAAGACCTAAACAGGACTCTATAAAAGGAGAACAAAGACAACATCAGAAAATACAAAGATATCCCCTGTTCCTGGATAGGAAGAACCAATTTGGTCAAAATTGCTATACTTCCAAAACTGATATATGCACTTAATGCAAGCCCAATCAAAATACCAACACTTTTCCTCATAGAACTAGACAAAACAATTCAAAATTCATATAGAAGTAGAGAAAAGCCAAAATAGCAAAATAAATCCTGGGTAACACGAGCAAAGAGGAGGCATGACAATCCCAGATTTCAAGTAATATTAAAAATCTGGAGTTATAAAATGTAGCAGGGTATTGGCATAAAAACAGATGTGATCAATGGAACAAAATAAATGATACAAAAACAACCTTAGGTACATTTAGCTATTTGTTCTTTGACAAAGGGGCCAAAAAAATACTGAAGGAAAGATAGCTTCTTTAGTAAATTGTGCTGGGAAAATTGGCTATCTACATTCAGCAGATTGAATCTAGAGCCATATATCTTACCATGCATTAAACTAAAATAAAAATGAATCAAAGATATGTTAAAACAGAAACATTGAATTTGTTGGAATATAAAATAGGTAAATTTCCTGAAGATATAGGCATAGGCAAGGTCTTTCTGAAGAGAACCTCAGTGGCATAAGAAATAGAACCTCAGTGGCAAACTCAACAAATTGAATATCAAAATAAAATGCTTCTGTACAGCAAAGAAAATAACTAAATAAAAAGACAACTTACAGTATGAGAAAAAAATTGCCCACTATTCCTCAGAGGACTAATACCTAGAATATATAAAGAACTCAAAAAATTAAACCACCCAAAATAAAAGATCCAGTGGGCAACTGAAATGAAGAGACACTTTTCAGAAGAATTACATGACCAATAAATACATGAAAAATGTTCAACACCCCTAGCCATTAGAGAGATTCAAATTTAAAAAAAAACCTGAGATTATATCTTACTCCAGAAAGAATATCTATCATCATCAAGAAATCAATAACAAATGCTGGCAAAGGCCATGAAGAAAAAGATCCTTTCTACATTGTTGGTGGGAATGTAAACTATTACAACCTCTATGGAAATCATAATGGAGAGTCCTCAAAAAAGTAAAACTAGAAATTCCATTTGACTCAGCTATTCCCCTTCTCAGTATCTTCCTGAAAAACTTAAAGACATTGTTTTACAGTAGTACATGCATACCCATATTTATAACAACACAATTCATAAGTATTGGAAGTGGCCTATATATATATCCATCAACAGATGAATGGATAAAGAAAATGTGGCATTTATATTACAATGAAGTACTACTCTGCCATAAAGGATAATCTTGAGTCATTTGTAAGAAAATGGTTGCACTTTTAGAACATAATGTTAAGTGAAATGAATCAGACACACAAGCTTAATTATTGCATGGTTTCTCTTACAAGAAAAACCCAAATATAAATAAGCAAAATCAAAGATAATAGGAAGCAGAGAGATCTTTTGCCAAAAGGATGAGGAACAAGAGTCAGAAGTAGGGCCAGAGATGTAGCTCAGTGGAGCTGGGCTTGCCTGGCAAGCACAAGGTCCTGAGTTTGATCCCTGGTACTGGAAAAGAAAAAGAGAGAGACAAAGGGAGGTGGAGGGAAAGGAGGGGGAGGAGAGCGGGATGGAAAAATAATTAAAATGTGTTATATACATAAACTAACCTCCCCCAGTGAGTATAATTAATAGTGTACTACAAGCATATACTAATTTTAAAAAGAGAAAAATGAAAAGGAAAAAAACCCAATATAAATTGCATAGCAGGATACATATATCCCGAATTAGAGCTGAAAGCAAGGATGGACTTTATTTCTTTGGAGGAATTAACCAAGTTTTGTATCCTGCATAGTTATGTGTAACTTCCGACCTCCAGTAAGCATGGAACTGAAGAGGGAAATATTGGGTCAAATTTTGGCATACTCACTAAATTACAACTTCATAATTTAGTTGATATTGGAAGGTTAGGGTGTAGAGTGTAAGCCATTCCTAAGGTGGCTAGTCTTACTTGGAAAAATCTGTTCATGGGTATGTTTTTATATTGCACATATCTATCATCTCTCTAGCATTTTAATTTGACCAAAACATTGATCATACACAGTGGGCAAAAAATGCTATAATTTCAAACTAAAGAACTAAATAATTGGCCTGGAAATTCTTGACTTTCAATAATATTAAAAATTTCAAATTAGGAAAGAATTAAATCTAACTCATTTTATAGCTGAACCATCTTCAAAGTTGCCAATAATACCTTGTAAAACTGGAACTAAAGCTCAGATTTTCTGACAATGAGTAATTCTTAATTTAACACATGCACTTGGAAGTAATGTTTTAAAAATACTTCAATACTTAAATAATTTATAATATTACTTTACTGTATTAGCATAATTGAATGAAATTAGCCAAGCATTAAATTCATACATGTGAAGCTGGAGTAAAGGAGATGAATGAATAATAGCTCATGATTATCATTAATTTATTGAGCTGCACTTTCAAAAATTCAGACATTAAATCATTTTGAGTTCTTAGTCAATATACACAAAAGTCCAGCAGGAAGCTACCTAAAAGATCTTTTAGCTTCCACTCTTTCTTTGACAGAGAAGAAACCTGGAGATTAAGAGCTTGCTTAGCAAGTATCAAGTCAAAGATTCTTAAATCTGTGATTTGGAACTGATTTAAACTTTCTGCTCTGCCCATAGCCACTCCAGGCAAATTCACATATCAGTTTATCATCATTCCACCTACTAAGTTTTGGGACAGCTACATAGAAACAAGACTAAACAAAAATGATATTTTAATTACTCTTGTGTTTACTATTGATGCAATAGCATAAACTTGATTAAATGTCTGTATTTGTAGGATGATTGCAGTGTAAGATTACAAGACAGAGCTATTTTGTTATAATTTAATGCTTTGTGGAGCTTAGAGAGCATGAATGCATTTTATAGTCATTTGGAGCATATGTGAGTATAAAGAAAACTTAATAAATGGAAGTATATTTAGATAAATTTAGCTTGATGATGAACATCATTAACATGTTTTCATTTTTTAAAATGTAAGTCGCACTTAATGGGAAAATTTAGAAGGAAAAAAAATTAAGGATTTGCATATAACGTTTAGAGGCACATTAAATGAGTATAGCAGATGTTGTAGCCTTATACCCTCATTAAAATGTGTGGCTTGCCCAGGACTAATAGCCATGCGGGCTCAAAGAGCCAGTGCTTTTTCCTGAATATAGTGCAGCTCTGAAAACTCTCAACCTTCCTGATCTTTTAGGATGTAAAAAGGGAAGTTAGATAATTATCAGAAACACAAGCTACTTGAGGAAATGTGTATAGAGTTATGAAACTCTGCTTTTAAATTTTGGTTTTGTTTTCTATTTTGGAAAAAAAATCCAAGAATACCTTCATATTGCTGATTCTGTTTGGTGTTTTTCCTCTATGATCTGGATAAATAAATAAACTCCCAATTATGATAGATAAGGTAAAATGTGGCTGTTCCTATACTCCTGGTAAAGTTGTCATTTGGTGAGACTTTCCCCTTTAGTTGAAATTCTCCAAGGGAGAAACAAAACAAAACAAAACAAAACAAAACAAAACAAAACAAAACAAAAGAAACAAACAACAAATCCAGGAGCAAATAGCCCACAAATCAACAAAACAGGTAAAGTTTTGCGGAGTCTGATCGCTAGAGGGCAGTAGAGTCCATGCTACTTATACTTTGGTTCCTTCCCCGCACCCTGACCCTGACCTGTGCCCTGCCCCGCCTTCTCTTCCTGTGAGTGACCAAGTGGACTCTCCCGGAAGCGGGTGCTTCTCATTTCTAAGGAATCAGAGCATTACATTTTCTCGGAAGCTTGTACAAAAGTAGAAAGTAAAACCCCTTCCCAGACCTGAAGGTGTGATGATGTTCTTTTCGTTTCTGTGACACTTAGCTCTTTTTGTTAAGGTGAATGCTTCCGGAAAAAAGAAGGGAGTGGCCACAGGTTTCCAGCGTCCCTGAAAAAAGCCAGCGTCCTTCACTGAGGCAGGTCTCCTGGGAGGCCTCATTTTCGAAAACCCAGTTTCAGGTGAGACTATAAAAGGGGCAAGGCCAAGCTGTTTATTCCAAACAAAAAATTGTACGTGAAAAACAAAATAATATCCAAATGAAGTATTAATACATGTTTGGCTTTTTACTAACATTGCTATTTGTTTGTCGTCACTGGGATTTGGAAGAAAAAGTGGCCTTTTAATACTTTTTTGCTTCCTTTTTCTTTCTGTCCCTTAAAAAGCTTTCACTTCTGGTAAAATAAAGATTTGGTGGAAATTGTTCTCTGAATATACTTTGTGAGTGCTTATTTTGTGTTTGATTCGTAAAGTAAGGTTATAATGTCATATTTCACTGACTTTTTCCGAGACTCCTCCTCCTCCAGCTATTGGTGATTGTCATTGCCACCTTCAATATCTTATGCATAAATATTCCACCAACAGTTTTTTAATAAAAAGTAAATTTAGTCTATATCTTTGACCGCAGAACACTTTAAATTTTTCCTGTAAACATACAGGAGATCTAATTTTAGTTGATGAAGAAAGGAATTCTTTAGAAAAACATTTTAAAGAAATGTGAAACCTCATTCTGAGAATTTTTTTAGAAAACCCAATTAGATATGGTTATATTCTAAAATATCCATTTCAAACAACAGTTCTGGGCGCGGAGTAGACAACTAATTTGTCCAACAAAAATCTGAATCTATTGAGCATACTATCTTCCAAAAACTATGCTGGGTATACTTACTGTGTCTGATTGGCCTAACATATCAAACCTTAATAAAAGTGATTGCTGAATCTATGATTAATCTTGACATTTATTGTATTTTATTTCACTAATTTTTCTTAATCTCCATCTTCCTCACAAAAGTGCCATGTGAGACATATAAATTTTTTCTGATTGCAGTGGACTGAATTATCTTGGCATGAGAATTTTAAACAAACTGTAAAATTATTATAAACAAAGTGCAATGTCTCAAAGAAAGTGTAGTCAATTACTAGTTTTGATGATGGTTTTTCTACAAAATCCCTATATGTTTTCCTTCAAACTTTCTTTTGTGACACTCGTAGATAGTGATGGCACTCTGCCCCTCTCACACAAATTCATTTTGGAGATTTTCAAGGGATTTAATTCCTGTGTGGCTCAGGACTTCACAAGTAACTTCCTGGAAGTCTTTGCCATAAGACTATTTTGGACCAAGATGGTCCAGGCTCACATTAACGTTCTTCTTGATTTACAAGTCTACTGTTATTAATGCAGTGGTTCTATTTTCACTGATCTTTCTTAGGGAGCTACAAGATATAACTTTAAGGAGATGGTGTACTTATGTGAAGTAATGCAGTGATAATATTTTAAAACGAGACTCCTGGAAGGCAGCCACTGACAGTAGATTCTAACAAGTCTTTCTTAAGAAATACTTTGGAGTTCAAAGTTAACCTCAAATATGTTATCTTTATTTCCTTAGAAACAAAAAAGAAATCCTTAGACCTCAAACAGTCATTGGCATTTCAGGTATGAAAACCTGCATTGTTGAGAGACTTTTTCTAGAAATAGGAACCTGTCAGAACTTGTATCGCCTCCTTTGAATAAGATAATGTTCGTTTGGCAACTTTAACAGAAGAAAGCTTCTTTGTGGAGGAAGAGAAAGAGGAACATCTTTTAGGGGGTCCTTTCTTCTCTGTAAGATTATGCTGAAGAGATACTTGATAATGTTGGGCTTCGGAGAGGATGACCATAGTTAACCTGACGTTTAATCCAGTTCACTTAGCGTTCCAACTTGCACTACTCTGCCAAGAGTCTCTGGTGGACTTGAGGACTGTCCTGCCCTGGAGAAAAATAGTCAGTGAATCCTCTTTTCCTGTGCATAGTGTTGTCCTTTAGCTGTTCTCTGTTACTGTGGCATTATTTCTGGGTGGCCTCCAACATACTTGGTTTTGCATGGATTTTCCATTCAACCATATGACTCAGGACTTAGGATGACTTGATTCTCTCTATCCATTATGTGATGGAAAAGTGAAAACACCATTTTACAGATGAGGAAAATAAAGATAATAAAAAGTTACACAGTGTAAAAACGGGCAGGCGGCTGGGCTGGTGCTTCAGGCCTGTGATCCTAGCACTCTGGGAGGAAGCTGAGGCAGCAAGATCATAACCACAAGCCCAGCCCAGGATGTAGCTCAGTGTGAAGCCCCTGGGCTGAGTACCCAATACCACACACACACACACACACACACACACACACACACCCAGCAGGGATGTAAGGCCACAACTTTGGACGTGACAGACTCTTGTTTTCATGCACAAATTGTACCTGTAGTTACTACTCAACAGGGAAACACGGGCCACACCCAGCTTGAACAGACCAGTCAGTCAAATGAGAGAGTCACTGCTACTAACGCAGCAGAACCTTGTACCACAGGCTCTTCTGTGACCCGACCACCGACCACCGTGAGGACTGTGAGGCAGCTGTCCTGCCGCAGCAGCCTTTAAACAGGGAAGCTGCGTCTTGATTCACACCTAATAAGCACCAGAGACTGCAGCTATTTTACAGAACAGCAAAACAAGTTTCAGCAACCCAGATCTTTATCTGCTTCCCTTGAAAAGCCTACATGCTGAAATAGGCTGGTTACATTTTAATCTCAGTTATGTAAATGATTGTTTTGAAAGCAAACTGGTGCATCTCTAAAAGGCATTTTTCTCCTTTCCTTTGACGTCCACTAAATATCTGTCTCTGTCTCTCTCTCTCTCTCTGGAGCTACGTTAAGTACACATAGAAAATAATATAAATTGAATGGGTGTTGTTTCTGGTCATGACATTTTTGAATATTAGCCAACTATAACTAACATTTCTTAAGCCTTACCTTGAATAGGCTTAATTTATATTATATCAAATGTGCTGTATATCTTATAACTTTGACTATTTTTCACTTCCCTCAAGTCGCTCTCTCCTTGGCCTTTACAAGTAATCACAGGCAGCCACAGAGCTGCTTGCCGTCACTACAGACTAGTTTTTCTTCATTAGAATTTCATAGTTGGTTTGTTCATATCAATATAATAAACATTTGTTTCAAGCTTTGACCTACTACAAATAAAGATGCTAAGAAGACACATGAGAAAGTTTTTTGTTGATGTAACACTTTATTTCTCTTGAATAGAATTGAAAAGTAGAAATGCAAGGTTATGAAAGAACTTATATGTTTTATTTGTTAAAAAAACCCACCAAGCAACCTTTTTCAAAGTAGCGGTACAATCTTATATTTCCACTATTAAAGTCTGAGTGTTTCCATTTCTTAGTATCTTCACCAACACTTGGTATGGTCAGTCTTTTTAATTTTAGTACTTCTAGCAGGTGTGTAATGAGTTTTTATTGCTGCTTTACTTTGCTTTTCCCTAATAAAAAATGATACTGGGAAACTTTTCATGAATTTATTTACTATGTGTGAAATCTCTGTCCAAATCTCTTTTGCCCTTTTTTAAAAAAATTGGCTTGGTTCTTTTTCTGTTATTGTGCATGCGTGTGTGTGTGTGTGTGTGTGTGTGTGTGTGTGTAAGTGTATGTGTGTATATACAAGTCCTCTATTTTATTTCTTCCTAGCCTATGGTTTTCTCTTATCAGTTCAAGAGCAGAAATTTTAATTTTAATGAAATCTAATTATACATTTGTTTTTTTGTGGAACTTTGATTTGCAATGCATATAAAATATCTTTGCCTACTTCAAAATAAAAATATTTTCTTTTATCTTTCCTTCTAATACTTCATAGTTTTAAGATTAACATGTAGGTCTATGATTCACTTTGAGTGACTTTTGTGTGTGGTGTGAATTATTTTTCCAGTTTTATTGTTTGCATATTGATGTTCAGTCATTCTAGCATCATTGATTCAAGATTGTCCTTTCTCCAGTGCATTCATTTCCTTTGCACTTTGTGAAACATATTTTGTCCATATATAAAGTTATTTTTGTTCTATTGGTTTATTTTTTCCTCTTTGCGTAGTACCAAACTATCTCCATTATGCCAGTCTAATATAAGCCTTGACATATTATAACATTAATCTTTAACTTCTGTTCTTGATTTTCAAGCAGCTTTTGGCTATTCTAAGCCTTTTTCATTTCCATTTGAATGTCAGATTCAATTTTTCATTTTCTGCAAAGTAAAACCTTTTAAGATTTTAAATAGAATTACGTTGAATATGTAAATCAGTTTGTGATAAAGTGACATCTTGACAATATTGAGTCTTTTGGTGCATAAGAAAAGTAAATCTATTCTTTGCTTAGGTTTGTTTGATTTCTTCCAGCGTCTTTTGTAGTTTTCAGCAGTCTTTGAGTCTTTTGTTGGATTTTTCTCCCTTAAGTTTTTCATGTTAGTTGGTGTTATTGTAATTGGTACTGATTTCTAAATTTCAATTTCTAGTTGTTTATTGCTAATTATGAAAACACAATTGATTTTGTATGCTGATTTTATATTTTAAAAACACACTAAATATTTATTCATTCCCCTTTTGACCCTACATCGTGGAGAGTTTCTTTATATATTCCATTATATTTTATAAAGGAAGTTTTATTTTTTCCTTTCCAATCCGATTTTTATCTTTTTTTCATGTCTTACAGCACTATCTAAAACCTCCAGTAAAATATTAAATACAAATTTTGAGACAAGATCTTGCCAAGTCACTAAATTACCCAAGCTGGGCTTGAACTTGTGATTCTCCTTCCTCAGGCTCCCAGAGTGCTGGGATTACAGGCATGTGCCACCCTACCCAGCTTAGAATTTCTTTCTTTTTCTACTTTCTTGAAAATATTCGTCAGGTGTCTTCGATTTTGTCCAATGCTTTTTTTGTATCTATTTAATTAATTTTTAAAGTACTAATATGACAGAATATTAATTGATTTTCAAATGCTTAACCAAATTTAAATTCCTGGAGTAAAGCTTAATTTTTGATAATTTAATATGTTTTTAATACGTTGTTCAATTAAACTTGCTAATTTTTTGGTTTTAATTTTTACATATATATTTAAGAAATATATTCATCCATAGTTTTCTTGTTACATCTCTGCATCATTTTGATAGCAGGGTAAGACAGTGCTTATAAATTGGAGCTCTCTTCAATTTTCTGAAAGTGTTTATGGAGATTTGATATTATTCCTTCCTTACATATTTTATAGAATTTATAAGTGAAGCCAGCTTAGCCTAGAATTTTCTTTGTAGAAAGAAATTTAACTATGAAGCTTTTTAATAGCTGGTACTATTCCGTAGTCTATAAGGATGTAATTTCTTTATTCCTAGGATTGATCATTTCCTCTTTTTTTTCTGATAAGTCTGCCTAGTTGTGTATTTTCTTAGTTACTTTCTCATTGCTGAGACACAATAGCCAACACCCCCAACAGGAGAAGTTCATTTTGGCTCACACTGGCTGCCTCCAAGAAAAAGATGGCATGATGGAAGGGTGTGAGTAGGGGATAGCTGTTCACACTGGGGCAGTTAGGGAGCAGGGACAGGAGACTCACCTTCCAGGTTACATCCTCAGGGACCTTTCACTCTGTCCACAATTCTGAGCACAATCATGCCTTCCTGACAGGAAGTCAGCTATATCGCCCTCATAATTCAGTTACCTTCCAAGAGTCCTGCCTATGAGCACGTGAGGCATTTTGGGGACATTGTTGATCAAGCCATGCTATGTATCAACTTTGTTAATATTCTCATATAGTCAGCTTTTTGTTATTGATTTTATAACTCATTTTTGTTTTTGTCATGAATTTTAAAATGATCTTTATGCTTCTTCCACTTTGATTTTAATATATCCTTATTTTCCTACTTTCTTAAGGTAGAAAGTTGAGTTCATTGGTTTGGAACTTTTCTTCTTTTCTAGTACAGGTATTTGTTGCTATAAATTTCTAAGTAATGTTTAAGCAAGATTTCATAAATCTTTATGTTACGCATTTTTCTCTCAATTCAAAATAATTTTCAGTTCACATTTGAGTTCTTCTTTGTTAAATGTGCTCTTTAGTTCAAAATATCTAGTAGTTATCCATAGATTATTTTGTTATTTCCAATTTAATTCCATTTTGGTGAGGGCATATTCTTTCATAACTTGAGTGATTTTAAATTTTTGACATTTGTTTTATACTCAGAATATGATCCATCTTGGTAAATATTCTGAGTTGACTGGAATTAACATGAATTCTAGTCTTTTTGGGTGGAATGGACTAAGGATATCAATTAAGTCAAGCTGGTTCATATTTTTCAGTGTCTGTATCCTTACTGATGTTTTGCTTCCATGGTCTATTCATTTTTAAGAGGAAAGTTTTGCAATTTCTTACTGAAACTAAGTTTATTTATTATATCTCTGCATTTCAATCAATTTTTAAAATGTACTTTAAGTCATAATAATGGTACATGAACATTTAAGATTGCTATGTTCGCTCAATGAAATAAGCTTTTTGCTTTTATTAAAAATAATTATTAATTCCTGATACTATTCATTTCTCTGAAATAAACTATGTTTATATTAATATAGCCACTTCATATTTCTATTGACTAGTGCTAACATTGTATCTTTCTTTATCTTTTTTGGTTAAACCTAATGGTGCCTTTTTATTTAAAGTGCGTTTATTGTAGGCAACGTATAGTTGGGTCTTATATCCATATCAATCTGAAATTTTCTTTTTTTATTGGTGATGTTTAGATCATTTATATTTAATTTGTGGTTAGCTTTACATCTATCATTTTGCTATTTGTTTTCTATGTGTCCCATCTGAACTTCGTTGCCTGTTCAGTTTATGCCTCCTTTTACATTAGGTAATTATTTCTTATAATTCCCCTTCATTTCTGTCTTAATTGTTTTGCACTACTATAATAATATACTTTAGACTGGGTAATTTTTTTTTTGGTACTGAGGATTAAACTTGGGTCCTTGCACTTGCGCAGCAGGCGGCGAAACCACTGAGCTAAATCCCTGGCCTAGACTGGGTAATTTGCAAGCACCAGAAATGTCTTTCTCACAGCTCTGTAGTGTGGAAAGTATCAGTAGATTTGGTGTCTGGTGAGGGCTTTCTGCTCCATCCGTGGCATCATCTATGTGCCTTCATGTGGCAGAAGAACAAACAAGCTGTCTTCCAGCTCTTCTGTAAAAGGGCACTAACCCTATTCACAAGGGCTCCACCCTCATGACTTATCACTCCTATAGGCCCTACTTCTTTTTTTTTTTTTTGTTACCAGGGATTGAACTCGGGTCCTTGAGCTTGCAAAGCAAGCGGTGGAACCACTGTGCTAAATCCCTAGCCCCTAAGGCCCTACTTCTTAATACTATTGCATTGGAGAAAGATTTCAAAATGTAAATTTTGAGGCACATGAACATTCTTACCATATGTTATTTATCCACAACAACTCTTTATTTTGATATTTTGTTCATTTGTAAATCTTGTCTTTAATTTATGTCTATTTCACATTATACTGAACTGTTTTATTTTAACATAAAAAGAACAGTAGTATACTTCCATTTCTCATCTACTGATGTATGTGTTAGCATTAGCCTGTACATTTTATATTTGCTGTAAAACTCCACACTACATTGGTATGATTTTGTTAAGCAATCAATTATGACAAATAATTAGCAATAAATTTCATATATTTACCTATGTAGTTATCACTTCTCCATTGCTCTTCTTCCTTCTTTTATATCCATATTTCTATTTAGTAAAATTTTCCTTCTGCTCAAAAGACTTCTTCTAATACTTTGTATAATGTAGTTTTAGCTATAATTAATATTTCCAGGTTTTGTAAATCTTTGGGGCATGTTTATTTTGCTTTTATTTATATTTATTGATTGACTGATTTGGTACCAGGGATTGAACTCAGGACCTTGTGCTTCCATGGCAGGTGCGGTGCCACTGAGCTAAATCCCGGCCCATTTTGCTTTTATTTTTTAAAAGCATTTTTATTGGGTCTAGAATTCTAGTTTGACAAAGACCCTTCCTTCATTTCCTTCTCTTCTTTCCCTCTCTCTCCTTTCCTTTCTTCCCTCCCTCCCTCCTTCCTTCAGTTCCTTCATTCTCTTTCCTTCCTCCCTCCCTCTTTCTTTCTTTCTTTCTTTCTTTCTTTCTTTCTTTCTTCCCCCCCTCTTCTTTCTTTTCTTTCTTTCTCCATACTCTACAGATTTTTTTTACTTTAACAGTTCATTGTGAGATCTTGTTATCCTTACCTTTGTTCATGTGTGCAAAAAATGTCTTTTTTGTTCTCTTGCTTTTCTTGTTTACCACTGGTAGTGAGCAATTTTTTTCATGTTTCTTGTGCTAGGGCTTCAGGTATTTTCAAGGTTATAGTTTCCATCAAATTTCAATAATGCTTTGGCCATTATTTCTTCTAGTAGTTTTTACTTTCACTGTATTTTTTCTTTTTCTCAGTGGCTCCAGTTAGACCATTGACATTAGGTGATTAAATTTTTCTATGTATGATGTCTTTTGAAGTTTTTTTAACTCAATGTCAGATCTGAGTTGTTTTTATTGATTAATTAATATCTTCTTCATGGCTTATATTTTTCTGGCTCTTTCTGTCTGATAATTTTAACTGGATGTTGAACATGGTGAATTTTACCTTTTGAGGAGTTGTATTATATTATTATTAGTAGTAGTATTTCTCTCTATATTATTGAGCTCTGTTCTGGGGCATACTTTACCTGGAGATGGTGGTATCTGTTCAGTTCTCACATTTTAAGATCTGTCTGGTGGTACAGGAACAGTTCTTGTTCTAGATTTAACTATTCTTTCTGTGTACTTTACTCAATGAGCTATGAATCATAAAGTTTTCCATACAGCTAGTAAGTCTCAGATGTCATTACCTCAGTCATTTAGGTAACTCCTTCTATAACCTCAAGTAGTTTTGCACAATGTGATGGTTAAGATGGATTATCAGCTGGATCGGCTTAGAAACTCCCCAGAGGACTAATACAGCACACTTCTGGCTGTGTCTGGAGGTCAGGGAGGCCTGGTTGGGTACTACTGTAGATCTGGACCCTGGCCTCTTCCTCTCGGGAGCTTTCCCTGCTCTGCTCCCCAGCCAACATGAACTAAGTAGCTTTGCTCTACCACACTTTTCTGTCATGGTAGTCTGCCTTGGAATCAGGCAAAACATGTACTGAACCACCTGTGTCTTAGTTACTGTACTTGTTGCTGAGACAAAATACCTGACACCCAAAGTTAAAGGAGGAAATGTTTATTGTAGCTTACAGTTTGCAGAGGTTTTAGTTCGTAATTGCTGGCTTCAAGGCAAGGTGGTACGGTAGAGGGGCATTGCAGAGGAGGAGTCTCTGGTGAGCAGAAGGCAGCACAGAAGCAAGTGAAAAAACAAGCAGCAAGTGATGACAGCAGCCCTCTTTCTGCCCTTTATGTTCTATCCAGACTACAGGCCCTTAGGGTGGTAGCACTGAGACCCAGGGTGGGCCTACCCATTATCCATGCCCATAATAATGCCAAACCAGTCAGTGGACCAATTTAGTAATCACACACCCTTGTCCCTAGCATCACACACTCTAGATCCAGCTACCTCTGAAAAGCTCCACCTATGACCACATGAGTCGTTGAGGGGCTATCTGGACACAGACATAACACCCTGGAGCATGAGCCGAGTTAAACATCTCTTCCTTTGAGTTGTGGGTGTTAGTACTGTGTTCCAGAGATGGGAGGCTGTCTAATATACACTGTCGTGATTTGAGTGGTTTGACCCCCAGGGGCTCTGTGCTGGATGTTTTTTTTCCAGGATAGCAGTTTGGAGGCTGACAGAACCTTCTGAGAGGCAGGGTTTAGTGAGAGTTCCTTCAGTCACTGGAGGCCCTGCCTGCAAGTGAGACTAAGGTAGTTCTCGTGTGACTTCTTGGTGGTTCTCATAGGATGGTTATTATATGAGGCATGATACAAAAATACGGGGTCTTTAAATTTAAAAAATACAGTAAAAGACATTGTCATTGATGTGCCTCTAAATACACCACCTCACTTCAAACACACTGATCCCATCATTCTTGCCACTTCTTAAAGCAGTTCTGGAAGTTCTTTTTTGTGAGTGTCTTTAGTTGCGCTGTCACAGCTGCTGAGTGTCCTGAATTCATTCAAAACATTTACCTGCCATGGTCGTTTTGTCTTGGGGAAGAGCTAGAGTAACATGGTGTCAGATCCAGTGAATAAAGTGGATGAGAACACTTTAAAATGGTCAGAAGTGGAGAGCCTACAACCAGAAGTTGATTCTTAAGAGTTTATGTGTGCATTGTAGTGTGGAAGGGCAATGGTTTTATAAAAAGACTTTCACGTATTTGTTAAATTTTGGGGTTTTTTTTCTGGATGTATTCAAACCTAAGTCAAAATACGAATCACTGCTAATATAAAAGTACACCTAATTATTCGTTTAGAATATATACAAGTCCTAAAAATTCCACATGATTACATATTATACCATCCATCTTCATATATCCTTGAGCATGTATCTGAAATGTACTGTGAATATAGATGATGTTAATGTGAGAGGATTTGTAATCTCTGTGGGAAAATGGCAAGAGAGAGGAAATAATGTTTGTTTTGAGACATAGTTTTAAAAAGAATTTAAGATGATATAATACATTCAAGAAGGAAAGGACAGCCGAGGATTTAGCTCAGTGGTTCTGGCACCTGCCTCACAAGCGCAAGGTCTCAAGTTTGATCCCCGGTACCAAAAAAAAAAAAAAAAAGGAAAGGACAAACCCAACATATTTACAAGCTGTACTATGTATCCTTTTGAATACCTATAGGTAAAGAAAATGTAGGTGAAGTTTGAAAAATAATTTAAAAATTAAACATTTTCCAGCTTATACTATGGTCAAGACAGTATGGTGTTTACAAGCATATAAAAGACACAGTATATACTAAGAAATGTATTATCTAGCTGGGGAAATAAGAGAGAAGAAATAAACAGGTAATGAGAGAAAGTATCAAAAAGGAACCATGGTCTCCGTACTTCACAAGAATCCTGACGTAATACTGAATAACTCATGGGATACAACTAGGTTAAGGGATGTTCTTTGGACCACTGAGCACCACATGCTCACAGGCTTCCAAGGCCAAAAGCCTTTCTCTTTCTTCAAAAGGTGTATTGTTCTTCTCAGGGACGTTCTTTCTACTATTCCTGGGCATAGAGACCAAATTTCGCAGTTAGCAGCTTCATCCTCAACTCTGCCCTAGCTTGTGTTCTATATCTCCTCAGGCAGCAGGCACACCCTGCCTCACCCCCTTTGTTCTACTAATCCATTTCTCAATCATTTATATGGAGTTTTTCTGTATAAAGATTTGCTGGGCACTTTAGAGCAATTTAAAGTACAGAAGGCATGGCTCTCTGTGAGCAGTCTGGCTAAAGGGAAGTTTCTGTGAACAAAGAATGTGTAAGCTTGTCCCAAGGCACGTTACACAGAGGGAAGCAGTACCCCCAAGTTATGTTACACCCACAATTCATTTTATCATAATCTTATAATTTTTGTTCTGTGAGAAAATAAGGCGGATTATAAATTTAATGTTAATCTAGAGATAGTGTTATTTAATCAGGTATTAAACACCTTATGAATAAACATACTACTTCCCTTTCTTTATTTCCACTATACACCCACATTTTTTCTCTTGAGTCTTTATCTCTCCTGCTAATACACTGATTCTCAACCCCTTACCTTTTTCCCATTCTTTCCTTCTATATTCCTTATTTGTGTGGATAAAGGAGTAGGTTAATATTTATGATAGATTTTATTAACAATCACTATTTGTCATCTAAAAAAGGTAATATTTGACAACAGTTACGTTGGAAAACCATGCAACATGCAAATAATATTGCTATTTATCATAACCTATTTGGAATCTATCCTTCACAGTGTTCACTACCATAAGCACTTTGATTTTATTTATTTTTTAAAGCCAAAATTATATTTCCTGTATTTCCTAGGTTTATAAAAAAATTCATCACTGTTTACATCTTAATGACTTTTGGTGGTTTCATAAACTCAAAAAATGCATTAAAAAATGGACTACATTCTTTAAAAGTGGTCTGAAAAAGGAGTTTGCAAAAAATTTCATGAATGATAACATCACCAAATCTCTGGCCTCTGGAGATAAATATGCTCTTCAAATTCTATTATTTTGAGTACATGGTCTGTTTCCATGTAAGCCTTTCTCAATGCTATGCAGTTCTCTCTATTGTTAATATATTGCATTATGTGGTATACTTGTTATAATTAATGAACTAATATTGATATAATAACCCAAATCTCATAGTTTATATTAGGGTGACATATGCCTATAATGCCAGCACTTTGTAAAAGAGAGGTAGAAGGATCACAAGTTCAAACCCAGCCGGGCCAATTTAGAGACTTAGCAACACTCTAAGTAAAAAGAAATAAAAACAAACAAAAGAAATTACTGGTATTGAACCATAGCACAAAGGCCCTGGGTTCAGTTCTTGGACCACAGACCTTCACAAGTTCACTTTTTCTGTTGGATAGTCTCGTGGGTTTAATAAATTCATAATGCCACTTATCTATAATGTGGCATCATAACTAATAGTTTCATCACCCTAGAAATTACTTTTTTGTAGTTTTGCTTTTTGCAGGAATGTCATAGGATTGGAATCGTGCAGAATATGGCCTTTCCAGACTGTCTTCTTTCACTTATAGGTGTTATAAGGTTCCTGTGTTTTTGGTTTGTTTACCTATTCACTCATTGAAGGATATTTTGGTTGCTTTCAGTTTTTGGCAATTACAAATAAAACTGCTAAACACTATGTGCAGGCTTTTCTCAACTGAATAAATACCTAGACATGTGAGTTATGGATTAAGTGTAAGAGTATCTCGGTTTTGTAAGAAATTGCCACACTTTCTCTCAAAGTGGTGATGCCTGCTGCTTTCCTGCTGGAAGTAGAAGATTCCTGCTGCTCTGTATGCTTGTCAGCACTTGGTGGTGTCAGTCCTTTGAATTTTCATGATTCTAATAGGTGAGTATTGGTAAATCATTGTTACTTTTTTTTTTGGTACCAGGGATCGAACTCAGGACCTTAAGCTGGCAAGGCAGGCATGGTGCCACTGAGCTAAATTCCCAGCCCCAATCATTGTTACTTTAAATGCAGTTCCCCTAATGACATGTGATGTTGGAATTTTTTACTTGTTGATTTGCCACTTGTATCTCTTCATTACTAAGACCTTTTGCACATTTTGAAATTGAGTATTTCGATTTTTTTATTGTTGTATTTTAAATGTTTTTAGCATATTCTAGATAAAAATCATTTATCAGGTATATATTGTACAAATATTTTCTTCCAGTCTGTGGCTTGTTTTTCCATTCTCTTAGTATTGTCTTTCACAAAGCAGAATTTTAATTTTTTATCAAAGCCCATTTTATTCATTTCTTTCTTGGGTTTTCTCAAATCTTTTGTGTTATATCTGAATATACATTGAGAAACTCACCAAAATGGTCTTCTGTGTTATTTTCTAAAAGTTTCATGGTTTTGCCTTTTACAGTTAGGATTATTTTGAATTTATTTTTGGGAAAGGTATAAAGTTTCTGCCTAATTCCATATTTTCTCATATGGATGTCCAGTTGTTCTGGTTCTATTTGTTAAACACTATCCTTTCTTTATTAAATTGCCTTTCTGTATTTATCAAAGTTCAACTGAGTTTATATGAGTGGATGGGATGTTTCATCTCACCTTTTAAAAATAACTATCATGACTATAAAATGTCCCCCTAAAGGCTCATATGATCAAAGGCAGGGCTTTTCAAAGGCGATTGGATCATGAGTACTCTAACTTCCTCGGTTAATCCACTAATGGATTAATAATTTGATAACATTATTGAAAAGTGATGAAGTCAGAGGAGGTGAGGCCTATTTTAGGGGAATGGCCAGGAAGGTGAGACCTTGGGGAGTGTAACTTGCTCTGTTCCATTTGTCTCCAGCTCTCTCTTTTGCCCTCTGCTTCCTGGCTGCTGTGAATGAACCACTCCTCTACCATACCCTCCTGCCATGATGTTTCTGCTTCACCACAGGTCTCAAAGCAATGGGATCAGTTGGCTATGGACTGAAATCTGAACATGTGAGTCAAGTAAACCTTTTCTCCTTCAACTGTTTTCCTCAGGTGTTTTGTCACAGCAACAGAAAACACAACAACAAAACACAGCAACAAAATTAGTCCATTTTTGTAAATGAAATAAAAGAAAGAAATAATGTATACAGAGAGCTTTCTACTAGTTAGATGGTGGGATAAAGTTGGCTATCCTCCTTTTCATAAATCACTCTTCAGAAACAAGGATAATCGCAGGCAGATGGAGATTTTTCTTTGATGACAGTAGAGTTTTTTTTTTAAAGAAATTCTAAATCACTTTGTGGAAGAAAGGATTACCAAATGCAGTCCTGGTTAAATGAGGATGCTGGGAGACACTTAGATTTTCATGTGGGGCTGTGAAACACTAAATAGCTGGAATTCCCCAGAACTGACATGACTCCTAGGAGCAAAGCCTTCTTTTGAACATCAGAAAACAGTAATTGGGCTTTGACAAATCTTCTTTGAAAGCTGTTGTACACCATAAAGGAGTATGTGTGCATGCACACACACAGATACACACACACACATACACACACACACACACACACACACACACTCAACCCTGTGCCATAAAGAACTTCAATATAAACCAGAAAAAATTCTTCCCATGTTGGAACACTGGCTTCTAAGGCATGAATGAAAATTCTTTAATTCACTTGTAGAGGATAAACCAGGTTCTTTCAAAGATAACTAATGCATTTAAAAAAATTAGGAGTACTATAAAATGGCAGAAAAGAAACAAAAAATATCCAATAAAACAAATAAAAACTACTAGCCAAAGAATACTGATTCAAAATATTGCCATAACATATGAAAATTATGATCAAAAGTAGACATGCATTTAAGACTAAAACACTTTGTTGTATAAAAATCATTAGCACAGAGATACAAGGACTCAGACATGGCCTTTGTCCTGATGATTATCTAATATATGGTGACTATTCAAATTTAAAAATGTATTAGAATAAAAGACGCATTGCCATTGACCTCTCTTAAAATATTCTGTCTCACTTTGAACACACTTATTTCATTCTTCTGGCAACTTTCTGAAGCAGTTCTGGAAATACTTTTTTATGAGTCTCTTTAGGAGGCGAATGCTGCCTGGTGCCATCCAATAAAAGGGCATGTTCATAAAACATGACAGTGCATCCTCACCCACCTTATTCACCAGATCTGGCACCATGCAACTTCTGAATCTTCCCCAAAGTCAAAATGACCATGAAAAGTAAATGGTTTGAATCAATTCAGGACAGGAGACAACCAAAACAATGCAACTAAATGTATGAAAGAGGACTTCCAGAACTGCTTCAGAAAGTGGCAAAATTGATGGCAAAGAATGTTCAAAGTGAGGGGGAGTATTTTGAGGGAGATTCATAGCAATGTCTTTAATTATAAATATTTTGCAAAAAAATGTTCTGATATCCACTATATTTTTTAATTGCATCAGTATCAAGAAATGGAAATACTAAGGACCACCGAAGATGTGAGTACTTCCCAAACCCTCCATCGATTTGGTATAATAATCACCTAAGTATTACTTGAGAAGGATCAAAAGCCAAACCTGTTTCTCTAACTCCTCTTCTACTTGCCAACTTTAGCGTTACCCTCTCTTGCTGGCTCAGACAGAAGTTAGTTACTCCTGTAGGACAGATGAGCATCTCTGTGTCAGAGTCCCCAGAGCACTGGGAATGGCCACTTCCTGTGAAGAAGGAAGTGGGGACAGGGTTGTTGTTCCCAGGACCTGGGCCACAAAGTTCAGTTCATCAGCTGAGATTTGTTGAACATGGTGTGAAGCCTGCTATGAAGATGAGATATTCTTCAGATGAATTTCCATGTAGAAGATTGCCTTGGAGTATGGAGCCACAAGTGTTTTAGTAAGTTTTGAAAAAAACAATGCAATGAAACAAAGTATTCTCTTAGCAAGTCAGCATCTTTTGATTCTGTAAGTCCAAGTCTGAATGTGGTACTCTATTTGAAATTAATTGTGTAAATTCAAGGAAATTACTTGACCTCTGGAAACTAGTTGCCCTCTCTGTAAAATGTCTGAAATGATGTCTGCATCACAGACTGCTAGAGGTTTTAATTGAGATGATTTTTGGAAAGTACCTGATGCAGTGCCTAGCACATAGTGGGCAGCTTATGACCATTCAGGGTGTGATGCTCAACCCCAGGGCACTATTCCCAACATGGAGGGCACTGGATGCTGTGGGAAGTGGAGGCCCTGTGCAGTCCCTGAGTAAGGCTGAGGTCATTGGTATTCTCACTGGTCTTTAGCACTGGCAGCTCTAGCCAGTTATATATTGGACTAGCACCAGAAAGGAAACTCATTGGCCCTTCTGTTTCATTTCCATCTTGTGATAGCCTTCACAGGCAGTGTGATGCATGTGAAAAGACATAGGTTGGATAGAAGAAGGTCATTGGTTAAAGTTTCCACTTTTTCTTCTTTTTCTTAACTAATTTGGGAAGGCAAATCATTTAAGAATTCAAGTTCTTAGTTTTTCACAGGTTAAACGAAGACTTTGACCAGATAATCTGTAATGTTCTTTCTAGAGTTCTTTGATTAACAGCCTGGAGCCTTTTATCCTGGTATTGTCACAGACATTTTTAAAATGACAATGAAATTCATTGAACATAAATTCCCAGGGGGTAGAGGAAATGGGCAAGACTTTTCCTACAAGTAGGTAGCATTTAGTCTTTGGCAAGAAAAGGAAGCTGTCAGACTAACCTTAATGTATTCCCCTTTCCTAATACAGTATTAATTAAATCTGCTTAATAATTACTGCTGTTTAGCAGAGAAATCTTATGTACAGAGGGCTCAGGGACCAAGCAGGGTACATAAGAAATATGAGAAAGTCAAAGGCATGTTTGAACATATACCTCTTTTAATTTTGAGAAATTGAGCAGTTGTAGAAGACCTTCCTGGGGAGGCTGAGCTTTGTGTGCCGGAACACTGTTTGGCTCCCTCCTGCAGGTAGTTACTCCAGCAACTGAGCCAGAGTGGGAACACACGCAGAAGCCTCTTGGAAAAAAAGCCATTGCATCTACTCCCACTTTCTTAACAGGTTTTCTAAATCTTCAATAAGTTTATGTTAGCTTGGAATGAACGTCTGAATTTAGGCTTCAAAAATGTTCCTCCCCTCACCCCAATCTGTATAATTACTGTTTTTTTTCCTGAAGTCTTTCAAAATACTGTAATTAACAGATTGGCAGATAACCCATATAACTGCCGTTAAGGCAAATATAGTATGCAGCTGTCTTTGCATTAAGTGATTAAATCAAATAGCATAGTTTTGAAGTACATTTATAAAGCATAAATTTACCTCCTGGCAAAACTGTCTTAAGTAACACACCCTGTGCCATCTGTTTGCTTAGTATTAATACCATATTTCCCAGGACTATCACTACGGAGAGCAGAGCTCGCAGCTGTGCTGAATGGAGAACCCAGGGGATCCGTTCAAGCACTCAGCAACTTTTGGATCTTCTTACAGATGCAGAGAGTAATTGTGAACTCAAATGTATGCACATCCCACGCACACGTGCAGACACAGGAAGGATTCCTCATGGATGTCATGCACACAATGCACACCATCTCAAGGAGGCTGCACTTTGATAATTTGAAAGTATGCTCACTTTCCATGAACAAGATCATAAACACATAGGATTTTATGCATTTATTAAGGGATTTACTCTTTCATTAAATTGTCCATTCCACAGTAAGTTATTTGGTCCCTCCGTATGTCAGTCAAGTACTAGGAACTAGGAAGCAGTAATGAATAGTGACAGTCCTTGTCCGCTCAAAGCGTACCATCTGTCCCAGAAGTCTCATTAATAGGCTATAATTAAAGATGATTATTTTAGACAGAACAGAACCACATAGAAACTTAACATCATTTTGGGCTTATAAAACCAAAAACTATGAATAATTTCTCAATCCAAGAATACATTCAATAAGTGAAAATGGTTCCATTATAAAACATACTCAGAAACTATCATGCACAGTAGTAGCCTCAAAGGACAACACAGGAAAGGACATTGACAGTGTGGTGAAGAACACTGCAGGAAGCGATAGAAAGTCCGGCTAGGAGTCATGATTTGGGCTCTCTCAAAGGAGTTCAGAGATCCCAAACAAGAACTGAGAAGTGGGAAGTCTGAGGGGCTTTCCTGAAGGAATGGTTATCAACCCTGCTAAATCATCTGGGAAATCTTTAAACATACTTATACCCAGGTCCCACCTCAGATTAATTATATTAGAAAATCAGAAAACAAGGCTCAGAGAAAATCAATTCCCCCCCACAAGGAGCTACATTAAGTATATATAGAAAATGATATAAATTGAATGGGTGTTCTTTCTAGAGAAAGTTTCCAACAACGATACAGACACTTGGGAGTATTTAGACTTAGATGTCACCATCTATAAGAATGTTGTAGACAAACCTCCTTATAAAGTCTAGACTAGATCAGTGGTTACAAAATTTGGCTGCATAAAGGTACTTCTGAAGGAAAATTTAAAAATTCCTTAGGTTTATTGGTACATTTTAGGTATACAATATGATGACATTCATTGGGAATTTGTACCTTTACATGATGTATCTTGGTTCTTACTTTTTCCCCATTCTCCTGCCCTCCCTTCACCTCCCCCCCCATTTAAAAGGACTTTGTTTTTTATTTTTCCTTCTCTCATAATTTTTCCTTTCCCTTCTTTCTTTTCCCTTATCCCCCCCGCCCCCAATTTCCTTTCCCCTTCCCCTTTGGACCCTTTCTTCCTATTTCACATTACCTATTATACATTTTGTCCTCATTTACACTTTCAGTTTCTCACACCAGAGAAACTATTAGGTTTTTACACATGTGTATCCTATTTATTTCACTTAAGAGTACGGCCTTACTTCTACTACAAAGCTACTGTGATAAAAACAGCATGGTACTGGCAAAGAAACAGACTTGAGGACCAGTGGAACAGATTAGAAGATGGAGAAACAATGCCAGACATACTCAGCCATCTCATCTTCGATAAAGGAGCCTCTTTAATAAATGGTGCTGGAAAAATTGGGCTTCAACTTGCCGAAGATTAAAACTACACCTATATGTCTCACCATGCAGTAAACTAAAATCAAAATGGATTAAAGATCTAAATATTCAAATAGAAACTCTGAACCAGTTGGAACAGAGGTTAGGTAGAACCCCTGAAGACATTGGTGTAGGAAAAGATTTTATGAACAAAACCTCAGTTGCCCATGAACTAGCACAAACAATCAACAAGTGTGATCTCTTCTTATTAAAAGGCTTCTGCACAGCAAGAGAAACCACCAGCAGTGTGAAGAGACAACCTACAATGTGGGAAAAAATCTTCACTTGCTCTTCCTCAGACAAAGGTCTACTATCTAGAATCTATAAACAACTTAAAAAAGTTTGCATGGAAGATGCCAAATCACCCCGCTGCAGACAGGCAGGTCTGCCCATGCCCTACCGCGGTCCCCGGTCGTGTGGAACACACGCCAAATCAGCCCGCTGCAGACAGGCAGGTCTGTGCATGCCCTACCGAGGTCCTGAGTCGAGCGGAAGACACTGAATCACCCCACTGCAGACAGGCAGCCACCTGATTGCACACTACAAAGACGCAGAGGACACCAGACCACCAGACCAAGGTACTGAGTCCCACTGTTCCGGGCCCAGAGGTAGGGGCTTCTGACCCGTCATCCCACTGCTCCTGGTCCAGAGGAAGGGGCTTCCCAGTCACCATCCCTCCTGCTGCTCCCAGCCCAGAGGAAAGGGCTTTTGGGCCACCTTCTGTCCCCCTGATCCTGGCCCAGAGGAAGGGGCTTCCAGGCCACCATCCCTCCCAATGCTCCTGG
Source organism: Heterocephalus glaber (assembly GCF_053883595.1). Classification (NCBI taxonomy): domain Eukaryota; kingdom Metazoa; phylum Chordata; class Mammalia; order Rodentia; family Bathyergidae; genus Heterocephalus; species Heterocephalus glaber. The sequence goes on from NW_028258317.1 coordinate 38,880,633, forward strand.
CCCAGAGGGAGGGGCTTCTGAGCCACCATCCCACAGCTCCTGGTCCAGAGGAAGGGGTTTCCCAGCCACCATCCCTCCCGCTGCTCCCAGCCCACAGGAAAGGGCTTTTGGGTCACCATCCCTACTGCTGCTCCCGGCCCCTGTCCCACCTCACCCAGCTCAGAGGAGGTAATCCGTACAGGTGCTAAGAGCCTCCCGCCCCAGTCGAAATGAGAAAACACATAAATAAGTCTCAAAACCAGACTTCCAGATCACCTACAGCAACCCCAAAGGGAAATGAGATGGAACACTCTGATACTCAACCACCTGGACCCACTCAACTGGCAACAAAAGGGGATCTGGAAAAAATGAAATCAGAAATAAATTCTCAGATAACAGGAGAAATTGTGCCCCTAGTGCAAGACATGATTAATACATCTAGAGAGGAGCTGAGGAACATGATGGAATCCCAACATAAGAAACAAATGGAATCCATAAAACAGATGCAAATAGATTTCCAGGACATGAAAAACTCCACTGAAAATCTACAAGGCAGAATGAGCCAATGTGAGGACAGAATTTCAGATATAGAAGATAAGATTGCAAATAGTGACCAGGAAAAGAAAAATTGCTTGAAAATTGTAAGGGAACATGAGAAATCAATCCAGCAGCTGCTAGAAGATGCAAAAAAGAATAACATAAGACTGATTGGGCTCAATGAAGAAACAGGAGAGAGTGCAGATGACATAAAAAAATCTCTTCACAGAAATAATGGCAGAAAACTTCCCAAGCAGGGGAAAAGAACTTGACATACAGATAAGTGAGGCATATAGGACTCCAAATAGCCTTGATCAAAAAAAATCTACACATAGGCATATAATTGTTAAGATTCCAGAAACACAACAGAAGAACAAAGTTCTCCAAGCAGTCAGAGAAAAGAAACAAATCACATACAAAGGAAAGCCCATCAGAATCACAGCAGACTTCTCAACACAAACCATCAAGGCAAGACGATCTTGGAGTGACATATTCCAAGCCCTAAAAGAAAACAGCCTCCAACCCAGACTGATGTATCCTGCAAAACTATCTTTCAAAATGGATGGAGAAATAAGATACTTTCATGACAAAGAGCACCTTAGGAACTTCATCAATACCAAACCAGCACTCCAAAGAATTTGACACAATAGCCTAGGAAGAGACATTGAGGATCACAATCCCAGGAAGCAAAGCAGAATGAACCCATCTGGCACGACAAGAAATTAAATGTAAAGGGGGAGAACTCAACCAAAAGAAAAAGTCAAGGCAATGACAAGTCAATACGTTTCAGTTATAACCATCAATGTTAATGGTCTCAATTCACCAATCAAAAGAAATAGACTGGCACAATGGGTCAAGAAGCAAAATCCAACAATATTCTGCATACAAGAAACACACTTAATTCAAAAGGAAACTCATAGACTGAAAGTTAAAGGGTGGAAAACAATACTGCAGGTGACAGGAACCCGAAAAAAAGCAGGATTAGCTATCCTCTTGGCATATCAAGTAGATTTCAAACCAACACTTATTAAGAGACACGAAGAAGGACTACATCCTTGTAAAGGGAAGAATCCAAGAGGAAGAGATGACAATCATAAACATCTATGCACCAAACACTAGTGCATCCAACTATATAAAACAAATACTAACAGGCATGAAAAGTCATATATGCACTAACACAGTTGTAGTGGGGGACCTCAACACCCCACTGTCACAAATAGATAGATCAACTGGACTAAAAATAAGTACTGAAATACTACAACTCAATCGAACTCTTGAACAAATGAACTTAACAGATGTTTACAGAGTCTTCCACCCCACAAAATCAGAATACACATTCTTCTCAGCTGCACATGGGTCATTCTCCAAAATAGACCACATACTCACACATAGAACATGTTTAAGTAAGTGCAAAGGGATTGAAGTTATCCCCTGTATATTATCAGACCATAGTGCAATGAAATTGGAGATCCATAGCAAAAGAAACTCAAAAAATTTCATAAACATGTGGAAATTGAACAACACACTTCTGAATAACCAATGGGTCACAGAGAAAATTAAAGAAGAAATCAGACAGTTCCTTCAATTAAATGACAATGACAATACAACATATCAGAATCTATGGGACACAATGAAAGCAGTCTTATGAGGGAAATTCATAGCAGTGAATATGCATATTAGGAAAACAGAACGAGCCCAATTAAACAACCTGATGCTGAACCTCAAGCTTCTGGAAAAGGAAGAGCAGGACAACCCCAAAGCTCATACAAAAGAGGAAATTATAAAGATCAGAGGAGAAATCAATGCAATGGAGACTAAGGGAATGATACAAAAAATCAATGAAGCCAAGAGTTGGTTCTTTGAAAGAATCAACAAAATTGACAAACCTTTAGCCAAGCTTGTCAGAAAAAGGAAAGAAAAGGCACAAATACATGCAATTAGGAATGAAAAGGGTGAAATGACAACAGGCCCAGCAGAAATCCAGAGGATCATCAATACCTACTTCCAGGACCTATACGCCAATAAGATGGACAACACAGAAGAAATGGACAGATTCCTAGATACATATGAATTACCAAAGTTGAACGAAGAAGACCTAAAAATTCTGAACAACCCAATATCAACCAATGAAATTGAAAATGTAATTAAAAACTTATCACCTAAGAAAAGCCCGGGCCCTGATGGCTTCAATGCTGAATTCTACAAGACATTTAGAGAGGAACTGCTGCCACTACTGTTTAAACTCTTCAGTGAAATTGAAAGGGAAGCAATACTCCCAAATTCATTCCTGGAAGCAAGCATCACCTTGATCCCCAAAGCAGAGAAAGACCCAACTGAAAAAGAGAACTATAGGCCAATCTCACTCATGAACATAGATGCAAAAATCCCTAATAAGATAATGGCAAACAGAATGCAGAAGATCATCAAGAAGATCATACACCCTGATCAAGTGGGATTCATCCCAGGGATGCAGGGATGGTTCAATATACACAAATCAATTAATGTAATACATTATATCAATAGAGCCAAGGACAAAAACCATATGATATATCCATAGATGCAGGAAAAGGATTTGACAAAATCTAACATGCATTTATGATAAAAACCCTACAAAAAATTGGAATAGATGGTCTCTACCTCAAACTGATAGAAGCCATCTGTGAAAAACCAACAGCCAATATCATACTAAATGGTCAAAAACTGAAATCCTTTACACTAAAATCAGGAACAAGACCAGGATGTCCACTATCACTGCTCTTGTTCACTATAGTTCTGGAAACATTAGCCACAGCAATTAGACAAGAGAAGGAAATAAAAAGAATAAAGATAGGTAATGAAGAAGTCAAATTGTCATTATTTGCAGATGACATGATACTCTATATAGAAGACCCCAAGAACTCCACAAAAAGTCTTCTAGACTTAATAACCAAATTCAGTCAAGTAGCTGGTTACAAGGTCAACACACAAAAATCAATAGCTTTCCTCTACACCAATGACAGACTCACTGAGAGAGAAATAGGGCAAATAATTCCTTTCACAATAGCATCCAAAATCTGAAATACCTAGGAATCATCCTAATGAAAGAAATCAAAGACCTCTTCTCTGAAAACCATGGCACTCTGAAAAGAGAGATTGAAGATGATATCAGAAAATGGACAGACATCCCCTGCTCCTGGGTAGGAAGGATTAATAGAGTGAAAATGGCCCTACTTCCAAAACTGCTATATAGATTTAATGCAATTCCAATTGAGATCCCAGCAGCATACTTCATAGACCTCGAGAAAACAATCCAAAAATTCATTTGGAGCAAGAAGAGACCCAGAATAGCAAAAGCAATTCTAGGTAACAGAGACATGGCAGGGGGTATCACAATCCCCAACCTGCAACTCTACTACAAAGCTCCTGTGATAAAAACAGCATGATACTGGCAAAGAAACAGACTTGAGGACCAGTGGAACAGATAAGAAGATGCAGAAACAATGCCAGACACACTCAGCCATCTCATCTTCAACAAAGGAGCCAAACACCCTCACTGGAGGAAAGATAGCCTCTTTAATAAATGGTGCTGGAAAAATTGGGCTTCAACTTCCCAAAGATTCAAACTAGACCTATATCTCTCACCATGTACTAAACTAAAATCAAAATGGATTAAAGATCTAAATATTAAAATAGAAACTCTGAACCAGTTGGAACAGAGGTTAGGTAGAACCCTTGAAGACATTGGTGTAGGAAAAGATTTTATGAACAAAACCTCAGTTGCCCATGAACTAGCACAAACAATCAACAAGTGTGATCTCTTCTTATTAAAAGGCTTCTGCACAGCAAGAGAAACCACCAGCAGTGTGAAGAGACAACCCACAATGTGGGAAAAAATCTTCACTTGCTCTTCCTCAGACAAAGGTCTACTATCTCGAATCTATAAAGAACTTAAAAAGATCAGACCTCCCAAATTTAAAGACCCAATCCAAAAATGGGCATCTGAAATGTACAGACATTTCTCACACAAAGAAGTAGAAATAGCAAATAAATACATGAAAAAATGTTCAACATCACTGGTCATTCAAGAGATGCAAATGAAAACAATGCTGAGATTCCACTTCACTCCAGAAAGAATGGCTGCTATCATGAAATCAACCAATAACAAATGCTGGTGGGTCTTTGGGGAAAGAGGAACCCTGCTCCACTGCTGGTGGGAGTGTAGACTGATGCAAGCAATCTGGAAATCAGTATGGAGATACCTCAGAGAACTAGGACTGGAAGTCCCATTTGACCAGGCTATTCCACTGCTGGGGATCTTCCCCAAAGAATTAAAAGAATCATACCACAATGATATATGTGCACCCATGTTCATAGCAGCACAGTTTGTAATAGCTAAACTTGGAAACAGCCCAAATGCCCATCAACTGGAGACTGGATAAAGAAAATGTGGTTTTTTTATAAAATGGAGTACTACTCAGCCATAAAAAAATGAGAAATTAGAGACATTTATAGCTAAGTGGATGCACATTGAGGCAATACTCTTAAGTGAAATAAATAGGACACACATGTGTAAATACTGAATAGTTTCTCTGGTGTGAGAAACTGAAAGTGTAAATAAGGACCAAATGTATAATAGGTAATGTAAAATAGGAAGAAAAGTGGCAAAGGGGAAGGAAGTGGGAGGGCTAGGGGAAAGGATAGAAGGGAATGGTATTAATATGAGGAAATGGAAAAATGGGAACCAAATCTTTGTAAATAGGGAGGACTGGAGGGGCTGAAGGGAGGGCTGGGCAAGGGTGAAAAAGAAGAACCAAGAGAGACTATGTAAAGTTGCAAATTTCCAATGATGAATGTCAGTATATTGTATACCTAAAATGTACCAATGATTAGAATGAATAATCAAGAAAGTAAAATAGGAAGAAAAGGTCCAAAGGGGGTAGGGGTAGTGGGAGGGGCAGGGGAAAGGAAAGAAGGGAAAGGAAAAATGATGAGAAATGGAAAAAATGGAAATAAAGTCTTTGTAAATAGGGAAGGGTGGAGGGGGTGAAGGGAGGGCTAGGAATGGGGAAAAAATAAGAACCAAGATGCATTATGTAAAGGTACAATTCCCAATGAGAAATGTAATTGTGTTGTATACCTACAATGTACCAATAAAAGAATTTAATACAAAAAAAAAAAAGAAAAGAAGAAAGGACTGGGGATGTAGCTCAGTGTGAAGACCTTTGGTTCAATCCCCAGTATTGCAATAAAAAAAAAGTAATGTTCTCATCTTGTTTTTTCCTACAGTCATCCAATAAACATTCTTCTTTATTGGAAAAAAAAAGAGTATGGCCTCACTGTATATCCATTTAGCTATAAATGTCTCTAGTTTATCATTCTTTATGGCTGAGTAGTACTCTATTTCATAAAAAAAAACCCCACATCTTTTTTATCCAGTCACCAGTTGATCACATTTGGGCTGTTTCCAAGATTTAGGTACTACAAACTATGCTGCTGTGAGCATAAGTGCACATAAATCGCTGTGGTATGATTCTTTTTTATTCTTTTGATACTTTTGGGAAGATACCCAGCAAGGGAATATAGCTGGGTCAAATGGAACCTCTAATCCTAGCTTTTTGAGATATCTCCATACTGATTTCCACAGTGGTTTCACCAGTCTACACTCCCACCAGCAGTGGAGCAGGGTTCCTCTTTCCCCACACCCCTCCAGCATTTGTTAATGGTTGATTTCTTGATAGCAGCCATTCTTTCTGGAGTGAGGTAGAATCTCAGTGTTGTTTTCATTTGCATTTCTCAGATGGCCAGTGATGTTGAACATTTTTTCATATGTTTATTGCTGTTTCTACTTCTTTGGGAAATGTCTGTTCATTTCAGATGACCATTTTAGGATTGGGTTTTAATATTTAGGGGGGGGTCTGTTTTTTTTAAGTTCTTTATAGATTCTAGATAGTAGACCTTTGTCTGAGGAACAGCTGGTAAAATGTTTTTTCCCACATTGTGAGTTGTTTCTTCACTCTGTTGGTAGTTTCTATTGCTGTGCAGAAGCTTTTTAATAAGATGAGATCCCATTTATTGATTCTTTCTGCTAGTTCATGGGCAACTGAGGTTTTGTTCATAAAATCTTTCCTTATGCCAATGTCTTCAAGAGTTCTACCTAACTTCTCTTCCAACTGGTTTAGTGTTTCTGTTTTAAATAGTTAGATCTTTGATCCATTTTTATTTTAATTTAGTGCCTGGTGAGAGATATGGGTCTAATTTTAATTTTTGGCAGGTTGAAACCCAGTTTTTCCAGCACCATTTATTAAAGAGCCTATCTTTCCTTCAGTGAAGGTGTTTGGCTACTTTGTCAAAGATGAGGTGGCTGAGTGTGTCTGGAGTTGATTTTGTATCTTCTAATCTGTTCAATTGACCCTCAGGTCTGTTTCTTTGCCAGTACTATGCTGTTTTTATCACAGTAGCTTTGTAGTATAGTTTCAAGTTGGGGATTGTAATACCCTCTACCTTGTCTTGGTTGCCTAGAACTGGTTTTGGTTTTCTCGGTCTCTTCTTATTCCAAATGATTTTTTGGCTTGTTTTCTTTAGTTCTGTGAAATATGTTGTTGGAATTTCAATCAATAGTGTATTGAATTTTTATAGCAGTTTTGGAAGTATGGCCATTTCCACTATATTGGTTTTTCTTACGTAGGAGCAAACGATATTTTTCCATTTTCTGATATCCTCTTTGATCCCTTTTTTCAGAATGCTTTTGTTGTCAATGTAGAGGTCTTTGATTGCTTTCATTAGATTGATTCCTAGATATTTCATTTTTATTCATGCTATTGTGAAAGAGTGTTTCTCCAGTACCTCTCTCAGTGACTGTTGTTCGTGTACAGGAAAGCTGTTGATTTTGTGTGTTGACCTCTTATCCAGCTACTCTACTGAATCTGGTTTTTAAGACTAGGAGTCTATTGGCAGAGTTTTTGGGGTCTTCTATGTAGAGCATAATGTCATCTGCAAATAATGACAATTTAACTTCTTCATTTCATGTCTTTGTTCTTTTTATTTCTTTCTCTTGTCTAATTGCTGTGGCTAATGTTTCCAGAACTATATTTAACAGGAGTGGTGATAGTGGGCATCCTTGTCTTCTTCCTGTTTTTAGTGTGGAGGATTTCAGTTTTTGACCATTTAATATAATGTTGGCTATTGGTTTTTCATAGATGGCTTTTATCAGGTTGAGAAAGAGACCGTCTATTCCAATTTTCTGTAGGGTTTTTTATCGTGAATGGGTGTTGAATTTTGTCAAATGCTTTTGCTGCATCTATTGAGATGATTATATGATTTTTGTCCTTGACTCTGTTAATATAGTATATTACATTTATTGATTTGTGTATGTTGAACCATCCCTGAATCCGTGGGATGAATCCTACTTGGTAAGGGTGTATGATCTTCTTGATGATCTGCATTCTATTTGCCAGTATCTTTTGAAGAGTTTTAGATCTGTGTTCATGAGTGAGATTGGCCTATAGTTCTCTTTTCCGTTTGGGTCTTTCTCTGCTTTGGAGATCAAGGTGATGCTTGGTTCCAGGAATGAATTTGGGAGTATTGCTTCCCTTTCAATTTCATTGAAGATTTTAAACAGTAGGGGCAGTAGTTCTTCTCCAAATGTCTTGTAGAATTCAACAGTGGAGCCATCAGGACTCATGCTTTTCTTAGTTGGTAAGTTTTTAATTACATTTTCAATTTCATTGGTTGATATTGGGTTGTTTAGAATTTTTAGGTCTTCTTCATTCAACTTTGGTAATTCATATGTGTCTAGAAATCTGTCTATTCTGTGTTTTCCATGTTATTGGCATGTATAGGTTCTCAAACTATGTAATGATCCTCTGGATTTTTACTGGGTCTTGAAATTTTACCCATTTCATTCTGAATTACATGGATTTGGGCCTTTCCTTTCCTTTTTTGATAAGCTTGGCTAAGGGTTTATAAATTTTCTTTATTCTTTTGAAGAACCAACTCTTGGCTTCAATGATTTTTTGTATCATTCTTTTAGTCTCTATTGCAGTATAATTTTCTCCCTTATGTGAGCTTTGGGTTTGCTTTGCTCTTCTTTTTCGGGAAGCTTGAGGTTCAGCATTAGCTTGTTTATTTGAATTCGCTCTGTTTTCCTAGTATGGGAATTCACTATTATGAATTTCCCTCATACGACTGCTTTCATTGTGTCCCATAAATTCTGAAACTGTGTAACATCTTCCTTAATTTCCTCTGTGACCCATTGGTTGTTCAGGAGTGTGTTTAATTTCCATATATTTAGGAAGTTCTTGTAGTTTCTTTTGCTATTGATCTCCAATTTCATTGCACTATGATCTGATAATATACAGGGGATAACTTCAATTCCTTTGCATTTACTCAAACATGTTCTATGAGCAAGTATGTGGTCTATTTTGGAGAATGACTCTGAAAAGACTGTGTATTCTGATTTTGTGGGATTGAGCATTCTGTAAACATCTGTTAAGTTGATTTGTTGAAGAGTTTGGTTTAGTTCTAGTATTTTGTTTTTGATTTTTTGTTTAGTTGATCTGTCTATTTGTGACAGTGAGGTACTGAGGTCCCCCACTACTATTGTGTTAGTACTTGATTTTTCATGTCCATTAATATTTATTTTATATAGTTGGGTGCATTAGTATTTGGTGCATATATATTTATTATTGTCATCTGTTCCTCTTGGATTGTTCACTTATAAGGATGTAGTGACCTTTGTTTCTCTTAATTAGTTTTGGTTTGAAATCCATTTGATCTGGAAAGAGGATAGCTAGTCCTGCATTTTTTCAGGTTCCTGTCACATAGAGTATTGTTTTCCATCCTTTAACTTTCAGTCTATGAGTTTCTTTTTTAATTGTGTTTCTTCTATGCAGCATATTGTTGGATCTTGCTTCTTGATCCATTCTGCCAGTCTATTTCTCTTGTTTGGTGAATGGAGACCATTAACATTGATGGTTATAACTGATATGTATTGATTTATCCTTGTCATGATCTTTTCCTGTTGCTCGATTTCCCCCCATTTGCATTTAACTTCTTGTCTTGCCTGATGGATTCATTCTGTTGGGCTTCATGGCATTGTGACCCTCATTGGATTTTCCTAGGATATTGTTTAAAATATTTTGGAGTGCTGATTTGGTATTCATGAAGTTCCTCAGGTGTTCTTTTTCATGAAAGTATCTTATTTCTCCATCAATTTTGATAGGTAGTTGTGCAGGGTACATCAATCTGGTTTGGAGGCTGTTTTCTTTTAGGGCTTGAAATAGTTCACTCCAGGCTCTTTTTTTGACTTTAGCATTTGTGTTGACAAGTCTGCTGTGATTCTGATGGGCTTTCCTTTGTATATGATTTGTTTCTTTTCTCTAACTGCTTGTAATATTTTGTTCTGCTGGGTTTCTGGAATCTTGACTATTATATGCCTATGTGTAGAGTTTTTTTTTTATCATGGCTGGTTGCAGTCCTATATGCCTCACTTATCTGTATGTCAAATTCTTTTCCCCTGCTTGGGAAGTTTTCTGCCATTATTTCTGTGAGCAGGATTTTATATCCTTTGCACTATCTCCTGTTTCTTCATTGACTCCTATCCATCTTATATGTTATTCTTCTTTGCATTGTCTAGCAGCTGCTGGTTGATTTCTCGTGGTCCCTTGCTATTTTCAAGAAATCTTTCCTTTCTTGGTCACTAACCTCAATCCTGTCTTCTATATCTGATATTCTGTCCTCACATTGGTTCATTCTGGTGCATAAATTTCAATGGAGTTTTTAATCTCCTGGACATCTGTTTGAATTTGTTTTTTGGATTCCATTTCTTTCCTATGCTGGGATTCCATCATATTCCTGAGCTCTTCTATGTTTTTATCTGTATTTTCTCATGATTTATTAATCATGTCTTTCACTATGGTCACCATCTATTTTGTTATCTGAGAAATTATATCTGATTTCATTTTCTCCAGATCGTGTTTCATTGCCAATTCAGGGATTCCATGTGTTTGAGTTTCCGATTCTTCCATCTCATCCCCTAGATTTCCCTTTGATAATCTGGAAGTCTGGATCTGCATCTTGTTTAAGTGTCTTTTCATTTCTGTTTTTGTTATTCTTGAAGTTTTTGGTTTAATTTGCTACTTGTAAATTGCTTATTGCAAATACCTTTATTCCTAGTATTTGGACCCCCTAGGGAATGGCTACTTTTTAGATTGTCTTCCTGGTACAGTTGGCCTTTGGGTTTTGAGTCTATAATGGCCTTTAAGCAATATCAGTCTTGTTATACCAGTAAAGACAACTGACTAAAGCAATCACATCACCTTGGCCAAAGTAATACAATCAGCAAACAGCAATAGTATCAAACAGCTTAGAAAATGACAAATTGTGCTAGCTAGTATTCTGACACCTTTAACCTCATAAACTAGACTTGTGGTTATATATCAGAATCAAGGACCAAACAGAAATATGTTGACAGGTAGTAGTAAGCCCTTCAATAGAGGAGCTTTACCCCCTGGGAAGAAGACTTAGAAGGAGTTGGGGGGGAGGAGTAGAGTGAAGATTTAGAAGGAGTTGGGGGCTAGAGAGATAGAAGGAGAGGTTAGAAGTAGGGCTAGAGGACACTGGAAGATCATTGCAAACTTTGGGAAACTGGTGAAGACAGGAGGAAAAGAGAGAAGGACGGAACAGAAACAAGAACAGAACAAACTAACAGCAACAGGAATTCTAGAAACTGTATTTACACTCTTTTAACAATAAGAACAATCAAGAAAATAACAGAATAGGACAAAAACAGGGACAAGAAAGGAGAGAAATAAGAAAAGAGAAGTAAAAGAAGAGAAAAAAAGAAGAAAGAAAGAGAAAGAAAGAAAAGAAAAGAAAAGAAAAGAAAAGAAAAGAAAAAAAAACAATGTTCCCTTTGAGGTGTGACTCTGCTATTGCTGATATACAATGTAGGCTGCAGCATGGAAAGCAGTCGATTAATCTCAGTGACCCGGGTGTAGTCCAGTGAGATTCAGGCTAATTTCTGGCTGTGAGGTCAGAATTGAGCTCCCTGACCTCTTGCAGGTTAGAACTCTACAAGATTGTACTGCAGGTTCGAGCCACCCTTCTTCCTTAGCATCAGTTTCCAGATTTGCAGCATAAAATGAAAAGCAAAGTCAATCACAAAGAAGTTGACATTTTTCCTCAAGATTTTCATAATGAGAGTGTTTTGGGCAAGAGAACACAGATCAGGAATACATATAATCAGTTGAAAATAAAAGATCAGATGTTATTATTTCATGAAGGAAAGTGAGAAAAAGTTATTAAATTTTGTTGCTTATATGAAACAGTGAGAATGCAAATTAGCTAGGTTTTTTTTTTTGCTGTTATAGCTTATATAGAGGTACAGATTATTTGACAATTTTGGAAATTTAGCATTACACAAAATCTTATCTTCCAAAAAATTCATTGTAATGGTAATGCTTTATTATTAGATGGATATATAACTTTCTGTTGTTAGATTTTTTTTTTTTAAAGGGGAAAGGTTTATTTGGCTCATAGTTCATAGAGGTTTCAGTCCATAATTGGCTGGCTCCAAGGCAGCGTGGCAGAGGGGCAAGAGTTCATGGCAGGTAGAAGACAGCAAAAGCAACTAGAGCTTCTGTTGTTAGATCTAGAAAATAAAGACATGTTAAAATCTGAATAACAAAGAGTTGCCAGCCTGGACTGCATGATTCAGGCTACAATAAGAGATATCCTGAACTTTGTCATGAATCAATATTTATTCCTGTATCAGCAGCTTCATTTTATGTGCTCATAATTTATTAGTAGTTTTTATATGGAGGCAGAAACAGATTCTACAATTATTGTGAATCACACACCCACCGGGAACTTTTTAAATCTAACTTTTGTTTACTGTCAGTTGTACGGAATGTTTCCTATCACAGTTCTTAAAGAGTGGGTCACAGAAACCCAGGCTCTAGCCTATCCTGATATTTTCCATTTTATTAGTCAATGGAAGTTAGCTTTAAATTACCAAGCTTATGATTTAGAACCAGGACAATTTAATCATTTTAGGATGTGTTCAAGCACAACTCAAAATTTTAACAAAACCGCTCCCTTTATTTCAGTGCCTCTCCCCCTCAGTAATGCTTTTGTATTCTAACAAAGACAACAGCCCTTCTTTTCAGTTCCCTTTAAGTTAAAATGTGGTATTGAAACTCTGTGAGAAAAGTGAGGTGAGAAGTAGCACAAATCTCCACAAAGGAAGCATCTGGGAGTCTTCGTGGTCCTATGAAATCAAGTGAGAAGATGGCACGGTTATTTTGACAGCAGGTGGGTCTCCAAGCTGTTGCTTAAGAGACCAACCGTCAAGAACATGAAGACTCAAGTTTCTAGAGGTTTACTAGTTCTTTGCTGGTATTTTGAGATTTGATTATATGGGACTGTAATAAATGCCATTTATAGCTTTTAAAATGACAGAGGAAGAACCTTAAGAAAATGATAACCCCTGGAGGGACAAGATGAAAACCAGTGTTTAGTACATTCTTGTTTTATATAACTCAAAACTATTTACCTCCTGGACAAAAGACCATTCATTATAAGAAAGAGTGATGTCATTGAACATGCCTATACCCAACTAAATAATAAACCAGATAAGTTTGCATCCTAGGCAACAGAGTGTATGTTCAGCCAATGAGATAACTAGATGGGTAGGCAGATGGATGAATAGGCTGATGGATAGGTGGACAGACAGTAATAATAGTAAGCAAATGTCATCTTGTCTTAGCTAGATCGTGTCCATCTCAAGTAGTAAAAAAGCAAGAAGAACTAATAGAATGTAAACTAGTACAGGTGTGTGCCTTGGTAATAGGAGAAATAACCCAGGGAAGGCTGAGATGCCTCTGGCAGGAGCCTTGTCCTGCTCTCCTTTATGTCCCAAGCATCTACACAGTTCCTCTCATCCAGTAGTGGTTCAAAAATTGTTGGGTAAAGGAAAAGAAAGAAGGGTGCAAATGTGATTAGACTGTATTTCAGTGAAGAAGAATGTTGTTTTTCCATTATGGTTGAAAAGAATCTTAGTATCACAGATGGAAGAAACTTAGTCTGGAAGTAAGAATTCCTTGAAGATCTTACTCTGAAAGAGCCTGTCTAGAAAGCCTTGGAGAGGACTCGAGGAAGAAAAGGGTCAGGAAGCAGGGGAGATGTGCAGGGCCATGAGTCAGGGCAGTGCCAGGGCCAGGAGAGGAACAAAGGCCTGGGTGTGTGGTCATCAGCTGAGGAATCTCTGATAAACCTTCCAGGGGCCTCAGTGTCTTAAATAAAAGAGAGTTAAACTCATTTTTTATTTAGATCCTTTTCAGGATTTGATGTGCATTTTTGTAGTTTCTGTGTTCCATTCTTAAAATCCCTTATCTGACCTCTTGGAAACAAAGTTGATTATTACTTTTTCTTCGGGAAAATAGCAGCAGACAACAGAAATATTAATTATCATACTTTTTTCCAGTTATGTTATGATTTGGGAAGATTTTCTTGGTTCTCAAATAGAGAAGCAAGATTTTGTTACATGAAAGTCCTAACATGCTGTCTGCATATGATTTCTTAAAAGTAACACCTGGAAAAAATTGGATTTGAGACCAAAACTAAGATTGCTTTAAAAAGAAAATTCTGTAAAAACATGTCTATATTTTGATGTGTATTTGTAACTACATATGCCAAGTGTCAAAACCTTTGCATTCTTTCCTTTATAATGTCATTCAGTTAAAATTTAGAGCCTTATGTTTCCTTGTTTTAAGCTTTCAAATTGGGAAATCCCATTGCCTCCGTTAAGAATTTCACCCCAGTGTCAGCAGGCTAGAAGTCAAACACAGGTCACACCCTCGAGGACCCAACTGTCTCCCCAGATTCACACACGGGCAAAGTGCAGTCTCCTGCATGTGAGCTTCTGCTCCTTTTCTGAAGGACGCTGAAAACAAGTTTGTCCTATTAGTAGAACACAGCAATTAAAAATTGACTTTCCAAGAGGGAATGAAGAACAAGGGACAAAAGGGAGATGTATCACAAGTCCAAGAGATGCCTAGGAAAGCTGATGTGGGGCAGGTTCGTCTCAAGGTAGAAACACTTTGAAGATAAGTAGAACTTAGGTAGATGTGCTGCCCTGACAATGGAAGGTGGGGTGCAGAGAAAGGGTCACCCATGAAAAGGCTGAAATGAGGTGAGGTTAGTCTTGTGGTTGGTCCTTAGCAGATCAGCTCCTGGTACTGAGGATCAAACCCAGGGCCCTGTGCATGCTGGACAAGAACTCTAATGGGTGCACAACAGCCTCAGCTCAGGGTGCTTGCTGTTAACATTCAAACATATGCAGAGAGAAGTACTGGGTCTTAGCAAGGAGAATTGATCTACAGGCTTGGTTGTTCCTCCTGGAATTCTGAGTAAAGCCCTATGTTAGACTCACCCAGAAAAATTATGAACTTTGGAATAAGAAATTTTGGGTCCAGTAAAGTTCCTACTGAGTCTGTATGTATTCTTAATCATAATTATTCTTAATCACAATAAAAACACATTTGTCATGTGACCAGGAATTTTTATTCCACATTCTATATAAAGAGACTGAAAAGGAAAGTGGTAGAATGGTATCTCCCGAGCTGGAGCTGCTAGGCGACAGTGCAGGAGTTTGGAACCATGATGCAAATGTGATTCTTTTTATGTGCAATATTTATTTTGATTTCATTTTTTTAATTTTGAATTTCTTCCAATTATTTTAAACCGTTTTTGACAATGTTAGAAATGCATTTGGAAAAAGAAGATCCCATCTTTGCCTGATGGAGCATTTTCCTTGCTCATCACAAAGGGAGTGGAACTCATCAGAAAACAATGTGAAACTGAAAAGAGCTGCAAGAAGTAAAAAAAGACACCCGACACTCTTTACACAGATTCTCCAGTGGTTTATAGTTTGTCCCAGTTGTGCTTTCTATCTATGCAGTCTTTGTCTTAAACTTCTGAAATTCAGTTACGTGCATCACTATCCTTTCCTTCTGCATATTGCAGTGTGCATTACCTCCAAAAAAGAATTATTCTCTGAGTATATTCACCTACCCAGCAATGTCCTTTCTCCACACTATTCCAATGTCAGGAATGATAAAATACTCAGAGGGGCTTTTCTGAACAGAAGTGTAACTTTCATTGGAGGAAGAGTAGATTAGGGTAGAGCAAAGTTTAAAGTGTCAGCTTGCTGTCCTCTGAATATATGTGTCCTTCCCAGATTCCTATGTTAAAATCTTTTCCTAAGGTCATGGTATTAGGTGGATTTCTTTTGGAAAGTCATTGGGTGATGAAGGCAGAGCCCCGTGAATGGATTAGTGTCCTTGTTACAGAGCACAAGGAAAGCTTCCGTGTGAGGAGAAAGAGAAGGTGCTGTCTTTGGAAACAATTGGTCCTCACCAGATGTTAAATCTGCCAGCACCTTGATCATGGACTTCCCAGCCTACAGGAGGATCAGACACAAATTTCTGTTGTTGTTTGTTATAGCAGTTTAAGTGAAATAAGATGAAGCCCTTTGGGCTAGGTAACTCAGAAGAAACTACCCAAGGTGATTGTAAAAGAGAAACTGTAAACTCTGTGAAACTTCTTTGAATGTATGGGACAGATTTGGGAGTCGTAGACCAAGGGACTCATTAGTATTACCAGGGAAATTGGAGAAATCAAAGGAAATGATGTAGTACTAGAATTTCCCAGTTGAAAATCTTAATAATTAAGATTTAATCTCAAGAATTAATTTTAATAATTAAACTTGTAGTATGAATATTATGACATGACTCCTTCAATTATGTTAGTAAGTATTAAAAAAAGTATGTTGTTGAATGTTATAAAGTAGATGGAAAAAATTAGAAAATCCTTTGTAGAAGTAACTGATAGATGGAATTCAATACACATACGAAATATTGTTCCACATGGCTCCAACTGTTTCCTTAAAAAGTTAGGGTTCACTCACAGTCAAAATCAAGATTTGCCTTGTGCTCCTGGAAGGAGTGGGGAGCTGGGAGACCTGGTGTGCTCTGATGAAGAAAGTGAGAGGAGTTTGTTGTGGTGATGGTGATGTGGGCTCTTGGGAAAGAGGAGCAAGGGGCCACTGCTTCGGTGAGGGGGCCGAGTTGAGGACCTGAAAGGCAGAGTGGTACAAAGGGACTTTGGTTGGAAAACAGTTACATAGAGAAACATTTTGATTGCTGTGGTGGCATGAGCTGTGCATCCTGTCTCCCTCTATGCTCCATCATGCAACATTCGATAGAAGCTACTTTGCTCTCTAATGGGTCTTTCTTTTTTAGATGAAAATGCCATGTTTGGGGATGCTTGAGTGGGAGACTAAATCTGTGTCTGCGTTGAGGATGCTGAAGCAGATTATGTGGCAAAGACAGCAGAGGATGAGGAAGATCTCAAGAGTATATAACCCTGGGAATAAGCAAGAGTCCTGAACTTCATATTTTCAGAGTTGTAGAGTCCACGGGTTCAAAGCCAAGATCTCTGAGTAGGAGACGGACCTTGCTAACCTCTGGGGTGTGTGTGAAATGAAGACATATAATACAATGAGAGGGTGGAGCTGGAAAATACAAAAGAGCAGAGAGGGGGCTGGGGGAAACTCAGGGGTTCACATTTACTCTCATAAGCCCGCCCACCCCTGCCCTGCCAAGTCCACGCTGCCTGGTGGGCCTTCTTCAGGATCTCTAGTCTGCAGTGTGCAAGCTCAGGGCAGGGCTGCCCAGGGATGCAGGGTCTCCTGATGATGGAAAATGAGCCCCCCCACCAAGAAAATTTTTGTCCAAGCTCTGCTTCTTGGGGGATTGACTTGATATTCTACATCCTTTTTAGAGTGTTGTTCCTCCCTTTGTTTTTATGAACACTGGCGAAAAGAGAGATCCGATTAGCTAAGCAAACAACAGGTCCAGGCTCATGAAGAGCTTGGATCTTCTTGTTCCTCTTTATCCCAGTTTTATAAATCACATTGGAGCAGAGAGACATTTGAGGTGAAATTCCCAGGAAGTGGTAAATACCATCATTCAGGGGAACAAGTTGGGGGCAGAGTTACAGCGTGGAGTAGGACTTCCACACAAAACTTATAGACTACCTGGGCTGGAAGAGGTTCTGGGGTAGATCTCAAATACTGCTATTCAGAGGTGGTGCACTGACTTATTAAGAGCTCCCAGGGCACCTGTGGAAACAGTTTCTCAACACTGTTCAGCAGCTCCCTTCTCAGCTGTCTCTGAGCCAGTCCTCCTTGTACCTTAGGGCTGACCTAGGGAGCAGAGCTGAATCTGTGATCAGGCACTACTCCATCTATGCTCAGGGTAGAATCTGATCAAATGGAGCTAGCTATTCCTTGTCTCTGCCTTGCTTTAGCAGAGAGCTACTGGTGGAAATATCAAATGGGGATCTCAAAGGAGAAATCTTGGTTACTTGAGTTTTTCCAGAGAGAGAAGACTGGGAAATTATTTTATCCACCTTAAAAGGGGAATAACAAGAAAGAACAACACCCTTAATTAATACAATCTAGAAAGGCATGTTATTCTTGAATTATGAATGTCTGTAGCTTGCCCAAATTAAGAATTAATTCAGAGGGCTGGGGATTTAGCTCAGTGGTTCTGATGCCTGCCTTGCAAGCGTAAGGTCCTGAGTTCGATCCCCAGTACCAAAAAAAAAAAAAAAAAAAAAAAAAAAGAATTAATTCAGAATTAAGTTCAGGATTCTTCATTCTTTTCTTGCCTTTCAGCACCAATACAAAGAGCCAGGAAGTAGATCAAAGGTGGAATATTAACAGGTAAGTTTCCACCTATTCAAAAGGCGCCAATCAAAATTCCAAAAAATACAATCTTGAACACCATAATCCTGAATGTTGAAATCTCAAAAGACTAAAATCCTTAAAGTATAAAATCCTCAAAGGTCATAATCTTGACAATCTCAGTTCTAAAGATTAAAATCCTGAATGGTGAAATGCTGAAAGCTGTAATCCTAAAATCCAAACTCCCTGGTGGGGGTGGATGGGCAGGCTATGTAAGAGGGGTAGAAAGTTGAGGACAGGATTAGTTCAGTTTTGGTGGTGTGTAAACTGGACACTCACTATTCAGTCATGTACCATGTCTGAACTCTCACGCATAGAACCATACCTACCTTCGAAACATGTCCCTCACTAGAGAAGAAAATGAATTCAAAGCTCAGCAATCTTCTAAACCAGACATTTGCTGATATAGAAATTCCTCCAGTGTTACACAACCCCTTAAATGGTGAACAGTTCTTGTTTATACATTTGACAAGCAATGAAGTTAGACTTCTTAATATTTACCACGAGATCTAAAGTAGACGTTCTAGTTCATGTTTCTGTTTAGCTAATAGGTGACACTTTCAAACTGGTTACCATTGCTTTTTGAAGCAAATATATGCAGTTCATGTCTGTGTTGAACCTGACAATTCTTGAATGTATGGTTATTTATGTATTATGTATGCTCATTTAGGTATTTCATTTTTATTTTATGTATTTTATTTTTATTTTATGTATTATGTATTTTATTTTTATTTAATTTATGTATTCATGTATGCTCACTTATGTATTACTAGCTGGAAAAATTGAAATGGTTTATAATTACTGGGGGATTTGGTGGGCTTTGGAGAAGAAAATGGATTTCTAATGATTCCCCAGACCATTAGGAGAGGTTTAAAGTTAGGTGGAATCAAGGATTCCAAAACTGAATTTTGAGTATGATCAATAAAACTTGTTTTTTCCGCTCAGCTCATTGCATCTGTCAGCAAATTCAGGCGAGCACCACCAGACAGGGCAGCAACATAAACTTCAATTTAAAATGTGTCATTTGTCTGCTTTAGTATTCCTTCAGTTGATGCAATTCCAGGAGCTTTCAAGAAATTAAAGCTGCATTTGCCTAAAAAAGACAGAAAAGTCCCCAGCTGGTTCGAAAAAATATATGTATATGGTAGGGTAAGAAAGATCCTTGAGCAACAGTGTTGCTGCTCCACCACAATTTGCCTCCACCGATTCCGCATGCCCAGTACAACAGAGAGCAGGGCACAGTGGAGTGGAAACCAGTAAGGGATGCATACATCTCTGTGTGTCTGTCTGCTGTTCGCTGCTATAACAAAACGCCTTAAATGGTGATGAGAAATCAGTTCAGAGGAGAAGCTGTTTATTTTAGTTCACACCTACAGAAGTTCTATTACTCATTAGGCTGGATCCACGATTCCAGGCCTGTGGTGAGGAAAGAGCACCATGCTGGAGAGGATGCCAGGGAGCCGAGCTGCTCACCTTGTGGTGGTCAGAAGCAGGGATACGCAGAGCTGAGAGCCAGTGGTCCTGGGCTTTCTCCTACTTTTGTTCTACCCAGACCAGCACCTCCTTGCCGCTGTGCACATTCAGGGAAGGTCTTGCCGGCAGTTGGCAGTTTGCTGTTCCACACGCCGATCTCCTCTGGAAACACCTTCACGGACACACCCAGAAGCAGGCTTTGCTAATTTCCTAGGTGCTCCCCAATCCACTCAAGTTGACAACCAAAAGTAACCATCACATCATATATACTGAATCAGAGAAGAATTTCAGAAAGTGCAGTAGCACATAGAAAACAAATGTGAACATATCCAAGGAGCCACACCATCAAAGAAAAGAGCAGCTATTCATCAAATGTAAGACTTCGAAATAGTCAGTGATCACGAAGGTCATGCAACGCTCATGGACCGTCTCTGTGAAACATTGCATACATGTTCTCTTCCCTCTTCTAATTTCCTTCTCAGTTTTTTCATCGTTTTAAATTATTAACATCATTTTTTATACTAGGCAACATATTTTGCAAAAACTTGCCATAAAATTCCTTTGTAACAATTTTAAAGATCAATTGAATCAAAATTTGAAAAATCACAAGAAAGATTTGAAAAACTGTCAATATTGACAACGGAATTAATTTTACTTTATATAATACATCTTATATTAGTAATATGGAGTTGATTTAAAATTTACTGACTTTATTTAATTTGGCAGATGTAGCTTTGAAATTGATACACTTTGCTTCAAAGTTAAATCAATTCTGTTAAAAAAAAATGAACTGGTGTTGTCAACATAGATGTGATATTAAAGACACATGATTTTTCATTACTTGATTCATTTGTTGGAAAATTTCTAAGCACATTTGAAGCCACTTGGGTGTTAGAATCCTTTTTTGCCACTGCAAATTGTAGGAAATATAATTAGTAATTATATTCAATAAAAATTTAATATCTGAATTGAGATGTTTTAAAATAAGATATAAATCAAATTGTGAACATTACTGAAAAAGAATAAAAAATATCTCATTTACTTACACTGTAAATGTTGTAAAGTATTCTGAATACATTGAATTAATTAAAATATATTATTAAAATTAATTTTATCTCTTCTCAAAATGTCCTTACTACGAGTTCATAGTTGCATGTGAACCTTTAGTATATGGAATACTTTTCTTTTATAAAAAAGCTATTAAATTGATTTCTTTTTATTTTGTAGTATCTCTTACCTTCTGAAACATTCTTCACTCTTCTAAAATATTACCTTCTAAATATTGTATTTGGGAAGTTCCTTTGTCCATTGCCAATAACCTGGATGGAGGAGACAGAACTGACTTAGAGCTGTGGGTTCATTTCATAGCATCTTTTCATGAATTCTTGGCTTTTGTCATCACTACCTGATGCTGTTTCTACTCTTATCCATTTGGCTTTTTAACTTGATAAATAAAAAACAACAAAAACTAGTTAATTCACAATCTATCATCTGTTACCTAAGCTTTTTGTTTGTTTTCTTTCTTGTTTCAAACAGAACACTGTTAAAAGTCCTTCTTTTCATTTGCTGCTTAGTATTTTCCACAGGCCTTTCACTTTAGCCATCTTGGTGTGATTCTTATACATCTGTGCCATTCATGTTATTCTTTTGTTAGTAATACTCTTTCTATCTTTTAGATGTATTCCTATTTTGTTTACTCTTGTGGGTTTTTGTAGTCTGTATTTTGAAGAGAGTACATGTGATATGTAGACCATTAAGTAGCACACAGAACAGCTGAGCGTGGAGGAGAGTTCAGCAGAGATGAGATGCTCACCAGGCGGTGCAGACAGCTTTTGAGCCATGGTCACAGGCTGTCTGGGAAGTCATTAGCAAGCTTCTAAGCATGGCCGGGGGATCCTCAGACTTGGCCATTGCTGTTCCACATGTCTAATCAGCAGCTCTGTCTGTAGCTTCTGGGCTGGACTGAGAGTTTGTCTCCTGCAGGACCTGCTCCCTCATGGCTTTCATTCAGGGGGACCGGATCCACAGGGGACAGGGAAAGCTTTCCCTGTCCAAACCCCTCACCCTTCTTAGGTGTCATAACCTCTCCTACCCATGATAAACCTCCAGCTCTCCAAATGTTATCTCTGCTTATTTTCTGTCCCTTTCTTTGTTCCCTCTGATTACTTGAAAATGTAGTGTCTCCCATCTTTCCCTGAGGAATGTATAGGTCCTCCTGCAGTACAATCCCACATAGTTCTACTCTGAACTGACTGGTATCTGCTTTGCTGAAGTCTGTACTACCAAAAACTCTAAGATGCTACATCTATGCCCTCGTTTTCTGAAGGCCGTTTTCTTTTGATGATAATAATCACAAATTTGAAACATAACCCAAATCAAGTAATTCTAGAGTTGTAGCCACCACGCCCAGCCCTAGACAGTATAATTTAGCTGAGGGCAGAGTGGTTAAGTGACTCATCTCAAAAGGCAAGGATATAAAGTTACGTTCCTTAATAAGTTAATTGTCTCTAGAGAATTTCTTTGCTTTCATGACATTTCTAATCAGAAAGCTTCAGATCCTAGCCCTACTATTCATTTGCTAATCTTATTAAATTACTTCCTAATGCACTTAACTATGATTATTTTACTCATCTGAGGTTTGATACATTAATTCCATATATATAATGACTGCCTGCTTGAGGGAATAGCTCATTAGATATTCCACATATTAAGGAAAACTCTTTGTCAGTGGCTAGATTAGCAAGAGACAAGGTGATCATGGAAAGCCCATTAAAATATAAACATATAATTATTAAAGTTTTAATTAATTAGGTTAGGCTAGTGAATTAATATAATGGTGCAGTAGCAAAAGACATGAAACAAAAGCATTAATAATGAAAAAAACATTTAGGTAATCTGAAATGTTTGCTGAAGTACCCTCTTTTCTTTGGTTTATCTGTAGCCAGACACCCTCCCTACTCATTGTACAAATGGGTATTTCTCTGGCTATTTATTATTCAATCAACAATTAACCCCCAGGAACAGAGTCTAGAGTTTTCTAGGAAGGCATTATTGGCCTCCTTTCCTGCAGATATGGTGCAGATGGGAAGAGAAACTCAAATTAGCTACCAAAAGGTAAGATAGCACTGAGGGGTGCCTACTCGGGCTTGGGCAGGAGGCAGGAGGGTGGCAGTTTATGACAATTAGACTTACAGCCTTGAAAGGATTAAATACACACACACACACAGTTAATTTGCCCCCAGGAGGTATGAAAGCCATTTTCCTCCCCTTAGTAATTCTGTCAAATGTATCCATGTTTTCATTAACTGCAGAAATAATTTTTTCTATTCAATGTAGGGTTACACCATACTTTTTTGTGTTAATGAGTATTTATTCTCTTACCTTATACTATTACAATCATTAACTGTGGTGTGTAAATGTACTAGTTATTACTGTCTAACTTTTGTTTAAAAAAAGCACAATAGAGTAGTGAAGGTGAAAAAAAAACATACAAAGCATGCAGCCAGAGTTTCCTGCCAACTAGCAGGGCACCGAATCCATGACATTTAGTTTCCCTGCCCAACAGCTGTGTCCTGTGGTTTTATTGAAAGAGAACACAGATCAGCCTGAGGAACATAATATTCTTGAGAACTGTACATCATGGAATTGAAGAAAATTAGAAATTAGAGCAAAAATATACATGAGTTACTTTTTTGCTTTTTTTCATCCTTTCTTCTTCCTTTTTTCCTTTTAAATGAAATAAATTGCACTGTGAGCCAGGAAGGGCTCAGATGTAAGACTGGAGTAAGACAATACCACTTCCAGTCAGCAGTGACCACTCGGAAGGTTGGTTACTCCAAGGAAATGAGTGCATAATGAAAAACATCATCACAAGGAAAAGTAAACTAAAATGTTGCTAGGTAATACAAAAAAAGTCAGTAAGGAGGAACAAATGAATGTGTACATGGTTCTGTTATTTAGAAAAGTCTCATAGCTGTCACAGAATTCCAAGGCTGTAGCGGAGAAGCGATGTCTCAAACATGACTTTTTCTTGTACACAATATTTCAAATGAAACAAAGTCTGGGGAAAATGTAGCAAGTGCCATCTTTTTACTTTGCAGTATGTTAATGTGTCAGATTGTGCCGTTGAACAGCTTGAGGGAATGGCAGTATTTTAACAATATTATATGTTAACCTGGCCTTTGCAAATAATCTCTTTACCTGCAAGATGTTATTAGCTAAAGCAGGTGAAATGTAATTACCATAGATACTTTTTCCTACTTAAAAAAAAAAATTATTAGCAGAGTAACATTTAAATCTTTTTTTAAGTGGAGGAATTAGGTTAGGGTTTGAGGAGGAGGAGGATGTTGAGGATAAAAACACAGGTAACTACATCTGTCCTGGCTGAATGTGGGTTCCAGTACTTTCCTATCATTTGATATTGTCAGAATTTAAAAGATGCGTTGATTCAATTTCTTCATATTTCTGAACTAAATGTAGAAATAAAAGAGAATCTCAAAAGTATATATACAATACTACTTCATTCTCTTTGATTGTTTTAGAAGTCATTTCACACACATTATTAAAGAAAAGCCATCGGAACAGACGAAGAATCTGAAACACAGAAAGAACATCTGTGATTTGCTTTGAGCTGTACCTATTTATGCTTCTTGTAAAGGGTGCCTTCCGAAACCTACATGTTTTTACTGCATTTTACTGTTTTTCCTTTTTCTATGAAACAATTTCTGTTTATACATAAACCATCTACATTGATTGTCTTAAAAATACCCTAATCCCATGGTGCTGGAGGATGACAGGAAGGGTGGCTGGACTCCACTCCTCAAGGGCCTTGCTTCTGAAATGGAGGTGGGTCTTGTCCACTACAATGAATTATGCATAACTGCCAGGCTATTTCTTGGCATGTAAAAATGTGACATGTTAGGTTAAAATTAAATATTGAGTAGGCTTTCTCCTAGCAACGCGAATTAAAGAAAGATGCTTCTTCTTGCACCAGTGAAGTCTGGAGGCCTCCCAGGCCTGGGAGCTTGCAGGAACTGATTGTCACAACAAGGAGTAGAGCAAGGAATACATAATGCAGCTCAGCTCTCCACACAGGGGCTTCCGGAAGGTGTTCCCTCTCCCACACACCCTTCTGGCCACGCCTGGGGGACCTGCCCTGAACAGCAGAGCGGTGGCAGTGACACAGGTCACAAACGCAGGCTGCACTCTGCCACTGAAGCCACTTTCCCTCCCTCCCTCCAGGAGCACTCAGCCAGGGACAGCCTGTGAGACAACACGGGAACATCAGGACAGGCCGGGAGGGGAGGAAGTGATAAGGGCGAAGAGGAAGCCAGTAAACTTTTAGAAAAATCTCAACTCCAAGTTTAACTTGCCTTTGTTAGTTTATTTCCTTTGTTTCTTCTTTTTACTAACATATTGGAAGCAAATTATAACGCCGTCTATCTTTTTCTAAGCAAAATAAACCAAGCACTCAAAATGGGATATTTTAGGATAGGCCTATTGCAAATTTGACTCTTTGAAATGGATCTGGTCTTTTCACGATTCTGGGTTCAAATCTCTTGCGTCATTCTCCAGGAACTGTAGTACTGTAGTTGACAGCCAGTCCTGAGGAGCGGTTGGTGAAAGTACGTCTCAGGTTCGGGGATGCGTCTTCGACTGTCTCCTCAGTCTCGGCCAGCTGGAAGCTGCTTTGCTGTGTAGGACCAGAGTCTCTGATGGCTCTCCACTGCCCCCCAAGGGCTTCAAGTGTAACAAAAGCAAACAAGAGAGCAGTTCTCAAGAAATAATTCGCTGTTCGGCGCGAGGCTGGATGTATGACTCCTAGGGTCTCTGAGGTCGAGATGAACTGCCAGTCATCTGGAAGGCTGGTCATTTTAAGTAAGAGGTTCCACAGCCAGAAGACAGAAGCCATAAACACATACAATATTAATAAAGCAATTACCGTAAGTGGTAGAACATTCTGCTTTTCAAATCTCCTGCCATTTCAAGAAACATCTGTCTCTGCTACTAGAAATCACTGTTAAACAAAACAAGCTGTGCTTTGTGTTTTAGTTTTAGTTCTGCATTCAGTATTCTGATCAGTCTGCTGCCAAAGCTTCAATACCAATTTCGTAGCCTATTCCCTGGGTTGGCTTCCCAATCAATGCAGCCAATTGTGCTTATAGTAGGCAGAGGAGCAATTAGCTGATCCACGGCATTCATTGTGCAAACTGCCTGAGTCCAATCACACATAATGCCTCAGGAGGGTAAGTAGCAGGTTCAAGTGACCACATGAATCCTTATTTAATAGAAACTGGCTCAAGTCTTCATCCCCCAGCTTCCTGAAAATTGTTGCTTCCTTTTTTTCTAAAAAGTAAATTCAACCCTTACTACCATAAAAATGGAAGTCCTCATGCTTATTTGTAGTGTATGTGTCTGTTACTTTGCTACCGATCAATGAAATTCAGACCACTGAATACAGTGTGTTTTCAGGAAACTCACAACCTGGATTCTGTCCCTATTTGAATGTGAATGGCTCAAACTTCTTTCATTTTCTTCATTTTAAAATAGGATTTTAATTCCTGTCCCCTGCTGTCTCAAAGAGGATCAGACTGAAAATGTTCCTGGCAATGTTTTATATGCTGAAGAGAGCTATAACAATATAAGGACTTCCCACATGTAAAGGCTGTGAAACTTTTTCTACTGGAATAGCACCTGGTTTCTTTGTGAATAGTACTTGAGAAGAAAGGAAACATATCCATAATTAATTATGGAGCTCCAGTAGGCTTTCCCCTTAAAAAAGAAGCAACAAAACAACAGGATAAAAGGAGAAAGAATAAAAGGTTTGCTTCAGTCATGCAGAAAAGTAGAAAATAATATGATGGCATTTTCTTGGTGGAAGTTTATAATAGAAGATACATTTTCAAAAGTCCACTCACTTGAGTTGCAACAAATTATAGCTTTTTAGATCTGAGTGTATCACTGAGTTTAAAAACCATTCACTCTAATATTTGTGAGGAGCACTTAGAAGTCTACACTGATTGCTTTTTGACATCACAATATCCTGATCTGTCACCCAATCTCGCTACTTATTTCTTAAAATGGGCTTGCTCTTTTTATTTCTCTGCCCACTAACTTTGTTTAGCTATCTTCCCTTTCACCTATGTCACAGCTGCCTGTTGATCTGGCCTCTGGTCTTCTCCTCCTCTGCTCTGTTTTCTAAAATGTTAGCAGAAAGCTCTTTCAAAACATCAGACTCGATGTATCATTTCCCATTAAATCCCCTAAATTACCCCTAGTCACTCACTGAATGAAGTTCCATTCCTTGGGTCTCCTACAGAGCTTTTATGATAGGTTCTTTGTCTAGCTTTTTGGTTCCACATGCTCCAATTCCTTATATATAATCCTTCCAGAAAACTTGCGGTTCCTAGAATATGGCATTCTTTGGAGCTTGGCAGTGTGTTCTTTGGCATACGATTTCTTTGCTCTATACTCTTGTCCTCTGGCCAATGACTTCTGAATCCCTTCTTACCAGATAAACTGAGGTAAAATTTGCTGGCTCCATCTCTCTGTGTACACTTGCTTTAGAATACCATTCAAAAATATACATAAGGCGGGCCGGGGATTTAACTCAGTGGTTTCGACGCCTGCTGCGCAAGCACAAGGACCCGAGTTCGATCCCTGGTACCAAAAAAACCCCCCAAAAACAGAAAAATATACATAAGGCAAAGCATAATAGCATGGTGGGCAGGGAAGAGCTCGGAACCAGAAAAACGTCCACGTAAATCCCAGGTCATAACCTACTTCCTAGGCTGACTTACTTATACTCTTGAAGCCCCTGATTTTCCCTTTCCGATCAATTAGGAATATAAACACTGACTTGGGAGGATTAGTAAATATAACACACCCAGTGCTGTACTCGACTCAGCAGGGATTCAGGAAGTGAGAACCATAGCACATGGTAGTGGATTTTTGTGAACATATTTGTCTTCTGCTTGAAAATAAGGGTAATCTCTTTCTATTTATTTATTTTTTGCTCATCTTTCTGGCCTATCAGACTGACCCATGTGTACAATGATGATCTAGTCAGAGGCTCCATAAATAAAGGATATGGGAATGATGAATCTCTAATCTTGAGAGTTTGATAATTGGCACTATAGCAAGATCAGAAATAATGACATTGAACTGGGCCTGTAATCTGGGAGGCCGAAGCAGGAGGATTGTCAATTCCAGCCAAGTATGAGCAATTTTTGAGACACTGTCTCAAACAATAGACTGAGCACATAGCTCAGTACAAAGGCTCAGGGTTCATTCCCCAGTACTGAAAAAAAAAAAAAGTAAGTCATTGATAGTGGCTATAAATTTCAAGCACATTTCAAACATGGTTCAATTTCTGGCCCTTGAGCGATGCTGTGTCGACCAACTGTCCAGTATCTGGGGCTGGGAACCGTCTGCAGGACAGGCCATTGGCAGCCTGGGGGCAACTCTGTGAGTGGCACATTCCAGCACTAAGTGCCCTTCTTTTCCCTGGTTTAAGGATTGACCCTGTGACACCTAAGTGGCATTGTGCGTCATCACACAGGCAGAGCTCAGGTGAGGAGCAGGAAGTGGAAAGAGGTGGAGATGACCCATCAAGGAGAGGCAGCCCAGGAGGGTCTTGAAGTTCACCTCTAAAATGTGGATCTGATCCAGCAGGGCTTTGATTGAAAGGTTAAACAGGGAGATGAGAGAACCTCTGCTTCAGAGATACACTGCACAATGGAGGATGGAAAGGGTGATTCTAAGGGAAAGCGTTATAAGGGGGAACATTAATGAGCTGGCTGTAGAATAATAATTGAGGTGACAGGGACCCCCACCAGGGCCAGCTCCAGGGGTGTGTAGCCTGGACAGCTACACAAGGACCGTGCTTAAGGGCTGGTCCTTGGCTTGAAGCTAAGAAGTTACTTTCTTGAAACTCTTCATAATTTTTGAAAAAGCAGCTGTGCATTTTCATTTTCCACTTTGCTGTGCAGATTTCTTAGCTGGTCCTGGCAGGGCTAAGAGGAGAGAAAGTATGGCGGGTGGAGCAAGACAAAGGAAGATCGATTTTCTACTCTGCTTTGCCTTTCCCTGCATGTGAGTGACTTCCTCAGGTGACTGCCTCCCTGGTTGGGGTGCTGTGAGTGTTGCTTGAGGGGAGTAGAGAAAATTTATTTTATTACACTAATGCAGAAATGAAAAGGTAACATTTAGTCTCTGTCCTTCAATAAAACTTTGAGATCTTATTCAGGTAATGTAAAGTCTTGATATTTTGAGAAGGCAAAGGGTTCTATTTTTCTATTTTTATTTACCTAACACATCAGATTGTTTCTTTTATGCCCAGAATAGTCACAGAAACACCAGTGAGCACTAGGGGCTGGACTGTCAGTATCTCAGCAGTGTCAGTATGTCCAGGCCCCTGGAGCTGGCTGTCTGCAGCCCTGTTCCCCCAGCTCCCCAGGTTTTGCTGGTATCTGCGACCTTGGAGCCAAAGGAAGTCTCAACAGGGATCAAGGTCTGATTTCCTAACAGCATGCCCTGATGGGTGGTTGGGGTCAAGTTCAGGTTACTTGTAGAAAATGATGTGTGTGATTTCATATTACCCATGTAGGAAATGGCAAATCCGTATCTCTTGCACATGTATAAGCCATCCATTTGGCATTAAGAAGACAGAAATACTAAGGTGTAGTCTTTTTTTTTCCATTAAGTTTATTGGTACATTTTAGGTATAAAATAGTTACATTCATCATTGGGATCTCGTACCATTACATGAGTATCTTGGTTCTTATTTTTTTCCCCTTCCCCTGCCCTCCCTTCATGCCCTCCACCCTTCCCTATTTGCAAAGACTTTGTTTCTATTTTTTTCCTTTTCTCATATTTTTTCTTTTCCCTTTTTTCCTTTCTCCTACCCCTCCCACTTCCCCTGCTCCTTTAGACCTTTTCTTCCTATTACACAATATCAATTATACATATTTAAAATTACAATATCAAGATCTAGGAGACATTATCACAGATTTTACAGACTTTAAAAGGATATAGAAAACATATTACAAAAATCATTTTTGAAATAAATTTGACAACTTCTAAGAAGTAACTTAGAAGACAAATTAATGAAACTAACTCTGGAGGAAATATAAAATTTGAATAGCAACTATTAAAGAAAGTATATTCCTAGCTTGAAAACCTACCTATATGACAACAGCAGGCTCATAAACATTTTAACTGATAAATTATATCAAACATTTAAAGCAGAAAAAAGAAGGAACACTTCTCCCCTCAATTTAGGAAATCAACATTGTGCTAATCCTAAAACTGGATAAAGATAATAGAAGAAAAAAGTATGAACATAGATAGAAATTTGTTTAACAAAACAAACTATTAGAAGTCAGATCTGGCAGGATGTAGAAAGTGGTTTTGTTATAGGGATGGCAGTGTTGGTTCAGCATTGGAAGATCCACCCCCAAAAGTCATCATTTTAACAGAGGAAAGGAAAAAGCCATATGATCCTGTCACTAGTTGGAGAAAAAGTATTGGACTAAATTCTACAGCTGTTCATGGTAAAAGCTATCAGGAGACTAGAAGTAGAACAGAACCTTCTCAATAGATTAAAGACATGTACTCCATACTTCCAGCGAGAACACCTTATATGAATGGAGAAGATACAATGCTTTCTCCTTAAGGTGGGGAACAAGGGCAGATATGCTTACTCTTTATCTGTCCATTAAATTTTGAAACCTAGGCCCAACCAAAATAGTCTGGCAATAAAATGACACAATTAGGATAGGATTGTCAAGGTAGAAGTAAAATCTTCTTATGTAGATGAAATGATCATCACAGAGAAAATACTAAGAAATCTCTAGGAGCCCTTAGAACTTGTATTTGAATTTAGCAGGATTAGAAAACACAAGGTATATATAAAAATTCAGGTCTGTGTATACTTGCTATAAATGAAGAATTGGATATTGAAATTTAAAAGTTATGTAGGAGTACAAAGGACCTAGAAAAGTGGAAAAAAAAAACCCCACAAAAACAGTGTTGGAAGATGTTTAGTACCTAATTTTAAGACTTCCTCTAAAGCTACAGTAATCAAGGCAGTGTTGGTGTAAGGAAAGACATATAGATCATTGGAAAAATCAGAGAATCTAGAAATAGAACCACACATATATGGTCCACTGAGTTTTGAAAGATTATTTAACATTAGCATTTTATAGAGTATAAAGTCAGTTCAAGAGCTGAGGAAGAGATGGTGTTTTCAGCAAACGGCACTAGAACACCTGGTATACATTATATAAAAAATTAACCTCAACCCTTTATTTCCATACATGAAAATAACTTGAGGGGATCTATGAACCAAAATAGGAAAGCCTAAAATTATAAAACTTTAAGAAGAAATTATAAGGGAAAATGTTTATGAATTCAGGGTAGGCAAGAACTACCTAGTATACAAAAGACATGCTGTATAAAAGAAAAAAGTTGATAAATGAGATTCCACCAAAATTTAGAACTTTAAATGACATCATTAAAATGAAAAGTAGTCCTTAAACAGACCATATTTGCAATGCATATAACCTATGACCAGAATATATAAAGAACTCTTACAGCTCATTAATAGACAACCCAATTAAAAAGTAGACATAAGAAGATGATAAATAGCCAGTATAGCACAAGGAAAGGTGTGCAACTCTAGAATCAGAAAAATAGTAATCAGTACAATAATAAGATTGAATTATACCCTCATTAGGGAGATGAAGTTAAAAACCTTGCCATGACTTTTTCTTTTTGTTGGATTCTCCCCCTTTGTGTTTAATTTGTCATGCCCAATGGATTCATTCTGCTGGGCTTCCTGGGGTTGTGATCCTCACTGTCTTTTCCTAGGATATTGTCTAAAAGTTTTTGGAGTGCCGGTTTGGTATTCATGAAGTTCCTGAGGTGCTCTTTATCATGAAAGCATCTTATTTCTCCATCAATTTTGAAAGATAGTTTTGCAGGGTACATCAATGTGGGTTGGAGGCTGTTTTCCTTTAGGGCTTGAAATACATCACTCCAAGCTCTTCTTGCCTTGAGGGTTTGCATTGAGAAGCCTGCTGTGATTCTGCTGAGCTTTCCTTTGTATGTGATTTGTTTCTTTTCTCTGACTGCTTGTAGAATTTTGTTCTTCTGTTGGATTTCTGGAATCCTAACTATTATATGCCTATGTTTGTTTTTTTTTGATCAAGGCTATTTGGAGTCCTATATGCCTCACTTATCTGTATGTCAAGTTCTTTTCCCCTCCTTGGGAAGTTTTCTGCCATCACTTCTGTGATCAGTTTTTTATGTCATCTGCACTCTCTCCTCTTTCTTCATTGACTCCATTCAGTCTTATGTTATTCTTCTTTGCATCGTCTAGCAGCTGCTGGATTGATTTCTCATGTTCCCTTACAATTTTCAAGCAATTTTTCTTTTCCTGGTCACTAATTGCAATCTTATCTTCTATATCTGAAGTTCTGTCCTCACATTGGTTCATTCTGCTGCACAGACTTTCAATGGAGTTTTTAATCTCCTGGAAATCTGTTTGTATCTGTTTTATGGATTCCATTTGTTTCCTATGTTGGGATTCCATCATGTTCCTTGGATCCACTATTTTTTTATCTGTGTCCTCTCTAGATTTATTAATCATGTCTTGCACCATGAGCACAATCTTTGCTATTATCTGAGTAATTATTTCTGATTTCATTTTTCCCAGATCCTCTTTTGTTGCCAGTTCAGAGAGTCCAGGTGGTTGAGTATCAGATTGTTCCATCTTGTCTCCCTTTGGGATTGCTGTAGGTGATCTGGAAGTCTGTTTTTGAGGCTTGTTTACATGCCTTCTCATTTCCATGGGGGGCAGGGGGCGGTGGCAGTGTGCTTCTGGTACCTGCGTGGCTCACCTTCTCTGCTCTAGGAGCCTGGGATGTTGGCAGCAGAGCTTTCTTCTGGGTGCTGGAACCAGCTCAGCTTCTCTGCCCTAGGAGCGTGGGATGGTGGCAGGGGAGCTTCCATCCGGGTGCTGGGACTGGCTCAGCTTCTCTGCCCATTGTGTGGCTTCAGAGTATCCCAGAGTCCTTCTCATGCAGCGTGCTGCCAGTTGAAGTCATAGAAGGTGGTCCTGCAAGCTGGGGGCCTCTCAGCAATGTGCTCAGGACACTCACTTCAGCGCCATGACCCCAAAAGCACTAAGATGTAGTCTTAATCCCAAGAAATTTATTCCATTATGGGAGTACTTTTAAGTATATGAAGTTACAGCACAATATTCTTTCACATATAAATTTAGCAGACTTTATTAGGAGTTATACAACTATAATATTTGTAAACAGTTATATATTGTTAAAACTGGCACATTTTGCATTTCCTACTTGCCATATTATGAGATTTATCATTATAATACTTTATCATACCTCTCTAATAATTTGTATTATAAATTTCCCCTGCACCTGTGTGTAATTAAGAATTACTGTTGCCATGGGATCGTCAAGAAAACTACTAGCAACTAGCATGAAGATTAGGTTTATTTTTGTTTCTTCCCTTATTGATATTCACATGTTAGGAAATTCCAGATTTCTGCAATTTTCAATGCCATGCAAAATTCAGCAACATTATGTCTTGCTGCTGAAAGCACAGGCTCATTCCTTTTGGTGTTAATTATATGTGTTTCTTCAAACCTCTGCACAGAGAATGGTCATCGTGATAGCTTGGAGACTTGCTGTTGCTGGCCACCCTTGTGCTTTGGATGCTGTCCACTGCATGTGGACTGCTGGTGGCCTTCAGCTCAGCATCGGCTTCCTCACAGCTGACCCTGCTCCTGAAGCTTGCATTAGAACTTTGTAGCAGTTACTGTCTCATTTCTGATTCTGCATCTGGACTACAAGCACTAATATATGTTTTTAAACTTTTCTTCCCTACATTATTATTAATAATGTTATTTATTAATAATTACATTATTGAAATAACATGTCTAAGATAGAAATTATAAACTGTATAACTGTAATGAAGAATGAAAATTTCTCTCATGATTAACTTCTGAGTTTCGGTCTGGATTATGTAGTTATTTTTTCTATAAACTCATCGATGCCTCAGTGAAGGTATGGTCTGTGTCAGAGATTGTTCTAAGGGCTTAACGTTGATTTCATTTCCATATTTCTACAAATTCTGTCATTTTGCCAAAGGACTTTAACTCAAGGTTTCTAAATACTACATTCTTAACTAAGATAAGAGAATGCCTTAGTCTGAAGTTAAAAGTACATGTTTTATTGTGTACATCAATATTATATTAATATTACAATATAAAAAATACCAGTCACTGAAAATTTTAATAAATATAAAACTTACTAACTCAGAATTATTCATTTTATGCATGTTTCATAATTAATTTATTATTTTCTTTAAAGTCTTTACCCTATTACCAAAACAGGTCTAGTCCTGCAGACTTTTATTTATTACAGTACAGTAATCTCAGTTATATATTTCTCTGATTTGAGGGAAGACACACTAGTTTCTATGTTAAATTTCAGCATATATGTTCTAATACATTCAAATTTCTATAGTCTTACAGTGAGGAAGAAAAATATATCTTATGATGGAAGAAGGAAGGGAATCACAGCAAGCATTTGCCAGCTGTGTATTTTGTTCCCAGAAAATGCCGGCAGATGACACCTTTGTCTTGTAGACTGATTTTCACACTGTGTTGTGAGGTATGTAGGATTTGTTGAATCTTTGTGGTGCTTTACAAGATAGTTTCTTCCTTTTGAAAGTCTTATCCTTTTGGGTTTGAAACGATAAAAAAACAGCTATTTCAAGCACTGCTGACTGGGGAGAAGTTGGGAAGACGGGGAGGGTGTGAACTCAGGGAAGGCAGAACTCCTCTCTTCATCACCCCTCACTACCCAAAGTCTTGGGACAAGATACCAGAAGAAATGTAGGACAAGAATGAAGCTTCTGTTTCCACATCTTTACTTTCTGAACACTGAAATATCTTGTGTAGGAAGAAATAGCAACAAGACTGCATATGCCCCAAGATTAAAACATTTGAGGAGTAAAATGTGCCAGGTGTTTTCTTCTTTGTGTGGTTTTTCAAATATATCTATTGTGAATATGAAAAAAAATTACTATAATCAAGGAACTGCCACAGAATCTTTATAGTAGAACCAGAGGCAGTAAGCTTGTTCTAGAAGAATTTGCCAAATGAGCATCTCTAACTTTAATATGAACCCTAAACTATTATTAGCAGAATGGTTATGTAAGTATTATGCTGACTGTATGGCATACAATGTAATAGAAGAGGAGCTTAAATTTTTAATAATTTAAATATAATGGATTAAAATAACTGGAGTATTTTTCATTAAACCTGGTCTTTGAAGAAGTTTTTAAATGCAAACAGTAAAATGAAATGGAAATTTGGGTTTTACAAAAGCTCCCAAAAAGTTTTTGAAGTTATGGATTTACTTATTATAAGTATGTACTTTTATTTAAATGTCAGAAAAGTCCTTTATTAAAGACAGAGTAGCTTAAAATGAATTGGACTATTTCCAAGATTTTCAAAATAAAGTTTGATCTTATTTAAGGCAGTGATATATGTTTTCCAAAGACGCAACAATTTTGAGAGCATCTAAAAATATTAGAAAATGAGACTTTCTTACCAAGAAATGGATTTTACAAATTAGCTGTTAAAAAGTGTAGATATTGTAAATTGAATTCCACCCGAAAAAAAATGTAAATAGGGACCAGGGATTTAGCTCAGTGGTGCCGTGCAGCACCTGCCTGGCAAGCGCAAAGTCCTGAATTTGATCCCCAGTACCCAGAAAAAAAAAAAAGCTGCTAAAAAAAATACAAATAGGCTTTTTTCTCTCCCTCCTTCTTCCTTCCTTCCTCCCCCCTCCCTCCCTTCTTTCCTTCTTCCCTTCCTTCCTTTCTTCTTTTTTTCTTCTTTCTTTTCCTTTTTTCATTTCTTTTCCTTTTTATTTTTGCTAGAATCTGAAAATCTAAGTCTGAAATTTGTAAATGGAGCAGGAAAATTACCAGAAAAGTAAAAACTATTCCCCCAAAAATACAGTAGGAGGACTTACATTATCTGATTTTAAGACTAATTAAACAAGCACAGTAATTAAGCCAATGGGGCAAGAATAGACAAAGAGATGGTAGGAACCAAACACATACCATAGACTAATTTTTCAGCAGGATGTAAACAATCAACAAACTCTTAACCAAATCTGATCAACAGAAAAGGCGCAATCCTCAACAAATGGAGTTGAGACAAGTAGATAAATGTGGGCAAAAGAAACTTGGACATTTATCCTGTAGCAAATGTAGGAACCAATTTAGGCAGGATCACAGACTTAAATATAAAAGCTAAAGCTAGAAATATCTGAAACAAAGTATCTTCGCAACTTTAGGTTTAAATATATTTCTTGGGACATTACAAGAATACTAAACATAAACAAAGTTGAAAACTGGACTTCATCTGAATTTAAGTTCCATTCATTAAAAGACATTGTAGGTAATAAAAAGTGAAGCCACAGATTTGGGAGAGAAAATATTTTTAATGTATATATCTGACAAATGATTTATATCCAGATTACAGAAATAACTTCTATAAATTATTTTAAGGCAGCTTAATATTTAAACAGGAAAAAGACAAATATACTTTACAAAGGATGATCCCTAGATGGGCAACAAGTACACAAAAAGCTGTTCAACATCAGTGAGCATGAAGGAATTGAAAATTAAAACCCAAATGAATCCCCCTCACACACACACATGAAAATGACTAAAATTTAAAAATGCATGATAACAATATGAAGCATTGGTGAGGATGAGAAGCAACTGGAACTCTCACAAATATTAGTGGAATTTGTACAATTGATCAACCAGTATAGTATTGGGTGGAACAGTGCCCCCTCCAAGTTTTGCCCATTTGAAACCTCACAATGTGACCTTGTTCGGAAATAAGGTCTCTGCTGATGTAAATAAGTCAAGATGAGGTCATTCTGAGTTAGGATGGACTGAGTCTAGCTGCTGGTGTCCTTACGTGGAGAAAAGAGAGTTGAGACAGAGACACAGAAAAACACACAGGGAAGAAAGCAGACTGACGAGATAGCTGGAGTTTTGCTGCCCAAAACCAAAAGGCTAACAGTTGCCAGAAGGCACGAGAAGATAAAAGAGGCAGCACTTCCTGTGAAGCAGATACATTTTTCTTGTTTTAATCCACCCAGTGCATGATACTTTGCCAAGAAAGTCCTCAGAAATTACTATAGTCACTTTGGCAAACTTCAGCAATTTCTTTCATTTTTCCTTTTTCTTTTTGGTACCAGATAGAACTTGGGACCTTGCACTTGCCAGGCAGGTGGTAGAACCACTGAGCTTAATCCCCGGCCCATTCAGCAATTTCTTACAACATTAAAACATACACCTAGCACATGACCCAGCAATTCCTCTTCTGAGTGTTCACACCCCAGCATTTGTCCACACAGATATGTGTACAAGAATGTTCACAGCAGATTTAGTTAGTGAGCTCAAACTGGAAACAATTCAAATAACCACAGATTAACTGAATAAAGAGTCATATAATGTTTATATGACTGAACACTATTCAGCAATAAAAATGAACTGCTAATCCACTCTTTAGCATGGATGAACAGCAGAAACATATTGAGCAAAGGAAGCCAGACATGAAAAAGACGCATGTACTTAAGAGCCCATGTGCACGAAGATCAAAGTCAGGTAAAAATAGATCTCAGATTAGTGGTGGTATGGATTGATCTGAGACGGCACTAGGAATCTTTGGAGGCAACTGAAAAACTCCGTACAAGTGAGCATCCCTAATCTGAAAAATTTGGAATAAACAATGCTCCCAAATCAGAACTTTTGGAGTGGGGTGTAATGCCCCTACTGGAAAATTCCACACCCTGAAACCAAAGTTTCATTCATAAAATTA
This sequence comes from Heterocephalus glaber, assembly GCF_053883595.1. NCBI lineage: Eukaryota > Metazoa > Chordata > Mammalia > Rodentia > Bathyergidae > Heterocephalus > Heterocephalus glaber. The sequence continues at coordinate 38,918,351 of NW_028258317.1, forward strand.
TTTAAAATAGCCTATAAAATTACCTTCAGTCTATGTGTAAAAAGTGTGTTGAAACATAAATGAATTTTCTCTTTAAAACTGGGTTCCATCCCTAAGAAATCCCATTATGTATATGCAAATGTCTCAAAATTTGAAAACAACTAAAATCGAAAATACTTCTGACCCCAAACATTTTGGATAAAGCATATTCAACTTCTATCTTAATAGTGATAGTGCATGCTTTAGTATAATAATTTGTCAAAAGTCACTGTACTATTTAAATGGATATGTTTTATCAAATCAAATTTTTTATCATAAAAAATTACCTGAAAAGAAATATCAAATCTTGGGATAGTCCATCACAAGTCATATTTGCCTCAATTTAAAAAAGATTTATCTCAGTGGTTCCAATGCCTGCTTTGCAAGCACAAGGTCCCGAGTTCGATCCCTGATACCAAAAATAAAAATAAAAATAAATTACCTATTATACATTTAGTCCTTATTTACACTTTCAGTTTCTCACACCAGAGAAACTATTCGCTATTCGGTATTTACACATTTGTGTCCTATTTATTTCACTTAAGAGTATTGCCTCAATGTGCATCCACTTAGCTATAAATGTCTCTAATTTCTCATTTTTTATGGCTGAGTAGTACTCCATTTTATAAAAAAACCCACATTTTCTTTATCCAGTCTCCAGTTGATGGGCATTTGGGCTGTTTCCAAGTTTTAGTTATTACAAACTGCGCTGCTATGAACATGGGTGCACATATATCACTGTGGTATGATTCTTTTAATTCTTTGGGGAAGATCCCCAGCAGTGGAATAGCGGGGTCAAATGGGACTTCCAGTCCTAGTTCTTAGAAAAGGGGCAAAGGGGAAGGAAGTGGGAGGGCTAGGGGAAAGGATAGAAGGGAATGGGATTAATATGAGAAAATGGAAAAATAGGAACAAAATCTTTGTAAATAGGGAGGACTAGAGGGGTTGAAGGGAGGGCTGGGCAAGGGTGAGAAATAAGAACCAAGAGAGATTATGTAAAGGTGCAAATTTCCAATGATGAATGTCATTATATTGTATACCTAAAATGTACCAATGATTAGAATGAATAATCGAAAATGTAAAATAGGAAGAAAAGGTCCAAAGGGGTAGGGGTAGTGGGAGGGGCAGGGGAAAGGAAAGAAGGGAAAGGAAAAATGATGAGAAATGGGAAAAATGGAAATAAAGTCTTTGTAAATAGGGAAGGGTTGAGGGGGTGAAGGGAGGGCTAGGAATGGGGAAAAAATAAGAACCAAGATGCATCATGTAAAGGTACAAGTTCCCAATGAGAAATGTAATTGTGTTGTATACCTACAATGTACCAATAAAAGAATTTAATACAAAAAATAAAAAATAAAAAAATAAAAAAATAATATCCTACTGTAATTTAATGAAAATCTTCATTCTTTTCCTATTTTAAAAAATGATAGTAAGCCAGGGCTGGTGGCGCATGCCTGTAATCCAGGCACCCTGAAGTGGAGCCAGGAGAACTGAGTCTGAAGTCAGCCTGGGCCACACCAAAGACCCTGTCTCCAGGCACAAAGGAGATCTACTTCCGGAACGCACTTGATTCTAAGTAGACGCTTCGAAGTATTTCTTTCAAGTTCTCCAATCGTTTTGCAAGATGTTTCCTTCCACTCTGTAAGAGTGTTCTTCCCATGCCGGCCAAGCCTAAGGTCTCCATTTCCTGAGCCATGAAGATTCTAATAACAAATCAGGACACGGTTTGTTTCTTAGGTTATTTTATTTGGGAGGGAATAGGTCATTTGCAGGTGCCAATCAAATGTGAAACACAAATACCTGTAGCTAGCTCAAGCTGAGAAAACACAGTTTGAGACAGTGTTCAGTGTGTTGTTAAGATTCTTTTTCTCAGTAGAGAGCAATACACAGAATGTGGCCTGTCAGAGAACAAAGGAAATCCTACAACTTCAGGTGGGCCCCACCAGTTCCCAGCTCCCCCCTGACAGCTTCTTGGCAGGCGTCAGGCACAGGCATCAGCCTGGCTGGAGGGGAAGGAGGACCCGAGGGGGAACAGGCACAGCAGCACGGACAGGAGGGCGCCGTCTGCCGTGCAGCGCCAGCGCCACCATGCGGTCATCCGTGGATCCTCAGCGGAAGAGCAAGTCCTTTTCCCTCCACTTTTGAAGAAGGGATAAGTAAACCCAAATGGTCCATAGGGCCTGAAAAACCCTGGGAAGGATGTCACCCAACAGTTCTTTTTCATCTAAAACTTGCAGCGCTCACTAACATCTCAATTAGTAAGCCATCTGGAATGTTTGCTGTCTAGGTACCAATTATTTGTTTCTACAGTCATCAAATATTTATTGAACGCCATGTGCCTGACACTGTACTGAGCAGGAGAAAAGAGACATCGTGGCCTAGTGGGGCAGGTAAACATGTGAGCAGACGACTGGAGCAATATGATCGACTCTACAGTGCAGGAATGAAAGGGGCATTTGGGAGCAATCGGGCACTTCATATTTGCCAAAGATGCCATCCCGTGCTTCCTCTCCCTGCATAGTATTCATATCCTTAGGAAACCTGCTTACAGTGATTGATTGATAGAATAATTACTCATCAAGAGTCTGTTATGTGTCAGGCACTACCCCCGGGGATGAGGAATACAGATGCAGAGCAGAAACACAGAAAACCTTTCTTCTTTTGTTAAACTTGCTCCTGTGTGTTGGATGTGAACCATCAAGAAGAAAAGCTTTCTAAGTCTCTATTATATACAATCTATGTTCTTTTTTTTCTTTTCAGGTTTCAATTATATTTTATTTCTTCACTATGCCATATTTTAATGGATACACAGTGCTTTTACTTGGCATCAATTTTGATTTCATTTCAATTTAGTATTACATCGGCTGGCATGATTACTAATCTCTCCATTCCTTTGGGGTGACTCTGCCAACAGGGAAAAGGTTCCATTCTCTTCCAATCTGTGTTGCTGTATATGTCCGTACAGCAATACAGAATGTAGCTCCGCTAATTAATACAGTGTTACCATATTTGTCATGGAAATCAGGTGTACGTTTCTGGTGGCTCTGCCTTGCCACTGTTTGTTGAATGCTTCAAACTGGAAGAGGACCTAATGCATTTTTGGCCAAGGGAAACATCATGGAGCTGAAGATGAAACTGTGGTTATTGCAACTGCTGGTTTGGTGCAAATTATTTCCAGATACACTTGCAAAGAGCCCTGAAAAACAAAATGGCTTTCTGTAGAGATCCTTAATGAGATTTGATCATCTATGTTCTTTTTTATTCCCTGTTTGTTTTTGCTGTTTGTATTTGCTTTTTCGAACTCCTCTGGTCTATTCCCCACTCATGAGACTATAAACGATCATTCCAAACTTCTTTAAGCTAGTTTGAGGTTTTAAACAAACATGACCTCCTCCAGGGCTGTGGGACATGGACTTAACTCTCCAGGTGGCAGAGGGGCATGGCATCCGCCACAGGGAAGCCAGGGGAGTTGTGGGCCTGGCTCTATTGCTGTCCACTGGTCAGTTCACCCCGTCCTTGGCTCTTTGGCCACTTTGGGGTCAGGCTTGGAATGGATCACTGAGGATCCTCAACTGGAATCAGCAGGTAGTAGGAAGCTGGGCGCACATTTGAACTTGCATCCAGCCCTCAGGCCTCAGCAGTTGCAGCCTCAGGGAGCTAGAGCAAGAGAGAGGAGGCATCCAAAGACAGAAAACCAGTGAAATCTCGTGTGAGCAGATGAGCTGCCTAACAGGCCAGAGAGACATGTGACCTTAATGAACAGAGCCGATCTGTTCCTGGAAAAATAAACCCTAACAAGTTTTTACCATGCTGCCCCGGAGAGTTGAGGCTTTTGGTGGAGGCCCTGTGCATCTTTGGTTATGCTGCCTTGTTCACTCACCGTAGTCCTAGACATGTACACTTAGCCTGTGTGGTTGGTGTGAATGCGAGGTCCTTTGCTACCACTAACCCAGGCCAGAGAGGCCTCCTGCCACCGCTGGCCCCAGCACTGGGAATTGACAAGGAGGAGCAGGTGTCAGGCACAGCATCTCCCTCCCAAGACTCACCTCCCTGCCCACCCTGGACCGCCTGCGAGCAGGTCAGCTCCTTTTAGCTTCTTCTGAACAATCTTTTCATTTCAGCGAACACTTTCAGGGAGAATTGTAGTCATCTGAAGCTGCATAGAGATTATGCATTATTTCATATAAAAAATAATTGTGAATTCTTAAGGCAGCAATTATTTCTTTTAGCTCCAGGTGTTTTAAGCATTAAACACTAAACCACTGACTTTATGGTCTTCATGAATTTAAAGACAAAGGTCTTTCTGTTCACTGTAGCATTTGGGAGAAGAAAACATAATTTTTCTTTAAAGCAAAGCAAAATAATTTAAATCATCCCAAATCTCCCTATCTCTATCTGACCTGGTGGCTTACAAATTAAATATTTTAGAACTTACACATATTTAACAACAAAATGAAGCATTACAAATTTCTTGTACATCTCTGACTAAAACTTTTAAAGGCATTAATCTATATTGCTTCTATGTAAAACAGAATAGTTAACATTTTGTCCAAAATTTAAGTAGACTTTATAGTTCACTATTAAGACAAATTCAATATAATGAACTGAATCTCCATTAAAAACACATTAAAGGCATTTTCTCAACACTAGAAGTCACAAAAAAGTGTGCCTTGCTATTTTATTTTCGAAGCTTTTTCATTTAAGACTTAAAAAACCAACTACTTTTCTCTTTGCAAAAAGGAAGTGCTCAGCCCTGCCCTGCCCATCTCTTTAGGGTACTGACAGTGTCTAGAACCCCTCTGTTAAGTGGCCATGCCCTGCAAGTGTGGTGCATGGTTACTGCACAGCAGACTAGGATAACCCAGGAAGTGATCTTTTACTTTTGAAGGGCGACTTTGAGACATGCGCTGGATGAATAGGTATGGATTTGGGAAGCAGCAGTTCACAACAAGCTTCATTAGATAGCATTCACAATTTTTAGTTCTACTGCACAAATAGCTGATAAATATTCTCATACAGTGGAAAGAGGCATTTCTGATAAGATGGCAGATGTAAGGAATGGCAGAACTAATGCACTAATGAGCCAGGCTGTAAAAGGGAGGATGCATTCTTGTGAAGGACAGGTCACAGTTAACAAGCCACCTGTGCTATCTTGCAGGTCATAGCTAACCACCCACCTGTATTATCTTAGCTAACGTTTGCTCTTGGAGAATGGCTGAACAGTCACAATTCCTCAGCTGCAGTGTTTCCTTGCTATCAGAGATGTCACAGCCTCATCCATCATTGAGACCTCAGTTGTGACTGTTAGCATAGGAAAATCTGTCTGCATACACCAGCCGAAGGCTCATTTAGCAAGTCAAACTTAGGCCTTGGGTTGACTTATAATTTTCATCAATAGCCAAATTATAAGCCAATTCAGTAGTATTGAAAGTCTGCTTACTGCAGTTTCAAGCTGGTCTCTTACACTTCCTCATACTCTGATTTACCACTTAGCTTGGTCCTAAGGTTGGTCAATAGACACCCTGACCTTCCCCTGTCCTTCCCCTGTCTCCTCCATGAGTGCCTGCCTAGATGCCTTTCCTTTTTCTTTTATCCTTCCTACCTGTTTCCACCCATAAAAGGCCACAGAGGCTTCAGTTTGGGGCTGTCCTCATCAGACTCTCTCATGCTGAGGAGTCTGGGCTAATGGCAGCCCTGCTGGGCCTTCTGGGTCTGGACTTGATGCTAACTCCGAGTCATCCTTTGCTTCCTGCTTTGTGCCATACCATGGTTGTGAACTGTGATGAGTTGTGCCCTGTGTGAGGAGCCTGTGAGGAATAAGTTTGTGCAACTCAGCACAGAGGACTGACCTCCCAAAGCCTGGGAAAGAAACAAGGACCCATCTGACTCTTCATCTCAGTAAGGGGACAGAGGCTGCAGAATAGCTGACATATCTCAGCAAGATCACAGGTCAGGCTTCTCAGCCCAAGTCTTTTAACTGTCCAACTGCTGAGGGCGCAGGGCAGTATGTTTGCTCTTCTTTTTGCTCTTTTTTTTTAAGAGTAGAAAAATTTATTGAGAGAAATAACTTCCATCTAAGAGAGACAGAAGGGGGACTGGAAAGTGGGTTGCCCTTTCTTTTTGCTCTTTTACTTCATATGGTATGGTTAAAACTACCCAACGAGGAAAGCCATTTAAACATTTACAATGTCTTTTAAAGATGTTTGGATGTAAAGTTTCTGAACCTCAACTTATTGATAGTTATTCCACAACAATGTCCATGGTTTCCTGTGGAGGATGGTCTGGAGGTGGAGGCCTGGGAACATGTGGGCTGAAAATTGAGACAGTCATTAGGTGTAGCAGACATCTCTGCCTAGTATTAGCAGACTGGTTAATTGCAGCCCAGTCTCAGCACCCTTATCTTTCCAGGAAGACAAGCTGTCCCTTCCCCCTTTACATCCTTGTTTGCATATGAGCCTTCACCAGAGGCTTACAGCCAGCTGCTTCTGGACGGTTCACACTGTGCCTCTAGATGTCTTCAAAGCCTACCTTTTCTACCTTCCCACACTTGTAGTCAGTAAACTATCAGGTGCCCTTGGCATCCCTTGTCTTTGCTACCCAGAGCAGCACTGATCAGCCCAAGACCCAGTTCTCTCTAAGTCTTGTTTCTGTATTTACTTTTGTTCAGCTTTGTGTTGTAGTGCATCACAGGAGAGCAGGACCTACTGCAGCGGTCTCTAGCAACCTCCTCATTCTTGTTCCCTATAATTAGGTCCTGTAAAAATTGTACATCTTGCTATCTGGGATCTTTGCAGGGCTGCTATTTGATTTACTTGAGCAGAGAGGTTCCCCTGAAGTGATTTCCTCCTCTCTCCTCAGCTCCCTCTGAAAGCCCTCTTCTGCCTCTGACTCCACAGGGGGAAAAGAGAGAGATATGCAGAAGCAGGGGACTCTAAAACTATAGCATATGCTAATTGGAGTTGTTTTTAAAAATAACAAAAATAGAAAAAGAAAATAAAAGTAGAAAAAAATAGAAAAGAAAATTAAGATAGAAAAATAAGGCCAGGAGATCCCCCCTGAAAAAGCTTGTTTTGGTCCTGCTGCTCTTTCTACCTTGAGATGGATAGGATTTGGTTTCCTCTCTGTGGCTGTTGGGTGCCTCAGTGGTGTTTTCTCTTCCTGGTGACCCTTCCAGAGCGAAGGTGACCTTCACTTCTCTCTGGGCAGTATTCTTAGAAAATGGGTCTGGGTTTGACCCTCAGACTCTCTGAGAATAAATGTAAACATTTTAGTTCAAATTTATTAGCCTTCCTACCCTGAGGCAGAACTGGAATTTAACTCCTTTCACTTCCCCCTCCCTTCCGGAATGCTGCTCCAGAGGGAAACTGACTGGGTTTACAGCACAGACAGGTTCATTTCTAAAGCAAATAATATTCTGAGGACCCCTTAGGAGTTTACTAACAGTTTTAAACAGAAGCAGGTCTGTTTCAATAAAACAAACAATCTGCTTAGATCTCTCCTTAATAACTGTCCGCTTTCACAGGTGTAAAAGGTTTTCTTTTTTCCTTTCTGATTCATGTAACAAGATATCCCTGTTAATTTACTTATGAGAAGTTCTGACTAGTCTATTTATAGTTATAAACTGAAAAACTGTAACAGGGTTATTGTAATTCAACTTGGCCAATATATCTAAGAGTGCACTCTGATTTGAAGACAACTGTCTTATGTGTTTTTTGTCCATTTGTTTGATATGTGTTGGTTAAAACACCTGCAGCTGCTTCATTTAAGAGAAAAAAAAATTTTTCTAGCTCAAAAATTCCTTTTTATTTATTTGCTTGTTTATTTTAGTTCTTTTTGAGACTTCCATGGAAAAACCAGATATATATATTTTTTCAGGGTAATCAAATTTATTTAAAACATTATTGGATTAAGACTTACAGGCTTGAGGCTTACATAGGAATAAAAGCCTTAAAGTTTAATAGCATAAAGGTTACACATGATTTAAGTCAATATGTGTGTTTATGTGTGTTAACTTTCAGGTATATATATATTTATTATTATTATCCTCCAAAAGATCTACTTAAGTTGGTTTTTAGATAAGTAAATACTCAAGACATTATCTCAAATGCTTCTGGTTCCTATAGCTCAATGCAAGACTAAATTAGTTGGTAAGAGTAAAAATGTCTTCAAAGTTGGTAACATATTTCCATCCAGTTTATAGGTAACCAAGATAATATCAAAATCAGTTTTATAAATGCAGTGTCTATTATTGTCTGTGTACCATAAATTAAAGAGTTTTTCTTGGTCGGTTATATATATATATATATATATATATATATATATGGCTTTAATTAAGGATTATCCATTATGATAGGTCATCTAAAATAATTGTTTTTGGCTGTAATTTAAAGTTAAGTTTTCTATGTCTAAAGTAATATAGCTTTCTAAAAATATTGAGATGCTCTTGATTAAATTTTAAAACAAAATTTAAAAACAGAGGCTCTATATTTTATGTTAAGTTTCATGTGTTCTCATTGTTAGGCTTGTGGTCACTAAAAGGTGAGCTTCAAAAGTTAAAGAGTATTTGAATGTTACCTTGAAAAATGTTTTCAACAATCAGCTCATGATTCATTAAATAAACAACTATTATCTTAGTTTATGACATAACTTATATGTGGACATGTGTGTGTGTGTACATCTAAAAACAAGCCATGCTGTGAGCCTAAGCTTTAAAGTTAAGTTTATAAAATGAAGACCACGTAAGCTTAATATATACAAAGTATTTAATAGGTGCTCTCTTTTATACAATATATGTTTAGACTTTATACATGTTAAATGATAAAAATTTAACATTTCTTTAAATTTGGTTCTGACATTTAAAGTTGATCTTCATCTATTGGCTTTGATTAAAAAAGCACTTTTGTTGTATAAATGAGATACACTTGTATATGGGTAATGAGTCCATTTGTGCTCATTTACAGTTTCCAAAACTTATCAGAGCTGTAAAGATGTCTTTAATTCTTGTCAATATAGTTACACCTTATAAAACTTCTTAGTCTAAAATCTGTCTTAAGAGTAGAACCTAAATACATATAAAAATTTCTATACAGCTGTGATACCAATTGTTAACCTCATGATATACTAAATGAGACACTTTTCTTTCCCAAATGTACAGGCCATCAAAGACACAAAATTAAAAACATTATATTGGTAATTTCCAGGTTAAAGTTGTTCATGGTGATAAACTTTTTAAGCTAAACATCTGACTCACCCTTATTTTTGTTTCTGCTGTTTGTGATAAAATGTGCAGGTCAACCTAACATGATGTAACCAGCCAGATAATGGAAATACTTTTTCATGTTTATGTTTATGTGACTGTTTTGTAATTATGTTTTAATGTTAAGGATACCCAGACACTGTGCAGTCCAGGCAATGCCACTCTAGAAATTAAAAGGCTAGAGGTTAATAACCTATAAAATATATCTGTAGACAAGTACATTCTACTTAAATGTCACTCTGCTAGTGGAGGATGATTAAAGATAACAAATTAGGTTAAAGTTTCCTTATGCCATTTGATATTTTGTAAGTAGATGAAGATAACTGACTAAAAAGTTGTTGTGTACTAAGATGAACACTCAAATGTGTTTCAAAGATAATAACAAAACCTATTTATATAATAATGTCATCATAATTGTTATGCTAAAATATTATGCAGACTTGGATGTCGACTTTTCTCTGTGAAACTTTATAATTGTTAGCTGTTAACCTTCTGCAGGGGTTCAACTTCTAAGACAACCATGATTGATAAAATCTACTCCTCAGGCAAGGCAAGAGTAAATCCTGTGGTTTAAAAGGCCGTGAAATTTGGTAAATGGATGTGACTCACTGTGAATCTTTTGGCAAATGTAAATATATTCATGTCTCTGCTGATACCTACTCTGATTACTTATGTGCCTCCCTTCCTACTTCAGGACTTGGTGGGTCTGGAAACCCATGCTAAAGCAGATTCCCTTTAACCCACATCAGGCCAGACTTTCAAAGGGCCACCACACAGCACTTTGTTCTTGATCTACCAGTCACCCTCTGTGACAAGGATTTACTATGTAACCTCAATTATTAAAACAAAAAGGGGGGGGATATGGTAAGAGAGACTTTACCCACAGAAACAATTACATAAAACACTCTTTTTTTTTAATTCCACTTCATAGCAGTGGAAAAACATTTTATTTTCACAAAGGAAAGACCTTGTTTGTCCCACAAGGGCTGAGCTCTGTGGAATTGCTCACTTGGAGGAGCAGGGATTCATCTGTTTTATCACCAGGTGAGAAGCAACCCCATCCCGAGCTGCAGGAAATGGTTCTTCCCTCCAGGGATGGGCAACAAGAGGAGGAGAATGGATTCGCTACCCTCTACCTCACAATCCTCAGGACCCACATGGGGAGAGATTAAACAGCTCACTGCACAGGCTGAACAGACGCTACAAAAAGCTGGCAACCCTTCCACCCCAGCAAACCTCTTCCTGCCAATGGTAGCACAAGTCACCTATGACTCTAAGATGGAAAAGTTCAAAGGATTCCTTTTAATTCTGCTTCTGTTTAACTGTGTACCAAAAGTAAGTGGCATGATATATTGGGCATATACACCTACATCTCCTGTCTTTGATATCATCACCTGGGGAGACCCTGAGCCTCCCTTCTCCTCCAAGGATACCTCTTAAACTGGCAGGGCCTGGCCTAGCCCTTTAACGGACTATGGTAAAAATTATGGCCACTCTGGATACTCTATTGGTTGGCATTTACACCTCATTACTACCTTTTGGCTGAAGAATTTGCTCTGTGTATTGTCACTAATGTCACCTCCAGGACCTAGTGTATTTGAATCATATTTTCATCAGACCTGCCTGTACTGAAGGGTCCTGTCATCAAGTTTTCATTAATACTGCCAGATTTCTAGGTTCCTGTCCGGCAGGCACCTTTCTAAATCCAATACTCCTGTATGTTCTCATCTGTGGGTGCCTATAGGAGGTGACTTAGATTTGGGGTGGACCTCATGACTGTCCACCAAACTCTGGGTTGTTCATTCTATTCATAACCGAACCCTAAAAAATCAGGCACGTCATAATCTGATGGTGTTACAGTCCAATTCAGCCTGAAATTATAGTTTACCTTTGAATTATGGCAGTTGCCCTCCCTTATGGAATCTTAATCTTTCTTCTGGAACATATTTATATCCCTTTTTCAATAGCCATGTGATGTTTAGCTATTCCTTTCTTTCCTCCCATTGTCAAAATTGGCAGGTACCAACATATAGATGACCTCACATGGATTGCTATGATACCTCTGACATGTCATGCTCTGTACTTCCTGCCTTCACTAAGAAAGAATCTATTTTTACTCTTCAGGTTTCCTGCACTCCTCAGTACCAATATTTTAAGGTTCTTAATATTACGTCATCTACAGACTCCTCATATCAATAATATTAATATTTCTCAATTAAATATTCATTTTATTATGATGCTTAGACTAAGAACTAAAGACTGGCTACCCAACAACCTTTCCTATGATTGAATGGGACTTTCTGCTTTTGAACAAATCACCTCAGCGCTTGGACATGTCAGACAAAAATGCTTTCTGGGCATTTTGATTGCTGCTATTAATGCAGCTACAGCATTGGCCACCATAGCAGTGACTGCAGTAGTCACTTTGACTCATTCCATCCCACTATGTATATATCCACACTATGTATGGATATTTTCAAAATTTCACTTCTGAGCTCTTAACTCAAACTTGTATTGATGAGGAAACTTTTTCAAAGTCCTGACACCCCTGAGTCCACAGTCAGATGTCTCAGCAAATGTCAGCAAGCTCTTTGGACACAGAGCAGCTCTGCTGTGATGCTGGTCCATGTGCATCGCTCCCCTTCTATTTAATCATTCTGAATCCTGGGAGGAGGTCCAGAGCCTTCTCCACAGTGCTTCCCATAACTATCTAGTCAGAGAAGTTACTGGTCTCCAGAGCTGGCTTCAGGCCCAACTTTATAAGCTTGAAATGGAAGCTTTGATATTACTTTAGATAATCTCAATGATATCACCTATTGGTGGAATTCCAAAAGCTGGTTCTCTGTTTTCAACCTTTGCATTTAGATTCTTATAGCTATTGGAATACTTTTCTTTTTGCTTTCTCTTCTGCCTAAATTTTGTTTGTTTATTAATTAATTTATTTATTTTGGTACTGGGGCTTGAACTTGGGTCCTTTTGCTTGCACAGCTGGAGGTGAAACCACTGAGCTAAATCCCCCGGCCCTTCTTTTTGCTTTCTCTTGTAGTCCTAAGAGCCCTCTGTGGACTATTTCAGTGGATGCTGTATGCTGAAGCCATGATTACTTTTCTCCATGAAGCCCAGTATCCCTCTGCCCTTCACTCTATCCCTCTTTCCCAAACCCATATTTAAAACAAAAAAGGTGGATATGTGGGAGCATTGGCATAGGTTTGTATGAGATGGATATGCAGAGGTAAGGAACTTTTGGAGCCAAATCTCCAAAACCTCCCAGAATGCATGGTTAGACATTAAAAGATAGTCTACAGGGCTACAAATCCAAGTAGGATCAAATGCATTGCCCTGAAGAATGAATGCTTTGGCCTTTGTCCTCCCCATACTTGAATTTATCATTTAGATTGATCCCAAGATCAGTCATGTAACAGACCACCTGCCTTCCTGTCCCCTACATGAATTCCTGCATAGATGCCCTTCTTTTTTCATTGATCTCTGCTTCCTGATTCTATCAATAAAAGGCCACAGAGGGCTGTCCTTATCTCCTCTCACACTGAGGGGTCTGGGCTAATGGCAGTCCCTGTGGGCCTTTTTGGGGCCTTTTGGGGTCTGGATTGGACATTGACCTCAATCAATCCTTTTTCCATCCTTTGTGTCATACCACAGTTATGAATTGTATCAGAGGTTAAACTAAAACTGATACATTTTAAGATGGTTTGGAAATTAAAAGATGTAGGAACCAGCCTTTGAGTTTATTCCCAGCCAGGGAACCAAAAAGAACTAAAGACAAAAGACATAAAGATAATTTGAAAGAGGAAGGCCAGGGGACTTTTGCCTCTAGTGGACAAAGAGCCCTGATCTGACAGTGCTCCTCACTTTTATTAGACTCACACAAACCAGAAGCAAGCAAGCATGTGATCTGGGGTTCAGGGAAAGTTTATCAGGTTCTCATAATTTGTAAATTGCACCCAAATGTGTATTTTCTTTAAATTAGACCTCACCTGTAGTTGTTTCTCTCCTTGAAACTGGCTGGCACAGGCATGCTAGTGACCAGACCTGAGGGTGGGATGGCTTATTATCCCAACCCCATGTCTCAACGAGAGTTCAACCCAGGCTTCCGTCTCACATCCAGTTTGCCACAAAAAGAAAATATTAAAAAGATGCTTAGATATAAATGCTTAAGAACTAGAGAGATTTTTTTCTCAATTGGCAAAGAAGATTTGAGAAAAAGAATAAAGAAAAAGCAAAAATATGTTATGTGCTGTTCTGTGGCTTGGGGTAAAGTGGTAGAGCATTTATTATCTTCAATTTGTTTTGCAGTTTCCACACACCTGCAAACCCAACCCATCAGCCCTGTAGAACTGCCTTTTAGTGGTGAATTCTGCTTAGGTAGCACTCAAGTTGTAAACTTCTCTCCCATGTAAACCACAAACTAACAAGCTAATTCATTCAGCTGGAGAAGAATCTGAGTCTTATCGTTATCTTGGATCCCTTTGAGAAAGGCAAAGGGCTCATCAAATATCCCAAGTATTTACCCATAGAAATGATGCTGCTATTCATAGTCTTAGTAATTAAGTCAGAATAATCCATTTATGCCTTATTAAATACTGTCTCCAGTAATACATGTATAGGCAGATGTCAAGCTAGAGGCCATTCTAAACTTCTTTTTCTCTCAGTTGTACATACTCTAAGGAACTTCCTATAGTCTTTATGGCTCTCTCACATTAGGGAGGTGATGGTCTGTACAGACAATAGGCTTATTGCTTTATGTACTGCCTGTTTCAGATGAATAGTTTGACTGGAGGCCTCATTGGCATTTGGGGTATGAGTCATGTATCTTTTGCCTTTTATCCTTCTGGAATAAACTGGGAAGTCTCATACCTGCAAAACTGAGGAGATTTCTACTGAACCCAGTGACTGAAGGACCTGAGTGCACCATCCTGATCAGAGACCCCTCTAAGCCACCCCTCCCACAGCAGCTGCACTGGGGACTCATAACATGATCAGCCCTGCTACTGATGCAGCCACTACTCCCTGCACGGTCCCCAGCCTTGTCCTGAGGCCACCATTGCCCCTGTGCTCTCTCAAGCTTCGTTCTTGGTGGGGAGCCACAGACCCCACCCACTGAACTCTCCTCATCCCACGACCCCTCAAAAACCTGTCCCCATAGCCATGACCCTACAGCCTGTTGGAGAGCTGCTGGTCTGGTTTCCAGTGCCAGTGAGGTCCTGTGGTCCCTCTCAGGTTTGTTCTGTCATAAACCTGTCCTACTGAGCTCAGATCTCTGTTTCTTCTTTTCCTTTTTCCTAACAGTGATTCCATACAGCTACCTGATCACATACCTGCCCTGAAATGCTTTTTTTATCTCAAGAACTAGTAGCAAGTATCAGTGCAAGCGCACACACACACACACACACACACACACACGCACAGTCCCCAACTTAGAAGCATTCGAGATGTGAACTTTCACAGGTGTACTGTGTAAGACTCACTTTGTCAGATTATGAACGAATCCAATTTATGAAGGTTCTCCCGGAATGGAACTTGTTCATAGGTTGGGGACTTACTGTATACTACAACATGTGTATTTTTGAAGAGTGTTATTTTTCCCATATTCTATTAAACTTAAACTTTTGTCATTCTCACATTTTCCCTTTCTTGGAGTTATATATAGGCAATATAAGAAAAAATTATTTGATTGTATTTAAATTAGTTTGTCTCAGTTACTTATAAACAAAACGAAGATAAATGGGAAGACTTTTTTTAACCATAAAAGCTCACATGATGTAGAAGAAAAGGAGATATACTTCCATCCAAATTAGAAATGTAAATTTCATTTCATTAAAAATTTCCAGTTTCATTGGAGTATAATTGAAAAATAAAATTATGCATGTGTTTAAGATGTATGATGTGATTTTGATATATTTACATATTGTGAAATAATGATTGTGATCAAGCTAAATAACATATCTAAAACCTCACCTGTTATCATACTGCAGGGCAGAAACTGGCGACTCAGTAGCTATGAGGTGGCTTTGGGCAGTCAGGTACACTTGGATTGCTGGGAGAAGGGCATTCTGGTGGCATGAAGTGCACTGAGCGTGAGAACTGGACCTTGGGAACCACTGTGATAGGCAGAGACTGACAAGGCATGCAGCAAAGCGGCCCTAATCCCTCTTCCAGAAGCCCCATTCTGAAGGCCTTCTTCCTCAATGGGAGATTTTTCTAATAGCAACATAAGGCTCACTCCACAGAGGGAGACATATTTAGAGGCTTTGAGTTGTTGTCCGATGGAGAGATTCTTCCCTTTCATCAGAATTCTTAAATTATAATTTTTCTTCATCTCGTTCTCACATCAGTTTCTGTGTGTGAAATCTCTAAATTGGAGAAAAAAAGGAAAATACTGCTAGGAAAAATTTCTTTTCTCAAATAATTTATAATGTTTTCCTCTGTAGTATATTTACACTACTGTACAAATGGTGTGATTCATGTGAGGACTTGAGTGTGCTTCATTAGCATTAATCAAACTTCATGGCCTTGACATTTTATGTTCCATGTAGACATAAACCACTCAGATCATTCCAGGAGTGTGAGCCTTCTGAGGAACCACCAGGCTAGAGGGCAGCTGTTCTGTAGGGTGTGACCCTAAGGACATTCGCCATAGGAAGGAACCAGCCAACATCCCTAAAATTAACTTTTCCTCTTTCAGGGAGCAAAAGAATGTCCTGGGAAAATTTGAGAGGAATTAAACAAAAATGATAGAAGCCTTTTAAGAATGAGCTTATGAGTCTCTTGGGAAAACAATATTTTCCAAAATTCCAAACTGTAAAATACCAGACAAAACAAATATAGAATGTTTAGAAAAAGTGTTGTAAACATTTTTAACTTAATTATTGGTTCACTATATGTGGGATCAGCCCCCTTCCCCCTGCTTGCCCCATTCCCTTTAGCCAATGAGGGTAGGGATGGAGGAAGCATCAGGCATGAACCAGAGACATTTTCTTGGAGACTCAGAGGAAGTAGGCTTGTCCAAAGCCAAGTGTTTATAATTTCTGCTTTAATCACAAAAGAGAAAGCAATTTTTGAAAAAAAAATCACTTTGTTGTTAAATCTACTCTTTGTTTCTTTCAAAAATACACCACTAAAGATCTTTTTAATGTGACAGTCTATAAAGAATGTCAGAGTATCTTGGAATATCTTAAATGCTTCCAGCTGCTTTGTTAATTTTAAAATATTTTTAAAAGGGGATTTCCAGACAGTTGGCAGCAACCAGAGAGACTTTTTTTTTATCTTGTTTCTTTCTTTCTTTTTTAATTTTGGACTTCATAAGGGATTGCATGATTTGCTATGGAGAGATAATAAATTTGTTTATAGATTTATATTTCTTAGTTACTCACTAAAAGCATGTTTTAACATTAGTTTCAAGTTGACTGGGTCAGTATCAAATGATATATTAAGCTGTAAAATTCCCAAGAAGGCTCATGACATTGAGTGTAGCAGTGGTTTCTTGGATATGGCACTAATGGTGGATTGATTGGCCTTGATACTGAGCAAAGAAGTCAGTCCAGGGCCAGGGATTTAGCTCAGTGGTTCTGGTGCTTGCCTTGTAAGCACAAGGTCCCGAGTTCAATCCCCGGTACTAAAAAAAAAAAGGTCAGTCCAGAGAAGAGTTACACCTCAGGAAAGGTAGAAATAAGAAACATTACAACCAGAGAGCCAGATAGAATGGTATTCTCTTTCAGATGCCATTCTTCAAAACAACAAAGATATTATGAGAATTTAAGGAAAAGGTTAAAACCTGGGCTGGGGTGGAGTATGTATTACTGATAATACATCAGTATTAGCTGATAATAGATCCCAAAGGTATCTGCAACCTCCAGAATCTGAAAATAATACCTTATTTGGAAAAAAGTTTTTTCAGATTTGAAGAGGATTTTAAGATGAGAAGATGATCCAGGTGGACCCTGAATGTCACCACAATGCTACAGAGAGAGGCAGAGGGAGATTAGACACAAATGCAGGCAAAAATGCAGGGGCACTGTGACCATGTGGGCAAAGGCCACATCAGGGAACCCAACGGGGAACCACAGTGGTCAGGGATTGGTTCTCAGTCTCCAGAGATGGTGTGGCTTGGATGACACATGGATTTTGGCCCAGTGAACTGATTTCAGACTTGTGACTTCCAGAATGCAGAGAGAATATATTTCTGTGATTTCATGCCTCAGGTTCCTGACAATTTATTATAGCAGCAGTAGAATTTAGCATGGGCTTTCACTGGGATGAAATAAAAATACTTTCTGCTCTAGTTAAAAATCAATTAGCCTAGAAAAATAAGCACCTGATTGATTGAATCAAATTTAATAAATTATTAGAGGGGATAGTTGACAAAGAGCTACGAGTTGAGAGATGAAACAGGTAATTCGTGTTGGTGAGTTCTACAATAGAGTGGTAGAGATGGTATTAGGGTTAGCTGTAAATTAAAATATGATTAGTTTTGAGACAACACGCAGAAGTGCATGATTAATACATTTTCTACTTCTTTCAAGTAAAATAGCATGCAAACCCAGGAAATACCCTTTGCAAAATAGTAGGCAGGGCTGCTTGCCGTGATCACCTTGTCCAATGATAAAGCTCTGAAGTTCTGTCAAAAGGACTCAGTTGCAAAAGGAAAAGCAAAAGCTGTGAAAATTTACAGAATAGATCAAAATTCACTCTTTTTTGAAAATTTATTTTAGGTCTAGCTTTGTTCTGCCCAAAGGTGTGAAAACGCACATTTAACATAAACCTAGATAAGACTTTTCCTACTCCATGTATCTTTTGAAATATTCATTTTTTTCTTGTGGCTGTTTCATTGCTCCTTTACAGGAAAGGTAAAAGGGCTATATGTTTATTGAAAAGTAAAACAAATGCAAATAACTCACTAAAGGAGAAGGAATAGCACTTAGATGAATAATAATTTAAGATGCCTTTCTTTCTAACTTCAAGACAGAAATTCCTGTTTTGTCTGCACTGAAAATTCTGTAAGAGGCAAACCCAGAGTTACGGGCATGGAGTGCTTCCAGCCTGCTGCCTTCCTGGGCTGCTTTCAGCCATATCTGTCAGTTTAATTCCTGGAATATTAAATTGATTCTTATCAGACGGATTTAGTAAGTAATATACTTAGATTAAAAAGTGCCAACATCACCATACACGAAAATTCCTAATAATCCTGAGGCAAATATGGGTTGCATAGAAATAAAAGGTATAATACCAAATTTCTCAGAAATGATTACTAAGAAAAACCACTACCATTCTAAAATAAAAAGGAAGTAAAGTGTATTAGCTCTGGTGGCCATTCTGCTGCTCACGAATACTTGTGTTTCTCTCCTTCTGGAGTGTAGCATGGCCTGCCCTCCCGGTAGCCTTGCAGTCATTGATGGCATTGACTAGTTCTTGCCCGTGAAATGTGAACAGAAAAGTCTCTGCATGATTTCCTACTATTCTTACTCTTCTGAAACCAAATTTTCTGTAGGAAAACTTCCATCTGCTGGCAGTTACGTGGAATAGAGCAAAGTACTATGGTATTGAATGTTCAGTGTTAAGAACTATATCCTTAGTATAGTAAGAGATTTAGCTATTAAATTGCTAGTTGCAGCATAACCTTTGTCATCCTGACTAGTATGCTGGCCAATCAAAGAAATAAATGAATAAAAATAATTTGTTTAAAACACTGGAAGGAAATTCATTTGACTTTAAAGAGTGTGACTTTGTATATATTTTCACAGTTTTATATTTGAATGCATACAGTACATATATGAATGGGGAAATTATACTCTAACAAATTATTATCTACAAAACCCTTATGAGTCAAAGTGAAGACAGCTACATTTTATGCTTGGATATTGTGTTCTCTTTTCGAGACTTATCCCTAAATGTTTGCATAGAATCAGCTCTAAAGGGAAGTTGGCTTTTATGCACTGACAACTTTGCAATTTCCTATTGGTGGCTGTTTCCAGATGGTTTCTTAAATGGTTTCTTTTTTCCTTAAACGTTGCTGCCACTCAGTTTGTTTCATTAGTTCTACAGTAATGTTGTATATGAAGAAGAGAGAAAATGGGTTAAAAGTGGTGAGCTTTCCCTTGGTCTTCTTCTTGAACTTATCCTAAGCAATGGAAATGGGTTCTCCATTAACAGACCTGGTATCAAGGGAAGATTTGCTCCTTGCTGGAAGCAGCAGCTTTACCTAGTCAGAATAGCTCAGGAGTATAAAGACACTTGCTTGTGTGTTTGTGTGTGCACACATGTGTGTGCGCATGTATGTGTGTGTGCACATATGTGTGTGTAATGGGGGAACACTTTGGATTTGTCAACAAATCCAATGCCCATGCTCCCCCTATAGAATAATGTGTTATGCCTTACTCCTCGCTCCTCTACTTTAAATTAATAGCTTCAGTTATTTCTATTAAAAATTAAGTCTTAATGGGTAAATGTGTAAAAATAACAGCAGACATTTAGGTAACCATCATTTTACATCAGTGTTTATACTTTCTTCAAGTTGGTAAAAAATGACAACCCAATAGAAAAAATGACAAATGGCCTGAACAAGCAATTCAGAAATAAAGATACTGGAGTGTCTATTACAGATAGTCAATTTCATTCACACAAAGAACTTAATGGATTAAAACAAAGGTTTTTGTAAAGCATTCTAGGGACCTCAGCCATAGATATTTATGTGCATGTGGAGACCTGTGAGCTCATGTGGTGTGTGGCTCCTCACTCTAGCTTTAATCAGAGGCATTTGTTATTATTTTGGCTTAAGATTTTCACTGAATAAAGAGTGCTATGACTAAAAATAAGGTTGTAAACAACTGAAATTCTTTTCTAAAATGATGGCATTTCCTTTTAGAAAACTCTTTGATCTAATTTAAAGCTGTTTCTTTTTGCTCCTCCTGATTTGTTGTTGGTATTTTATCTGTGTACCATATATATGATCTTATTTTGGTGAAACTTTTTTCCCATTGTGGATTTTTTGATATATATTGACCATACTAATTTATCTGTCCTGTCAATGAAGAGTCAATTTGTCATATTTTTGCTACCTGAATTGTAATTACAACCAATTTTGGATGGTGTGAAGTATGGATCATAATTTGTTTATTATTTTTTTCATGTACATATCCAATAGTTCCAGCACGATTTATTGAAAAGATTATACTTTTCCATGGAGTTGTTTACGTATCTTTGACAAGTCAATTGTTTATATAAATGAATTGGTTTCTGATCTCTTTTCTTCTGTTGTATCAAAGTATTTGTCTATCTTGGACCAACATCGCAGTCTCTTGCTTACTATAGTTTATAATAAGTCTTGAAATCAGGTAACCCTACAATTTAGTTCTTCTTTTTCAAAGTATGTTTTGATATTTCTGGGTGCTTTGCATTTCCAAATGACTCAAAAGCTATTCTAAAATGCATCATCTATCCAATTAAAACCTTAAAGTATAAGATTCTAAACTAAAACCAAGAAGAAAAGTTTGTGACCTTGGGTTTAGGCAAAGAATTTTTAGATACAATGCCAATGCATGAATCATAAAACATTGATAAATCAGATTTTACCAAAGGTAAAAAACTTTTGCTATTCGTAAGATGATATTAAGACAGTAAGAATTAATAGAGTAGGAGAAAATACTTGGATAGCATATATTAAATAAAGGTTTTGAATCATGAATATTTAAAGAGGTCTGAAAAATAACCAAATACAAATGGTCAAATTATTGGACAAAAACACTTCTCCTAAGAAGATACAGAGAAGGTAAAACATGAAAAACACATTCAGCATTATTAACCAAACACAAATTAGGACCACACAGAGATCACCTCCTACCTTTTAGAAGGCCTAAAATTTAAAAGACTGACATCCCAAGTATTTGTGAAGATATGGATAGATATATGCACAGTTAGGACTGTAACTCTCATGTACATCTGTTAGGCTATTGAGTACAACAAACCTTCGGAAAACAATGTGGCAATTTCCTATAAAGTTAAGCATACACTGCCATATTATTCTATTTCTAGGTATTTACTCAAGATAAGTAAGAGCATATATTTATACAGTGAGCATGAAAATATTCATACTGATTTAATTGTAAACTAGAAACAACTAAATTGCACATCAACAGGTGAATGGGTAAATGCATGGTGATGCATCCATGTGCTAAACAAGCATAAAAAAGAATGACTTAAGCTATGAAAGCGAGTGAACACTTTCATCAACCTGATGAGCAGGAATGCACCCTTACATGTCCGGCAGCTCTCCTTCCCACGGCTCTCTCTGTCCAAGCTCTGCTCCCTCTCTGTGGTCCAGTGGTATCGCAGGCCTTTCATTTCCTTAACCATGACTGTCTCATTCTCACCTCTTTGCTTATGTTACCGATTTTTTTTTTTTTTGTAATCTAGAACACTCTATTTCCTCTTCAGTCTATTCACTCATTCATTCATTCATTCATTTATCATCCTTAAATTCCTAGTTTTGACTTCAGTTCCCCTGAAAATCTGCCCTTGGTCACAGAAGTTTTGTTACATTTTTCCGTGTTCTTCTCCCGTCAGGGTATCACTTAGGGTATAACAGCATGGAAGAGTACAGATTTTGCTGTTAGGCAGAAATTTTTCAAAATTCCAAAGCTGCTTTCTCAGTTGTGTAACATGGGACGAACAACACTGGCAGACTAAGCCTCAGATTGCTTCAATTGTGAAGTGTAAGAAGTTTTGTGAAAATGAAAGGAAATAATGCATCCAGAATATTTAGTATGGTCTGTAATTAAAAAAAAATTCAAATGAATGCATGGTGGCTATTATTTTAGTGATTTTTGTTGTTGTTGCTGTTGTTACTAGGAATTGAACCTAGGGCCTTTGCACTGAACTGCATTCTCAGCACTTTTAAAGTATATTTTTTTTCTTTATTTTTAAACAGGGTCTTACTAAATCACTAAGGTGCCCAGGCTGGACTCAAACTCATGATCCTTCTGTCTCAGCTTCCAGGGAACGCTAGGGCTACAGGATGAGCCATGACCACATCTAGCTCAGTTTACTGAATTTTAGTTTCTTGTTTAGCTATTGTTCTCCACCATAACATTCTAAATATTAGCAATAGGTGAATGAATGAAAGAATAATATGTATAGCCTCTAACTCCCTGCTCAGAAAGAGCTCCTTCTGCTGTCGGACCCATATCCACCTCTTACCTGTCTCAGGTGACAATAGAAACAGCCCTGCTCAGTGGCTGCCCCCTGACTGTAGCTTTGTTGCCACCCTAACAGAGTAGATGTATCCACGCCTTTGAATTTCTTACTTTTGCTCAAACGATAGTTGTAACATCTTTCTTTATGGGCTCAGTCTACAAAGTATGAACTTTGAAGATTTTCAGTAAATTTATCTTTTTGCTAGAGATGGGGAGAGAAAGAGAGAGAGACAGAGAGACAGACAGACACAGAAAGAGAGAGGAGTTTAAAATGAAAAATAAGTGAAGCTATTAGAAGAGGAAAGTAGAGAAGAGAAAGAGGACGTTGCAGTGGTAGGTGCAGTTGTGCAGCTTGGCAAGTAAGGGATAAAGAGTAGTGAGATTTAGGTATTCTTTCTTAATATTAATTCATTTTTACATGCTTTTACTTCATGTTTGGTGGGGTCTGAAGACATTTGTGTTACTTAAGCATTGCCCCAACATAAACAGAGATTTCTATTTTTAGACACAGAATCTGTAATCAGTCACGTTTAGTTGCTGAAAACCCATGCTACAGCTGTGCGTATTTATCACTTTCCATTTTCATTACTTTGGGCTTCATTCAGAAAACAATTGCAAAAGGATTGTGCACAGAACTGAGGTGTCAATAGAGTAGAAGTTTTAATAAGCCTTTGTCCACATCCCATAATTAAGTACACAGAAATTCTTTTTTTGTGTGTGAACATGCCATGATTATCTATGGAAGGAAGGCAGGATAGTTAGCTCATGATAAAGAGACATTATTGATAGGCTCTTCATCTCATATGTAGACTATAAATGTGTTTGGAGAAGACCATTAATAAAGTGCACATAGAGTTTTTCAAGTCAAGGTTAACAGAATTGAAAAAAACTAAAAACTGACTAGGAAAGTTTTCTAAGAAACTCAGACCTTTCTAGTGAACATCTGTCTTAGGCACTGGAACCAGGATAGGACACTGGTGCTTTTTAATCCTTCTGTTTTATGTATTTTGAAAATCTCCAGGTACCTGGCACAAATCTTTGAAGGTTCCCTTGTGCTTGGGCTTATCAACTCTTGCAGGTACAGGCCTGAGGGCTTCCATTATGCCAACCAGCAGGAAGCCAGCCTCTGCATTTAGGAGCTGTGTGGGGCTCAGCTGGGAACACCCCCCCCAGCTCAAAATAAAATGATACGGCTTCTTAGACGATTATTTCTGAGGCTATTCAGGATAAATTCACATATATTCTTCCCGAAATACTCCGAAAGGTATGTATCTATTAAATGATGAAGGTTATATCACAAACAGCAGAAAATACCATATATTAGTTGCTACTTTATTTCCTTTGGGAAAAAGTTACATATAAAATTCAGAAAAGTGGAGTAAAATTATTATTATTATTATTATTTTTGGTACCAGGGATCAAACTCAGGTCCTTGCACTTGCAAGGCAATCGACGGAACCACTGAGCTAAATCCCCGGCCCGTAAAATTATTATTTAAGAATTCAGAACCAATCTCTCTCCTACAGTCTCTTCCTTTTCCCCTGCCTCCCCCCATGGACCTCTGCTGCTCTATCTCCTGCCCCTCTTGAAGATAAAAGTCTGGTATTACAAATCAATGCAAGAAGAAAATGGGAATCCAGTCCAAAGAAGAGAGTTACGGAACAAGTAGAGTTTTATTGAAACAAGCTACTGTTTAAAGAGATGACAATGCCGAATATGTTTCACGGATTCCCGAAGCTGGGTTCTACCATGAGATTCCATGATTGGTATCTCAGTGTAGACCATAGTTCCAATGGATTTAATAAGTTATCAGTGCCTCCATGGGGGCCCACACAGAGGGCTCGTCTAATCCTACTCGCCCCAGAAGGCCTCCACCTCCAAATAACTCCACATATAACTGGGGTTAAGTTTCCAACACGTGAATTCTGGAAGACAAACCTCCAAATTGTAGCAGGATGGTAATTTGTGCGTACTCTAGAAAAGGTCAGCTGCTGGATACAGGCGTCTGGAGCTTACTAACAAGATAAGAAGTAGCCCAGCAGTTGTTGTGCACCTCTAGAAATCAAACAGGAGGTTTTCATGAGAAGAATGCTTGGGAGCAGAGAGAGCTCCTCTTCCCTTGCGTGCTGGCAGAGAGCACAGGTTGCCTCCCTGGCCCCTACTCTGCGTGTTAAAATAGGGAAGCTCTAAGAAAACCAAATGCAGAGTCAGAGGAACATGTAAAAAATAGTCTACCAGAGGAGCAGGAATGAGCTTCAGAAAATGCACATAGCTCAATCTCTATGCAGCCCCTCGGAGAGAGCTTGGTGGAAATATTCTTGAAGGAGAATCTGACATATTGTTCCAGGAATTTGGAAGGAAGGTGCCTAGAAATGGCTGAAGAAGTGGCACCTGGCTGAACTGATATGTATGGACAGAGAATGGCCCATAGGAGTGAGCTGTAGGTCCACATTTGGTGTGACATGGATACTGCTGGTGTTTGAGCCACCTGGAAAGGCTTGTCTGCAGGTCTGCAGTTTTAAGTGACAGGAGAGACACGAACCACAGCTGAGGAGAGAAGGTCTGAAAAGGTCAGCCATGAAAGCCCTGTCCATGACAGGTCTCTGAAGAACCCCCAGGGGTTCCATCACCACAGCATCGTTAGGCGCCTCCTTGCCCTCTTCCCTTCAGCCCCACCTTCAGTCCTGATAAACGCAAATGAAACACGAAGGTACCAACAGACCCCATCTTGAATGAAACTGGACAGGACTAGGCATTTTAACGTCTTAGGGCAGCGAGAAACCCAGGTGGGTCATAAAGGGTAGAGGAAGTGCCCTGGGGAGGTGAGGCTGGGATGGAAGGAAGACCGAGGGCCGGGCCACTGAGGATCATGGCAAAATACATGGCTCTGGATTCTGAGCTAACATTTTCACCTCAGAAATTAAATAATTATTAGTGCACAACATATTCACTCGTGAACTCATCTGAACAGAAAGCAAAACAAAGTTCTCAGTGCATAAAAGTGCCCAGGAGCCCTGCAGGAACAGAGGTGACATGAGGACCTGTTCCCACATGGCCTCTCACATGCTCCAGGCTGCTCACATGGCTTCCATGTCCATTTTGCCCTGTCCCAATGAGTGACCTTCAGCAGGCTTTAGGCCTGAGCGCTCTGCAAGAGCCTCAGACAGGAGGTCTCCTTGCCTGCCCCGGAACAAGGGCCTGGCTGACTTGTTCTCTCTGAGACGCCACAGATGGAAGACAGGGACAAACTCCGGACTGAGTGGAGGACAAGGCCAATCATGTGACTGGGGCTGGAAGGGCAGCCGCTGCAGAAAGGAAATCACACTTTCTTATGGCTCTTTCAGCCCTCAATTTTAAGGTAAACAAACAAACAAACACTCCCAAACAAAAAAACACTCACTTGGATCACTTATTCATCTTGTTTATTGGCCTCTGGACTGTAAGCTCCATAAGAATACTATTCCATCACTCAGTAGGTATATGTAACAATTTTTTTTGCAATAAATTAATAAATCTCTTTATTATAAACAAATCATAATGACAGACATAATTTAAAGACTATCTACTATGTATCCAAACTCTGCTAGGCTCATCATTAGGTAGATTATTAAATCACACCTATGCTTCAGCAGGGTTGACATCATATGGCTATTTTTAACCCCAAACAGTGGAGCTCAGCAAGAACAATTTGCCTAGGATTACCCAGTGGTTAGATAAACCCAGCTTTTCCCTTCTCTTTTTTACCCACAAAGAATGGCTTGTTTTTCATAGTAAAAACAAAATTGCAAAAAGTTTAGCAGTTGTAAGGAGTTATAAATGCAAAAGTCGTGCCATGGCATAGAATCTACACATTAGATGATGATGATGATGATGATTTTTGAGACAGGGTCTCATCATGTAGTTCAGGCTGGCCTTGAACTTACTCTGTGGGCAATGCTGGCCTCAGTCTAGCAGCAATTCTTCTGCCTCAGCCTCCCAAGAGCTGAGATCACAAGCCTGCCCCACCACGCTTGTCTTCTACATGTTAGCATCTTAGTGATAAAGAAGAAACCCTAACCCATTTATTTCACACTTTAGTTTCTTGCTTGTGATTTAATGAAGTTAAATGCCTCATTGATAATGTACTCAAGATGAATCAAATTTCCTGACTCTTGCTGACATAAGGAAGGTACATCTTTATCTGCAAACCAGCTTTTTAGAGACTGTGCACACATTAACCTAATATACATTTGCACTTTTTGTCCAAATCATTGGCAGTTTTATTCAGGTGGCAGATGCATCCCTGAATACTGATAATCAGATTTCAGAAAATTTTAGCCTGTCTTTTTTTAAAGAAACCCACACTTCAGCAAGTTCTCATTTAACACCACCAGGAAGAAGAGACATTGTCTCAGACTTCAAGGAATTGGAAAATTTGGAAGATAAAGACAATATTTAAACAAGGAAACAAATAAGACCCAATATTCTCCTGTGCCTACTCTGAGAGAGAAGGTTCTGCACTTTGGCTGAGATGTAAATCCTGTATGAGAAGAGAGCCAGAACCATATGAAAACAGAAGAGTTATTTTAAGATGTAAAGTATTACTTCCATGTAGCTCATTTAACCAGTGTCCTTTCACAAAACAGTAGGGTTCTTTTTATCTGAGTACTGAATAGGAAAGTCAAAGGCACATTTAACCTTTTTTCCAGAATCATTGCCTGTGATATATTAAGAGAAAGACTTGAACAAAATGGCTAAGGTTGCCTCCAAAATCTTTTATTAAGCAAAAAATTGAAAAACAGAGAAGGGAAAAAGGCAGACATAAGTATGTCTGGGAGCATTTGGGAGACTTGAGTAGACAGAGCAGTTCTAGTAAGTTGAAGACGACACGTACAACTTTTTAAATGGATCAAATAAATGTAGTAGAAAATTTCTTGAATTCAAAATAAATTGTATATAGTATCTTTAGTTAACTTCTTTTACAAGTCTTTAGATGCAATATTTGAGATAAGTTGGTGATAGACAAAATATTTATTTCTGTAATATGAAAGTAAATATATAACTTGTTGGCCAAAAAAAAAAAGATATTCCTGCTTTTAAGGATTTGAAACTTTTTGATGAATAAGAATCTGCTCTGCAGTCTTTCCTTTAACGGCTTCTAAACGTTCTTTCTAACCCTGAATCCTACCCAGACTGTGGGAATGTAAGAATGTTGTATATTGTTCAAAGTTTCCCACTTAAGCCCAAACTTCCTGTGTGGAGAGACCCTGTGTTGTAAAGCTGAAAGGAGAGTGAGGGAATAGCACTTTCTTTGTGTGCACTCAGTGCTATGATAAACAATGGGAATCATTTTTCCAAGAGAAGAAAACACCATAAAATTTAAATCCAGTCCACAAATCCTGGTACACTTTGATTTATTTTGCACATTGTCAAATAGAAACACAAATTAGCTTTTAGTTCTGTTCTGAAGCAGAATTGGGGTAGTAACACAGTATCACTGGGAATGAATTTTACAAAGATAAATGCCAGTCTGACTTGTCATCAAAGGACAGCAGCTTCGTTGTCAGATAATAAAATCCTGGCCAGATTAAATGGGACAATCTCAGAAGACTATAATTCTCTTCTCTTCTCTCTGACCACATTCTTCTAGTTCTCTGTTTTCAGGTCTCTTCTTCGCTCAAAATTCAGTGTTTCCCACTGACTCCAGGAAGAGCTCCAAACCTTACAGTGGGCACCGAAACTTCCAGAATCCGCATGGAGATCCCCCGGCCCCCTGCATTATCTTAGGGCCAGGTCCTTCATGTGTCAGACTGGATATTTCAATGTTGGCTGCACAAGAGCTTATGTTTCACTTGTTACTTTTATATTATAGCCTCGACATTCCTCAGGTGGGTGATTCTATGCTCCAGCTGTTGAGTCACTTCTAGATGGAAGTCATCCTGCTCTGGAGGCAGGAGTGATTCCCCGTGGTGCTTGGTCCAGGGCCATAACCCACAGAGTCAATCAGTGTCAGGAACGAGTTAGTTGTTTTGTGCCACTAGGTTTTGAAAATAGTTTGTTATACAGCCACAATAACTGGAAAATCAGAAGCTGAGTGGGATTTTGAACTAGGTCAATCCAAGGAGAGGGAACTGAGGTATATCTCTTCATAAGGGTCTCAAAATATCCAGAACAAAGACAAGCCTTAATTCCACTTGTCTCCTCCCTGAGATTTTGTAGTCTTGAATCTCTTCTCTATAAATCTGATTTATTTATTTTTTTTCTAGCTGGCTTTCTCTGTATTTCAGTTTACATGGTCATCTAACTCACCTTGATTTTCACCACAAGCAGAAGCTGAAATAGCACCTACCTGTCCAGCTTTGTACTTTTGGGAGAAGTACCCTCTCAAGGTCTTTCCAGTCAATTTTGGCCAGTAGTTCAAACATCTTCTAAACCTGCCGAAGTCCCTCTTCTTGAAGTTAAAAGGAGGCTAGACTTGGTCAATGTCCTGTGGAAAATACAGCCCAGGACTATAGAGTGCTATTACTGCAAGGACTACAGGGCCAGTACTCAGGAGGTGCAAACCCAAGGTGGAGGAGACATAGAGAAAAGGATATGAAGTAAATAAAGATTTGAAGCAATTAGATATGGTAACAGCCTGAATTTCTGCCACTTCACCCTAAACACGTGTTGTTAGGCTGCTAAATTTGTAGTCATTTATCACAGTGGCAGTAGGAAACCAACATAGTGCATGAGACTTAGATTCCCAAACGGGGGTTGGGTATGCAGAAACTTGTCTCACATCTTCTAATCTAACATCTTACCATTTTTCTGCTTGGACCATTTGCTTCTGGGGGAGGCCATTTGCTCTTTGCTCAATGCTCATGAGAAAAATTATCTGCTATCATATCCTACTCTTTTTTCCTTTGCCCACACACTTCTACAAGCTCAGAACAACCTCCATGCCTCATTTCTCATTGCCTGAAGGCTGTTGTGCTATTTGGTTGTGCACAACTTCTAAGATTTACACAGTTTATACAATACAGTTGGTAATGAAACAGATTGGAGAGAGAGAGAGCGAGAGAGAGAGAGAATAAATAACAGGAAAAAAGAGAGAAGTTAAATCAGGCTTAAATCTGAAAATCATCCAGGAAACCAGTTAAATCTGTTTTACAAATTTCCATATATGGGATTATAAATGTATTAGGTAGCAATAAACTCAATGGTACTAGTTTCCATTCTCATTTATCCTCATTTTAATTTTATATTTTTTGTTCCCTTCTCCTTTAATTATTTCCCTCTCCTACCTTCCCTCCCTCTAGATGACCCTTGGAACTATGATATTAAATCTTATGGGCTGACATGGCAACTCACTAATAGAAAATTTTGACTAACAAAACTACCAGGTCACCAGATTTCTCCCTTTATAGATATTTCCTTAGTATACATTTGAATAAATGTGTGATAAATTGACAAGATTAAAATATTTATTTGACAGCAATTATAACTGGGATCTAAAGATACTCAGTTGAGCGTTTTCAAATTATGCTTGCGTGGCATCTTCTCCAGGCATCTTGTTGAAAGTCCCCGAGGTAAATCACCTGCCTGCAAAGTAGAACAAAGAGAAAGGCAGCGATACTCTGGGTTTCTGATCATCTGCGTCGTTAGCCTCACTGTTACTCCAGTCTAGACAAGTTTACACTCAGAAATTGTTTGAGCTTTCTGATGAAAGGTGTATGTAATTCTAGGACATAGTTGATACTCAGAAATCTTCTCAATGGTGTTCTTACATTTCTGAATACAGTCAAATATCAAACGAGTATGTTTCAGAGCTAAAAACAAGTTACTTTTAATTAGGTACCTGTCATTTTAAATGTTCAGTTTTGGTTTTTCAACAAGTTTTGACTCTATATTCCTTCAAAAGTTCATAATAATCCAAGGGGAAACTCATAAATGTCCAAGGCACAACTTGATAAATGACATCTAAGGTGTTTCCACTATAGAGAGCAACTTCGTTGATGGATTATTTTGACACTGCAACTGCAAGAAGCAAAGCAAGTAGGATGAAAGTATTTTTTAAAAATTCAAACCAAGCAGATAGATGAGAACAGGGGTAAAAAATGACTCTAGTGCAGTATGATAAGAAACATTTCTTAAACTTGTCACTTAAAACATTCTGCTATGCTTCAGGCTATTGGAAATAATTTCATGCACAGGGGCATAGTCACCTAAGGCAGTTCTGTTGTTCAGCAACACCCTCAGGACAAACACACAGCTCAGAGGTGGGAATTCAGGTTATCTTCTAATTGTAATCAGTACCCAGCTGGAAAAGGAGCTACTCAATAAGAGTGAGAACTACAGCTATGTGGATTAACCTATTTTCACTCTTTAATGACTCCCCGCCACCAAGATCAAAAGTATTTGTCCTTGAGAAAATTTCAGACATTCTTTAAAAAGCACATTTCTTTTAAAGATGTGATCATCTTTTCTGCATTTATTCCACAGGATTTTCAAATGTAATTATTCTGTTTTATCAACAAATTAGCTCAATCATCTAGGCGGAGAACCTAGCAAAAAATTGAAGAACTTCAAATGCTTTTATGCAGAAAAAAGAGAGCCCTTAAATCACTTAGGCACTGGCATAAAGCTTTCTTGCAATACTTCTGAACCTAAGTGTTTCTTTGAATATTGACCTTGAGGAAGAGGGTAAAACTGAAGTCTAAGTGCAGGCCAGAGTGCTGAGAAAAAATCTACTTTGTGGTGTCTCTTACCTTTGAGATTTTACATTTTTTAAAGAGAAAACTAGTAGTTATAACCCCAGACTTCTTTTCAGGTGTAGCTTAGTTGGAATTAGTTATGGAAGCATAGTCAATCTAGTTGACTCTTAAGTTCAGAGTTGTAAGTAGAGAGACCTTGATTGAGGTGATACATTTTCCCAAATCTTCCATTTATGTTTGTACTAGTTACAAAGTCTGCTCACATATCCCCAGAAAATTTAATATTTATGGGAGGAATGGAGACTTGGATGTTGGTCATCACAACCATTGTTTCTAGTTTTCTCAAGAATATTTATCAGAAACGATTAGGTGAATACTAC
This sequence comes from Heterocephalus glaber, assembly GCF_053883595.1. Lineage (NCBI taxonomy): Eukaryota > Metazoa > Chordata > Mammalia > Rodentia > Bathyergidae > Heterocephalus > Heterocephalus glaber. Next base: position 38,949,879 of record NW_028258317.1, read on the forward strand.
TATACAATTTAGTGCTAAGATAACAGAAACCATCAATTAAATGGTCAAAGGCAATGCCAAAAGTTACTTTGAATTTCAACATTTTATTAAATGTGTTCTTTTGTGTGAGGACTAAATGTTGGCTACAATAATTAATAAAAATGGATGCATATGCTTATACATTGTGGTGGTGGTATTTAAATCTTTTAAGTAGGTCAGTTATCTGCATCAGGGTGGCTGTCTGGATTTCACAAGTACCAAGCTGAACTATGCAACCAATTTTAATCACCAAGACAGTCAGGCTCGGTTTTGAGCTGTAACGTGATACCCAGTAGAAAAATGACAAGGATAATTAAACTATCAACAGAAGAAACACTAGCTAAGTTTGGGACTTTACATTTATGGCCATAATGGGACCTTATTTTTACTTATCTCCATGATTCAATAAAAGACAAGAAAATATGGGGAAAGGGTCAATGAGTTGAGAGAATTTACAGTGAATTTTTCAGAAGATGTCTGGGGTAAACTCTTTCTTTCCTCCAGCTATTCTAAATATCAAGCATATTTCATTGAATCAAGGTTTGTTGAGTACATTTCAGAGGGTGTTGGAAGAGGAAAATTTCCAGGGGCATTGTAAGCAGCACTGGAAACTTGGGAGATTACCTGGTTCCAGAGTATGCAAGTCTGATGCAGACCTTGAGGGAGCGCTCTGAGCCAAGAGAAAACATCTAGGAACTGGCAGATGAGACTGCCTGGTAGGAGTCGATGATTACAAGCAGCTCCTCAGAGAAGCTTGTACTGTAAAAGTAAACTGTGTATGCATGTGGATAGTATTTTCCGTTAATAGTCCATTGATTTTTTTTTGCTGAGAAATGTTGTGATGTGTGATTTAGAACAGACTCTGGCTGCCGAGATGTGGAATCTTTGCTACTGATAAGCGCTAAGCATTTCAATAAATTTGCCTGTGTGCCTCAGTTTTTTCATCAGAAAAATGGGATAACAGCAAGACTATACATAGTGTTTGTGGTGGATTGACTAATGCTCAACTTGTATCGCCCAGCTGAACTGTATCAGCGTGGTCTGGGCATGGAGCATCCACCTGAAGACTGTTACCAGGAGCCATAAAAGAAACTGTAGGAGAAGATCTTGGCCTGTTGATTTGCTAGGAGAAGCTTGCTGCAGATGGTTTTCCTGATGCAAACTAGGATGTTCTCATTGGAGGAAGAGCTCACTGAAGCTGGGAATGGCTGCTGTTCTCATCAGGGGAGCTCTGATATTCACCGTAAGCATCACTTCCTGGCTCCAATGTGGATCCCTCAGCCTGGTGGCACAAATCCTTCATCTCACCAGTGTAGATTTTCTGGCTTCCACCAGTGGCCTTTGGGCCTTCCAGGTGCAGATCTCAATACGGACTTGCATGAGACATTGCTGTGGGCCCTGGGCCACTGTCTGGTCTCATGAACGACACTTCCTTGGATTCTAGCCCTTCAGGTGGGCTTGTGTGGGAAACTGCTGAGCTCTGGGTCCTCAGCTAAATCCTTTGGGCCTCTAGTGTGCAGTTAATCTCTTGCACTCTTTTGTATTTGACTCTTTGGGTAATTATCATGAAATAACCTTGTAAGTTATGTGTCCTGTATTCAATGTATTCCCTTGCTGAATCCTTCTGACTACAACAGTGTAGTGAAGGATTAAATGGTTTTTTATGTAAAATGTTTACAACGGTCCCTGGCTCACAGTGCACCAGTGAACGAGTGCTTTTATCACAGGCTCGGTCATAAGGCTGTATTTCAAGGAAGGAGCTGAACTTTGCTTTCAAACAACAGAAGGCTTTCTGGGTCAGTAGGAGTGGAAGATCAGGTGATATTCTGTGCATATTCCTGGGAAGTACTCAGGAATCAAGCATCGAAGGACCTCTGCTATTCAGCTCTACATGTTTGTTGTTCTCCACTCTTGGCTTTACATTTAGTCACACAGAATAATATTATCTTGATAAATCTTCAACCTATGCATAGCACAAATTTTAAGTAATTTTTTTTTCTTTTTGGTACCGGGGATCGAACTTGGGTCTTTGCGCTTGTGCAGCAGGCGGCGAAATCACTGAGCCAAATCCCTGGCCCCATAGCACAAATTTTAAAATATAGCATTTGACATTTATTTTAAGTAGATGTGGTTTCTAATATTTCTTTGCCTAAGAATCTGGTTTAAAGGTTTTAAAGGATTTATATGTTTGCTTTGATTACACAAATATCCTATGTTCATCATACAAAGTAGAAACTATAATTAAAGATGAAATTGTCACCTAGAATACAAATGATGGCCACAGTCAACATTTGTTTTTAAAGCCTTCTAAAGCCCCACACCCTCATGTGCAAACAACACACTTTTTTTTCCAAATAGGATTTTGTTACAGATTTTCTTTTCTTCTTCTTCTTCTTCTTTTTCTTTTTTTAACAGAACAAATTTATTACTCCCACTCAGAAGTTCCTGGGGCCTTTGATGTTAAGTCATACATAATTCAAGAAATACCAGGGACCTTCTTAATCTCAGTGACCATCTTTAACACCACCTCCACAGGGATCTCATTACCAGGTGTTGTGGGTATACCAGTCATGAAGTCACTAGTAATAAAGGTTTGAATAACCACAGATCTCTGGCATGAAGGCTGCTTCTGAAGTGGGTCCCGATCAAAATGTAATGGTGTCAAAATCACTGGCATTTGGCTTATTTTCCCAGCAAACTCAGACTCCCTGAGAATGTTATGGGCCTCAAAATCAGCTTGGTGTAAAGTACTAAGCACCCCTGTTGTCAAGAAAGTGGGAGTAACATCTGTAGGAGGTTCTTTAACCGGTGGGCCAAAGATATAGACAACTCTGTTAATGTTGTGACACATCCTCTGTATAAGCCTAGCAAGGAAAACAAGAGACTCCCAGTCAGGCTCATCTTTACTGGAGATCCCACAAACGTAACTGTAGGAATGACAGTCACCCTGAACATCCACAGTTTTGATTGGCAGCAAGAAAGCATTCAGTGAATACAGACTCATAATCTGCATCAGCTTCTCCTGATCCTCTTCTGTGGTGTAGGCTTTGACTCTTTGTAATAATGTATGAGACTTCTTAACACTTGCAGAAAAATCAGCCACTATTTTCAAAATATTATTGGTTTCAGGAAAGTCCTTACAAATATAAGGTTCCTCAGTACATATTACTCTGATAGTCAAGCCAGGACCTGGAAACGGACACCTGGAAACTAATTCTTCAGGAAGGCCAAGTTCTCTGCCTAAAATTCTCACTTCATCTTTATGAAAATCTTTCAGTGGTTCTATTACTTTTCCCTCTTCTCTCAACTTCATGATAAGTTCTGTGTCATTGTGATGAGTTTTGATGAGTTCAGCTTTGCCACTTGCAATAAGGGATGCACTTTCAATTAGGTCAGGTCGTAAAGTACCTTGGGCAAGGAAAACATCTGGTTTCAGATTCATTTCTCCAATTACTTCATTGGCAGTCTTAACAAAAGTATCACCAATGATTTTTCTTTTCTCCTCAGGACTTGTCATATTTAATGTTTTGCTAATTCTTTTTCATGGGGTTCTGTTTTCATCTGATATTGGTAAAGTAGTTGTTCAGTTATAGAAGGAATGAACAGCATTTATCACTTTAACCTGAATTCCAAGCTTTTTGAGGTGTTCTTCAACAGACTGGCTTTCCCGTTTTCTCATAAAGCCATTATCAATGTGCACAGCAATGACTTGATCTTGATTCAAAGCATGATTTAGCAAAGCCGTACAAACTGTTGAGTCTACACCACCACTGAGTAAAACCAAAACTTTTGATGTGCCTACTTGCTCTTTGATCTCTCGAATGCATTCAAGTTCTCTGTTCTGCACTGTAAAAGTCCCAGTGCACCCAGCTATATCATAAAGGAAATTCTTCAGTATTACTTTTCCATTTTCTGTAAGGCCAACTTCTGGGTGGAACTCTACTCCATACAACTTTTTAGATTCATTTGCTATACCTGCTACAATGTTCCCAGAACATGCCACAACCTTGAATCCATCAGCTACTTTGTCTACACTATCTCCATGTGTAAGCAAAACAATTTCTTCCTTCTGAAGGCCCCTGAATAATGAACATGTATTATCCACACTGATGTTGAAGACTCCATCTTCTCTAACACTTTTTTTGTGCACAGTACCTCCAAATACCTTATTCATCATCTGCATGCCATAGCAAATCCCAAGGATAGGCTTGCCAATAGTGAATATTGCTGGATCAAACCAGGGAGCATCTTCCTCATACACAGAATTAGGTCCTCCAGAGATGATAATAGCACGGAATCCTTGTTCTTTTATGGCAAATGCTGGTGTTTCCAGGAGGAAAGTTTCAGATTGCACAAATAGTTCCCTCACTCTTCGGTCTATGACTTTCCCGTACTGAGCACCAGCATCCAAAATGACAACAGCTTCTTCATAGTGTTGGCGGCCATCCTTAAGGTCTCCTCCAGCATTCTCCAGCTTGGAGTCTCCGTTGCACAGAGCCATCGGGGTTGGGGCCGCGACGCGGCAAGAGTAGGAGACGGGGCAGAAGCGACCCGGAAGGGTTGGCGCTGCGGGCCGAGATCCAGAGGGAGGCCTGGTCGAGGAGCAGCCGGGAACGGAGAAGACTGGGCTGCCGCAGAGCGCCAAACAGAGCAGCAGCCTCAGAGCTCAGGCCCCTGCGCCACGGGAGAGAAGACCAGCAGCGCGCAGGCTACCCCACCCCCCAACCCTGCCTCCTGCTCCACATTTTCTTTATAACCTGATTGTTTCAACTTGCAAGTAGCCTGATCATACATATCTTTAGTATACATTTTTAGAATTTTAAAAATGTTTTATGATATTATCATTTATGGATGTACCATAGTAGTTCTTAATTTACTGTCCTATGTCAGGCACTTATAATGTTGCACATTACACAGTTGTAATAAACAGCTTATTTTCTCATCAAGAGAGAAAAATATAGTTTGTCAATAACTCCATGATGTCTGATTACAGAGAATGGAATGTAATGAAACTAAAGTACATTTTCCAAATTTGTATGATTTAAATTTCTGAATACAGTGTTTTAAAAAAAGACTAGAGACTTTTAAATAATTTTAGAATAGCTGATGACATTGATAAAGAATGGTTATGTTTAATAGTAATGATTATTGGACTTTGATTCTGATGCAGTAAGTTCTTGTCCTTTCTATAACTAATTCCAAGATAAAATTAGGGCTCACCAAGAGAAAAAAGACCACAAACACGCATGTTGTGATTAAACAGACATAAAGTTTTAACAATCACCAAACATAGTTTGAGTGCCCTGAGTAAAATATCAAACCTATATGAATCCTCCTGTTGATCTTTTTTTCATCATGATATATAAAAAGTATATCTCATGTGCATTCAGAAAGTTTTTAAATGTGTGAAATTATACTTTATTTAGTTTGGGAAAATTGGCTCTGCATGCTTTGACTTAGATGTAGGCTTTACTTCATATGCTCATATATATTGGAGCTAGAGGGGCCTCTTTGATAATTGATGATATTTACCTGAAAACTAGATATTTCAAATGAAAAATACTGCGAAGGGGTAAAGATTGGGAGGGATAAGAAGAACTAGGAATTAGCTCTGAGATAAGAACAAATCTGCATTTCATAGCAAGCGCTATTTATAGTCTATTGAGTACCACTGAAAAGAAATGCACAGAGAGGACGTGCATAATAAATCCTGCCACCCTAGCATGTGTTGGCAGTCCTATCCAGCCACATGGTGTCCCTGCCTGAACCAACCCTAACAGGGACTCAGACATTTAATGCATAGGTGCATTGGTAGAGAGGAAGCCGAAGCATCTTCCTCCCTGGAGAATCATGACAAGAACACTCAGAGCTCTTTGCTCTGCATTTTCGCTCTTAAGCCATACTGCGTACAGCAGGGCTAAGAGCTTATCTTATGGATCTACTTGATCCATTTTTTTCACAATTGGAAACAAAACAAAAAGCATTCTTTTGGATCAAATATAAGGTTCCTCAGCACATATTACTCTGACAGCCAAGCCAGGACCTGGAAACAAGTCATTCCATTTGAGGGGATTTTGCAGAAAGTGAAATCATAGGCTTTAACAAACATTTTGTTAAAACCTTCAAGGAAACACACACACAGATACACACACACACACACACACACACACTCTAAATAAAGCTGGGTAGAATTTATTTTGACTCAGGATAATATAAAAGAACAAAGCTAAGGAAGTTTATTTCGAAGCTTTGTTTATTATTTCCCTCTGAGAACTAGCCAAGCCCCACTGTTACTGCACGAACCTTTGTTCTGTTTCTGCAGTTCTCGGCAGCTGTGCATCTTGTCGCAATAGTTTCCTCCACTCTTCCTTTCAGTGGAAAGTATGTAAGATCAGTCGTCCCTGTTTCCTGAGATGAGAAGACATTTTGGAGTCAGGGTGCACCTGCTTCATCTCTGTTGACAAATTGTGACCCAGAAATTCCAGGTGCACCTGAGGGTCAGCAAATTAAACCTGTGCACAAATGCAGCACATTTGGCCTGACCCTTGCGCTGGGAGTTAGCACTGCTTGAAGAAACTTAAACGTTGACATTTTTATAATTTCCTCTCTTTGATTAGATACATTTTACATAAAGAAGATCTTACCTATTTTGATGAATGGATACAGTTGTATAATGGCCGTGACAATCAAGATATGGATTTTCATTTCTCCAAAATATTTCTATGTGCCTTTTCCAGCAGTCTCCTCTCTCATTCCCAACCAATAGAAACCACTTAGCTATTTTCTCTTCCGTGTTTTGGATGTTTCTAGAATAGCATGCAATAGAATCATATAATATATGTCTTTTATGTTCACATTTTACTCAGGTTAATGCTTTCAAGAAGCATCCATGTTGTTGCCCATATCAGTATTTTGTTCCTTTTCATTGCTGAATAATATTCCATTTGAAGATGAATCATTAGCTGCTCACCAGTTGAAGAAAATTTGTATTAACGTTTGGGGCATTTACAGCTAAAGCTACGAAAACCACTCACAGGTGACTGTGCAACCTCATGCTTTCAGCTCTCTTGGGTTTATATGTAGGCGTAGAATTGCTGGCTCATATAGTAAATGTATTTTTATAAATGTTTTTCAAAGTGGCTGTGCCATTTTGTAGTCTCCTCAACTAAGAGTGGCATTCCATTTTTTCACACCCTTTCCAAGATTTGCTATGATGAGACTTTTCTATTACTAATCTTAGTGGTTGTGTAGTAGTACCTTATAGTGGTCTTAAAATTGCATTTTCCTGAAGCTTAAATATGGTGAACACCTTTTACGTGCTATCTTGTGTCATTATTGTATCTCCTTTTGGTTGTTTTTTCTTCTTATTGAGGTTTAAGCTTCCGTTTTCTTCTAGAACTTTCATGGCTGCTTCAACTTTTCCATTTAGGAGTATCATCCATTTAAAGTTGGTTTTTGTCCGAGGTGAGAATTAGAGTTTGGTATTAGAGTGTTAGGTGTCCCCTAAAGGCTCTGGTACTAAAGCCTTGGCCTCTCATGGGGACCGGTGACAGGAAGTGGAGTCACGGGGGCGAGCCCTTGGAAGGTCCTCTCTCTCCTTTTCCCTCTTTCCCCCTCCGTGCTCTCCCTCGACCGTCCTTTCCGTGCACAACCTTCCTCATCTTCGGGCAAGGTTCCTGGGGGTGACGGAGCCTCCTCCTGCTCCCCTCCATCCTGGGCAGGTCTGGTCCACTGCGCCTTGGGAGCTGGGTCTTGGCCTCAATCCTGCCTGTTCTCCGCCCACGTGGAGAGAGCACATTCCCTGATTCTGTCCGTGGTGAAAGCGAAGCTGTCTCCTATGCGAGGAGGATTTTTTGGATAACAAGTTACTGCCCCTCCCTGAGCGGCAGCCAAACACTTCCATGAAGAGTCGGATTTTTCCACCTCTCCTGATCTTTGCTATAAAGAGTCAGCTTTCGCCTGGTGGCAGAGCTGAGCCAGCTAGGGCGCGAGGACATGACTCTCACCCTCTCTGGGCATTTTTGCTCTGCAGGTGAAAGGAGTTCAGGACATGCAAGGTTCAGTAGCTGTGCGGCCAGTCACCTCCTTATGGGACGGAGTTGAACAAAGCGCAGGGTTTCCCTGCTGCGCTCACCCTTCTGCAAGAGGGGCCGGCACACGCCACTGAAGCACACACAGTCTTGCGCCAGGTTCAAACGATTGCTTCAAGGTAAGAAAATGAGGAAAATTTCGCTGAAAGATGAAATGTACCCCCCAAAAGGGTAAATTTGCATATAGGGAGGTGAAGAAAGGAATTCCACACAAAGCGAAGAGCAGAATTTTAGCAGAGTCACTATAGAAAGTAACGAATGATTTTCCGTTTCTAGGCGTATCACCCATGTCTCTGAAGTGAGCAACACTATTGAAATGCAGCAGCTTTCATGGCTTTCATTTCCTGAGCACTTGGTGTATCCGTGACACCGTGTCTTTTCCTTTCATGCTCCTGTATAAGGCCACCACCCCGACCCGGGACTGAACCCAACACCCTGTCCTCCTCAGAACATCGCTTTGGAAATTGCTCCTTGTCCCATCACATACTCTTCTTTACAAGTACATTATTCGTATCAGCAAACACACCACAATCTCTCCTCTATGAAGGCAAATAACCAAAACAATGGCAAAATCATCCAAACTCAGCCCGGCGTGGTGGTGCACTCCTATAACCCCAGCACTCTGGGAGGCTGAGGCACCAGGATCACAAGGTCAAGCCCAGCCTGGGCAACGTAGTGGGACCCTATCCCCAAATACAAAATAAAGCACTGGGGGTGTAGCTCAGGGCGGAGGCCCTGACTTCAAACTCTAGTATTACAGAAACAGAAACAAACATACTCTAAACTCCTGTCTTTCTTAGTTTATTGTTCCTTCCCAGAGCTAGTGTCTTAAAGAATAGCCGTGTTTTAGCTTATGAATGTGTGGGCTGTCAGTTTTGGTTGTGCTCAGTCGTGCTCACTATGCTCCTGCTCAGGCTCGCGTGTGCAATGCAATTGGTTTCACCCAGCCGTGCAGCTCCGCCTCTGGGGATCGACTGCCCCCACCCCCCCAGCTCCGAGTGCCACAAGAGGGTCAGGAGGGGAGCTGGGGTGCTCAGGACACGCCTTCCATCATCTGGCAGGCTAGCTCAAGGGGGTGCGGGAGCAAGGAAAGAAATCACCAGGGACACTGGCCAAGTAAGTAACCTTTTTCACAAGTCACATTGCTGTTCCGGGTAATACTCTATTTTCCTGCTTTCCTTTCCGAGAAAAACTCTACTAGAATTTCTCTGTACTCACATTATTCCTTCTCCTTTTGTTCTTTAAAAAGAAAAGAAAAAAAAATCAGGGTTTTCCTTCATGGCAGGCTTCTCACCCGACTTGTGAACGTCTTGTGACCTCCATGCTGCTGAGCTCACATACCAGCCCTCACTGATCGCCAGCCGCTGTGTTGGAGCATTTGGTCCCAATTGCTTTCTTCACCCTTTCCAGGAAGAGCTGCTCCTGGGCGTCTGAGGTGCACCTTTCTTGGTTCTCCTTTGCCATTCCATCTCATCCAGCGTCACTGCTTCCTCTTCTTTTCCTTAATTTTTAAATATTGAAATATGCTAATGGAACTTTCTTGGGTTTTCACTTGGTCCTAAATAATCTCTTCCAGGCTCGTGGATTTACCTCCTACCTCCCAATTTATGTTCAGCCCAGTCTGTTCTCCCAAAGTCCAGACTTGTACATACAACAACTTACTTGGATGGATGTCTGCTATATGTATCATACTTAAAGTGTTCCAAGAGGACGCTTCATTTTCTTTTTATTCTCTAGAATTTCTCACTCCTATATTTTTCCCAGATTGGTAAATGACATTATTTTCCAGTTGCATAGGCCAAAAGTTTTGATATCAAAAACCCATTTTTCTTTCACCCTCACTACCAGTAAATCAGATCCAATGGCAGGCATTGTCACTTAAATGTATTGAAAATATGACCACTTGTCACCATCCGTATCACTGCTATCTGTCCCTGTCATCATATGGAGCATTACCCTGGTGTCTACTTTGCTTTGTTACTCTATACTCTATGTCTGCTTCTCAGGAGGCAGCCAGTGGTGTACTACACAGGAGCACAGACCAGAACACATTGCTGCTTTCCTCAGAGCGTGTCACGCAGAGTAAACTGCATCAGCCTCAAGTTAGTCTATGCAGCCCCACACACCTGAGTCTCTCACAACCTCTCTGGCCTCATTTCCTGCCCCTTTCTCCTGTTCACTCTTCCCAGACACACCAGCCTGCCTGCCATCCTGGAACCCACTGAGTGCGTTTGGACTGCAGGGCCTTCATAACTGTTCCCTCTTCCTGAGAAGGGTTCTGTTGTACATATACTCATATGGCTCCCTCTGCGCATCCTTCAGTTCTCCCTTCAGTGTCATCATCCCTGGGTGCCTTCTTGGATTGGGGCACCTGCCAATCACTCTATTATCCCTCCGTGGCTTAATTTTTCATAGCATTTATCACCATGTGTATCATATATATTTATTTGATTTATTGTTTCTCTTCACTAGATTGGGGGTTCAGAGAGATTAGGACTTTGATTATTTTGGTCATGGCTGCATCTCCAAGGCTTAAAGCATTTCGAAACATAGCCATTCAGCAAAATTTTGTTAAATCGTTGAATTGTCACATACCATCTTATTTTAGCCCTCAGATTAAGGTTCATTTTGAATGCTACCTTCATGCGCTTTTTAGGTGAAAAGTTAGAGCTCAGAAAAGCTAAGCACATGTCGAAATTTCTCAAATATACCTGATTCTGGCTTCAAAAAAATTTTTGCTTTTCACTCTTAGCCACTACACAGCAGTATCTCCTGCTGACTGAGCAGGACTATGGGGGAAAATGAGGTAAAGTTTAATTACCAACTGCATAACATCTGGTATACTACATGCTTTCCAGTTCTAGTGCTCTTCTGTTTCTTAGATTATTTTAGTTTTGTTTTAGAATTTACTTTAAATGTTCTATACATGATTTTTATTGTGTACAAATTTCAATTATTTTTGGAAATAAGACTGTTTAAAATATTATTATAATATAATCATAAAATATATTAAAATAATATTATTATGTAAATTAGCAGTGACTTATTTGTAAGAGAAGGTAAGAATTCATTGTCAGTGAGTATTTACTATAAGTAGTTTATACACACATTTGGAGTTGAAACAAACTGATATAAGGGACATAAAGATTATAATAGTGGGCCAGGGATTTAGCTCAGTGGTTCCACCACCTGCCTCGCAAGCTAAGGACCCAAGTTCAATCCCCAGTACCAAAAAAAAAAAAAGATTATAGTAGTTATATGAAAGAGGAGATGGGATAGTGACTGTAATATAATCAGAGAATTTACTGGCTGGTATTGTTATTACATTAAAAATTTTTTCTGGAGTACATAAAAGGCCCACATTCTATTTGTCTATCTCTAGCTAATTGCTGTAGACGTGCTCATGTATTAAGTAGGGTATGATAGAGATCTACTTTATAGTAGTCATCATAAGCATACCAAAATGTTTACATAGGAATTCAGGTTAAGAGAATAGATATTGCAAATCTCTCCAATTCTTTTAAGTTATTCATCACAGTGAAAATGAATAATGCTTATGATATAATGCAATAAAGGTGACTCAGTAAGAGAAGGGAATGTTATTCTTTTTTTTTTTTTTGGTACCGGGGATCAAACTTGGGTCCTTGTGGTTGCGCAGCAGGCGGTGAAACCACTGAGCTAAATCTCTGGCGGGGAATGTTATTCTTAAATAAAAGATGATAAGAAAGAAAATGTTTCTTAATAGAATAAAAAGTTAAATAGAAGATATTCTAAAAGAACAATTTCCAAGGCTGTTCAGACGGTGGCACTGAAATTGATACAAAGTAATATGAATGTGTCATTGGATAAATATAGGGATAATCTGAAACCACTGACACTACTACCTGACCAGTGCTATAAAGTAGAACAAAATGGACTGAAATTAAAAAGTGAATGTTCTTCCATAGCTCTAAAGTCAAGGGTAAAGAACACATCATTTGGAAAGGAGAACCAGGTAATATAAGAATTCCAGAGGAGGGCAGCAAAGATAAAAAGACAGCAGAACAAGCTCAGGTGGAATGAGCAAAGAATCTTACTTTACAAATTCAGCCCCTTGTTCACAGAAGAAAGCATTTCTATATTGGTGCAAACATTTCACTATTAGTTGGCCTACTAAAATAAAGAAAACTTGCAGCACAACACCTCTCATATTTTTCTTTTATCCATTGAAGTAGATTGGTGGTAGACACATGATGTTTAATTTCAATAAAAAAGTAATTCCTGATTTCATATAGTTACACTGGGTTAGTGAATTATTTACTTTATAAATTAAAATGGATTGGTATCATATCTGTGATAAAGTTGTTATTTGTTTATACTCTGATATGGGAATGACAGGAAGTTATAGCTAGCAAACCAGAGCTTGGGTTTAACTCTGATTACACCCATGGGTAAGCAAGATACTTGTAATCACAAAAACAGAAGAGTTTAAGAATGAGGATTTTACAAATATTTAAATTTATTTTTAATTTGTCTCAACAAATTAGACAGCAGCCTGGTTCTGGAAAGAACAGACTAAATGAAAGACTGATAAAAGCAGCTGTGTTTAACTTGGTTCCCAGTTCTTTCCAGCCAACTCAATACTGAGGTACGACAGACATATTTGCTTTTCAGTTAACATTGTGAGCTTGTATTGAATTAAGAGGCTGTCTGCCTAAAATTTCCAACTGGAGGCTCTTCCTATGGTGATTAAATGTATTGTTTAGGCCAATACCTGTATGTTGATCTCAAGACACAGAAACTGCAATGCAGCGATAAAACACTGATGACTGTGAAGTCTGTAAAACGTTTTAATATAATGTCATTCAAAGGTTATGTGTTGCAATGTAATGTCAATAAACCTGTGTGTGTGCATGCGCTCTCGTATGTGTATACAATAATATACTCATTCATGTTTCCATACTTTATAGCCACTTGGCATAATGATTTAAATTTAAATATTTGAAAACAATTATATTTGCTTGACTATATTTTTTTCTAACTAAACTGAGTCAGAATCTACATTTTCAAGTGAAGTTAGTAAAGTAAGAAAAATATTTTTAAAAAGAAAAAAACAAAGAACAGGGAATACAGTGCATTAATCTCTTCAGAAATGTAATTGATTCTTGAATTTCTAAACTCATTTTCTTCTTTATTTTGTTCACTTGCCATACTGAGCTGCCTGTCAGAGGTCCAAACACTTAACTTCCTTTCTTCCCATACTTTGTCTCAAGTTCCTTTTATGAGTCTCAAAAAACCAAAACAACATAAAACTTGCCTATCATTTTTCCCTTTGAAATACTTCGTATTTTTGAAGGCTGAGACCAAATATCACTCCTTGAACTATGAGTCACAATGAAAAATTTTTCTAAAACTGTAAATAGCACAAGTTCGCTCTTGGTGCCCCCAGGAGGTGTGTCTGGTCTTTTCATTATGGGGTTTAGTTTGCAGATTTTAAGAGTTTTGGTGGGAGAATCTTTATGTTCCTTAGTTATGTTTTATTAACTAACAGGATTTTCAATAAAAGTAGCAACATGAGAAATTATCCTAATTGTTTAACCTGCGGTTTCGAGATCTATTTTGTGATCACTCATAAGAGTGGAAACAGCTGACCTGTATGGGGGTGTTGGTTAAGGCCGCCAATAGGAGGAGCACATGAGGTGCTGGGGTCAGAGGGCCCAAGAATGCACCCAGGTGCTGTCAGTTCTGGGAGAAGGAGCAGGTCCTTTACCTGTTCACCTGGTCAGCTGAATCTTACTCCAGTGTAAAATGAAAATCATACATCTTCCATTTCAGTCATTTTGTGAATATTAGAATTAAATCTACGAATCAGCTAACAGTGATAATCAAGGCTATCTAAAGAATAATGTGCTTTATCTCCAGACCATAATTTTAAGCCAAGTAACAGACACACAAGCCTAAAAATTGCATGGTTTCTCTTACACAAAAAACTCAGTATATGAATAAAGTGCAAAATAAAAGACAGAGAGTAGAAAAAAAAAAAGTGAAAAAAAAAAGCTGTTGTAATCCAACATGGACAATGTATCTAAAAATGTACCTAGACTTGGTCTAATTGTCTTTTGTGTCTTATATTTTTTTGGCAATTAGTCTGGTTGTTAATCTGGATATATGATAATTAACTTTATAAGGACTTATAAATAAATGAATCTGATGCTGGAAAAATAAAAGGGGGTGAAGGAAAGGAGAAAAAAGAATTGAAAGGTGTTATGTACAACTGCCAATTCCTTACCATGAATGTAATCATTATGTAATGCAAACATGTACTAATAAAAACTAAGAACAAAAAGAATAGTGTGCTGTAGATAGTAGAATGGTCCTGTTAAAAATCGTAAATTTTCAAAAAAATAGAATGAGCTCTCATTTTCAAAAGATCTCTAGAAACAGATCTGAACCAGACATTAATTTTCCAGGGAAGAGAAAAGGCCACAATCTTTTGAGATTAGATTAGGGTCACCTGAACTTTAAGGAATAGTCTATTATTGGTTGATGGAACAATTTTTGGTGGATTAAAATGGGAATTGACGCAACGTAATAGGTAAACATTCGAAAGAAAGTATTAGAGTGCATTTCATTTTATGAAAAGAATACTCTTGGCAAGTGGCTTAATTATATACATAATGCACAAGTGTGTTTTAGACAGATGAAAGGTATGTTTTAGTGTTTGCCACGGTCAATTTTTGCAAAACACTCATCTGCAAGTTATAAACAAACCCTCCCTCCTGTCTGACTAGGTGTTTTCTTCTTCAAAAGAAATGGTCAGAGGAAAAAGGATTAAGGAGCACTGCCCGATTGGGCTGTGAGATGGTAGAGTGTACCAGGGGCCCTGCAGTCACATGGGTTTCTAAGCAAATGATACACTGTTCAGGATTCAGCCGTTTTGATAATTCACTCACCTTTCTT
This sequence comes from Heterocephalus glaber, assembly GCF_053883595.1. Classification (NCBI taxonomy): domain Eukaryota; kingdom Metazoa; phylum Chordata; class Mammalia; order Rodentia; family Bathyergidae; genus Heterocephalus; species Heterocephalus glaber. The sequence goes on from NW_028258317.1 coordinate 38,964,926, forward strand.
CAATTTGGAACTGCATAGTCATTATCATGATTATCTGTTATTAACAGTGTCCTGGGAAGATCCAGTGAATAGTGTGTATAGTTAGTAAAAGTTTTCTGTATGAAGATTTAGTCAGTTTGAGATAAAAGAATTATTCTTTTTCCCACAGTGTATTGAGGGTGTAGTCCATGTTTTTGAATACACAGAGGGAATTTAGTTAAAATGAGAATTTAAGCCTTTTTTTTTTTGCTTTGAAAATAGCAGATACTAAAAGAATAAAAGGTCTATCTTAGACTATAGTTCTTAATTATGTGTCCATGAGCCACATTCAGTTTTATATAGTTTTAGATATTTTTCTTGTTTTTTGAAATAAATTGCTTTTATGTCAAATCATATTATTAGAGGATTTTTCACCCTAAACAATTGTAGTGTATCTGGAGAAGCTACTCTACAATTTGGATAAATGTAATCATTATGTTAAGATGTTGTTATTTTTACAGCATTTTTCTGATTATAGAAATTAAATAAAACATAAACTGACATTGGGCTTGTGGATATCTGTCTTTGTTTGCATTTAATCTAACTTAATTAGAAAGCACAGCAAATAAAACTATGAAAAAAATTCACATACTCTGTCATCAAAAAGCATTGTCTTGAAGCACTGCTCACATATTATAAAGTTTTTACTATAGAAAAATGAAACAAATCTACTTACATATTTCATGTTTACCCAATATGAAAATATACTGAGTGGTACATAGCTTTCCATAAAAAGAGCTTTCAACTTGAAATTTATGGATTAAAAAAAATCCTTGATGTGTTGAAACATTAAAACTCTTTCTTGAATGTTGCTGAGGGCATCCCTTAGCCAAAGAAGCCACAATCTGAAAGAGCACAGTGAAGTCTTGGCTTGATTTATAACTAGGAATGAGAAAAAAAAAATTGAAGCAATAATTTGGTCAACCAATGTCAGCAACTACAGACTATTGACATTTTTCTGCTAGTTTAGAAGAAGGCCACAGAAGAATTGGCAACAACCGAAAGAAACTGCTTTTGTCTTTGAGTGAAGCTGGCTCCTGGTTTTTGTACGGTGCACTCTCACTGATGCCATTGAGGAAGAATTCCTATTTTTGTGTGTCTCTTTGGGACTATGCAAAGCTCTTCAAGTGGAGGTAGTTTCTTTGCCAAGTAAAATTTTATCTAGATGAAATTCTTTGTGTTTTGTGCATGATATAGCACCTGAAAAGCTTGGCAGCCTTTGTTGTTCATGACTTTTATGAAAAAATAAAGGTTTACTTACTCCCATGATTTAAGACTTTATCAGATGATTTGGAGTAAAATCATGCTCCCTGTATTCCCAAGGTAAGCATCTTCTTCCATGAAAATTGCTGACATTGTGAGAACTGGGGCCATAAATCATCATTCTGTCAATAAACAAAACAAAATAAATAATTCTCATCTAATTCGCAGAAGTTTACTGACTTCTTTTAGGTCATATCTTTTGCTTTGCTGCATTCTGGGCAAAAGTTTCAATCTTTTGAAATCCAGCAAATTGTTTGCTGAGTAATTAAAAAGCATGGCTTGTGTGCAGATTTGGTCTCATAATGCATTCATTTCACATTTTTATGAATAAAGAGATAAATCTTTTGTTTCAAGTGGCTACAATTGAATTGTTGTTGTGAATATTACTGAAAAGCCAATGATTCTTATTGCTTAGCTTTGGAAAAGGAGATTTAGAAGGTCAGTGTGTGGGATTTCTACTGCCGAGAGTGGGCATCCTTGGCTGGCTCAGGGGGTCAGTGTCTTTACCCGTAGAAATCCAGAAACTGGAGGCTCACTTGAGATTACTCCTGCCAAGAAGCCATCACGTTCATGAATGAACATGAATGAATATGAATTTTTGCTTCTTTCTCACCGATATGACAAATAGCAGAGTCAGATGGCCTTAAAGACATCACTGCAAGATCATTGTATGCACCTCCATGTGTAGTGGGCTTACCTATAAAATTTTAAGTCAAAGAAAATTAATTTGGTTGAAATAGGCTTACAGAATTTTAGACTCAGCTTCTCTTGGATGATAAAGTATAAGAGAGACACTTCTCTTTGCTCCTTTGTTCTTTGGTGTGTCTGAACATTGGAGACTGTGGGTGTCAACTTTAAAGACAGGATTAACATAACATAAAAATCATATAAAAGATAGAACACATTTCCATGTAAAAGACCATGCCATACTTTGAACTTCCTCCTCAAGTTCAAAAATGCCATCTCTAATCTGTATGTTTTTGTTTTTGGGGAAACATTCAGTCAACCAGTAGTTATAAGACAGGTGGCAACTACAACCTAAGAATCCAAAAATTAAACACTTCAGAGTATTTTGCTGAAAGAAAAGTGTATAGTGAATCATAGACAGGAACTAAGCTATAGAGACATATTTTCAGCTACTTATCTACTTAAAATTGTTTTAAAAAGTTCATTACGTGTTTGATCCATTTTCTATACCCCCACAATCACTTTTCACTTTCTGCAATATTTCCAACAGGACACATGGAATTATTTTGCATTTTCTGTACTCATGCATATGAAAAGTGAAATAAAAAGAAATCCCCAAACAGAAAATAAACTCTGAAAGCCTTTCTTATACACTTTATTAATCTTCACATAGTCTTCGTGATTTTTCTCTACCAACAGACTTTAGTTACTTGTAGCACATACAATTCCTCACATCATAAATTAAACAAAAACAGCTTTTTACAGATTTTTTTCTAGCCGATACTTAATATATGAACCACAAGTACCTCCAAGATGCCCCAATAAGAAATGATCAAAAACAGCTCTGGAAACATATACAACAGTAAGTTAGATTTTCCAAATACTGGACAAAGATGAAAGGTGATTTTGGAAGAAGATGCAAATTATCTAGTCATTTACAGACAAGAGAATAAAATCATTGGTGTCCATTATTCTTGGATGCCTGTTTAGCTTGTCCTCAAAATATTTCTTTGATTTAATATAATCCAAAGAAGACCAACCCCCCTGAGCCTATGAGAATATTTATAGAAGTTAGAAGAAAGTGAAAGGAGACAGAAAAGCAGGTGGGAAGAGAACCTGGAGCTACAATTTTGTAAATAATACATGGAAAGAAAATGTCTGTCTTGACACAGGGGCTATGGCGATAAATTGGAGAGTTTATAAAGCAAGGTATTCCTTTTCTTTATGTAGCCAAATGGTAAGACCACAGGATCCACTCTAAGCTGATGTTAAAAAAAGGTGTTGGCAGATGCAGTCATCTAAAAAGTCGGGTCTTCCAGATTCATCAGTGCTCTCACAGTCTGAGGTTGAGCCCTTGCCAGTGTGGGGATTCAGTCTGCCTGTGTCAGGAACTATGGCGATTTCTGTGATCTGAGGTTGGCTGAGCACTAATTATCAGTCAGAGTTTATTTCAACCTGGATGATGTCATCAAGAAATGTCCCTCGGTTATATACATGGAAATGTTTTGAGACTATAAGTTGGCTTTGCTTTGTTTTTGTTAAACTTCTGGAATGAATTCTCACCTCCAAGTCAGGAAAAAAAAGACATTAAAATTTATTAATTCACTCTGTAACCACATCTGTGGAATTATTGAATCCGGACTGTGTATGTGTTTTTTGGATTTAGATTTTGCTTTGACTCCAGACTGCTCAAATGAATGGGGATGCTGTCTGGAATTGCCAATTTCCACTTAATGCCAATGCTTTTGTAGCTCATTTAAACAGACTCAGTTATTGGCTTTATCTTACAGCAGGAACTAGACCAACAGGTTAAAGTCCAGACATATTAAATATCTTCCTCTGGAAATTCAAGTCCAAATTGGGGATTAGGCCTCAACTTGATAGCTATTCCATCTGTTGCTTGGCGTTTTGTATCACATTACTTCTGGAATCACAAGTCCAATCTGGGGCAAAAAGAGTAGAGATGTGTTTGTCATGCGGTTAATCAAGGACTTCCATTTTAAAGTCTCCAAGACCTTTGGAGGGAGGGTATGCATGTTCATCTAAAGAACAGAGAATTAAAAAGTAGACTTTTAGAAATGCTCCTGCAGTTGGGCTGTGAGTTCTAGCACTTGCTTGAAGTGCTACCTTAAAAAAATTTAACCATCTTGAACTTTATCAGTTTCATGTGCAAAATGTACATACCAATTTCTACTTTTGGAGGTTAATGTAAAGATTAAATGATGTTACATAAATGTAATCTCAAAACAATGATTATTAATAGTTAACAACATATATTTATATTTTAAAGTTCCTACTTCTAAATGACATTGACTCATCTCTCAATAAACCAATGCCAACATTTTATCATCCTTAACATTTGATGTTTTATTCCCTTTAGAGTTTATTTCTTTTAGAATTTCATCTAGAAAAAATGCTGTGTTGTTTAGAACATGGAATTGGCTACTAATCAACACATTTGGCCTAAACAAGAGAGAGTGTTATTTATTTTTTTCCCTCTTCTGCAACAGTCTAGAGTAGCGACTTTGGCAGCTCAATAGAATTGGCAGGGTCCTCCTGCCTTGTGACCTCACTATCTTAAAGTGTTATCTTCAGCCACTCGTTGAGAAGATGGTTTTTCACACATTTCTATTTCATCCAGTGAAAAGTGGGAAAGAGAAATGTATGGGCATGTCTATTTCTTTTAAAGACTATTTATATACTTTATAGAAACACAAACACAATCTCACCTCCTGTTTTCAAGGCCTTAGTCATTTCATAGAAAGGAGGCTTGGAACTATGGACTGTGGTTTTTAGAAGGAAGTTGTGTAATGTGGTGTATATAAGTAGTGTGTGTTGGAGGTGTGGTAATTAGTAGTCTGTAAAAGTGAGCCTATTTTGGGGATGTGTGTTTAGAGATGGCATATATATTAACCTGGAAAATTAGTTTAAAAGTTATGTCTTAAGGGCAATGCAGACTCATCCCTTTGGTCTTCAAAGCTCCTTCATGGTATTCAAAACTAATTAATTTATAATAATTTGTCACCAAGAACAATTGTCTCAACTGGTTTTGGGAAGTTCTGAATGTAAATATGCAGAAATATTTATGATATTCAAGTGGTTTATATTTATTTTTGCTTTTCATTCTCTCAACAATTATTTGTTGATCTCCTAGTTGCTGAGGAATATCAGGCAGAAATTCTCACTTTCATGAAATTGCATTCTAGTTGGAGGAGATACATAAAAAAACAATTAATAAGAAACATGTTGTAGATCGATAAATAGCAGATAAGAGAGATGGCAGTAAGGACTATGGTGGCCAGAAGTGGCCTCATTGGGAAGGGGACACCGGAATAAAAGCCTGAAAAGGACAGGTGAGGCGGTGGTGTGTCTATCGGCTATGGTGAAAGTTGCAGGTGCCCTGTGGGGTATGTGTGTGCACATGCGCATGCCTGGCTGGTAGGATAGGCTGGAAGGAGGTCAACCAGGCTGGAGGTAGGGAGCAGTGTGAGATGAGGTTGCCATAGTCATGGATGTCTGGGTCATACAGGGCCTTCTTCCGAGACAGTGATAGCTTTGGCTATTATTGGAGCATGGCTTTGATCTGACATGTGTTCCAGAATGATTTCTCCTGCTTTACTGAGAATAGACTCCAGTGGAGGAACTTCAGTGGTGTTTCTAAATCAGCCGGCTAGCGCCGAAGTCCAGGTGAGGCAAAAGGGGGATGGAAATGAACATGGTGAGAAGTGGTTGGGGGTTGGATGAATTTTGAAAATAGAGCATGCGGTTTTTGTTGATGGATATCTGCAAGTGATCCATAAAGGAGTGAGTGTGTGGCTATAGTCAGGGTGTAAGGACTGAGCACTGGGCCACTGAGTGTGAAAAGAGTGGGAGACTAAGAAGGAGGAACTATTCAGGTTGAAGTAAAACCAACGTGATTCCTGCCCTAGAAACTGGGAGAAAAGTGTTTGGAGGTAGAAGGAATGAATAACTGTGTCAAAGGTTGCTGCACATGAAGTCGGACGGAGAGACAGTGGGACATGAGCTCAGCATCACAGATGCCAAGAGCAGGGAGCAGGCAATGAGAAGCAGGGAGGGAGGGACAGATTAGTCCCTGATCGTGTTAACAGGTCTTCAGGATAATGTCCAGTCAAACAGAGAAAGGATGCCTAGGTTTTATCTACTTACTCAGTACACGAATAACAGGAAATTCAGGACGTGTCTTTTAAAATGCATTAAACATTACAAAATATTGCTTTGAGAATTGTGAGAGATGCTGAATTGAGATTCTAAATTTCAAGCCAGCGAAAGCTATTTCAAAAGGTGTAGAGTTTGATCAATATGAGTGTTAGAACATATGTTTTAGGAAGTTGCAACTTTTGTGGGACAGTGAAGATTCTGACTGAGAAGAAAGGAGACCTGACATGAATAAGTTTTTAATCCTGAAAAATAGTGTTGTTGCTCAGATTCGTTTCTGATGGCCCTTTCATTCTCCAAGTTATCAGTTTATTTCACAAATTGTTTTCATTTTTAATTTTAATGAAATAATTATACTTGACCATATTTTATTTGAAATAGTACAGTTGACCTAAGTAGAACAAATTGCATAATGATAAATTAGGTATTTTCTAATATTTTCAAAAAAGTAATGTTGAATTTTTTTAATTGAACGTGTGTCCATTAAAATGTAGCATGAGTAACATGGTGGATTAATTTAGAAGGGAATTGGAGGAGAAATGTTACCATGACCTTTCTTCTCTTAAAACTCATCCCCTTCCAAGTATGCACATGCTTTCTCTGAGTTGAGGGTTTGTAATTATAAGTTCAAGAAATTTTTCTATCCTTGACTGGTAAAACATTCTGGGTTATATCTTTGTAGACATTTGGTTAATTGGCATCTATTATGTTTTTCTTATACTTTAACAAAATCTTGGGTTTCAAAGGTTTACTTTAACTGAGAAAATAATGAATTCATCTGCAAATGTGATTACGACCTTTAAAGTCTGTTTTTCCTTTTTCAGCTAAAGATCACTTTTCAGTAAAATGCATAGAGCTCATGATATCCGCTTGGTGACACAAAGGAATGCAACTTCATTAGGTGGAAAAATAGAACATTAGACTTCCTTTTCTGCTTTATAGAGGAAGGTTGGCATATTAAGTTGAAATAAAAAATTGATTCAAGATAATTTAGATTCTATTTGAATGTAATGTTAGCCTGTTATTCTATTTATTTCTTTTAATGTGGAAGAGCCATATATTTCAGAAAATCATCATAGTTTCCACAGTGTAATGCAGCCCATTTCTCCCAACCTTGAATTTTTTCCCCTGTATGATCCTTTCCTCTAAGTGTTTGCTTCTAGCCTTTTAGGTAATATCTTACTTAACTTATAATACACACTCTCCTTTCTGTCCATTTTCTGGTTCATCCAAAGATTACCTCATTTCAAGTGGATCAAAAACATGTATTTTTTGGCTGAGGCTGGTGATTTCATAATTGCACTTCTCTTAGTTAAGCAACAGAATTATAGACTTATAAAAAGTTATAAGCTAGAAGAGACAGAATCTGTAGTTGTAGTACCTCATCTTACAACCCAATATTGTCATACTTCCTATAAAAGTCCCTGAAATTCTCTTGTTTCAAATTCTTTTTTTAGTTTTAGCTATAAAATAGAATTACAGTTATTTCATAAGACTTTTGTATGAATCATAAGAGAATGTATTTGAAAAACCACGTCTGATCTTTACTATTACTAGAAAAAAACACTATAAACTTTTTTCTTTTTATTACCTTCAAATATAATTAACTAGTGTGTATATTCATATATATGTGTATACGTATTATATGTTTCCATAGTACATATTTATATATATTTATCTTGTGTGTTTGTATGCATGTATGTAAAGTATATTCTATTTATGAAAGAGTTAAATCTTTGGACTGGTTTTGAATTTAGATGTTTGCCTTTTTTGTTCCAATGTTAAATTTCTTTTAAGGCTAAGCTTCAATCCTGAAAAAAATGACAATTTTATGGTCCACACTGATTGAGAAGTACTTACCATTGGCAACAAAAAGTGTGTGAAATCTGACAGCTTCGCTCCACGTTGAATCTGGGCAGACTGTTTGATTTCGTGTAGGGCTCTTGGGCGCACACCCATTGAAATGGGTTCCAAAATCGGCAGGGCTTTCATCTGTCTCACAACACACTACTTACTTCAACATGAGCCATCCAGCCTTACATAGGTTGATCCAAATTTGTACACAGGCTCGGTGTTGCTTTAAAATTAGTTCATGGTTTTATTCTAAATTCATGGCCTTGTAGAACAAAAATTAAATTAGTGAAATTGGCTTCCACTTCAACCTGAAAGCCAAAACCATATTTATGCAAGTTTCTTATTTCTCCAGGAATATTCTCTTCTACTTATTACTTGGAATTCCCTAGTAGTTAACATCACTTGTAAAAGCTACTGTAAAGAAAAAAAAGTGGGCACTGTCTTTAATAATATCTGCTAATACAACCTACTTCTAATTTCAGAACTTCTAACAAGCTTCAGATCTTTAAGAAGTGAATCAACAGGGAGCAAAAGGTAGCAACATCAGAAAGCCAAAGAAATTAACCTGTGAAGGTCCAATAATTGGCGCTTGAGAATGAATTACCCTTAAAGATAGTATGATTCTTATGATATCACATGAAACATAATTTGTATTGATTAAGTTATATTTCTTCACATTAATAAAACTTGCTGTTATAAATTTAGCACTATGAATAAATCAGCTTACAGAATTTCATGGAATGTAAAGCTATTGTGTAGGGGCAAAAATGCATTTTGTCATTTATGTCACCAAAATTGTTTAGTAAAATAGCCATGCCTTGAAGGACCCCACATAGATAGTAATTGGTATACAATTAAGCACTCTTTGGGGGCAAAAATCTCTAAAATGATAAATAACCTGTATTATCGAGCAATTATTTTGACTCTTCTCTCCACTCCTTTTTTAACCTAAATCTGGCAAGAGAAACCTTACTGGCCACTGTCAGTCCTCAGGGAGGAAGAGGTGGCTGAACTCTGGGAAAAGAAACAATTAGAATGTGCACAGAAGACTCTTTGTGGCTTTTAAGTAAATCACTCGAGTTTCCTTCATCAGTGCAGTTTGGTTACCCCAATGGTGATCTCCATGGTTAAGGCACGATTTAAAAAGACAGGTACATCACTATATTTTGGAAGAAAGAACATTGAGATCCATATGGTTTCAACCTCGAGTAAAAAATCATCAGTTTCCAAATTAAGTGAGCAAAGTACATATGGATCTAGGTCTCATCTCCTCTCCTGTGCAAATTCTCTAGAAAATTGGTGTTTTATATTTCTATCATCTTCCATTTCTCTCACTTGATACTCATATAAAATACTTCTTGACTGCATTGGTGTCTACCATACAATTTCAGTCAATCTGATGTAGGAAAACACAATTACATAATGCACTATTGTTCTCATAGTACATCCCTCAAGAAAAGTACCCATCACAGTACATTTTAAAATTTTAATTCATTTTATGGGATTTTTTAAATGACAAAAGTAATGCATGCTATTGTTAAAACCAAAAAATAAAAGTGGTTGTACTAAAAAATGATGATGCCCTCTCACTACATGTAATCAGTTTTATCCAGAATGCACAATGTTGTAACTTGTTTTGAACTTTTTGGTCTCTATGCTAATACAAATATGTTAAACTAAAAAAAATAGTGTTTTTTTCTTATTTTCTTTTCACAAAAATACAATCACCCAATATTCTGCAACTTGCTGTTGTCTTTTTAGACAATATGTCATAGATCTTTCTCATTCTTTCTGTAGACAAGTGTTTCTTAATTCACTCCATCTGCCTCTGTGAAGAGATATTTAGTTTTTCTTTCTTTTCTTTTTATTATTTCCCTTTTCTTCCCTTACCACTAATGTGTACATAAACATCCTCGTGGAAATATCCTTCCCTAAAACTATTTTTCAGTAGAGATCCCTAAATGGAATTTCTAGGCTAGAGGGGATGCACAATTTAAATTGCTGTATATTTTTACCTATTACCGCAATATAGCACTGTTACGGGTTAGATCTAGACTGCCTTCAGAGACCCTGTGCTGGGGCTCACTTGCCAGATGATGGGGTTTTGGAAGGTGGGTGGATTATAGGGCTTTTACTTCATCAGTGGATTCATCCACTAACGGATTCATAGTTTGATGGCATCATTGTGCAGTGATGGAAACCCGGAAAGCAGGGTTTAGTTGGAGGGCGGAAGTGGTGAGATGTAATCGGGCATTTCAGCCCAGGCCCCTTCCTCTCTGGCTCTGTCTTCCTCTCGCTTCTTGGCTGCCATGGAATGAGCAGCTTCCCTCTATCATGCTTTTGCTACCTTGTCGTAAGCTTGGAAGCAACACGACTGGCTGGCCGCAGACAGAACTCTCTGAAGCTAAACCCACACTTTTCCTTCTTTGAATTAATTTTCTTAGGTATTGCGTCACGTGACAAGAAGCGAGCACAAATGTACTGTGCTTTCATGTATTCATGTATTGACTGGATCTAGGGTTCAGACAGTGACATGGCCTTGCCCCGCCTGGCCTCAGAAGCTGGCCACTTTCACACACCGAATTCATTTGGTGTGAGTCACAAAGACCAGTGCCCTTTCAAGCTTTCAAGTTTAGTGAAAAATAGCTCTTATGTCTTGTTGGGGGAGTCTCAAAGCATTGGCAAACATAGTTTAAAACCACCACACAAACAACTATGACATTTAAACTTTTCAAGAGATAGCATCTTCATTTAACAAGAAAAACAAGGGGAACAATTACCAAGCTATCTAAAAAAATAAGAAATTTGTGACTTTGGTGGGAAGGGGAAAGAGAAGACAGTAATGGAAAGTAAAAAGAATTAAAATGTGTTGCGTGTGTGCTCCAACGCCTCATGGGGAATGTAATTGTTATATACTGAAAACACGTACTGATTTAAAAATAAAAATAAATAAGTACAGTTTTAAAAAGAAAATCAAGAGTTTATATATTCTGCATGTGTAAAAGCTTATAATATCAAGTGAGTTGAGCATATTTTGGGACTGATTATTGTTTTTGCCACACAACCTCACACACACACACACACACAGTTTGGACAGATTTTCCCTTCTTTATTCTGTGTTGACAAAAGTAAGGAAAATAATTTTGAGGAATATATTGTTTTCATGTTTGTTTTCTATGACATGACTTCTTCCTCACTCTACTGAGTTCTTAAAAGGCAGGAGCTCTTTCCATTTAGCTAAATAATTAGCAATAAACATTTAAATTTTTCTGAAAATGAAATGTTTGGTTGCTCAGCCATGCTAATGTGACTATATATTTTCCTTCCCTACTTTCATACAGTTTATCTTAACTCAAAACATCTTCCCTAAGACTGAAGCCATCAGAGATTTGCTCCTTTTCTCAATACGAACAGCCCCTACAGTGTATCGCAAATATATAATCAACTATTTTGGGTCATGCATTTTCACGTAATTATTAGTACTTTTATATACTAACCATATACATTACTTTTACATTCTTTGTGTTACTGCCATGAATCCACATTGACCATATTTTCTGAATAACCATTTTGTTCACTGTATACTGGAGCAATACAAATAGAGCCATCCCAAGGCTGAAAGTTTTTCCATTTGCATTGTGTCTTAGTTACTTCCTTCATTGCTGTGACAAAATACTCAACACCCTCAAACTAAAGGAGAGGTTTATTTTGATTCATAATTTGTAGAGGTTTCAGGACCCAGTTCACCAGCTCCCAGGCAGGACTGTGGGCACAGAGGGTGCTCACTGCAAGGTATCCCGGAAGCAGAGAGAGAGAGGGAGGGGCAGGGGTGCTAGACAAATCCTTTCAGGCCACGCCCGCCCACAGGACCAGCTCCTCTGACAGGCTCCACCTCCCAGCAAAACATTTAGCTATAACTCATCAGTGGACTAATCTACTGATGTCCCATGGTCCTCACTTCCCCACAGCCCCACCTGTGAGCACGTAAGACTTTGGATTGTAACACACAGACATAAATGCTGTATAAGATCTTCATCACATTTCCGCATAGTACAGGTCAAACATCCCAAATCTGAAAGCCCAAAATCGGAAATTGCCCAAAATCGAAAATTTTTTGAATGCCAACATAATGTCACAAGGGGAAAATTCCACATTGTGAAATTTTGTTTTATGCATAAATTTAAAAGACTGCATAAAATGTGTTTGCTGGCTATGTGAATAAAGAATATATGAAACATAAAGTCATTTTGCATTTAGACTTGGGCCCAACCTCCAAGATATTTCATTATGTTTATAAAAATATTCCAAAATCTGACAAAAATTCAAAATTTAAGGATTTTGTATAAGGGATATTCAATCTATGTTAACAATTTGTATAATTGCTATTAAACAAATTGAATTAACTGGATAATTCTGTGGAATAATATCGTGATATTTTTATTTTCCCCTACTTTTTATATTGAAAGATTTCAAACCAACAGAAAAATTGCAGAAGGAAAACATAGAACGGCCATATCTCAATTTTCACTATACTCTTTACTTGTTGACTTTTGACCATATTTGATTCTTTCCCTCTCTCTTTTTCTCTACATATATGTACATATATGTACCGTGTGTTGTATATATACATCAAATTATATATACATCAAGTATATACATCAAATTGTCAGTGTTCATATACAATTTTTTCTCAACCATTTGTAATTAATTTACAGATGTGATATTTTGCTCTATAAACTTCAGCATGTATCATGCATGAACAACAGCATTCCTCTGTATGCTATTGTCAATCTGAACCAAGTTTACCTTGCTATAACAATACATTATGTAAAATCTTTACCTAAATTTTAGTACTCTTCCCAGTAGTTTCCTCCTGACTGTGTCTAGTCACACACTGCATACAGTTTCCATATCTCTTTTCTCCACTGATCCAGAACTCTCACCTCGTTTACTGTATTTGATGATTCTGGAAATTTTGAGATGTCCAGGTCAGTTCTCCTGAAGAATGTTCCACATAGAACTTTTAACTAGATTCGCAATTTCTCAAAAATAGTACATAGAGAGTGTGGTACTCTATGGAGGATTGCATTTCAAATTGAGAACTTTTAATTTCAAATGTGCCTCTAATCTTGAAACTAGAGATATAATCAAAAGCATTAAATCACTCCTTAAAAAGTTATTTCTCCAGATGTATGCAGAAGAGTATCTGGCACACCTATTTTCTATCAACTCACAATTACTTAGCCAAATAGCTAAACTTTCCAGACCAGAGAGAGTATGCTAGAGGGAAATTAGCATAGTTTGGTAGAGGTAGTTTAGGCTCAGTGCTGCTGCTGCTGCTATTTAGTAATACTTCATCTGGGAGAACTTATTTTGGTTTAATTTTTTCATCTATGTACAACTGACTGATCCTGACTCTATCTTATGGGACTATCATAATGAGATAAATATGTGAAAATTCTTCATGGAGTGTAAAACATCTTGCAGCTTAGGTGTGCTCATGTCTTTGTGCCTGTACGATGAAATGCATCCCCAGAAGGGACCCTGATTTCCTAATATTGGACAAGAGTAATCTAAATCTTGGGGCTTTCAGCTCTGAAGCCCCCTATCATCTCATGGTAGCTGTCTACCCTCTTTCTTTTCCTTTGTTCCCCTCAATAAACTGTCCTTTGTTATACTTTTAAAAAAGAGAAATCTAGGTCTTTAAAGGATCTTGGAAACCTATCCTACTATTTATTTCTGGCTGCCTTTCAGTCAAATTCTTTCCATGCATCCAAGACTTCCCCACTCACGACCCTTCCAGTAGGCTTTCATTTTTGAGGTTGTATCAGCAGGTCCCCATGCCTTCAGTAAGTTATATCCTGAGTCTTCATAGTGAAATGCTGTAATACAAACGGTTTTCTTGAGAATGTACACTCCAGATAGCTTCTCGTAGTGAAACTGTGATATGTCAGTATGCTAACAAATTGTATCCTCACCGGGGCCAAGTGTGGAATGAGACAAACCCAAGAATTTCTGACATGTGTGAAATTCTTAATAAAAGAAAGCACACAGATAGTATGACCAGAGTCATTCTCTGTTCTTGTCATGAGGAGCAGAGCATGAGAAATAAAGTTTTGGTATTGCTATTTTTCCAGTAGTTACTGTTGAAATACTGTGTTTTTAAAAATCCACTTATAAAGCAGTTCTTAGAAATTGCTGATTACCATGGTGTTCTCAGCTAAAACAGAGATGGAGTTATATAGAAGGTTATCTCAGTACATCCTGAATTAAAAAACTAAATTAGGATACATAGAAATTTAATAAGTGTTCTGTTGGATTATGCAGTGTGGCTGCTGAGTGTCTTTAGAGGTTAGTATTCCAAGGCAACAGGAAAAAATTATATTAATTTAAATAAAATTTAGCTAAATAGAAATGAGGAGTTACATAATTATGAGATCAACTGTTTTAGTATTCTGCCAACAGAAACATTTTCTTCCTAGAGTAAATTCCCCAATGTTCATTCTAACTTTAATGATTCGAGTAATGGTTTTTAGAGTTCTCTGATAATTGAAGAACAATATGAAAATCATTATATGTTATTGCTTATGCAAAATTGTCAAGTATATTTCTCCTAGAGGACTCTTTCTATGCAAATCCTTTTTTACAAGGCAACCAAGCACTCAGTTCTTTTCTCTTGTTAAAGGAAGTGCCCAATGTATATAATGTACACCAAAAGAGGAAATGGAGTAGGTTAAATTATTGGAAATATCCATAAAGTACTTAACAATTAGTAGAGTTACCTACTGAAACTGAGCCAACAAGCTGACCTTGACAAATCAGAAAAATGTTTATGACATCTTCAAGTCAAAAAAGTTTGAGACTTTTAAACTAAACACACACACACCCCCTTACTATTGCTTACTGAGTACAGCCCAAAGGCCTTCTGTTTCTTCTAGTATCTATAGCCCTTTACATTTTGTTCTTTTCTTCCATTTACATCTGTTATGCCTTAGGCATCTATCTTTATATGTGTGTGCATACGTGTGTGTGTGTGTGTGTGTGTGTGTGTGTGTGATGTGGATTTATCCCAAGTCCTCTCACATGCTGGGTAAGTGCTCTACCTCTGAAACTCAACATGAGCCCTTTTTATACTCATTCCTTGCATTTTATTATAGTTAAAATTATTACAATTATTATTTGTAATAAATATTATTACAAACAATTTATACTTTTCTACAGGTTTGCTGTATTGTCCCTTATACAGTGGACCCTTGACTTACGAACTCAATTTGTTCCCGAGTGCTAGTTGTAACTCAGGTTGGTCAATTGCCTTCAAAGTCTCTCTCCTGTACCCAGGTGATCTCAGTATCCTTACAGAGACCTTGGCCCAGGATTTCTCAATTAACCCCACACAGGAAAGGATGTTGTCAAGTTCCTTCCAGAGCTCTTTAAGGGTTAAATCTGTATCTGAGACCATCTGGAAGCTGAAGCAGCTGGCATTCAGGTTGTAACTTAAGACTTCAGTCATAAGTTAAAACTAAACTTCTGGTAGTAGCCCAAGTTATTTGTATGTCAGGCCAGTCGTAACTTGAGGATCCCTTGTATTACATATTAGTAAAGTTTTCTTAGCACCTTCTCAACTTCCATGCTACTTTAATTTTGTCCACCCAGGGAGCACAGTGTAATGATGGAGTGGTTTCCTACTCCACTTAGGGAAGTTCCACTTTCTTAGCTGCTGGATCACTGGTGAAACTTCACTCAGAAGATTGCTCGAGGGAATTTCTGTGCCTGTGGTTGGGGGTCATGCAGAAGTCCACCCATTCCATGACTTGGTTGAATAGAAGGCACAGGTGTGGTTTCCTTGTTTTGATTCAGGAAAACAGAGAATGTGCATTCCAGCTTGAGAGCTTCTGGAGGAGACAGGTAAGTTCTTTATTGCAACTGCATTGCAGTTCAAATTTTCCCTCCATCCAATCTTGCTCCTTTTATCTCTTACAGGTATTGTCCCTGAGAGAGCACCTCCATCAACTACATGCATGGGAATGTCTGTCTCAGAGCTAGTTTTCAGGTAATTTAACAAAGACAGTTGTTACCAAAAGTGGTTTGAGGAAGCAGATTCTAAATCTCTGTTCATCTGTGTTGCCCATTTATTGGTTGTGGGCAAGAACAATGTTACCCATTCTGTACCAGAGAAATTGTTCAGCTTTTATCAGTCCTAAAGAAGAATGGGATACAAGAGGATCAACAACAAAAAACAAAACAAAACAAAAACAAGTACAGGTGGAATATCTTGTGCTTTGGGGTAAGTAGTACTTATAAGGAAGGCCTGTGAAGTTTGATGACAGTTGTTGAAGACAATCAAGCATTAGAAAAAGTTAATGAATCTCTGAGGGTGATTGTTATCCAATTTAAGGTGAAATGTGAGACCCAGAGGACTTCCTAGACAGAGCATTCCTTCATCTTCCACCACTCAATTAGAACAATGTGAATGTCAGGCTCAGACAATTACAAGGAAGAAGAGATCCATGGTAGGCTGTGTTCTCAGTTATGCAAATCTACTTTATCAATGTCAGGCCCATTGTTGAGCATAGATAAGGACTTCAGACTTGGGATGGAAAAATTCAAATGGATGAATTGATAATTTTAAGCTGTCTGCTGAAACTTGCAGAGCCACAAAAGTGGACCACTTCTCCATACTAAAGATAAATACTCCTCTCTCACCTGAAAGTAAAGCACAGGTATCTGCCTTCCAAGATAACACCTATGCCCACCCCCAGGACCTACCCTCCTCCCCACTTCTGACTATCATACCAATAAATAGGTAAAATCACAACAAATATCTGACCAGGGATATTAAAGTCATGCTGAGAGGAGAAAAAGGACCACGTACTCAAGGACATAGAGACCTAAGATGAAGCAACCATGGCTAATATATGTGAGCCTGGATCTTACAAATTCTGGACAAAGGAAATATAAAATTTAGGTAACAGAGCTTTTATTGAAATGGGAGCCACTTCCTGTAATATGGGCCTTAATGCCCTGGAAAGGATGATGGAGAGTTATTGTTTTAGTTATTTTTCTTGTTGCTGAGACAAAGTACCTGACACCCAAAGTTAAAAGGAGGAAAGGTTTATTGTAGAGGTTTGTAGAGGTTTATTGTAGAGGTTTGTAGAGGTTTCAGTTTATAGTTAGCTGCTCCAAGGCAGGATGACATGGCAGAGGACAAACAGTTCATGGAAGGCAGAAGGCAGCGAGGCAGCAAACAGCAAAATATTGAGGTAGCAAGAGACAACAGCAGCCTTCTTTCTGTCCTTTATAGTCTATCCAGGAACTGCCAAACCAATCAGCAGACTAATTTAGCAATCACACACCCTCAATACCAGCACCACACACTTAATTCCAGCATCACACACTCTAGATTCAGCCACCTCTGAAAAGTCCCACCTATGAAGACATGAGGCCTTGGGACACAGCTAGACACAAGCTATAATAGATGTCTAACATACCACTAGCTGAACTAGGAAGATTTCAGGTTCTTAGAACAAGTGAAACTTGCACTAAATAGAAATGCAAGAAACTTTGGCATGTAAGGGAGGAAGGAATCAACAGGCTTAGAGGAGTTGACGTGTTAGGGTAAATATACCACATAAAGCTGGAAAACTCAGAAACCAGGTATGTTCTGCAAGGTGCCCAGAGAAGTGCTGTTGGAGAACTCAGCTTCTTAGAATGACTGGAGTTGAGAGAACCTGAGACAATAGGTGGAAGGTGTGCAGTTACTGTAAGGAGTGGGAAAGGTCAGAGTTTCAACCAAAAGTCTTGATCTGTAGATAGCTTAGAATTAATTAATAGAAAATAATGTCCCACAGACTAGATAAATGGGCAGCCAACATAGACAATGATTAATTTGTGTAATGAAAATAAATTAAGGAAGCTAAACACAGCAAAAATCTCATCCTTAGAAATGCCAGCCCTCTACCCTTTTGCTGACTGGGTGTGTCAGATAAAATCTTGGTTCTTAATAAAAGGGAGGGGCAGAAGAAATGAAAACTAATGGGAAGAGCATGGAGATAGAAAAGTGAGAAAGAGGAAGGAAGAAATCACAGTTAAAAATCTCCAACTTGAGCATACTCTTCCTCCCCCCAAATAGGCTCAACGATGGAAAGCCTCATTCAAGTTACTTTTTATTTGTTGTGTGATTACTATAAAAGGACCGGTCTCTTAATTCAGATTAAACTATGGAGAATAAAAGAAAAAGTAGAGGGTTCAATAGATCTGATGCCAAATTTTTAGTCTGATAATATAAAGGAAATAGTTGTGCATTTTTTTCTTACCATTAAATGCAAATAGGTGCAGATATAGACTTATAAAGAAGTGACACTGTTTAGATGATGATTCATTCTTTTAGATCCTTTCTGTTGTACATCTGAGGAGATCATGGCTTGCCAGTTGTAATACAGGATTGCAGCTCCAGATGCTCAGCCATCCATAAACTTCTTGCAATGTTTTCTTTCCTCTCTCCTTTCCTTCCTTTCTTCCTTCTAGAACAGTTGGATGCTTAAATAGTATTAGGTTCTTTGCTTTGTGATTTTTATACCAAGTTCAGACAGATAGTTTCTGCTCAAAAGAAACTTGTAATACAAGGTGGAATGTATGCAGATGCTTGTCCCAAAAGGTAAAAAATACTAATCAAAGTACCCAATGAAGGTTATGCATCTAACCCAAGCTTAGGGTATCAAGAAAGTATTTGGGGAAGGTATCATAGTTTAATAGATTCTGAAACATAAAAATAAATGAAATAGAAAATATTCAGAAGGGCAAATGAAGAAGAAAGCACTTTGTATGTAGAGGCACAGAAGCAGAAGGACAGGTCTAGTTAGAGAAATGCAAAGAACCTGTAGTGGCCTCGTGGTTGAGTCACATAGTTTTAGTGTGTTATGATGAGAGATGAGATGGGAGAGACAGGCTTCATGAAAGAATGCTTATGTTACACTAAGCACAATGGACTTTATGTGCGATGGGGAGCTATTAAGGGATATTTAATTGATAAGGAGGTAGAGTTGACATGATTGCATATCTATCTTAGTGAGTTTTCTCTGTTAATGAAGAATGATTGGAGGAAGCAACACTAGGGAAAAAAATGTGTCTTCATTACTGCTACCACTGTATCATAACATGAACCCTGTGTCCTAAAGATCCAAATGCTAGTAGCTGTCTACATAGAGGTTTTAGCAAAAATCCGTTGTATGAAGGAATGAATGAAAGAAATAACCAAGTAATTTATCCTTGGTTCTACTAGCTAATAATGGCTTTGTCTGTTACTATAAATGGCTTTATGGTCACAAGCTCAAGATATAAAAAAGACAGTGTGTAAATCGATTTGCTACCCCAAGACCATTCCACTCTCTCAGCTAGAAAACCTCTGTGCCCTTTGAGTAGGGTCACTGCTGTAGTCAGCTTCTGAGAAGGGGTTGGGCTGTTTGAGTCAACTGGGGTAACATTATCTTCCCTGAACTTGGGATTAGTTTGGAAGTCACACTAAGTAGTGCCAATCGAGAGAAATTCAGGAATGCTGCCCTACTGTATACCCTGAGGATGCACCCGAGACAGCTGGTAGCTGCTGAGAGCCACTTTAGGGCTATGAGAAAAGCTGGGCAGAACACAAGCCTGTGCCACAGAGGAGGACTGAAAATGGGTGAAGTCACCAACCTTCAGTGATATCCATGAAATCCAATACATTAAACAGCAATTTTCATAAGTCTGCTTTTATATTATTAAGTGCATCTAGTGATAAAAGCATAATTCAAATAAAGAAAATTCTACAATTCTGCCTGGGTCATCCAAGGATAAAGGTCAAAACTAGATGAATGAAAATTTTTCAAAAAAGTCTTTCCTGAATAACATTTCTTATTCTTGATGATTCGAGTTTAATCTCTCTATCAAGAAACTGGGGTGGGGACAGGGATTTAGCTCAGTGGTTCCGACACCTGCCTCACAAGGGCAAGGTCCTGAGTTCAATCCCCAGTATCAAAAAAAAGAAAGAAACTGGAGTGAAGAAATTCTGTAACAGGAAATTCTGCCTAGGAGCAGAGCCTGAGTTAATACTTATTCCTGAGAAAGACGAGTGGATACCAATTTCATTACATTGAAATGTTTAATTAGGACATGAAATAGAATGTTCAGCTTCTTTGTGGAGGTTAACTGAAGTGGGAGTGAAGCCAAATACTCTTTATCAGAGACTTCTATTAGATTCTAAGAGACACAAAGATTTTGAAAACATAAGGTACATGGCTACCGGTGCTGAAGATTGCCTTAGATATCTGAAGAAACACAAATATCATAAACGGAGGAAATGGAAGCAGTAAAATATAAAGACTACAATAAATACAGTTGGAACTGGAAAAAAAGTAAAACCATCACAAATATTCTTGGCTATTACAAATTTTATGAGACTCGTAAATTTTCAAAGCCACAATTTAGGAACCATAATTCTGTTAAAATGTAAGCATCCTAACATTTCTAAGAGAAAGATTGATAAAATCTGTGCCTTTCATTATAACATTTAAAAAATATCACACAAATATCTAAACAGTCACAAAGTGTAAAACAACGTGCTAGGACACTGCTGAGGGTGTGAAACGGGCACTTGATGTGCTTAGATAATGATTTCATGATTCTAGAAATTAGTAATAATAGAATGAATCAGGAAAGTTTCACATACTAAATTTCATTTGAAGTTGATTTTGAGAAATGCTTAATATCTTTTCTGTAGAAATGGAGCAAGGGAAGGCATTTTCTTAGAGGAAAAATAAGGTTTTACTGGTTTCTTCCCTGTTTCAAAATTTCACTAAGAGTTACCATAAATTATAATTTAGATGAGTTTTGTGGGAAAAATAACTCATTTTTTCTCAGTTATGTCCTGTCCAACATTTACTGCATTGATCACTTAAGTTCTTTATATGGAAGAGGGAAAACAATAACTACAGACTTTCATTTATTGATTGATTCAAGTTTATATAAATTATTTGGTGATGATAAAATAAATTCAGAATATATTTATATTGTCTCTTTCTGGTCAAATGTGTTACTTATAGACCCTGAAAATTAGGTAGAACAACTGATGTGCTTTGATGACCCACAGTCTCGTATGATAACCCGAGCCATAGTCACATAACAAAAAGTATTTCTACATCTTAGGGCTTCACAGGAATCCTGAGAACAGAATTATCACTACGTCTCAGAGAAATCTTTTCTTAAATATCACAGGATCTGTACAGTTTATTATTTGAATAGAACTATTCTGTTTATGTGACAACTACACAGATGTGTCTTTGGTAATACGATACAGTTACTGCCTTTATCAGCCAAATGTAATTATGTGGTTATCACTTGTTTTATTGCTTCAGTATTATTTCTTTCCACTTACCTACCTTTGATTATATTTGCACTCAATTAATTTCATTCTACTATCATTTTATTTCCAATAGTACTGTTTCCGTCAGTAAAATAAACTCTATAAGAGAGAGGTCAAACATCGACTTCCATTATGGGCATTATTTAGAAATGTGTAGTAGTGGTTTAGACTCTGACTATCCAGCAAATGCCACCACCTAGAAAAACCATCACGAAGCCTCTCACCCAGCGTCTGCTCCTCTCACAACTGAAGTCCAGTGTTCAGACTGTTTCCTCATTTGCTCATGATGCCGTAGGATGTTTTGTCTTTTCATCCGAGTTGACTGCAAGCTGTATTCAGTACTGTGGATGAAACCATCTATGCTGGTGTGAGAAATAAATGTGTTAATAGCTAAAATGCTGTTTGGCACATGGAAAAAGCTGAGTAGTGTTGTAGCTATCACTATTATTCAACAGTGCCATATTGCTCTCCCAAAAGCCATAGTGTTTTGCAATTTTAACCACTTACCAGTCCAATTATTTAAATACAGGGTGACCCAAAATTGCATTTTTTTCATTTTTTGTAAGATAATATAACAGGAAATATAAAAACAGCAATTTTATCAAATTTATTCAATACCAGAATCGACTGTCTGAAGTGATAGTCACTCAGGGTCATCAGTAAACAAATGCACCGTCCAAGTGCCACTGAGGCGGGGGAGCTGTTCAGGGGTTATTCACGCCAATCCCATTATCTTTCCCTTTCTCAGTGTTTTTCTTTTCATTTCAAACTGCCCATTTCTTAACCCTATTAGTCAGTTTTTACTACTTGTTTTCAGTACATAATGAATACATTCATCCCAGGGAGGCGGAACATGTGCATATTGAATCTCAATTCTTTTTCCTTCCCTTCCTTCCCTCCCTCCATCTCTAGATCCCATTCCATTTGCAAGAGGTCTATCTCTCTGTTTCCTATTATCTGTCTTTTATCTTTTTTGCTCTTTAAATTTTTATACTTTTGATTTCTCATATAAAAGAAACCATGTGATATTTAAGCATCTGTGTCTGATTTATTTCACTAAGCATTATCGTCTCAAGGTGCATCCATTTTCCCACAAATGATTAAAATTTATCCTTTATATATATAATTTTTCTATATACTTATTGTATTTCTTTTTCATTTCAACTGCCCATTTTTAATTGGATTTTTTTTGTTTGTTTGTTTTTGTTTTTGAGACAGGGTCTTGCTGCAGAGTTCAGGCTGACCTTGAACTCACTATGTAGCTCAAGCCGGCCTCAAACTAATGGTAGTTCTCTTGCCTCAGCCTCCCAAGTACTGGGATTACAGAAGAGCACCACCAGGCCTGGATGATTGGGTCTTTTTATTTTCTAATATCCTTTAAAAATATATTTTCCGGATATTATGTGACAAAGCAAAAACAAAGGTAAATTTTATCTCACAGTTATCATTTTATACTTCCATACACTTAATAAATAGCTTTTGTTCCTGAAAGACTTCAAAGTCTGTGAGGGCAGGGACTAGATGTTCATTATTATATCCCCTGCAAGAAGCGTTATTTTCAAATATGAAGTGAATATATATGGAATAATCAGTAGAGGTTTAGAATATCAATATACAGATAAACAAATGTACCTTGTTGAGAAAACAAATAAGAAACACAGAAAGGATAGATGGAATGAATTTAGTGATAGCAGCTATTTACAAGTTTCTAGACCTGGCTATATATTTAATTAAAGTATGAGTGATGTTAATAGAGAGAAAGTCATGGCTGATTACTTTGGGGAAAATTCACAAATTTAATTGAAATGTAATTTCTATCAGAAAATAAATGATATATAGTAAACCCTCAGTTATGTTAAAAGGAGAAAATAGATTTGAATATCAAATCTGTGAAGGCTTGATAACTCAACCAATTTAGAAGAAATCAGAAAGGATAAAATTGAAAGGTTTAATGGCATAAATAGTAAATTTTAACAAAAAATAATTTAATAAAATTATTTGGTTGATTAATGCTTTATCTTTTTCATAAGACATATGAAGTAAGTGTTACAGGAAAACAACAACACATATGACATAAGTTATCAGTAGGTGAGGTTTTGAGAAATATATTCTATAAAAAAAGGTATATGAGGATGTATAATTTATTTACAGAATATTTATTGTAATATGGTTTGTATTGGCAAAACATTTCCCATTTTTAAGACCAATAAATGTCAATCAATGAGGAAATGATTATATCAATATGATACATTATATTGAGGTAGAATACAAGCATTTAGAAACTTCAAAAAAATAATACATCTGATCTTCAGATATTTTGGAAGTATACACTTAAAACACATTTGAGTGAAAGAAAATACAGACTAGTTTAGAAAGTATAATTAAACTTCTGTTTAAAAAATCTAGAAAAAAATGTTCTCTCTGTTTTTAGAGAAAGTGAAAAAAAACAAAACAAAACAAGGAGAAAGGCATATCTATAGACAAGAACTATGGTTAATAGAAAAATAAACATCAAGGAGTCCCTTACATTTACCATTGGGTGTTTGTGATATAATTGTTTGTTTGGGTAGTCCACAAATTGAGCTTTAGGTATCTATCAGCAAAGTGAGGAAAATCTGCTTCATTTCCCAATTCCATTTTTTTGGGGCAACTTAAAAAGGAAACCAGCTGCTCATGAGGAACATAGCACACATTTCCCTGCAGACTAGGAAGGAATCTCTCCCAAGGGCTCACAGTAAGGAGGGCACTGGGTGATATCCTTGGACAATGGGCCTCGAGGGTCTGTGTACTGTCGGGCTGCTCAACATAGGCCAGTGGCATCCCACCAAGGCAAGTGCAGGAAAAGCAATTATCTTCTTTTCACAGAAAAGCTATATAAATTGGTAAGAAAATCTAGTATAAATATATTTAGCCATATCTTATTCTCTGGAGAGTTTGGAAGATCCATAACCTAAATGGATCTGCAGTTACTACTTTCCTTAAAAACCTCACTGTAATTAGATGTATACTTTCAGTTTAAGTACAGTATGTACCAAATTACTAAATAAAGTCTAAAAGGCAATATGAAAGTGAATTTTAAATAACAAATTCATTTCACAGGAGTAGAATAGAAAAACACTAAACTACTATGTTTGGCCTAAGTCATTGAAAATTAGGATTTAAAGTAAAATAACAAAACGTATACCAATGTCTTCAAATATTTCCAACATTTTTTTTTGTTGCAAGAAATATTTTAGTGGATTAGTTATATGCTACTAGGTACCTGGAAACTTGTATATACAATTTCTTTTTTATTCCTCTAATAACATGACAAGGTCAGTACCATACTTGTTTTAAAAGATGCCAACTACAAGTCTCAGTATTTATCTAAGTGACGTGGGTGGAAAGTGCTAAGTTTGGCCACACTGGGTAGCAGCCCTGTGATTCAAACTCAGGAAAGTCTGAATGTAAACTTGTTTTAACTACTGCAGAATTCTACTTAAATAGAAAGTTTATCAGTTTCTCCTTTTTTAAAGTTTATGGTTAGGATTTTCTCAGTAAAGTTTCTAGCCAAATTGAATTTGCTGGATGGTCTTCTCCTCAAAAATTGATATGGGAGCTGGAGATGTAGCTCAGTGGTACAGCATTTGCCTACTATGTCCAAGGCCCTGGATCCTATCCCTGGCATCACAAAAATGTTGACATAGATTTTTAAAAATAACAATTTTAGTCATCAACATATAGAAGATTATCATCTATAGCTATGGTACAAAAAAATCGTAGTTAATCACTTGGTAGATATCTGATGATTTCCTTATAACATATCAACATTCTATTCTCAGCAACTTTCCAAAAATTCACAACACTGTGTCTTCCTGTATATACACCCCTTTTAATATTCTCATTTTGGCCAAAAGTTAGCATACAACATTCCTAGCTGAAAAGCCACACTTAAACAATGACCTCTACATCTGCTCCTTGTAACAGTAACCTAGGATATAACTCGAGATGCTCTAACCAAATGTGCGTCTCTTCCTCAACAAATGCAAAATTAAGAAATTGTTAGGTTTTCAGTCCCAAATCTTTAATTGTCCTCCTGACTTGGAAAACTAAAGTAGTCTATGTGAAACTTTTGAACTTCCCTTAAATGCTTCTCTCAAGAACCTAAAAGAGCCCAATTTTAACACATCTAACAGAATCATTTTCCCCACTTCATTCTCCTGATGAAAGTTATCCACCTTTCTCCCTCCCAGAGATGCCTTTGTCTTTCTCTTTGCCTCCACGCATTACAGCAGATGTCCTCCTGGATGCAGAGGGGCTGGGCATCTCCACTGAGGGTACCCTGAGAAAGACCAGTGTCTGAGACCACCAGGAAATGGTAGGAGTGTCTTATATATAAGTATCTGTGGTTGGCTATTAGAGCTGCTGTTTACTGTTGCCATTCTCTGTAGACATTTACTAAAGCATTAGGTGTCACTCATTTGCTTTAACAATGAAGAATTGGTACTAAACCTTATGATGATGCTCAGCTTTTTTAGACTGTTTCGATGGCCATATAATTAACCCCATTCAGAACTGGATCATCAATACTCTAGTGTTTTAATAGCTTGAACACCCATAAGGTAGGTTTCATAGTGGTTAAACTTAGAATGTGTGAAGTCAGTTGTCTGCATTAGAATCCTAGCCACCCTCATTTACTGGTCATGAGACATTGGGCAGTGCACTTTATTTCTCTGAACTTCAGTGTTCCCATCTGTTATATGAGACATTTATACTATCAGTGTCAGAATTAAGTGGGAGAATTAAGTGAAATAATATATTAAAGATGTCTACCATAGTGCCATGCATGTAGTATTAGTAAATTTTATTGTATAATTCTACCAACCACTTGCCCTAATATGTCTCATATTTTATACCACAAATTATATTAATATTGCTCTTTGGGGTCTAGTCTCATTTTCCAGATCTAATGTTTGGAATACTTTCCCAGCTATAGCCTTTTGCTAACCTACTACATGAATTCTCTCTGCCTTCACTGCCTTCTGAAGTGCTGGATAAATATCTGCCAATTACCTTTATTTCTTATACCATGGTAGAAAAGCTTTTGCCAGATATAGTCCAACTCTCCAGGTAAGACTCAGACTGAGATTATTCATTTTCACTCAATATCCCCACTGCCCAGAAGACTAGAACTAGAGGGATACAATGCCATGGTCCTACCACGGAAAGTATAGCCTTGTTCTTAGCATCACAAGTCACCTATTATCTCCAATATCCAACATTTTCATGTTCAGGGTCAACTTTTCACTCACATCCACTCAAGAGCCACAGTGATGACAAGAGAGAAATCCAATGAGTAAGTTGGGGGTTGAGGAGGTGGTTAAGGTGGGACAAGAAAAGTAGGAGGTCCTAGGAAAACAAGTTCAAATTGGTCACCCTAAGCCCTACCCTGGTACATGAGTTGTATACTTCTGGGAAAGGCTTTTCTTTTTCCTGACTGAGGGGTTAATTTTCTGCACCGGCTCATCTTATTTTCTGGCTTTGAGCACAGTCATGTGATGGCGTGACTTATCACTGCAATAAGCTGCAGCCACCAGAATGCTGAAAGAACCCTGGGAGACGTGGAGCTGGAGCTCTGCTGTGCTGAGCTGCTAAACTGAGGTCAGAGTTCCACCTGCCTCCAGAGTTCTTGGCACGTGAGAATGTATGCTGAAATGAACAGGACTTTCTGCTCTTTGCATGCTCAAGCTCTCAGGGTACCTACACTGTAGCCCTAGAAGCTGCATACAAGCTAACCTATGTTCTCCACCTCAGAAAAGCTCCAAGACTCAGCCTCAAGCCTTCATCTTTGTTAGCTTCTCATGGCCACACCCTCAATCCCTGCCACCTCCACCCTCATCTGGAATGTGGCCTGTCTTCCCAGCTCGGATAAGCATCCCCTGGGGGTGACAAGGCTGGGACTCACCTTGGTGCTGGTGCCACAGTTGACCCTTGTGGCAGCAGTGCCCCCTCCACCGCCTGGACCCTGCTTGGGGAACTGTGTTGATCAGGGCTGCTGCTATGATCACTGCCTACTAGTCTGAGAAGAGGAGGGAAGTCACACAGCTTTGAAGTCTGCTTCACTGATCTCTGCTGCTTACATAATATCAATACATTAGTGATGAATGGTTGATAATCAAATTGAGAACGAACTGACAGAATATCATTGTACCACACAACTCTGGACTATTAAACTTGCAGAGTCTCCTTTATTAACATCTGATTATGCAGAAATCTGCATTTCATTCCATGGTCTTGATGATTGGCCCTGATGCATGGCAGCATCCCAGACTCTAGCTCCTCATGGGAGCCCAGCCTGTAAAACCCAGTGTGTTTTTAAGAGAGACTAGGAATGCAAATGCTGTCAGACTTGCTTTGCTCTTTTTCCGTTGGCTCTTCCGAGAGCATGTGTAGCTTTCTGAGAGCCAGAGCAGCACATGTGGGTCTGGCAGAACTGTTTTCTGGGCCAGATTCACACACAGCTCCAACGGGGCTCATCCTCTTCTCGAGAGTTCTCACCTGGCTTCTCAGCCAACTGCTTTACTTTCCATTTTCATTAAGGGAGTCAAGTTGGCAGCAAAAACTGCACTTGTTCTAATCTTGACATCGTTCTTTCCACTAGCACATTATTCCCAGCAGTTTATAGAATGCACATAAGTCTAGTAGGTTGGTAAAAATAACTCTGCTGGAGGCAAAGGTGGCTGCATTGGTTTTATCCAAAGTCTGTGATGTGGAAGCACTTATACTAGATGATGTCCACTTTCACAGTGATAAAAGGAAGTGTCCAGTTGGCTGGAACACAGCTGCCCATGGGAGAGCGTGGTTCAGTGTGGGGGAACCAAACATTAGGAAGCAGCACTTTGATCCTTTTCCCGAGCACATGACACCCTAGCAGATCCTGTAAAGTTTGGAATGATGGACAGAGCGCTTCTCATGAAAATAAGTTATTACTTGATCAAGCATACTTGAAAGAAGCCAAGGGCTGGTGCAAATTAGTTTTCAATTTTCAGTTAGATTTAGAACTAGGCCATGACAAATGTACCTCAGATGGGCATAAGGAAATACCTCTTTTTGGAGCTTCCATCTGTTTTTCCTACCTTGTTCCTTTGTACTGTTTCACCTCTCTCCTTTCTACTTTTCTTGGGTCATTGTCCTTGACACCTGAGATTTACTTCTTGTTTTTTTTCCTTCCTTACTGCTTTTTCTCCTTAGACCACTCATTTCCTCATTCCACCAGGGGACCCCCACTTTCTCTCTCTGCTACCCAAATGGAAGCCTCACACTCCCTGGAAGTTTTCCTGGCCCTTGCAAGGCCTTGGAATCCTCTAGGTTTCCACACAACAGTTTGTTTATTCAAATTGTATCAGGAAATATTTTACAATGAGTCCTTCCATTTGTCTTCCCCAGTCACCTGAGCAAATCCAGGGGAGGCATTACATTCTTCTCTGAATCCTCACCACCATCTGTCCTGCCCTACAAAGAGTAAATTATGTGGTAAAGGTTTATGTTACATTGAAGTACCAGGGAAACATTATTCTGTAATTTCCTTGCTAGCAAAATTTACACAAATATTTACAAACCTTACAAGATGGTTAAAATGAGACCTATGTATATAACACAAAGGAAGAATGCAGCATATTGTCCAACCAAATGTGCATAGAAATATTACTTTTGCATTCTTTTCTCTCCTATTCTTTTTACCTGCTCATGATTTTGGTAAGAAGATTGTTTTTAGAATGCCAGTAGGGAATAGTGAAAAGAGAGACTGGAGCAAACTATGCTACTTTACACAGTTTCTAACATCAGTATCATCAACATTAGGAATTATATAGAATGATCTGTATAGATTTGTAGAAAAATTAAAATTCAGAAACAGTAAGAGCAAACTAGGAAGTGAAGGACTTCAATCTGTTTATTTTTGTCTTTCACAAAATACCCACTTTTCACAATATGGTTTTCCAGATCCATTTATTTCTGTTTCCTCATATAGTATTGTTAAATATTAAAATGATCTATGATTATGAATATTCTTTCTTAAGTTATCTGATTATTAAAAAGTAAACATTTGACCAAATTATAGCATAACTTTATGACAAAGATGCTGTCAGACTAATAATTTTGGTTTTATACTGTAATGTAGGATCAAAATAATTGGAAATTCTTCACCTTATTTTATGTTTGTTTTGTGAATGAGGTCAGGGATTTCTTTAAGTGTTTCAGATTCCAGTGTATGCATTTTAGCATTTGAAAAGCGGTTCAATTTTACATTCTTTCTCATTAACTGTCTCATGATTACAGTGAGATGGAGATCTAGCCAAATCTTTGCTGTCCAGATGGTGTAGAAAGATTTGGAACATTCCATCAATGGAAAAATCCACCAGCCAAAGGAAAGCCTCCTGACATTCTCATCCTCATAAGAAAAACAACATTGGCTTTCGCTTTTTCTTTCTATATTTTGTACCTCACAGAGGCCCCTTTGTAGCTTATACCCTTTAGTGTTTCTCAATTTAGGATAGAAACAGATTTATTTGTGGTTCTTTTAAAATTATCTTTTATTCTTTTATCACAGGAAACTTGGAACATTCAAATTGGAAGGGGATAGTGAATATCCATATATCCATCACTAATGCCAACAATGCTCCACTCATGGCCAATCTAGCTTCTTAAACTCTCACCCATTTTTCCTAACTCATCTCCTAATGTCACTTCATTTAATTCCTTCGTACTTCCCCATGAATCCGTAAAAGACGAAGTCTCTCTTTTTAATAATCACCTCAATCGCGGTCAATCACCCTCATGTAAAATATCCAGTCCACTGTTTACTTCCTCCCATTGGGGAGGGATGGAGGAAGGTTGATCAGTGCGTACTAAGATAGGCAGCACTGGGTAACATTCACTGTATTTCTTAATTAAACCTCCTGAATACACCGAGGAAAGAGGACTTTTGGAGCTGCTTCAGAAAGTGGCAAGAATGATGGGATACATGTATTTGAAGTGAGGAGGAGTATTTTGAGGGGGATTAATGGCAATGACTATTTTAACTGTACTATTTTTAAAAAATAAACATGCTGTATTTTTCGATCAGTTCTTACGTATTAGCTTCTCTATTCTAGAACTTCCTATGAATGAATCCATACAGTGCGTATGTACATACATAGTCATCCAGTGTCTTTTATCACAGGCTCTTGTCTTTCTGCCTAGGGACTCTTCTCTTTCTACTGCACCATGCATCCTGTATAGGCTGTGAAGTTTATCCTCAGCCGTAGCCAGCCTCGGGAGTCTTCAAGAGTGTGTGGCCTGCGCCTACACTTCTCTTTCTCATCGCGCCAGACTTGCCACTATCTTCCTCACAGTGCTCTCTCTGGTCACTGGTCTCTGTAGTTCCCCAGCATTTCCACAGGTGCATTCCCCACTCCCATTCAAGTTGCTGTAGCTCCCACATGGCCATGGTGAGGACCTGCGGCCACAAGGACTTCCTCTTAGCTTCCACATAAGAAGAATGTTAAAATCTGTGATGCCTATCAAGCTAAAATTTTAGAGACTTTACTCTTTCCAATCCAAGTCCTCTGTATTGCTTTGAGATGAATATAGTGATATGGTGAGTGTGGGGAGGTAACATTTAAGTTAAATTTATAAATGAGGTCTTGTTTCTTTAGCGAGGACTCTAACAATTTCTGGTGTCATTATATTTAATGGCAGAGACTAGGCAAGACACTCAGCTTCATTTTTCTTCTTCATTTTGACCACTTCATGCAAGTATTCATGACAATTTTTGTGGTGGGATGGAACAAGATAAGCAATTTTTGTTTTTATTCCAGTGAGCTACACCATGTTCTTTTGATAGACTCCAGTTGGGAGAACATTCAGTCTAGGGACTGAATACACATATGCACCACTCCAGTGGCATTTCTGGTATTTTATAATTCTGTAAATGTTTTCCATTTCTAGGTATCTGTAAAATATGCAGTAATTTTAAAAATCAGTTTGCACATGTGTACGAAGAAGTTTTGTCATGATAATCTTAAAGGTTCCATTTTTTCCCCTTCCTTCCTTTCCTCTTCCACTCTCTTGTGCCCCTTCCCATTTGAGTGCTTTCTTCCTATTTCACAATATCTATTATACATTTTGGTCCTTATTTATACTTTTACTTTCTCACACTAGAGAAACAGTGTGATATTTACATATGTGTGTCTGATTTATCACTTAAGAGTATGTTCTCAAGGTGCATCCATTTACTTAGAAATGTCTCAAGTTTATCCTTCTTTGTGGTAGAGTAGTACTCCACTCTTCTTTATCCATTCATTGGTTGATGGGCGTTTGGGCTGTTTGCAAGATTTAGATATTACAGACTGTGCCTCTATAAACATGGGTACACATATATCAGTGTGGTATGATGTTTTTAATTTTTTCAGAAAGCTACTAAGAAAGGGAAAAATGGGTCAAATGAAACCTCTAGTTTTAGTTTTTTGAGGACTCTCCACACTGATTTCCACAGTGGTTGCACAGGTCTACACTCCCAACAACAATGGAGAAGGGTTCCTTTTCCCCCACAGCCACGCCAGCACTTGTTACAAATTCCATATGATGGATGTAGTCATTATGTATATATAAATTGTACCAATAAACTTGATTAATGATAGAAAGATTCTATTCTCTTCCTGCTTTATAAGTGGGGTGGGGGTAAGAAAGGAAAATGCAATCTTCCCTACTATGGCTGTGTCATTTCCTGCTCCAGTACCGACAGAATCAGAGTGAAGAGAACAAAGCAAGCATATTTCTCATCTCCACATTAAATGCAGCAGACAGCTTTTTGTTACTGCAATGAAGTGAGGCTGCTAACTTCATAGTGAAAAGTGGTGCACTTTGCTTCTAGCATTAGAAGCTCAAAGCCATGGCACCTGTGTTGACTCAGTTCCAGTGAGGGCCATTGGGCTTCCTCCCAACATGGCCAGTGGCAATGGAGAGAGTGCATGTGGAGGCAAGTGATCAGGTATCAGCAGTAAGCTGGAGAGACCCAGGGGAGCCCAGCCCAGGTTTTGGGTAATGAACTTTTGGTGAGAACTACCATGGGGTCACACAAGAACTGTTCTAATGCCTTCTTAGGCCATGCCTCCATTGATCTAAGGACACACTGTCAGGCCCTACCTACCTCCCCAAGTCCCACAGTCACAATGCTGCCATGTGGAGGACCTCTGACATCTGGATTTTTCAGGGACAAATCACACCCAAACCTAAGGTAAATATTGAAATCATTTAAAAAATGCTACTATGGAATAACAATAAGTGCTGGATTCAATCATATGAATCTTTAAACAAACTTCATTCTCCTGAGCTGTTGATTGGGGGTAAAAATGTGGGTGTTCCCTCCAGTGAAAAATCTCTTCAAGGGCCAGGGATTTTGCTCAGTGGTTCTGCCACCTGCCTTGCAAGCACAAGGACCTGAGTTAGATCCCCAGTACCAAAAAAAAAAAAAAAATCTCTGCAAGACTCCTGAGAATACAGGTTGAAATGTCATGTCATGAAGAAAAGTGAGAAGTTTTGGGAATTGAGAGTTAAACAGAATACAGGGGAGAAGGTAAGAAGCTAGCAGGACATAAAGTCCTGCATTTTTTTCTTTTTCTTTCTAAATCAAGGATATTTTTTGTTTGAAATGATGATCAGGCTCCATCTTTGACCTCTTTAGAAAGCTGTCTCCCAGCCAGAAGAACAGGAGAAAATTTTTGCCAGTTATTCTTCCAATGGAGGTTTAATATCCAGAATATATAAAAAACTCAAAAACAAACAATCAAAAAGAACAAGTAATCTAATCAATAAATGGGCAAATGAACTGGACAGACACTTCTCAAGAGAAATCAAAATGGTCAAAATTATATAAAAAAATGTTCAGCATCTTTTGCCATCAGAGAAACAGAAATCAAAACTACATTGATATTCCATCTCTCCCTCATCAGAATGGCTGTCATCAAAAATATAAAAAAACAAACAAACCTATAAATACTGTCAGGAATGCAGGGAAAAAAGAACCCTATGCTGCTGGTAGGAATATAAACCAGTACAATCATTGTAGAAATCAGTGTGGAGTCACCTGAAAGCTAAAAATAAAACTACCATATCACCCAGTGAATGAATCAAAGCCAGCATATTATAGTGATGACTGCATGCCTGTTAACTGCAGCAATATTCACAATAGTCAAGTTTTGGAGTCTCTCTAGGTGTTTGACAATGGATATATGGATAGGGAAAATGTGATGTATAAAGAAGCCATGAGCCATAAAGAAGAATAGAATCCTTTCATTTCAGAAAAATGGATGGACCTGGAGATCATGCTGAATGCAATAAGACAGACATAGAAAGACAAGTATCGAATGTTTCCTATCATATGTGGAATCTGGTGCATAGGGGGTTTTACATGCAAGTAGAAGAAAAACCATTTGAGAAGAGGAAAGGCATTGGGAGGAGGGATGCAAGAACAAGGGAGGGCAATGTGGGGTGGATATGGTTAAGTTTATCCTATGTGTGCATGAAAGTGTCACAATGAAACCCATTATTCTATAATTAATATGCACCACTGAAAACAAGAAAGCTGTCTCCAATGCTCTTTATCTTCTGGGTTCAGGGTCTCTGTCAGGGCTCCCCGAGGCCTTCAGTATCAAGAACATGGAAAGCAGCAGTAACACTGCTGCCTCGTGTGTCCCCCTTTCAGCTCTCTCGAAGTCAGAGGTTCTGTGTTACTCATCCAAACAGAATCTAACATAAAATAGGCCTTCAAAAAGTATTTGTTGAATTAAGTGTGAATTTATTCAATTTGTTGTATATCATTTATCTATATCTTCCTGTATCTATTTATGGCAAAGAAGCTCATGCTACTATAGTCCATGAGATCTGCAACAAGAGATTAGATGGCAATTTCTTAGGGAATGTTCAACGATAGTATATAAAACTGTCATGAGGGTCAGGGATTTAGCTCAGTGGTTCCACTGCCTGCCTCACAGGTGCAAGGGCCCAAGTTCGATCACCGGTACCAAAAACAAAACAAAACAAAAAAATACCATGAGCCCATGCAAAATGATCCCAGGAAATAAAGAAAGCTTTGAAAGGGCTGCATGGAATGCTGAGATTGAAGAAGCAGTGATCCATGAAAGCACAGTCATTCCCGCTCAGTGAGCTCTGGCTGGAAACAGTCTCCAAATGCAACCACACCAAAGCAAATGGGCACATGAAGGGCACAACCTTGTGCACAAGAGGATCCACAAGTGTAAGCAGGGTTGTTCTCCCACTGGAAAGTGGTCTTGGGATGCCATCAGCTGCTAGGAGGAGGATTGGGGCTGACACTTCCTACACTGTAGAAGGCTCTCATGAAGTGACTGTGCAGGCACAAACAAGCCAGGTATGCTGTTCTCATCCACAAGTGGTGAATTCCTTTTGACTAATCCCATATTACCTTATTGAAATCCCAAATTAAAGAATCCCTGCATTTATTGTTTAATGTGACATAGAAGATGATAAAATTGAGCATTTAGTGCTCAGAAGGTGTGTGAATCCGGAAGCATCTTGTAAAACATTGAGGCCCCAGTGGTTTTTTTCTTTGTTCTGATAATCATTCCACATTATGCTGGTGGCCTTCAGTGGCACTGTCTTTTCTTCACACTCTGCAAGCCGATGTGACTGCAGAGAATGGAAATAAAACGTGATTCTCTTGAGGTTATTTTAAATTATTTTATTTATTAATAACAGCAGAAAATTAATGAAATAAAACCGCTCAAGTTAATGCAGTTTCTTAAAACATTACAGTACAAAAACTTGATTAGATTTTAATTCATATATTTGGCTTACATAAAATGCACAATGTTTGAATACATATTGTTTCTTCTTTTTCAACAATTTGTATTATAACAAGGCAATGTATTCATGCTGCTTCAGGTTTCAAATACTATAAATTTAATAATGGAAAACAAGAATTGTTCTTCCCTACCTTATCATCCACTGCTTCAATTGTTTTAATTTATTCTGTTTGTATTTATATTTGAAAATTATATATTTTGTCTATATATTATTTATTTCACTTTATGGAAGTTTATATTTTAGCCATGCTCTATCACACAGATTTTCCCCCTTCCTCCATTTTTTCTGATAAAAAAAGACCATAATTTCAGTTAAGTCGCTACTCAGCATGACCAAGTAAAGGTGGAGCTGCACTCTGCTTGCCTCTCACTGCCTGACAACTTACTTGCTTTAACTTAGGTATTTTCCGTCCTCTTTTCGTTTGCTTAGTTTCCTGTGCTCTTATCACTTTGTAAGTAAGTGTTCCAAAAGCCTCTGACGGAATTATGATCGCTTCTCAGTGTTATCTGATAGACAGGCAGGCACAGGAACGGTCCGCTGGCCCCTTCCCACCCAGCGCTCCTTCCCGTCCAGCCGCGGTGGCTGCGGGCTGGCTACACCGCCAGGCCGGCTTCTTCCTGCTTCTTCTTCCAGCCTGTTCCCCAACACTTAAATAAATGTATTGACAAGATAATGTCAAGTATTTTGGTTGACAGTGCTAGGAAAGACCTCCAAACTTCGCACTCCCTAATTCCCGTTAATTGCAATGTGATGAGGTGCCCATCCCGTGATTGTGTTACCTTTCATGACACAGTTGAACCTGCTCGGGAATTGTTCAGGTGGGCCTAACCAATCACATGTGATCTTAAAATTAGAAAACTTTCTCCAGCTAGTGATAAAAAAGGAAGGCAAGAGGGAAATCAAATTTTAAACCAGGTAAGACTCTGTGCACTGTGGTTGGCTGGAAGTTGGAGGAGGACAGATGAGAAATGCATTTGGATATGAAACTACATGGATGAAGCTCAGAAACGTTTTGTTGATTCAAAGAAGCCCAAGTTAAAAGAGGGTGTGTTCTGTGACCCCATTTACATAAACTCCAAAGAATATGAAAAACTAATTTATGGTCTTAGAAAAGACCTGGTTCTGAGGACAAAAAGAGAAAGGATGAGTGAGGAAGGGATCCAAGAGACCTCTCCAGGGAAGTAGAAAAACTGGGTTCTTCATTTTGGTGTAAACAGTTGCAAAACTCAGAACCAAAAAGCTAATATTGAGACATCCATCTTACAATATACAAATTGTTCTTCCATATGAATAGATATGTAAGATAAAGTGAAAATGAAAACTGAAAACAAGTCCTGTAACCATCCAGGATTTCCCCTCTGAATCACATAGTGTCTCCACATGGGAAGGACCTCTTGGGCAGACTAGTAGGAGCTGTCTTGCGACCTATTGCACCTGTTCCTTTGAACTTCTTACTCATTTTTTGATATCCTAACCCCTATAATGTCATGAACTCTTTGGTGAGAAGGAAACTGCAGGTCCTAGAAGAACCCTTCCCCAGCACAAGCAGAACCCTTCCCCATTCACTCAGTAATTGGCAGATTTGGATAGTTAGCGCAGGGAAAATAAGGACATAGATATATGATAAAAGACAGAGAGAAAATTAAAAAAATAATAAACTGTGTGCATCTAACTTATTTTTTTTCCTTAAATTCTTTTATTGGTACATTTTAGGTATACAATGTGTTTACATTTATCATTGGGATCTTGTACCTGTACATGATGTATCTTGGTTCTTATTTTTTCCCCATTACCTGTGTGCCTTTCAACCCCTCCACCCTTCCCTATTTACATAGTCTTTGTTTCCATTTTTTTTCTTTTCTCATAATTTTTCCTTTCCCTTTTTTCCTTTCCCCTTTTAGTAACAGTTTTAACTTTTTCTACTCTTCCAATATTCAACTTGTTTAACCTGGTGACACTTCAGTATTTACATACTGTATTCAAAATGTATCTTTACAAGTGACTCCATCAGGGGATCCAGAGTATCTTGCCTTTTAATGCAGCTACATTCCTTGCCTTCACAAAATAAATACTTTTTTGGAGAACCGGTGTGATATTCTCATTCTTTTATAAGGAACAACCCTCCTGTCTGAAGCAGACTCCTCATCTACTGGTCTACTGTTTGCCTAATCTATTCTGAATCTGTGGTTGCCTTACAACTTGAAAGCCATTTTATCTTTCCCTAATTAGATAGTAAGCCTTCTACTGGTTTGTTGGCTTTTGTTAGTACTGCCAAGGTGTACAGATTTATAAAAAACGCTTTAAATAGAGTCTTAAAATCACTTGTAGGGCTATAATTGTAGCATGGATCCATGAAATATGTTTACAGATACATGTATTAAAAATATAAGGTAATAAAAATAGCCTCAGAGCAGTGATAATTCATAGAATTACAAGCAAATATCAGGAAAAATGAACTGTGTTAAGCATCAGTGACCTGCTCCATTTTGCCATCCACCAATCTACTCATACTATTTTTAATTAAAACTGCCTTCTCTAGTCTTAAGCTAATCCTTGAGCAGTGGGGAGGTAGAGAACAGAAAGAAAGTGGCTCTTGTTGACAGATGATAGAGTACAATGCTTTTCAGTTTATCGCCTATTAATTTCGGAAGTCCGGATTATGATGGGCCTCTGAGATTTCATTTCAGTCTTAAATAAGGGACTGTGACTGTCAATAGGGGTGTCTGTGATTTAGCTTTTGGCTTCAGTCTTTTCCCTGTCAGATATAACTGAAGATTTGGTTGTAGGCTGAATAATAGGACCATTGATCACACTGGCGACTTACAAATTAAGATGCCTGGTGCTTGGGACTTCAAAAGACTTGGGTTCCAAATCCCTGACAGGTTGCTGCTCTTAAGAATAAGCCACAGTTGTGCTGAGTAGGCTCCATTTTCCCATCTCTCCTGGCTGAGGGTCTAGATATCAGTCAGCCAACAGGATCTCTGTTTGCTTGTCTTCGACAGCAATTACCTGCAGGCACCTGCCCTTCATGTACTGTAGGAGTGAGAGTGGATATAATAAAAAAATCTAAGTTCCAAGCAGCCCATCATATAACATAATACATATTTCTTAAACATTCCATAATACAAATTTCTTAAACATGATGACCCCTGGCTTTCCTAAAGGATGACTGGGAAGATAAGTTAGAACATTCATGTATTATTATTTTTTTGTTGAGATCCAGTTTCTGTATACGGTATGAGTTGTGATGGGTTTTAACATCTCTACACCTAAATTCCCAACCCAATGGGAAACTCAGCCTTTCTTTTGACTTTCAAATTTGCTTCATTTGCAAATTTAGCAGTTATTTTCTAAAGATTTGTGGATGTTCATGGCAGAGGTGATTAGCTGCCCACTATGGTCTTGTGGTTTCCCTTTCATGGAGTATAATTATTTCTGAGAATAGCTACCTCAACAGGGGGCAGTTCCTGGCATCTACAGCATTAGTTTTAGTGTCTTTCTCCTTTCCACCATCCTCCATGACCTGACCCAGATCTCCTCAGCTGTTCTCTGCAGCACCAGGCTCTCCCCCAGAACTTCCTGGGACACTGGGAAGTGCTGCCCAGTACTGAAGCTACTAGCATAGGTGGCTTCTGATCATCTGAAATGTGCTTAGTGTGCCTGAGAAATTGGATGTTTACATTTTATTTTAATTACATACATTTAAAAAGCCACACCAGCCAACTGTCTAGTGCATGGTAGCTCTGGTCTCAATGATGGTGATCCATGCTCAAGAATCAGACTCTAGTCCCAAGACAGGAAGTGAAACTTTATCTTAAATTTTTAAAAAGAGGCTGTTTTTAGCATCTGTTCATAATTTTATCTTCCTTTTAAACAGTGGCATACAAACTTTAATGTACAAAAATAATATAGAGTTTGGGTTTTAATGCTAGAAGTTCTCATTTAGTAAAGCAATGAAGAGCCTTCCTGATGTGAGTTTTATACAAGAATTTAGGTGATGCTAAATGCCAGTGGTCTACAGCTCAGCTTCTAAGAAACACTGTCATAAATGCCCTGAACACTTGAGATAAAGGAGGTTATGAACAAGAATAAACATGGAATATTTCAAAACAGTGTTGGCATTAAAAATTACATAAGAATTTAAGATTAAGAAAGGAAAAGGACACTTTGAAGTGTGGTTCCACAGTGCTGAGCTCAGTCTTCATACTTCTATGCCATTTTCACTCTCCTTTTTTTGGATCCTGTGGAGGGAAAGAACAAACATGCCTGGGCCTTTACATTGTAAAAAGGAGAAGGAAGCTGTTGATCCCCTTTTCTCTCACATTACTCACTAACCCACTAAATCATTGATGCTATAACAAATGCTGAAAATACAATGTTACTCTCCTGGTACTCACTGTTTGGTGTTTGGAGGAAGATTATTGAGCAACCTGCTAAATTATACCTGTGTCTTATATCACAACAACCATATGCAGAGAGATGCGGTTATTACTCAAGTAAAAATACTGCACAAGTAATTAAAGCCCTCTATGTAGAAATTTGTGGACTAGGCTACATTAGGTGCCACAGTTTGGGTGTTGAATGTTCCCCCAAATGTCCCATGTTGAAGGCCTGGTTCCCAGCATGTGGCACTGCTGGGAGGCAGCAAGGCCTTCAGTACGTGGTGCCTACAGAAAGGATGTTAGGTCACTGGGCAGGGGCGTTACCCTTGAAGAAGATACTGAAACCCAGTACCTTCTCTTTTTGCTTCCTGACCACCATGAGGTGAACAAGCCTCTTCTGAAAGCATTTCCTCTGTGATGCTCTGCTGCCACAGATGCAAAGCAACATGGCCAAACAATCATGGACTGAAACCTCTGAAACTGTGAGCCAAAAATAACCATTTCCTTTTTAGAAGTTGATATCGCAGGTATTTTTATAGCAACAGAAAGTGAGGTAACAGGAAATAATGAGAGAAAAATTTGGAGCAGAAGTCTTAGTAAAGCACAATGAATAGACAAGTAGGGAGTTCCATTTGTGTTTGGAAGTACACAGACTGGCCCTATTCTATTTTTATAGTGTGTACTGTCACCCTCAGACCTGGAAGCTGCTATGACCAGTGTATGGCATCTTGGAAATCTGGGGATGATAGGAGCATTTGGAGAGACAGGGAACAAAGGTATATAGAAACTTAGGTTTAACTCAGATGCTTTTTCCAATAGGAAATTGTTACATATGACAATAATTCATTTCTATTGGGGTGGTACTTTTCAAATCAACATAAATTCACTAACTTACATAGCACTAGTGAAGTACACAATCTTCAGAATATCAAATTAATTTTAGCTTAGACAAAATGCCTTGAATAAGATTAGTCAACTGTAAAATCATAGGTTCAGTATGTTGAATTGAATGGCCAAGAAGGGTCACGACCAGGACTAAAGGAGAAGGGGTTTATTAACATGTACAATTATAACCTATTAAATATACAGTAATACCTCAGTTTATGAACACTTCTGTTTGCAAACAATATGGTTTGCAAACAAAAGCTTTGGCAAAATTTTGCTTCCACTTGCAAACTCCACATCTGGTGACAAACAGGGCCACGGCCATCTTCCCCACCCAAACAAACCAAAGGCAGCCAACTTCCCCAAAATGTAAATTAGGTTTGTAAACTGAGGTACCACTGTATTTTATCTAGCCTAAAGAAGAGCAAGAGAAGGCTAAGGAAAAAAAAGCACAGAAAGGAAGAAGAAAGAAGGATAAAAGAAGGAAGAGAGAACAAAATGACAATGGAAAGGAACCGATCAACTTAGAGACTAAGAAAGGCAGAGAAAACACAGCAAGATGTGCAGGCAGTGTTGCCATTATCGCTTGGAGGATCAGTGATTCTCAGTCCCGTATGTAGTATCTCACCCTTTGATCCATGTAATAAATCATTTCCAGGAGTGGATACAGATTCATCAGTGTTACAAAGTGTGGTAACCCTTGTCTGTACCTTAGATCAACATTCTGTCTGCTTATTTCCACTCTTTTATAAGCATCAGTTAAATCTGATTTTTTTCTGGGGAGTTCATTCTGGGTGAGAGCTGTATTTCTCATGGTGAATTATTACCTCTGTTACGTACGACTTCGGTGGTACTGACCAGCACTGTGTTCACTGAGCAGAAGCCAAACTGTAGACTTAGGGACCCGACAAACATCCTGTCCTTAAGAGTTGAATTGGATCAATACCCTCTTTATATTTTGACTAAGTTTTATGTCATGAATATTATTATCACTGCAGTTCTTAACTTCCCAAACATGAAAGGTTAATATTAACTGAGAACCCAATGTACAATGTACTTTGTTACTTTATGTATTTTCACCTCATTGCAATCTTATTAAGCGGTATTGTAATCTTCAAAGAATGGTCTTCTAATTGGGAAGTTGTTTTCATTGATCAAAGTGACAGAGCATCATCAGTTTGAGCTTTCTGCTCAAGGCTGCTTGACATAATTTTATACTTGGTTTCCTTTGAGATATATTTACTCTTCAGTTTTTGGTCAGCAGAATATTAGTTTTGCATCTAACCAACTAACTAGCCAAACAACCATGCATTCATAAGCTATTACATATAGGGAAATCTGCCTTCAGGAAACTCAGGAGATCTGCCTTTGGCTGTGAGTCTGAAAATGGCACCTATAACTTAAATATTTGCACATGTAAAAAGTGAGTCACAACTGTGGGAAAGTTCTCTCCCATTTACTGGCAGACATTTGGAATTCTACCAATTTGAATCCTATCACCTTAGTGTAAAAATGTTTCTGGTTTCCTCATACCTCATCCATCCACACCCATAGATAACCTGAAGTTTTTCTTGTATAAATAAAGGAATGAAGTGCCTGAGAGCCTAGAGAGATCATGATGAGGAAAAAAAAAAAGAGAGAGAGAATATTTGGAAGAATAGAGGACAGAAAAAACAACCTCTACCAACTGAACAATATACCTTAAAAAACAAAGGAAGTAAGTGCCAAATGATGTCAGGCAGACTTGAGCAAAACAGCTCTGTCACTAACTAGATTTTTAACAAAGGACAAATTAACTTGGGCCTTATCTGTGGTCTTCTATAATATGAGAAAACAGATCATGGGGTGTACTCACAAGTAATTAAAGAATAATGATCCGGAGTAAAATGTAGACTCCATATGAAGACTATGTCTGTGTCAAATGAACAGCTGATGCAAAGTTATCCTCGAATGACAAATCTCTTCTGGATGAAGGGTTTGACATTTCTCCCAAGCCACAGAAACATCCCACTACAAAACAGGACTGGAAACACAGGTCTCTGTTACCAGCTTCCTCTTTTCTGATTTCACTCTTCACGTTCTTTTGGCTAACACCCTACGGACACTCAGAAGTCTATTAGCTTTCATTATCCCCTTCAATATGTGGTACCTGCAAAAGTGGATACACACATGCAGAAGAAGGAAACTACATCCCTCCCTTTCACCGTGCACAAAAATCAACTCAAAATGGATCAAAGACCTATATGCTAAACCCAAATGTGTGAAATCCCTGCAAGCAAACAGGAGACTCATTTCAAGACATTGGTGTAGGCAGTGATTTGTGCTATACAGGACTTATAAAACACAAGCAGCGAAAATAAACTGAGAAGCTTCTTCACAGAAAAGGAAATAATCAATGGAATTAAAAGACAAACTACAGAATGAGTGAGAAAATCCACAAGTTATTCATCCAACAAAACTGATATCCAGAATACATAAGGAGTGCAAAATGCTAAACACCAAAAAACAAAGGAACCAATGAAAAGAAAAGGGCTAAAGAACTGAAGGAGCCAGGTTGGAGCTACTCAGAGAGTCAACTAAAAACACAGAAATTGGAAGAAGTGAGGGACCTACATCCTGTGCCCATATCCATCTGTAACAAGAGACTTGTAGGTCAAACAAAACGGAGGCACAGGACTTCATACAATGGTGAGCCAGCCACAGGGCTGCTGGCAGGGCTGCCTGCACGAGGAGCAGGAACCACCAAGCTGGGAAATTAGATTCATAGTGTCTTGATAGCCAGTTTATCATGGTGAGAGCAGAGTGGTTTTTGTCTGGACTTGTGGAGAGGTCTGAGCTTTAAGGGGCATGGCAGCAAGCAAGGGATGTGTCAGATACCACATGGGTTCTATCACCAGCACTGGACACCTGCTGTCATTACTCTGACTCTTTGCAAATCCCAGTATTTAGGCACACTTTAGGAGGAAAGAAGGGAAGAAACCCTGAATTGACTAAGAGTAAGTTCTGTCTGAGCTAGAAAGAGGAAAAAACAAAAAACTTTTTAAAATTATGTACAGTTATAGAAAATGAACATATTTCTTCTATATTTAAGTTGTATACTGTGACTCATATATATTATGTGTATCCAATGGCTTTTAGGATCATAATTTAACCACTTAATAATCTTTTTAATCCCAATTCAATTGAGAAATTATGAGTTTAAACATATTGAGGGCTTACACCTGGAATATATAATAGTTAATTTTACAGGGAGGAA
The DNA here is from genome assembly GCF_053883595.1 of Heterocephalus glaber. Lineage (NCBI taxonomy): Eukaryota > Metazoa > Chordata > Mammalia > Rodentia > Bathyergidae > Heterocephalus > Heterocephalus glaber. Next base: position 39,008,700 of record NW_028258317.1, read on the forward strand.
CATAAAATCCAAAGAGAAAATATATTTGCCCAGTGTTGTATGGAGAATTTATAGCAAATTTGTACAGAATATATCTTTAAATTATTTTAGGGAAATAAGTTTTCAATGACTGAAGCAGCTCCTGTATTTATTCTCAGACACTTGAAAATACCTTTGTAGAAATAAGAACATAAGGACTGGTAAAATTAGTTTAAAAATACAATTATATATAGCCATATTTAAACATTTTTATCTTTTCTAATTGTGCTTCATAGATCTATAAATATTTTAACTGAAAGGGAAATGAGGAAAAAGAAAAATACTCAACTAATCATTAATTCCATTCATTGTCCATGCCAAATATGGTCATCAGTGGTCAGCCACAACACAGTGAGTACTGCGCTTAATTGGACAGTACTTTTGAGATTAGATAACATGAAGGAAAGAGAGCCCTAAAATATTTATGAATGGTGAGAATGAGTATTCTAGGGTTTCAGAAAGGGTAAAAATAACATCCTGTGGTAACCAAAGAAGGCTTCTTAGAGACAAAGGAACTTTACGCAAGCTTAAAAGTTAGATGTGGGTGGGCACAGAGAATTGGAACGGGCTTTCTAGGTGAGAAAAAATTATTGAAAGGAGGAAACAGGGCATGTTATAGAAGCAGAGAGGATATTTTTCCCTCACCAGGACACTGTCCTGTGAACACTTACTGAGTGTTGTGTTCATTCTATTCTTTTAGACTGTAAGCAATACAGACGTATTCAAAGAGTGAGGCTTGCTTTATTTTGAGTAAGTTCTGATCTCAGCTTCTCCTACTGTGACCATTATTTCTCTACCTAGAGATTTCTGTATCTGCTTTTGACCGTCTCTTTTTCTTCACCCCTTACTATCTGGGAAAACAAAAGCAGAGCAGGAAGTACAACAGAGAAATGAGTAATATATCGATCGATATATTTGTCCTTGATCTTAAAGAGTTCACAGTGCCAGTCCCCTAGGAAGGAAAGACTAAGACAACTCACTGTAATACATTCTGTAATGCAAGACAGTAGAGGGCGCTATGGGATCAACAAGAAAGGCCCGTGTTTCAGTCTGACAAGCTCAGGATTCACAGGTAGCAGTCTGCAGGAGAAACCCATTAACTAAGACTTAAGTGTGAGCCAGCAAGTTTAAGGTTTATGTGACTTAAAGCGGAGGAAATCCTATGGACAACAGTAGGCATAATACATTATGGAATATTGAAAAACCACACTAATCTGGTATTTCTGCATTACAAACTGAAAGATGAGAAGTTAGGTGACAACCAGATGAAAGCTGGGCTGTGTGCTTTGCATGGAATTGCATGCGTCTCGGAGACTACGGGGTGCATGGGAAAGTTTTGGGTTTTTTGTTTTGTTTTGTTTTGGTACTGGGGATCGAACTTGGGACCTGCCACTTGTGAGACAGGCGTCTGAGCTAAATCCCCCGCCCGCCATTGGAAAGTTTTAAGGGGAAGAGTATCTCCTTTCATTTAGAAGGACTACACTTTGGGTGGGTGAAGGCTGTGTGTAAGAAAGGAAAAGATGAGGAAATGAGTAATTTAAAACATACTTTGTAGTGTTTCTTAATTCTGTAGCTTTTATAATACCTGCATTGGCATAAACCATGTCCTGGAACCATCTGTCAGTGTTGTACTATTTTAGAAATGCAGAAAGATATTTCAGAGATGAAAGAGCAAGGTTATGTATTTTGGGCAGAGAAAATCTTTTTTCTCGTGACCCCTGAGTGGAACATTACATAGTGAACCAGGTATCTTTCTTCTCATCACAGGGTCCCATTCCTGAAGAAAACTACAATTTAGTTTCATTTATATGCAATGGAATTATCATCAAAGAACCTCAAACTCAGCAATGGCATATAGATCTCAATGCTGAAATCTTGTCATATTTCACAATTACTAGCACACAAGTGATCATCTAGGAAAATTTTATTAAAATCATTTTTTAGGCTTGCTTGAGTAGAAGCATTTTAGGGAGCTAAAAGTAAGGGTAAGGACCACCAGTGCAGCGTTATGCGTTTGTGAATCATCAGATTTCATCAGCACTATGTTTTATCTTCTAGAACAACTTTGAGGTTACTGAAATTATTTGGTCTGCAAATTAAAAGGATAGAAGATATAAGGATATATCAATCATGAAAATAACTCCCAAATCAATTTGTCAACATGAGAAAACAGATTTTTCCATTAAATTTTATTCTTTATGGTAAAAGTATAAATCAGTAGAGTTTTATGTTTGTATATTCTTAACCTGAAATAATAAATGTTTGAATAATGCTGCCAAAATAAACTGTTAATAAGAAAAAAAGGACAACGATAATGGAATTTTTTTATTTGAATTGTTTAGATTGTTTTCTTAGGATGAATTTGCTGGACAATTATGGAACAGTCCATTCAACTTTGCTTTTTACTGGCAATAATATAGTATAGTGAATATAGTATAGTGAATGCCATAGATTTTCAGACATTGCCAATCAAAAAGAAAGGAAAAGATTTTATAAGCATTAGTTCAGACAGACATAGGAGGGCAGTTAGCAGTGCTGGCTCAAGATGCAGACTGTGATTTCTCAGCACACGATCCTAACGCCATTCCTCATGGCTGCATGTTGGACTGCTCCTTTCCTCTTTTGTATGTTTTCCAGGAAGAAAGCTGAGATTCTTCTGATGACGAAAGGATGTCTCCTTTGCCAACAATTCCTACTCCACAGAGAAAGGATGGGCTGAAGCTGTCTAAACTCCACAACCTCCCTCTCCAGCCCTGTTCTCATTTCCTTATCGAACTCCACACACCCTGTCTGACCACGCACAGGAGGGTTTGCAGAACCACAGATTATAGGACCAGAGTGGAGCTTTGAGGACATGGAGTCCTTCAACTCCACCCAAGCAGTGTCACGCTCCCCTAAGGAATCCAGTTCATAGAAATAACTCAAACTGATTTATTATCTTTGTGGCAAAGTGGCACCAGACCAAAAAGGGGAGGCCAAGTTGATACTGCTTGTTTTGCTTTTGTTTTGTGTTTTTTAAAATCAAAATTTGGAAAGTTCACAGAGGATGCACAATCTAATTTTCTGACTCATTTTTAGAAGAATTCTCCAGCCCATTTCTTTGCTTTGCTGCACAAAAGAAAACCTTTCTCTGAAATCTATATTTGGCCTGTGAATTTTACGTATCAAAAGTTGTAGATGAAATAGGGCATCACTTTTAGGAGGGTTGTTTATAAACCTTCATTTCCTTTTTGCAGTTTTACATTTATGACAAAGTATATCTACTCTATATACATTTGATTATATGTCATAAATGTATTTTTACCTTTATAATAGTTATTTTCATCACATGCCTGGGAATATAAGTAATTCTGAACAATCAACTAGACTAGAACCATTTAAAGCAATTGCCATGATCACACAAATTTCTTGCTTTCCTTGACTCTTATGAATAGTTTACTTATCTTTATTAGTGTGTGTGTGATATATATATAAATTTATGAATAATGAATGCATTACTCTGCTTTTAAAACTTTACAAAAGAGAATACTTTTCTTGAGATCTTATGTGCTTATAGTGAATCCAGAAAAATAATATTGAAAGCAAACTTAAATTGTCAAGTTTTCCTAGATAACATTCTCATTTTTCTTTAATGGGAGTCTTGTCTTAATCATTTAAACTTGTTTGAATAATTACATGACACACATGGATTGCCTGAAGTATGTTTGTTCTGGGCTGGGTCACATAATCAGTGGGATATAAAATGTTAATAGAGAAGGAAATAAATGTTGGCAATATTATGCTGAAAAATAAACACATCATCATCTTTGCAAGTATGTGGTCATCTCAGTAAAAATGATTTCTATACCTGATTTTTCATTTGTATTTTCACGTATAGGAAAAAAACTGCAAAAATGTCTTGGATTGCTCTATTTCTTCTTGATGGTGGAAAATTAAATGAAATATAGCATCGGGCAGCCAATTCCAACAGTCTATTACCTTTCAGGACTTGTCTCAGGGTGGTACTGCTCTTGGCAGAATTTCCCCATGGCTCGTTACCATTTGTGGATTCCATGCAACTTGTATCACAGTGCTTCAGTACAAACAGGATGATCACATCAGTGAATGCCTGCAAGAAAAAGTGCAGGTTCAGAAAATGCAAGTAAAGTACTCTAGGCACAGCCTCCAGCTCAGCTTGATAAGGAGTCCCAGCATCCCAGGCTGGAAGACAGCAGTACACTCAGGAGGCTTTTGTTTGAATCAAATGACTAGGCCTCTTTTGTTTTATTTTAAACTCTTTGAGATGTTCTCTGTTTCTGATGAGGGCAGCCCAATAGTGCACTTGTAACTCAAGTCTGTTAATCCTCTGGCTAGGGGTGTGTTCCATTAGCATCTGCCTCTCACCCCAGAGGAGGATGTTCATTACGAAGTGTGGTGTGCTTCCCTCAAGGAGCTCCATTTTTCAGATTAGCCTTGGAAATCCCATCTTTGAAATACGTCTGTCATCTCGGGATTGGAGATGAGTTGTGGGAGAGTTCAGCGAGTTCACACAGGCACATTTCCCTCTGTTCGTTCCCCTCCCTTCCTTTTCTCTTCTTCTTTTGTTCTTGTTTGCCTTCTTATTTTCATGCATGGTCCCACCACTGCTGAGTTCCTTACCAGCACCAAGTTTAGCATCACTTCCTTAGTCTCCTCCGAGTCAGGGGCACCCATCTCATCATTTTTTCCCACTGCCAAAGTGAGAGGCATTGCTTCTTGCATTTGCCAAGCATGTCGGGTCGCACACTCAATCCACCTCTTTGTTCCATTATGTTTCCAAGAGCTGTTCTCCATACGATTAATAGAACTAAGTAAATCCTCAGAGGAAGAAAGTAAACTGGATTTCCACAGTCAAACTGTATCTCATACAAACAGAAGGAAAAACTAAAATGTAAAAGAAAGAAATCTCAAATCTTTAAAAACATCTATCTAATAAGTTATAACAGTTGTATCTTTTTCTGGGTGATTACTTTAAAGTAATGGATTACAATTCAATGTTCTTGTTCTTTTGATTTATAATTCATATTGCCCTTAAAATCTTTATACAACAAAATGATAGCACATGTATTATAGGAAATTTCATAAAAGAAATAGGAAATTAAATTTTTTGACAACAGAATCAGACAAGGAGGATTAACTTTACCTGTCATATGATGTAAAATAGTGGACAATATTAAAAATTACTGTAGATTGAGTTTTCTGATACCAGAAAGGTGATAGAAAAAAGCATATACATATATATATATATATATATATATATATATATATTAAAGATATCCACTGAGGTAGTCATATAACTTACCAAAGGTCTGTGGACAGGCCTTAAAAATGGATGACTTTTCCTAAACACTTTATAATTAGTCCACCCTCTCTGAATCACACAACCAAGTGATTCTCAAATTAAATCATTGCTTCTTTCTAAACTACATCAAGAATGATCATACAGGCTCTATTTGTTAATCAGGTATTTCCAAAGTTTAAGAAACATTTCTATGAATACTTTAAAAGTCCTATTAAATCCCTTAAGAAACTAAATTAATATTTCTGTATATACAATAAAATAATGGCCCAAAAGCAATGGATATGATTGCCTAGAGCTTGCCATAATCACCTATGAAATTAAATACTTTTAGCTATGTAGATTTTTTCAATGGTAAAATTTATATCCTTTTGAATTAAACAATTTAAAAATGATAAAATGAATTTTAACCGTGGCCAAATAAATTCACATAAGTATCTCTAATAGAGAATATAGAATCCAATAAATATAAAAAGGAAATTGAATTCTTGTTAAAAAAAATAAAGGTAATGTCTGTACTTCTCCATTCCTGATATTTGCATTCTGTCTGAAGCCGGCTTTGTGATATAGTTCATACAACAGTTGTATTCGTTCACCATTTGAACTCTCAAAAATGTCTTTTATTTTATACTGACCCCTTTGGATTGCTCAGTATATACTTAAAGATTTATCTTTTTTATTTTTATTTTATTAAAATTAATTTTATTGGTACATTTTAGGTATACAATATAATGACATTCATCATTGAAAATTTGCACCTTTATATAATCTCTCTTGGTTCTTACTTTTTCCCCATTCCCCTGCCCTCCCTTCAACCCCTCCATCCCTCCCCATTTACAAAGATTTTGTTTCCATTTTTTCATATTAATTCCATTCCCTTCTTTCCTTTCCCCTACCCCTCCCACTTCCCCTTACACTTTGCCCCTTTTCTTCCTATTTCACATTATCTATTATACCTTTTAGTCCTTATTTTCACTTTCAGTTTCTCACACTAGAGAAACTATTCAGTATTTACATGTGTGTCCTATTTATTTCACTTAAGAGTATTGCCTTAGTGTGCATCCATTTAGCTATAAATGTCTCTAATTTCTCATTTTTTATGGCTGAGTAGTATTCCATTTTATATTAAAAAACCACATTTTCTTTATCCAGTCTCCAGTTGATGGGCATTTGGGCTGTTTCCAAGTTTTAGCTATTACAAATTGTGCTGCTATGAACATGGTGCACATATATAACTGTGGTATGATTTTTTTAATTCTTTGGGGAAGATATCCAGCAGGGAAAGAGCTGGGTCAAATGGGACTTCCAGTCTTAATTCTTTGAGGTATTTCCATACTAATTTCCATAGTGGTTGCACCAGTCTACACTTTCACCAGCAGTGGAGAAGGGTTCCTCTTTTCCCACAGCCCCACCAGCATGTGTTATTGGTTGATTTCATGATTGGAGCGATTCTTTCTGGAGTGAGGTGGAATCTCAGCAATGTTTTCATTTGCATCTCTCCAATGACCAGTGATGTTGAACATTTTTTCATATGCTTATTTGCTAATTCTACTTCTTTGTGTGGGAAATGTCTGTTCATTTCAGATGCCCATTTTTGGATTGGGTCTTTAAATTTGGGAGGTCTTATTTTTTAAAGTTCTTTATAGATTCAAGATAGTAGGCCTTTGTTGGCAGAACAGCAGGTGAAAAATTTTTCCCACATTGTGGGTTATCTCTTCACACTGCTGGTGGTTCCTCTTGCTATGCAGAAGCTTTTTAATAAGAAGGGATCCCACTTGTTGATTGTGCGAGTTCATGGGCATTTTGTTAGTAAAATTTTTTCCTACACCAATGTCTTCAAGAGTTCTACCTAACGTCTACTCCAGCTGGTTCAGTGTTTCTGTTTTAATATTTAGATCTTTAATACATTTAGATTTTAGTTTAGTGCATGGTGAGAGACATAGGTCTAGTTTTAATCTTTGGCAAATATAACCCAATTTTTCCAGCCCTATTTATTAAAGAGGCTATCTTTAATGAGGGTGTTTGGCTCTTTTGTCGAAGATGAGGTGGTTGAATGTGTCTGGAGTTATTTCTGCATCTTCTAATCTGTTCCACTGGTCCTGTGGTCTGTTTCTTTGCCAGTACCATGCTGTTTTTATCATAGTAGCTTTGTAGCATAGTTTCAAATTGGGGTTGTGATACCCTCTGCTATGTCTCTGTTACCTAGAATTGCTTTTGCTATTTTGGGTCTCTTCTTGTTCCAAATGAATTTTTGGATTGTTTTCTCAAGGCCCATGAAGTATGCTACTGAGAGTTCAATTGGGATTGCATTGAATCTATATAGCAGTTTTGGAAGTATGGCCATTTTCACTATGTTGATTCTTCCTACCCAGGAGCAAGGGACATCTTTCCATTTTCTGATATTATCTTCAATCTCTCTTTTCAGAGTGCTATAATTGTCAGAGAAATCTTTGATTTCTTTTGTTAGGTTGATTCCTAGGTATTTCAGTTTTTTGGATGTTATTGTGAAAGGAATTGTTTGCCCTATTTCTCTCTCAGTGAGTCTGTTATTCGTGCAGAGGAAAGCTATTGATTTTTGTGCATTGACCTTGTATCCAGCTACTTTACTGAATTTGGTTATTAAGTCTAGAAGACTTTTGGTGGAATTCTTGGGGTCTTCTATATACAGTATCATGTCATCTGCAAATAATGACGATTTGACTTCTTCATTTCCTATCTTTATTCCTTTTATTTCTTTCTCTTGTCTAATTGCTGTGGCTAATGTTTCCAAAACTATATTGAACAGGAGTGGTGATAGTGGACATCCTTGACTTGTTCCTGATTTTAGTGTGAAGGATTTCAGTTTTTGACCATTTAGTATGATATTACTGTTGGTTTTTCATAGGTGGCTTCTATCAGATTGAGGTAGAGACCATCTATTCCAATTTTCTGTAGGGTTTTTAATCATAAATGCATGCTGAATTTTGTCAAATGCTTTTTCTGCCTCTATTGAGATGATCATATGGTTTTTGTCCTTGGCTCTATTGATATAGTGTATTACACTTATTGATTTGAACCACCCCGGGATCCCTGGGATAAATCCCACTTGGTCAGGGTGTATGATCTTCTTGATGATCTTCTGCATTCTATTTGCCAGTATTTTATTAAGGGTTTTTGCATTTATGTTCATTAGTGAGATTGGCCTATAGTTCTCTTTTTCAGTTGGGTCTTTCTCTGCTTTGGGGATCAAGGTGATGCTTGCTTCCAGGAATGTATTTGGGAGCATTGCTTCCCTTTCAATTTCATTGAAGAGTTTCAACAGTAGTGGCAGTAGTTCCTCTCTAAATGTCTTGTAGAATTCAGCAGTGAAGTCATCAGGACCCAGGCATTTCTTAGTTGGTAAGTTTTTAATTATGTTTTCAATTTCATTGATTGATATTGGGTTGTTTAGAATTTTTATGTCTTCTTCATTTACCTTTGGTAATTCACACATATCTAGGAATCTGTCCATTCTGTTTGTGTTTTCCGTCTCATTGGCATATAGGTTGTCAAAGTAGATATTGATGATCCTCTGGATTTCTGCTGGGTCCATTGTAATTTCATCCTTTTCATTCCTGATTGCATGGATTTGGGCCTTTTCTTTCCTTTTTCTGATGAGATTGGCAAAGGGTTTGTTAATTTTGTTTATTCTTTCCAAGAACCAACTCTTGGCTTCATTGATTTTTTTTGTATCATTCTCTTAGTCTTCATTGCATTGATTTCTGCTCTGATCTTTATAATTTCCTCCCATGTATGAGCTTTGGGTTTGTCCTGCTCTTCTTTTTTCTAGAAGCTTGAGGTTCAGCATCAGGTTGTTTAATTGGGCTCTCTCTGTTTTCCTAATGTGAGTATTTACTTCTATGACTTTCCATCGTAAGACTGCTGTCATTGTGTACCATAGATTCTGATATGTTGTATTATCATTGTCATTTAATTGTAAGAACTGTCTGATTTCTTCTTTTATTTCCTCTGTGACCCATTGGTCATTCAGAAGTATGTTGTTCAATTTCCATGTGTTTATGAATTTCTTGCAGTTTATTTTGCTATTGATCTCCAATTTCATTGCACTATGGTCTGATAATATACATGGGATAACTTCAATTCCTTTGCACTTACTTAAACATGTTCTATGAGTGAATAAGTGGTCTATTTTGGAGAATGACCTGTGTGCAGCTGAAAAGAATGTGTATTCTGATTTTGTGGGGTGGAAGACTCTGTAAACATCTGTTAAGTTCATTTGTTCAAGAGTTCGATTGAGTTCTAGTATTTCATTCCTTATTTTTAGTCTAGTTGATCTATCTATTTGTGACAGTGGGGTGTTGAGGTCCCCCACTACAATTGTATTAGTGCATATATGACTTTTCATGTCTGTTAGTATTTGTTTTATATAGTTAGGTGCACTAGTGTTTGGTGCATATATGTTTATGATTCTCATCTCTTCCTGTGGGACTGTTCCCTTTATAAGGATGTAGTGTCCTTCTTTGTCTCTCTTAATCAGTGTTGGTTTGAAATCCACTTGATTTGCAAAGAGGATAGCTACTCCTGGTTCATTTTTTGGGTTCCTGTCGCATGGAGTATTGTTTTCCACCCTTTAACTTTCAGTCTATGAGTCTCTTTATTATTATTTTTTTTTAGTTTTTAAAAATAAATTTTATTTTATCCCATTCCCCCCTTACATCCCCTCCCCTCCCTATGTACAGAAGCTTTGTTTCCATTTTTCTTTTTTTTCTAAATTTTTAAATTTTTTCCCCATTCCTGCCCTCCCTTCATCCCCTCCACCCTTCCCTATTTACAAAGACTTTATTTCCATTTTTTCCATTTCTCATCATTTTTCCTTTCCCTCTTAATTAAGTATGTTTCTTGTATGCAGCTTTATTGTTGGATCTTGCTTCTTGACCCATTTTGCCAGTCTATTTCTTTTGATTGGTGAATTGAGACCATTAACATTGATGGTTATAACTGATACATATTGACTTATCATTGTCGTGACTTTTTCCTTTTATTGGATTGTCCCCATTTGCATTTAATTTCTTGTGGTGCCAGATGGATTCATTCTGCTGGGCTTCCTGGGGTTGTGATCCTTATTGTCTTTTTCTAGGATATTGTCTAAAATTTTTTGGAGTGGTGGTTTGGTATTCATGAAGTTCCTAAGGTGCTCTTTGTCATGAAAGTATCTTATTTCTCCATCAATTTTGAAAGATAGTTTTGCAGGTTACATCAGTCTGGGTTGGAGACTGTTTTCCTTTAGGTCTTAAAATATGTCACTCCAAACTCTTCTTGCCTTAAGGGTTTGCATTGAGAAATCTGCTGTGATTCTGATGGGCTTTCCTTTGTATGTGATTTGTTTTGTTTCTCTAACTTCTTGTAGAATTTTGTTCTTCCATTGTTTTTCTGGAATCTTAACTATTATATGCTTATGTGTAGTTATTTTGATCAAGGCTAGTTAGAGTCCTATATGCCTCAATTATCTGTATGTCAAGTTCTCTTCCCCTCCTCGGGAAGTTTTCTGTCATCACTTCTGTGAACAGTTTTTTTATGTCATCTTCACTCTCTCCTGTTTCTTCATTGACTCCAATCAGTCTTATGTTATTCTTCTTTGCATTGTCTAGTAGCTGCTGGATTGATTTCTTGTGGTCCCTTACAATTTTAAAGCGATTTTTCTTTTCCTGTTCACTAATTGCAATCTTATCTTCTATATCTGAAATTCTGTCCTCACATTAGCTCATTCTGCTGTGCAAACTTTCAATGGAGTTTTTAATCAACTGGAAATCTGTTTGCATCTGTTTTATAGATTCCATTTGTTTCCTATGTTGGGATTCCATCATGTTCCTCAACTCCTCTATTTCTCTATCTGTGTCCTCTGTAGATTTTTTAAAATCATGTCTTGTACAATGGACACAATCTCTGCTGTTATCTGAGAAGTTATTTCTGATTTCATTTTTCCCAGATCCTCTTTCGTTGCTGGTTCAGGGAGTCCAGGTGGTTGCGTATCATATTGTTCCATCTTGTTTCACTTTGAGGTTGCCTTAGGTGATCTGGAAGTCTGGTTTTGAGACTTGTTTTCTCCACTCTTTGGTGCTGGGGGCAGTGGTAAGGCAGAAGGTTCATCTCCTCTGTGTTCAGGGCAGCTCTGCTCCTTAAAGGTTTATTTTATAATTGAACCTGTGATAAGCCAAGAAAAGCATACCTATTTCCTCCTTAGTTCTGTAGAGATTAGGCACTTTCTATCTAGATTAGGAGTTGGAGCCACCCTATTCTGAAGCAAATCAATTGGTCATTCTACAGAGAAACACTATCTGTGTACACATATTTTATCAGCGAGCCTCTTTTGTCCATGTTGCCAACATCTCTGTAATCATATTTTTAATAATTGGTGTATCTTTTCTATATAGGTGTCTGGTATACAAACATGTAGGCTGTAAAAGAACATAAATCTGCCAAAGTTCACTGTAGATTAGTGAATAAACAAGGGTTATAGCAGATGAAATATAGGCATCTTACCAGGCTTCATATCTCTGCTGACTGAATTCTAAGAAAACAAAGTATTAGGTGTGTCAGCAATCTAATTCATACTAGGTTCTTTCTTGCTCTTTTCTTTTAAATGTAAGTCAACCAACTTAAACATATTGTGAAAGGTATCTTTTCTATGACTACATTTATACAATAAGGACAAAAGTTTGCAGAATTTATGGAAAATAATACTTTAGCTCTGTTCAGTAGAATATAATCTCCTTCAACTCCTAGTTTGTATGTTTTTTTTAACTTGAAAGGATGTTGAATTTTGATTGTGTGATTTTTACCTTTTTCTGTTAATGGAGTGTATGGCATCGATTGATTTTCATAAGTTGGATTGTCTTTGCATACTAGAAATAAATCCCACTGGTCATGGTGTTTGATCTCTTTAATAGGCAGTTGAATTTGGATTGTCAGTATTTTGTTGAGGATTTTTGCATCTATTGTACTTTTATAAGGGATGTTAGCTTATAGTTGCTTCCCTATTCAGTTTTTGTCTCATCTAATGTCATTTTTTTTTGCTTTGATGTTAAAGTTGTTTTGGGAAAATTACTTCCACTTCAATTTCTTGGAAGAGCTTGAGAAGGACTGGCATTAAGTCCTCTTTAAATATCTGTTGAAATTCACCAGTGAGGCCATGTGGTTTTTCTTTTTTGGAAGCTTTTTAGATACTGGCTCAATCCCCTTAGCTCAGGAGGCCATACATCTGTTCAGATTTTCTGTTTTTTCATGACTCATTCTCTGTAGTTCATATATTTCTGGAGATTTATCTATTTCTTTTAGCTTATTCAATTTGGCTGTTAATTTTTCATAGTGGTCTTATAGGTATTTTTATTTCTGTATCATGGGTTTTGATGCCTTTTGTCTTTTCTGTTTTTATTTGAATTTTTGGTCTTTTTTCTTGGTCTTGCTAAAATGTCACAATTTTGTTGATCTTTTCAAAAACTAATGTTTTGACTTGATGCTTTTCTATGCTATTTCATTTATTTCTGCTGTAATCTTTGCTTTTCTTTCTCCTACTTTCTCATAATTGGACTTAATTTGTTCTACTTTTTTGAGATCCTTGAGTAGAGATCTTCATTGTTTGAGATCTTTCTTTTTTTATGTACATATTTAGTGCCATAAACTTCCCTCATAGAAATGATTTTGCTGTCTATCATAAGTTTTGACTGTTGTATTTTATTTTTCTTTGTCTCAATAATTTATATTTTACTCTTGGTTTCTCCTATGACCCATTGGTTGTTCAAAAGTGTGCTTATTTTCTATATCTTTGTCAAGTGTTCAGTTTTCCTTCAGCTATTGATTTCTAGTTTTAGCTCATTATGGTTGGCAAAGGTATTTGGTATAATTAAATTTTTAAATTTGTAAAAAATGTTCTTGTGGCTCAACATGTGATTTACACTGGAGAATTTTCCACATGTGCTTACAGAGAATATATATTCTGCTGCCATCACATGAGATGCTCTGTGTGTTTCTTAGGTCTATTTGATCTACATTAAAGTGTTATTCAAGTACTCTGTTTCCTTCCTGACTTTCTGTTTGGATGTTCTATCCCTTATTAAAAATAGAGGCAAACACTGATTGCACAAGAAATGATGCCAAGAATCAACAAATGGGATCACATTAAACTGAAAAGCTTCTGCACAACAAAGAAAACCAAGAACAAAATGAAGAGACAACCTACAGAATAGGAAAAATATTTTTCCAGCTATTCCTCAAAGAACTAATATCTAGATTATATAAAGAAGTCAAAAAAATTTACACCCTTCAAATTTAAAGATCCAGTTTAAAAAATGTGCATCTGAAAAAAATAGACACTTCTCAGACAAAGAAAGACAAATGGCCAATAAATATATGAAAAAATATTCTACATCTCTGGCCATTTGAGAAATGCAAATTAATACAACACTGATATTCCATCTCACTCCAGAAGAAATAGCTTCTATCAAGAAATCAAATAATAACAAATGTTGATGAGGCTGTGGGGAGAAAGGAACACTTTTTCATCGTTGGTGAAACAGTAAATTGATACAACCACTATGGAAATCAGTATGAAGATTCCTCAATAAATTAAAAATAGAATTTCCACTTGACCCAGCTATTCTCCTTCTAGCTATCTTCCCAAAAGAGTTAAAGACATCATACCACAGTGATCCATGCATACCCACGTTTATAGCAGTGCAACTCATAATAGCTAAATCTTAGAAACAGCCTTATGCTGATCAACAGATGAATAGTATTTATGCACAATGGAGTATTAGTCTGCCATGAAGATGGATAAAATTGAGTCATTTGTAGGAAAATTGATGCATCTAGAGGCCATAATGTTAAGTGAAGTAACTCAAACACACAAGCTTAAATGTCACATGGTTTCACTTATACGAAAAACTCTATTTATATCAGTATATTTAAATAAATATATTTATATAGAGAGAGAGATAGAAATAAAAGACAGATAATAAAGAAGAGACAGATAATAGGGAAAAAGTAATCAGCATGGACAATGTATCTAAAATTACACCTTGATTTAGTACCATTGTCTTACATGTATTATAGTTCTTTGGCCTATTAGCCTGGGTTTTAGTCTATATATGCTAATTAACTTCAAAAGTTCTTATCAATCAATGAATCTGATGCTGGACAAATAAAAGAGGGGTGTCAAGAGAAGGAGAAAAAAAGAATTGAATTGTGTTTTATACATGCACCAATTCCTTACATAAATGTAATTATTATGTACTGCAAAAATGTACTAATAAAAGAAAGAAAAAAATAAGTATTGAAATTTAATTTTATTGTATTACTGTCTATTTCTCCCTCTGTTTTGTCAATGTTTACTTCATATATTTATGTGCTCTGGTTTGGGGTGGGTATATATTTATAATTGCTATAATTCCTGGTAAATTGATCCTTTTGTCATTATATTGTATCCTCCATTGCCTCTTGTGACAGTTTTTAACTTAAAGTCTACTTTGCTTGTACAATTATGGCCAGTCATGGTTTTTTTGGTTACTATTTGAATGGGATAGCTTTTTCTCCCCTTCACTGTGTGTGATTTTACATCTAATTTGAAGCAAATAGTGGGATCTTTTTTATATGTGTATCTGTCTGGTCAGTCTATGTTCTTTTGTTTGTGGAGTTTAATCCATTTATTTTCAGAGTAATTGTTGATAGAAAAGGACTTGCTGTTGCCACTTTGTTAAATGTTTTTCTGTTTTATAGTTCTTCTTGTCTCTCCTTTCTTCTGTTGCTGTTCTATTTTGTGATTTATTAAATTTTCATAGTGTCACAATTTGATACTTTTCTAATTTTATTTCTTATATCTTTTATATTTTTATGGCTACCATGGAGCTTTCAAAAAATCATAATTATATTGGTATATATAAAGCTGATATATCTTAAATCACATTAAAAACTCTACACTTTTATTTCTCTCTCCCACATACATTTAATAATTTTGACATCATAAATTACATCTTTTTATACTATGAACCATTAATATATGTGTGCAGTTATATTTATGTTGTTTTTAAATTTAATTTCTGCATAGGATTTAAAAGATGAATATATGTAATATATATGATAAACATGTACTGAAAAATATTGTGAGTGATTTTTGCACTATAATGACAGAATCATAATATCCTGCATTCACCTACATATTAACCTTTATCTATGGACTTTTATATGTTCATATAATATTTTATTTTCATTAGAAGCTTACTTTGTGTCCATATTCAAACCAGGTACAGATTCTTCACAGGTACTCTACATACATTTCTAAAATGGAAGTTTGTTCAACTCCCCCCAAAATGCTGAAAAAGATCTCTTCATAATCAAGAGGTAAGCTCATCCTAACAATAAAGTCTCTTAGGTCTTTGATTTGTACTGAAGGCTGTTTTTCATCATTGATTAGGACAATAGGCATTTTTATTTTTAGAATTACATCAACATTAGCATTTCACTGAGTGATCAGATCAGAGGTCATTTGGAATAGGTCACACTGAAAAGACTATTGATTCTGGTCTCCAAATTATAGTGTATTGGGATGATACAGCTGACTGACACAAAGTAACCAATTTTATTCACTTTTCTCTTTCTGAAACTACTGGAGTATGTATTTTTATGTTTATAAACTTTCTTAAACTGGTTATTCCACAGGGACAATTTGCTGCCAAGCAGAGCTTTGCTTAGGTGCTTTTAGCTATCCCTTCTTTGTCTCCTAAAGTGTCTGGCCCCTCCTAGTTTATAAATGGATAGTTTTATCTCACTGCACCTTCCTATGACTATACTCAATCTACTCAACTCCACTTTAGAAGAAATATTATTTAAGAAAGATTCACATAAAGGTAGGAATAAACTTCAATTCTTTTTATTTCCACAATATTCCAAACCTATTGTTCTTATCTAGCATCAGTGTTGCCTCCCTACCTGTTGTGTCCATGTAACTACTGTGTTAATAATTGTCACCTTCCTCAAACTAAGTTGGTTGATCACGTCTTAGAGGCTAGGCCTGTATTCTTCTTCCTTTGTACCTAGTCCTTATACAGTGTGATCTAGTACAGATGACATTTTTATCCCTTATCTAAGGTATTGCCAGTTGGGCTGTGGTTTATAGGATGAGAAATGCTTGTGCTACCACCATCTGGGATTTGTATGAGGAAGTTACTACTTTTATCTCTTGGTACTCCATTTCCTCTTCAAGAGCTGTCTTCCGGTTGAGTTTACCTATCAGGAGAATGTACCCTACTGAGAGAGTGTGACTGGTTCTCCACAAACACAAGCTTTTATTTCTCTGAATGAGAAAGAGCATGTGACATTTCCTGATCGGAGAATCTCTGAGTCTTTTTCAGATCCAGAAGCCTCCCAGACTTCTGTCATCCCCTAAGGCATGAGCAGGCTGCGCACTGAGGTGCTGTTGCGGTTGTTTTTGGCCATGTTGATACCTGAAGAAGAACACAACAAAGTGCTCTGAGGTTCTAAGAACATTCCCACAAGCAAATTTCTATCCTCTTTGCTCGATTCCAAATAAAACATTTGGAATAAGGGTATGATAGTTGGCTAGAATGATTTTTAATCAAAAAGACTTTGTTTTCTATAAATACATTTCTTTCTTTCTTTCTGCAAAGGATTCAAACCATTAAGTTCTAATGAAATACAAGTTGAAAACTGGCACTGTGGACATATTTGCTTTTCACCTGCAATTCAGAGTTAAATTTCTTTGAAAAGTGTAATACTGTTTTTATCAAAATACTATTATTGTATGAGATGATTGTAATGATTTACATTTATTAAACACTTATCAAATATGTCTTCCATTGCTACCCAGAAAAAAGCTTAGATAGAAGTAGCTAATTATGGCAAAGAACTTTCACATACAATATCCCATTACTCTCATAATAGTTTTCTGACATATATAGAGTATAGTTAATTAGTCGGAAATTAGTCCCCTCAAACTGGGAAGAAACAGGAAAATATAGACTAGCTGTGTTCCAGGAAGAAAAAGAAATGAGGGTTGTGGATAACATGGCATGGCTTATGGCACTGTGTTGTTCTACATGTTAAAGAGGTGAATAATTTCAATACTTGAGATTGTGGAAAAATACACATGTCCTTCCCTCCCATTTACTTCATCCTGTGAAACTATAAGACTCATACTAAACAAAACAAGGAAGACAGGAAAACTTCAAGTCTTTCTCATCAATGAACACAAATACAAAAAGGGTAATTTAGATATTAACAAATTGTATTTTCCCAAAGAATATAAAGTTTCTTTAAAATTAGGAAAGGAATATGGACATATAGGTTGGAAAAATAACATATCAGACTAATATAAGCCCCCCAAAACCTTTTATATGCAATTCAACATCCATTCATACACAAACATGATATTTAATAGTAATTAGGATATGCAAAAGAAAAAGAGGTCTTTTATGGCTATTTTCATTCAGTGTTGTACTGAAATGAGTCTATCTTGTTAGGGAAGAAAAATAAATAGAAAGTATAAAATTTGGAAAAGCAGAGACAAAACTTTCACTAACTGCAGATAGCACAGAGAAAAGCTGAAAGAATGAAAATCTAGAAGAGTAAATTGTAAGGAACAATAAGTCAGCAAGGATGTAAATACAAATAACAATGAACAATAATCTATAGCATTTCTAATACAGTAGGAACAAAGAGTTAAAATAAATATATATTTTTGTATATCCTCTTATTGGTATATTTTAGGTGTACAATATAATGACATTCATCATTGGAGATATGCACCTTTACATACTGTCTTTGTTCTTATTTTTTCCCCCTTCCCCTACCCTCCCTTCAACCCCTCCATCCCTCCTTATTTACAAAGACTTTGTTTCCTTTTTTTCATTTTCTCATATTAATTCCATTTCCTTCTTTCCTTTCCCCTACACTTTGCCCCTTTTCTTCCTATTTCACATTATCTATTATACCTTGTAGTCCTTATTTACACTTTCAGTTTCTCACACTAGAGAAACTATTCGGTATTTACACGTGTGTCCTATTTATCTCATTTAAGAGTATCGCCTCAATGTGCATCCATTTAGCAATAAATGTCTCTAATTTCTTGTTTTTTATGGCTGAGTAGTACTCCATTTTATTTTAAAAAACACATTTTCTTGATCTATTCTCCAGTTGATGGGCATTTGGGCTGTTTCCAAGTTTTAGCTATTACAAATTGTACTGGTATGAACATGAGTGCACATATATCACTGTGGTATGATACTTTTAATTCTTTGGGGAAGATCCCCAGCAGGGGAATAGGTGGGTCAAATGGGACTTCCAGTCCTAGTTCTTTGAGGTATCTCCATACTGATTTGCACAGTGGTTGCACCAGTCTACACTCCCACCAGCAGTGGAGCAGGGTTCCTCTTTCCCCACAGCCCCACCAGCATTTGTTATTGGTTGATTTCATGATAGTAGCCATTCTTTCTGGAGTGAGGTGGAATCTCAGCATTGTTTTCATTTGCATCTCTCGAATGACCAGTGATGTTGAACATTTTTTCATATGTTTATTTGCCATTTTTACTTCTTTTTGTGAGAAATGCCTTTGGATTGGGTCTTTAAATTTGGGAGGTCTGATTTTTTTAAGTTCTTTATAGATTCGAGATAGTAGACCTTTGTCTGAGGGACCGCTGGTGAAAATTTTTTCCCACATTGTGGGTTGTCTCTTCACACTGCTGGTGGTTTCTGTTAAAATAAATATTTTTATAAAGATACTTTTTATGATAGCAGAAAACAATAAATTTACTGGAAATAAATTTAACAAAATTGTCTAAATTTTGTGGAAAAACTTACATGATTCAATTAAAATATGGTTTTTAAAATTTCAGTGAAAAGATATACATTATAGTCAAGAATTGAAAGACTCAGTATTCTGTGTTAATATCCCCCAGTTGATTTATAGCTATATATTTCAAACTTTTCCCTTCTAATAAAATTTGACAAAATAAATGAAAAATTTATGAAACTGCAAAGGATTCAAACCATCAAGATATTCTGAAATACAAGTTGAGTAAAACTACACTGACAGAAATAGATTTTAAAATTTCTGCTAATTAGGATGGTGTGGTGTTGTTTCAGGGATATGCAAGTGTCAAGTGAACAGAAAATTGAATCTAGTAAAAGACATGAAGAAAGACATTTGGAATGACAGAGGTGTTGCTAATCAATGGAGAAAATCTAGACTTTTCATTAAGTGGAATTAGACCAATTTGTTAAATGTATAAGAAAAAATAAAATCAGATTACTAACATAAAAATTATAAAAATTTAGAGATGATTTTAAAAATTGTAAATATAAAAGAATTAAAATTACAAATATTTTAGAAGGCAATATAGAAGAATATTTGTATAATTTCAGGAGTTTTTAAAAAAAATGAACAAAATATAAGTTAATAAATTTTAGTCAATTACAAACTTCTGCTCACCAGAACATACTTTTTAAAAGCTAAATACAGTCTATATAATGGGAAAAATTACTGCAACAACATAAAATCGAATCATTTAAAAACAAAAAACTAATAAAAAAGCATAAGAAACAAACAAGCCTATAGAAAATGAAGCAAAATATATATACAGATACTTCACAAAACTGTAAGTACTGCTAGTTAATAAATCAAGGTCAAGGTGTTCAACCTTATTAGTAATCGGGGAAACACAAATTAAAAACCAAAGAATTCAATTATGCATAGAGTTGGCAAAATGTAAAGGTCTAACAATTGGGATCAGGTCAGATGTGGCCCTATAGTTTGGGCCAAAGATTTGAGGCTTTCTTCTTGCAGTAGCAGAACCACTGTGGAGTTGAAAGCGAGGATATAATCAGAGCCCAGAAAAGACTGCCCTAACTTTTGTGCAGATGTTAGAGTGGGATATTAAAAGACGGACCACTGTAGCTTGGATTTGGACTATCACCTAAAGGCCCTGTGTGTTAGGCGTGGTCCCCAGCTGGGTGCCATTGGAGGTGGTGAAAATTTTGTAGGTGGGGCTGAGTGGGAAGTCTTCAGATAATTGGGGGGCATGAATGTAAAAGGGATTGGGGACCCCAGTCTCTTCTCTTCTTGTTTTTCAGCCAAAAGCTGAGGGGTCTTGCTACATACTGTTCCATGATGTGCTGCTTTCCCACAGCCCCCGAAGAAATGAACCAATCCACCATGGATTGAAATCTCCAAAACTATGAATCAAAACAAACCTCTAAATAAGTTAGTCATCTCCAGTTTTCATTCCAGTAATGGAAAACCGACTAACATTGACTATATCAAATACAGGTGAGAATGTGGAACAAGCACGATAACATCATCATCCTTGGTGTGGCAAGTCAATTGATAGAACTAATTCATAAATAGTTCAACATTTTCTGGCTTATTTGAAGATGTGCATCCCTTGTAAAAATTTAATTCCAGTCTTGACCCATACTTTATAGAAATTCTTACTCATGATTACTGGGAAACTTCATCAAGAAGTTGTCTAGAGCCATTTTAATGTAAGGGCCCTAAATGGAAACAACCCAAATTCTCATCTAATACAAATTTGATAATCAAATCATGTCATGAACACACATCATAATATTGTATTGCAATAAAAATAATCATACCTACGCATCAACACAGTGGAACTCTGCCAACAGGAGTTTGAGTGAAAGAAACATGTATACTATAGATCATGTGGTTCCATTTTAATGAAACTTCAACAGGCAAAGCTAAACAATGTATTGCTTAAAAATGCATGCAGTAGAGGTGAAATTCTTAAGGAAAGTGAGGGAAAAACTGCCATATAGGTAGCATTATGATTACTTCTGTGGTCAGAAGTACAACTCATTTGAGAGGAGCATAAGCCGGCTTCAAAAGTACCAGCAGTGTCCTATTTCTCAGCCCGGATGATGGCTCTAAGGATATTTGCTTTGTTTTTATTCTCCAAATTATACACTCTTGTGTTCACTTCTCTGTGTAGGATATATTTCATAAGAAAAGAAATGCTCAACTTCTAATATTTTTGATAGATTATACCAAATATTTTCTTTGATGCTATCTAAAGTATTTAATAAGATTTATTTTTATTATATGGATCATTTAATTACCATTAAAATTTCAAGACCTTATAATGTAAAAATGTAAAGATGACCAATATTTGAGCAGTGTATATTTTCATACAAAGTAATCCATATGGATATTTCTAGTATAATTTTGAGACTATACCTGCTAGAATAAGATACTTTTTCTGATGACAGAATTCAAAAGAGCCTGTCCCACAAGGATTCAATAAAGAAAGCTTTTACTTGCATGGAAACAATAAGAAATATCTCCTTACTTGCACTCTGGAGGTGATTAACTTACCTGAACTTGTTATTTGATTTGATATTTTTAATGTGTTATTTAAATATTGCATGGCCAAAGACAGTCAAACAAATCAAACACTCTTCATGTGTATAAAATGCGAATGTGCACCAAGTACTCTCTGGAGGTGATGACGAGGAATGACACTGAACCGAGACAGTCACAGACTCCTGGGCCATGGAAAGTGCATCTGTGGACCGGATGCTGTTGAAATCTTATGAGCACCACAGGAGGGATAAATGACTATTATCCTCATGTTTCTATGTGGAAACATCATGCTATCAACTGGGGAAATCAGGACTTAAGTAACCTCTCTAAATTGCTTAAGAACCAGGTAGAGCCTGTACTTTGAAGTAATTTTTAGCTCTTGGGCTGACTCCAACCAGAGTCCATTCTTTGATTACTACAGGGGCTGCAAACTGTTACTTGGCAGCTATCAAAGAATTGGGTTGCTTGGAGCAACATTAATAATTTTTTAAGAAGTAAAATATTTTTGTGAGCTCACCTTCCTTCATCTGGATGCTCACACCTCATGTACCTCCTGAATTACTGCAAATGTTCAGATTTTGCGCTTCAATACTAGCTTTTTTGCCCTCACGGCACTGTTTTATAATTATCTCTACAATGAAAATGGCCACATTTCACAGGTGGGGAAACCAATCCTCAATATGTCACAATGGACCAGTCAAGCAATAAAATGTTTTTTAAAAATTGAAATTGCCTTGTTTTTAAATGAAAAGATACTGGAAATAGAGGGACAGTCAACCTGAAAATTAAATTTAACCAAATAAAAGTTAAAGTTAAATTGATGGATATGTTCTTCAGCCTAGGAGAAAAATACATGTCACGGGCATCCGGGTTTTGCTTTCATCTTAATTAGTGGAACTTTTGCCCTCTCTGGACAAAGAAACCTAACACCACCCCAGAGAAAGAGATTTTTCCTCCCTAGACTTCCTAATGTGAAACCCATTCCTGTAATATTTTCCATGCTTTGGAGCATGACAATTCTAAATAACATTTGTTCTCCCACCTCTCTAAGACACAAAGAAAAAGAAGATCAGTTTTATCTCAGTTTATAAAAAATGATTACTGACTATCAGATATTACTTCTGATCATAGAAGCAAAATATCCCTGTCTGTGAAAAAGCCATGATGCTGTGCAAATTTGGGGAAGACTGTGAGAGGAGGGACTGGGTAGAAAGGGAGAAGATTTCACTGACAAAAATAGTGGCAAAGAGCAAATTATTGTCCTTTCAAAAGATAAAACTGAAAAGAGCCCAGCATAATTTTAAAACATTGAATCACTCTCCAGTCTTCCAACCAGTAGATCATAGTTTCAAGGGCTAGCTTTATTTAAGGCATAAAAATATCCAGTGCTGGCCCAGAGCTCTGCCTAGCAGCACAAGCAAAAGCTTTCTCTGTACCCAGAAAACCAAGACCTGCAATCCCAGTTAGCATGATCAAAGGACTGCTCTCCTATCAGCCTGAGAAAATGCAGAAAAAATTACTGATAGGTCATTTTCCCAGGGGACTCATTTGAAAATACTTGGCAAACTTACAAAGAACCTGGAAATCGTGGATGAAGGCAAACATGCTAAGCAGGTGCTGTTGAGTATTTTAACGTCAACTGTGTCTCTTACTGAGGACAGCCAAATTACTGTGGCTAGAGCTGATTTATCTGCAGTTGATTATTATGAACCAGGTACTAGGTTTAGTTTGAACTGGTGACTTAGAATAGCCAATACAGATTTACAGGCTGCTGAAACCAAGTACTTCCTTTAAGAAAATGATATTTTCTTGCAACTTGATTGACATAACTACCAGAAGTATATCACAATATGGGAACAGTTTTTATCAAGGCAACTTGCAAACTAGCGGTAATAGAAGGGTTCTGCCTCATTGAATTTTCCCTGGGAAAATGTTGAATCTTCGTTAGTAAAGAAGAAATTTATTGATTTATTTTGGTTTTGTTTGTCTGTTTATTTGTGCCATGAGTCTTTTCTAACTTCTATTCATGGCCAGCTGCCTGGTGAATGGAAGCATTAAAGGAGGCACATAGGGACTTTGGATATGTCCTTCAAATGTCTCCTAAATATACTACTATTCTGAAGCCCATTGTAATACTTTTGTTATATTAAAAGTGCTGAATCAATCTGTGTTGCATTAATTTGTAGGTCTTCAAAACATCCCCTGATTTTCTCCTTTTGTAGTCCCACATTTTCCACTCAAAAATCATGTCGTGTTACTAAAGATATTTAACAGATAGTTGTACATTTATTACACGATTTTCCCACAATTCCTCTAGCTGCCTCCTGAGGTAAACTCAAATTATTTCATTATATTTGTTATTCCTGTTGTAATACATTGAACATTCTTATGTATTTATTTTCATTTATAAAGGGTCTAACGGTGATGAAATAGAGGTGAAAACTCTTATTCTGATCTTACCTTCAAAGTAAATGCTGCCATCATTTTACTGCTAAGAGTATGGGATAGTAGTTGTTAAACAGCTCTGGACTGAAAATATCAACCTAGAAATTCAAATTCTTGAGCCATACCTTAAGCATGTCAGATGAGAAACTCGGAGGAAAGGAGGTGGTCCCAGCCACCTGTGTTTTAATAGCCTCACTGGGTGACTCAAATACACATTACAGTTCGAGAACCACGGCTCTAGATATTTCTGTGAGTACTTTTCGCTGGAGAATTTCCTGAAATAATGCTGAATTTTTGTCATGTTACATTTTGCAAATTTTTTTGTGACTATATTACAACCATATGCTTTTTGCTTTTTAACCAGCCAATCTGATGAATTATAATTAATGGATTGGAGGGGGACAGGAGCCTGGTGATCAAACCCAGGCTCTTGCACACACGAAGTGCACGTTCTACCACTGAGCTACACCCCTGCTTAATTAGGTTTAAAATAATTTTTAAAAGCCTTGTGTTTAGAAGACAAGGTACATATTCATGACACTTTTTGTGCAGTCATGAAATTATTATATTTAAAAATTAATAGGAAAACTACAAGAATACTCCCTGAACAATTAAAGTTGTATCCAAGTCTCCACCTCAGAATTCTCCTTATTTTCTGCATGGTATTTTTCCCAGTTTGCATTTATTTTGGTGGCTTTTCTGTCTTGAGAATATTTTGATATTAGTCTGTAGCTCAGAAAGCATAAGCAGCCTCCTGACTCACCCGGTGCTGATCTCCCAGCACCAGTCCAGGGCTTCCCGTGGGGCTGGCGGGTGGTAAATGCGCTGCCAGGATGGGGGAGCCTTTCCAGACCAAGTGTGTGGGTACAGGCTGCCCAGTGAATGCTGAGAGCTTTGGCATTGTGGGTCCTGTCCTCAATACTCCTCTGTGCATATGGACACCACATTCTGCCATGTTTGCCCTGGGCATAGGTTTCCGTATTTTCAGTGAATATATCTTCTGCAAGCACCAAAGTCCTCTCCAGGAACACTCTAAATCCATGGGTAGAGCAAAGGGTGACAGGGAGGGCACAAGACCGAACCAAGCCAGAGGAGCTGGCCACACTGGGCAAGCGGCCTCCTACCTCCTCACTGCCCATCTCTTCTTTTACGGAGTGAGGTGATCATACTTACCTTGTCAGCCATTACTAGAAGTGTCAAGATTAAATGGAAAATTAATAGTCAACATCTATATTTACTGGACACTTACTGTGTACCTAACACGTTATATAGAAATACAGTCCTCTAATCAGCAAGATGATGAAAATGTGACTGTGTCTGGCACAGAATAATTAGTAAATAAATCTGGACTTTAAAAATAATGAGAAAATAGGAGATAGAAAATTAATGTGGACCAGACACATGAATGTGGATTTAAAATAGTTTAAAAATGGAAAAGCCATACTCTTTGCCTTCAGGAGCCACTGGTCGACTTATTTCTGCATGTACCGGGGTTCACTGAGGAAACAGTTAAAAGACTGCAACTTTTTTATGTAGATAGCGATGTTAGTGTTATATACTGGTATTTACAATTTATTCCATGTGAAAGGCAAAGAATGCTAATTAGCAAAATAAATATTTTAAATTATACCGTATTTGCTTAGAGACAGCAAGATTAGATGGTTAAAACAGGAAATTCTCATTTAGATGATTATCAAGTCTGAAAGAACAAACAATAATTTAAGTAAGGTTCTCATTTACTTTTTCTTTCTATTGCAAGGACTGAAGTCACTCAGAAAATTGACTCTGTGGGTGTGGTGAGGATCATGGACTCAGAAAAGTAAAGGCAGCAAGGCCTGAATTACTCACCACAGTGCATTTGTGTTAAGCATTGAATTTCTGACAAAGGCAAACAATGCAGCAGTGATTTAAAAATTCCACAATAAAAACCTTCTGTCTTGGTCAGTGGTCACTATATCCTAGACAGAAAGAACATAAAAGAGAAGCATTGGTACCCAAGACTTAACTTCTTATAAGCAGCATATGCTAAAGTTGACTCAAAAGTATACGGAATTACCAAACTGAGCTGGTTTCTATAAAGGATGATCCATTACTTAGAGTTGCATAAGATACATAGGTGATGCAACTTTTAGCACTGTGAACTTCTTTAATATATGGCCTGTGAAAATCGGTTGGACTTTGAGGAGTCTACAGTCTCCTGATTTTATTTTCACATCTCTGTGTTATTTGTACAATCTGCTTACTCTCTGAAAGGTCCTTTCCTCATGATCCTTTTGGCTCATACCTTTCTGAACTTTAGTGCTTTCCTAGAGCATAGTCATTGATTTAGCCCATAAATATTTATTGAGTATCTATTATGTGCTGTACACTGTCTTAGATAATAGAGTACATTAAGGAATAAAAGAAAAGCAAAATTCTTTGCTTTGGAGAACATAGCTTTTATGTAATTTTCCTTAGCTCCACAGTAGTTCTCTACCTGGGAAATAGTTCCTTGGCCTGAAATATTTTCTTAAATTCCTTTAACTTCATGCATGGCTTTGCCCTATTAATGAAAATCTCAAATTAAAAGCCACCTTTTCAGGACTTCTGTCAACTCTCTCCCTCATATTGGGTCCCCAATACATAAAATTTCACAACTCATATTTTCTTCATTTCAAAAATATGGTTATTTGTGAATGTAGGCTTGCTAGGCAGTAAGATCTCTTAGGGTTGACACTATGGTATGCGTTGTTCATTATTAAATTCTCCAAGTCTAGTACAGTGCCCGGGACAAAAAATCCACTATCATATAACCATATTTGCAAGGAAACTTGGAAATGAGAGAGACCCATTTCAAGTTGGAGTTTTGGAATTTTAGTTTATCAGCGTTATGCAGTGTCAAGGTCCTTCATTTTATTACGTCCCTCCCCCACACTCCTCCCACTGGAGTCTAGTTCCCGTG
Source organism: Heterocephalus glaber (assembly GCF_053883595.1). Lineage (NCBI taxonomy): Eukaryota > Metazoa > Chordata > Mammalia > Rodentia > Bathyergidae > Heterocephalus > Heterocephalus glaber. The sequence continues at coordinate 39,035,787 of NW_028258317.1, forward strand.
TCTGGTAAGTGTCCCAGTTCTTGCCCTTTGTTTCCAGGCACCAATTTCCCAAATCAACAACTAGTTTGACTTGAGTGTGGACATTTATTCCCCTTGCTGTTCCTGGATATTTGTTTAGCTTTTCTCTGTCATAGGACATGAAGAGCTCTAAAAGGATGCTGCTGACAACTGTCTTTGAGCACCTGGTAATGACGCAGAAAAAAAATAAAATATTTTTTACAGCTGCTTACCCCAATCCCACCCTATTCATTGTTCTACCATTCACTAAACATACCCACTGCACTTCCAATTTTTTTTCATTTTTAACTAGAGTAAAATAACTTTCATATTTCTTTCTATTTTATCTTTTATTCCTAAGCCTTAGGACTAGTTATCTAACTTGTTGGGCCCAGTATAAAATAAAAGTGGGGGTTCTTTGTTAATAGTTAGGAATTCTAAGACCTCGTCATGAAACAGGGCCAAAAACCAAACTTGAAATCTTTTTAAGTATATGGCCTTGCACAGCCACAGAAGCTGCCCATCCAGGAAGCTTGACCTGTTTCTTCTTAGTCCTATGCTTTCTCAACAATTTCCCAGTTTCTTCTCTAGAGCCCCGTTGCCTCTGTCTGACAAACATCACAGTGGCTCTTTTCTTCCTCTATAATTGTTTCTATCTCCTGGATTAGGCAAACTGGGATTCATATAGCCTTGTCTCCTTTTGTGGGTAGAATTGACACCCATTTTGTGGGTAGAATTGACACCCATTTCGCCAAGCGTTTGTCATGTGAATTTGAAACTGCATTGTCTGAGTGAACTTCCAAGTTACAGTGACTTGCTTACCCTCATTTACAAAGGCCTAGATTTATTTTTTAAAATAAATCACAGTAGGAAATTCTTCCTGGAAGGCTGCATAGTTCTGCTTTTACTTTATAATCTGGCATAAGAAGGATGTGATTCAGGGCATGCCCGTTGCACTACCCAGATTTCCTAAAGTTCTCCAATTCCTTGCACCTAATCTCTCAAACTTTTTCCTTGATGCTTTTTCAGCCACCCAAAACATCTGTCGTTGTCCAGAAACCCTGGTATGGTTGGGCTCATGCCACCCTCTCTTCATATAAAGGGAACAATAGAATGCTGCTCATAGCGCTCTACTGTTTCTTAGGGCCACCTGCCATGGGGCATCAACATGGCAGCAGTCCACTTTTCAATCTGAACATATCCTGCCAACCCATCAGTGAGGAAGGATCAGGTTCATTTTTTCTGTTAATTGCAAAGAAAATTCCTATATGGCCACTGTTGAGAGTTGGAGTTGTGATATCAGTGCAATAGAGCTAATTAAAAAAGGGAGTCAAACCATTTGTTACACATGCTTTCTGCATCAGCTCCGTCCCAAATTTGTATCTTAGAATATTGTTCTGCTACTTTGCATTATGACTTAGATCTTATAATTTTGTTTATGAAGTGCAGATCCAATTGCTGTCATTTCATAAACCATAGTTACTTACTTAGGCTGCATGACAGCCCGGGTATCCTGGAGAAAATTCATCAAAAATAGTAGTTTTTGACCAAGAAAGGATAGTCTTTTCCAAAACCCCACACTATTGTGTCTTGTCAGACATTTTACACATCCTCACTTTCATGGATCTTGTACCATTTACTGGATAAACTAGTTCAAAACAGCAAGACAGCACACCTCTCAGTCCCCTGAGACAGGTACACATTCCTCTTTCTTTCTGAGAGCCATTCAAAGTGAGTAGTCATTTGAGTCTCCAGATAAAGATTCTCAACACAAGCACAGTGTATACTGCCCCCAAAGGACAAACCCTGCAAAGGCAGTTCAGGCTGATTTTGAACTCACTATAGGGTTGACTCAAACTTGTGGCAATCCTCTTGCTTTGGCCTCCCAAATGCTGGGATTGTAGGAGTGGGCCACCATGCCTGGCATCTCTCTCTCTCCTTTTTTCTTATACTCCCCCCTTTTTAAAATTTCTGTCTCTGGGATTCTACTTCCTAATGAAATAATAGAACATACAAGAGACACTCACAAAATAGGACTTCCGTAACTGCTTCAGAAAGGGGCACAAATGATAGGATAAGTGTGCTCAAAGTGAGGGGGGTGCAGCGAGGGGGACTAATGACAATGTGTCTTTTACTGTAATTTTACTGTATTTTTCTGTCAGCCCTCATAAGACTTTGCCTCAAGCTATGCTTTCCAGAGAAACCAGATAGACATTCGCAATGGTCCTAGCAAGACAGTATTCTAGCTAGTTGTCAAAAAGCAATACACATTTTGGCTCCACAAGGTGGGAACAGCAAAAAAAAAAAAAGCTTTCTTTGAAGATGTACCAGTCTCCTGCTCCTATTGCATTATAGTTTGTAGCCTTTGGCCCTCTTCACATTTGCATGAGCATCACCTGTTACATTAACTTGATAACAGTCTGCTATTTTGACTTAGTGAGCAGGAAGTGGTGAACATAATGGATGATCTAGGAAGGTCCAAGCAGTTCAGAGGGTTAGAAATGAACCCCATGAATCCAAATCCGAAGTCTGCCACATTAGGGAAGCTTTTCTGGGCCCTGCAGCCTTGGCCTTTAAGGTAAAGAATGTGACTGAAACTTGAGCCTCATACTATGTAAAGAAAGAAAGGGAGAGGGAGAGGAAGAGAGAACCAATATAAAGCTTTATTATTATTATTATTTGGCTTAAATTCTTTCATTGGTACATTTTAGGTATACAATACATTTGCATTTATCATTGGGTGCTTGTACATGTTCATGATTTATCTTGGTTATTTTTTCCCCATTACCTGTGCGCCCTTTACCCCCTTCACCTTCCCCTATTGACATAGATTCTCTTTCTGTTTTGTTTTTTTTTCATAATTTTTCCTTTCCCTTCTTTCCTTTCCCCTTCCCCTCTCACTTCCCCTACCCCTTTGGACCTTTTCTTCCTATTTCATATTCTCAATTATTCGTTTTAACCCTTATTTACACTTTCACTTCCTCACACTAGAGAAACTCTTTGGTATTTGCACGTGTGTCCTATTTATTTCACTTAAGAGTATGGCCCCAATATGCATCCATTTACCTATGTCTCTAGTTTGTCATTCTTTATGGCTGAGTAGTACTCTATTTTATTAAAAAACGGCATCTTCTTTTTCCAGTTTCCAGTTGATGGGCACTTGGGCTGTTTCTAAGCTTTAGGTATTACAAACTGTGCTGCTATAAACTTGGGTGTACATATATTCCTGTGATATGATTCTTTTAATTTTGGGGGGAAGATACCCAGCAGGGGAATAGCTGGGTCAAATGGGACCTTTAGTGCTAGTTCTTTAAGGTATCTCCTTACTGATTTCCATAGTGGTTGCACCAGTCTGCACTCCCACCAACAATGGAGAAGGGTTCCTTTCTCCCCACACCCCTGCCAGCGTTTGTTATTGATTTCTTGATAGCAGCCATTCTTTCTGGGGTAAGGTGGGATCTCAGTGTTGTTTTCATCTGTATCTCTGCAATGACCAGTTATGTTGAACATTTTTTTCATGTTTATTTGCTGCTTTTACTTCTTTGTCTGAGAAATGCCTGTTCATTTCAGACGCCCATTTTTGAATTGGGTCTTTGAATTTGGGGGATCTGATTTTTTTCAGTTCTTTATATATTCTAGATAGTAGTCCTTTGCCTGAGGCACAGTGTAGGGAACAGGGGAAGGGGACCTTACCAGAACTTCTGCAGTAAGTTCTAGTCTCCTGTGAGCCACGGCAGTACACAGTGAATTACAGGAAAAGTAGAAAAATGAGACTTTCAGAAGAAGCTGAGCTTTGAGTCTGATCAGTGCTGCTCTGGGCAGCAAAGACAAAAACCCATAGCTTGCAGCACCTTTTATTCAGTACATCGGGAGAAACAAATGCAACAAATGAATATGTAGATTTCAGTACTTCACATTGGGATAAACAAGGTGTAACAAAAGACTGGGGGGCTGGGCTTGGAAATCTAAGAACAATGAGGAACTATGCAGATAAAGATTTGGTTCCTCCCAGGGTGTCTCCTGCAGGTGTGGTCTTGCCCTGAAGCATCACAGGATCACTAAGGTCTCAGTTGTGACTCGAGGCCAAAATGGAATTATGTCTCCAAATGCCATAGCTGGCCTGTAGGCAGAAGAACTAGGCCTAATCAAATGATTTTTCCCTAGAATTATGTAGCTTTGCTCCCAGCAGTACAATTGCTAAATTTTTTCCCCCACATTGTAGGTTGTCTCTTAGCTCCGTTGGTGGTATCTCTTGTAGTGCAGAATCTTTTTAATAAGATGAGATCCAAGTTGTTGATTCTTTGGTCTAGTTCCCAAGTTACTGAGATTTCATTCATAAAGTCTTTTCCTATGCCAATGTCTTCAAGAGTTCTACCTAACTTTTCTTCCAGCAAGTTTAATGTTTCTGTTTTAATATTTAGCTCTTTAATCCACTTTGTTCTTAGTTTAGTGGATGGTGATAGATATGGGTCTAGTTTTAATTTCTGACAGGTTGAAATCCAGTTTTTCTAACACCATTGATTAAAAAGGCTATCTTTCCTCCAGTGAGGATGCTTGGCTCCTTTGTCAAAGATGAGGTGGCTGACTTTGTCTGGAGTTGTTTCTGCATCTTCTAATCTATTCCACTGGTCCTCGGGTCTGTTTCTTTGCCAGTACCATGCTGTTTTTATCACAGTAGCTTTGTAGTATAGTTTGAAGTTGGGGATTGTGATACTGCCTGCCATATCTCTGTTGCTTAGAATTGCTTTTGCTATTGTAGGTGTCTTCTGGATCAAAATGAATTTTTGGATTGTTTCCTCTAGTTCTGTGAAGTACATTGTTGGAATTTCAATCAGCATTGCACTAAATCTATATAGTAGTTTTGGAAGTACGGTCATTTTCACTATATTGGTTGTTACTACCCAGGAGCAAGGGATATCTTTCCATTTTATTATATCCTCTTCAAACTATTTTTTCAGAGTACTGTAGTTTTCAGTGTAGAGGTCTTTTACTTCCTTTGTTAGATTGATTCCTAGATATTTCATTTTTGGGGATGCTATTATAAAAGGAATTGTTTCCCTAATTTCTCTCTCAGTGAGTCTGTTATTTGTGTAGAAGGCAATTGTTTTTTGAGTGTTGACCTTGTATCCAGCTACTCTACTGAATCTGTCAATTAAGTCTAGAAGTCTTTTGGTGGAGTTCTTTGGGTGTTCCATGTAAAGAATCACATTGTCAGCAAATAATGACAGTTTAACTTCTTCTTTTCCTATCTTTATTCCTTTTATTTCTTTCTCTTTTCTAATTGCTACGGCTTATGTTTCCAAAACTATATTAAACATGAGTGGTGATAGTGGGCATCCTTGTCTTGTTCCTGATTTAAGTGTGAAAGTTTTCAATTTTTCACCATTTAATGTGATGTTGGCTGTTGGTTTTTCATAGATAGCCTTAATCAGGTTGAGATAAAGACCTTCTATTCCAATTTTCTGTAGTGTTTTTATCATGAATGGGCTTTGGATTTTGTTGAATGCTTTTTCTGTATCTATTGAGATGATCATGTGGTTTTTGTCCTTGACTCTGTTAATATAGTGTATTACATTTACTGATTTATGGATATTGAACCATCCTTGCATCCCTGGGATAAATCCAACTTGGTCAATGTGTATGATCTTCTTGATGATGCTCTGTATTCTGTTTGCCAGTATCTTGTTGAGGATTTTTGCATCTATGTTCATTAGGGAGATAGGTTTGTAGTTCTGTTTTTGGGTTGGGTCTTTCCCTGGTTTTGGAATCAAAGTCACACTTGCTTCCAGGAATGAATTTGGAAGGCTTGCATCCCTTTCAATTTCCTTGATGAGTTTAAAGACTAATGGCAATAGTTCTTCTTTAAATGTCTTGTAGAATTCAGCAGTGAAGCCATCAGAACCTGGGCTTTTCTTTGTTGGCAAGTATTTTACTATATTTTCAATTTCACTCATTGTTATTGGGGTGTTTAGAATTTGTATATCTTCTTCATTTAATTTTGGCAATTCATATGTATCGAGGAATCTGTCCTTTTTTTTTCTGTGTTTTTCATTTTATTAGAGTCCAGGTTCTCAAAGTAGGTATTGATGATTCCCTGGATTTATGCTGGATTTATTGTGGCTTCACATTTTTCATTCTTAATTGCATGGATTTGAGCCTTTTCTTTCCTTTTTTTGATAAGGTTGGCTAAAGGTTTATTGATTTTATTTATTCTTTCAAAAAACCAACTCTTTGGTTCATTGATTTTTTTGTATCATTCTCTTAGTTTCCATTGCATTGATTTCTGCTCGGATCTTTATAATTTCCTTTCTTGTATGAGCTTTGGGTTTGTTATGCTCTTCTTTTTCTAGGAGCTTGAGGTTCTGCATTAAGTTATTTAACTGAGTTCTCTCTGTTGTCCTAATATGGGCATTCACTGCTATGAATTTCCCTCATAGAACTGCTTTCACTGTGTGCCACACATTCCTGTATATTGTACTGGCATTATCATTTACTTGTAGAAACTGTTTAATTTCTTCTTTAATCTCCTCTGTGACCTATTGGTTGTTCAGGAGGGTGTTTTTCAATTTCTATGTGTTTGTGGGAGTTTTGCACTTTCTTATGTTATTGATTTCCAATTGAATTGCACTATGGTCTGATAATATACAGGAGATAACTTTGATTCTTTTACATTTACTTAGATATGTCCTATTTTGGAGAATGACCCGTGTGCAGCTGAAAAGAATGTGTACTCTGATTTTGTGGGGTGGAACACTCTGTAAATATCTATTAAATCCATTTGTTCAAGAGCTTGGTTCAGTCGAGAATTTCATTGTTAATTTTTTTTCTAGTTGATCTATCTATTTGTGATAGAGGAGTGTTGAGGTCCCCCACTACAATTGTATTAGTGCTTATTTGGTTTTTCATGTCCATTAATATTTGTTTTGTATAGTCAGGGGCATTCGTATTTGGTGCATATATATTTAGGACTGTCATCTCTTCCTATTGGATTGTTACTTTCACAAGGTTGTAGTGACCATCTTCAGCTCTCTTAATTAGTTTTGGTTCAAAATCTACTTTGCCTTCAAATAAGATTGCTACTCCTGAGTTTTTCTGGGTTCCTGTCACGTGGAGAACTGCTTTCCATCCTTTTACTTTCAGTCTATGAATTTCTTTTTGAGTTAGATGTGTTTCTTGTATACAGTATGTTGTTGGATTTTGCTTCTTAATCCATTCTGCCAGTCTATTTCTTTTGATTGGTGAATTGAGGCCATAAACACTGATGGTTATAATTGATAGATATTGAATCATCCTTGTCATAATGTTTTATTGTTGTTGGCTCTTTTATTTTTTGTTTTTCCCCTTTTCCCTTTAGTTTCTTGCCTTTCGTGGTGCCTTCCCTCTCTTGGGCTTCATGGAGTTGTTACCTTCATCATCTTTTTCTAGGATAATGTTTAGAATTGTTTGGAGTGCTGGCTTGGTGTTCATGAAATTTCTCAGGTTTTCTTTGTCATGGAAGTATCTAATTTCCCCCATTGATTCTGAATGTTAATTTTGCAAGATACAACAGTCTAGATTTGAATTTATTTTCTTTTAGGGCTTGAAACACTTCACTCCAGGCTCTCCTTGACTTGAGGGTTTGTGTTGAGAAGTCTGCTGTGATTCTGAGGGGCTTTCCTTTGTAGGTAATTTGTTTCTTTTCTCTAACTGCTTGTAGGATTTTGTTCTTCTGTTGGGTTTCTGGGATCTTGACTATTATATGTCTAGGTGTAGATATTTTTTTGATCTTGGCTAGTTGGAGTTCTATATGCCTCACTTATCTGTGTGTCCAATTCTCTACCTCTGTCTGTGCAGTTTTGTACTATTACTTCTGTGAACAGTTTTTTTTTTGTGTCAATTGTACATTCTCTTGTTTTTTTGTGGACACCTATCAGTCTTATGTTATTCTTCTTTACATTCTACCAGCTGTTGAATTGATTTCTCATGGCCCCTTACTATTTTTAAGAAATCTCTGTTTTCATGGTCATTAACCACAATCCTGTCTTCCATATCTGATATTCTATCTTCACATACCCTTAATCTTCTGTGCATACTTCAGTGGAGTTTTTAATCTCCTGGATATCTGTTTGAATCTGTTTCATGGATTGCATTTCTTTCTTATGTTGGGTGATCATGGTTTCCATTTCTTTTTTTATCCTGGACATTCCTGGCTTCCAGCATGTTTCTGAGCTCATCTATTTTTTAATCTGTTTCTCTTCTAAAGCCTCTAATCATGTCTTTCACTCTGCTGACCATCTTTGTAGTTATCTGGGGGATGATTTGCTTTGAATTTTTCTAGAGCCTTATTCATCTGTTTTGTTACTTCCTGTGCTATCAGTTCAGCATGACCAGGTGGTTGATTATCAGACTTTTCCAATTCATTTCCCCCAGAATTTGCCTTTGTTGGGGTGGAAGTCTGGGTTTGTGTCTTGCTTAAATGTCTTCTCATTTTTGGTTTTGGTATTGTCCTTGGTTTAATTCCTGGTTTGATAATTGGAAATTGCTTATTTTAGGTATCTTTGTTGCTTGTAGTTAGAACCCTTATGGAATGGTTTGTTCTCAGAGGTGTCTTCCAGATATAGCTGGTCTTTAGGTTTTGAGTTTCTAATGGCTCTGAGGCTATCTCATTTTCATTATACCAGGAAGGGCAACTGATTACATCAATCACAACACCTTAGCCCAAGTGATACAATCAACAACACCATAGCATGAAGTACATCTTAGAAAATCTCAATTTGTGGTAGTTATCAGTGTATCACCTTCAATTGTGTGAATTAAATCAAAATCCAGGACCAACTCAACACATGTTTATAGTAAATAAACTCTTCAATGTAGCAACTTTACCCTTTGGAATGGGAAGTTAGAAGGAGTTGGGGAGTGAGGGATAGGTAGGTAGAAGGATAGGCAAAGGTTAGCAATGAGGCCAGAGAACACAGGCATGAGAAGGAAAAAGAGAAGAAAAGAAAAATAAAGAAGAAATACAAATTAGGGTCAGAACAGGAACACAAAGTGAGATGAAGAACAATGTGGGACAGCAAGGGAGTGAGTGAGAGAAAGGAGAAAAGAAAGAAAAAAGAGAAAAATAAAAATTTGAAAGTAGTAGAAAAAGAAAAAAATTAAAAATAACAGCAAACAGAATAATAATTTTGAAAATAACAAATAAAAGATAAAAATGAAGGGCCTCCTTCAGAGTATGTCTCTGCTGTCACAATAGACAACTTGGGCAGCAATGTACAGCTATAAGTCAATGAGTCTCAGCAAGCCAGTCTCAGACCTGTGAAATTCAGGCAGATTTCTGGCTGCAAGTCCCAAGTTGAGCTCTCTGTCCTCCTGCAGGATTGAACTCTCCAAGGCTCTACTGCAGTTTCCAGCTGCCCCTCCCCTGAAGATAGTCCAGGTTCTGATGGGAGGTGATGAACCTTCCAACTTACCAATTACAGTGGTCTGGTGTTCCTTTATTGCAGAGATTCTCTTCACTTTACCTGTTGGCTTCAGTTTTCATCAAGTAGCCTGAGAGAGGGCCTCTATCTGTTATTCACTTCTGTAGCTCAGGATAATGGTCTTTATGCCCTCCTGTAGCTCAGTAGTGTGGAGCCAGGTAGCAGCACAGTCAAGAGGCCAGAGTTGGGGGGGGGGTTGCAGGCACCCTGGAGGCTAAGCTGCTTGCCAGTGGGCATGCTGAGGGGTCCTCACAGTCTCACTGGTCACAGTTGGGTGTAGTGAGATGGACAGGGCTCCAGACAGCCAGGGACCTCTCAGCCCACATACCTCAGCCACTTCTAAAGCTTTATTATTTAGCTGTTTTAAGTTCAACTGATTACTCAGTCTTACGGAAACATTCTTGAAGAGTGGTTATGACCTATATCATAGAACTGTCAATTATAGGGAACAGAAAGGAAAGAATTTATCCCTAGCTACACTTCACAGCATTTCCATATTTTGCCACACAGAGGATCCAACCCTCTGTCGGGTGTGACTACAGGAGAAGATCTTGCAGTGAGTCAGGTCTGTGTCAACACAGAAGCCCTGGGCAGAAGGAGGAAGCTCTGTGTGAAATATACAAAAAAGGCCTGTCCTTTTGAACTTAAGGGAATCAGATCTCTGGCAAAGCTGGTAACTGCTGTAATGCAAGAACAAGAAAAGGCGAGGTCGATGTCCATAGACTCTGGAATGCTCCATGAAGTATTGGGTACATTACACTTCAAAGATTCTTCAAAATGAACATTCTCCACCGATGTACATTTTACTTCATTGATGTGCTCTGATTTACTGAGCCATATCATAATTTTCATCTCCCCATTCTCACTACATATTTATAATCACAGTTAGGACTGGTTTGTAAATACTTCTTAAAAAATTAAATCAGATTTTACCCTTGGGCTTTTGGCATCCTGTACCTTGATAAGTATGCTCTTTTCCTGTGATATTGGTTGGCGGCTAAAACAAAACAACAACAAACTCTATGTGAGTTGAATGTCATCTCTCAAAACAGTGCTCCTGTCACCCATGAGAGCAGGAGATTTGTTTTCACTTTTCTTATGATGCTGCATTTGGAGTCCATTTGGTCTTTCAGTATTTGTTGAGCTCTTACTCTGTGCTCAGTGTTGTGCTAGAAACTGGAGGTACAAAATCAAGAGATTCAATTACTACTCACAGAGAACTCCTGACCTAGAGCAAAGGCCAGATGCTCCAGGTGCCCACAGCTTAAAAACCACTGTCTCTCTGCACAATAATTCACCTAGAAGGACAACTGGACAGTTTATTTGTGACTGGAATGGTAATAGGTCCCATAATATTGATCCTCATTTTTAAATATTCAGGTCAGGTAGAAAGATAATGGTGTTTTGCAGCAGAATGTTTTCTAGAGTTAGGGAAGATTAGATCCAATGTAACTTCCCAGAAGTGATAATACATTAAAAAAATCGTTTTTTTAAAACTCATTTGACCATCATTTTACTGAGAATAAGTTCTCTATGCCAGACTAGAGCTCAATTCATTGTGTAAGTTGTCCTGGAAGGAGGCTGTTAGGTGAGAGGAAAATAGCTTTCTTATTTTGCACATTAAAATATTCTACCATGGTCCTTATTGTGAAGCTAAAACTCTTATGGTCTGAAATATAAGATTTTGTACCTCAATGGCCAGAATGTTAGAACTTTAGGATACAAGGCACAGGTCATGTTTAATCTCAATCAATAACCCTATTTGACTCAGCATGATTGCCAAAACACATATCAAGTGCTGCTCATTTTGTGTTTTGCCACTAGATATGGTTCGGTACAGTTTAAATTCTGGTGATGTAACCAAAGCTACACGTAGTCTGTCTTTAGTGGTTATTTTTTCATACAGTATATTGTAGTGATCCCTATCTCCAGATCCTGGTAAAGATCTCATAGGAATTAATAGTTAGTGTTTAGAAAATTATACTGCTCTTTTATTGCACTTCCTTCCCTGAAGTGATTAAAGCCATAAAATCTTATAAAGTGGGACAGAATAAAGGCAGAATCAGCTAGATTGATATTGGTTGTGGGACTTCTCAGAGCAATAATGTAAGATTCTCACTATTGTCTGCTTGCTTCTTTCTCTCTCTTGCCTCTTCTTCTCATTTTTCTCTCCTTAAAAGTATTATAATACTGTTATCTTTTTTCTTCAGTTTTTGAAACTGTGAACAGGTATTTCTGACTTTTTGTTACCCATCTCTCTAATATTACAAAAGAATAATTTGCTGAAAAATGTTTCATGCCATTTTGCGACTGTGGCAAAGAAGATGATTTTCTTAAATCTATCACACAGCATAGTAATTTTAATCTTATCAAAACATTTTTTTCTGTGCTAAATGAATGTCAGATTTTTAACCAATGCATTCTGTGCTATTTCAGTAGGGATACTTTGCTGTACTGAATATATGAGGCCATCCTGCTGAATTTATTGCCTCTGAGTTACAGATTTTATAAAATAAGAAAAAAGAGGTTATGAGGATAATATTTCTTACTTCCATTTTCTGTAGTGCATGTCTTGCCAGTATTTCTTGCCATTAGTTAAGTTCATTCTTGGCTGTGTTCTCTCTGTAAGTCTTAGTTTTTTTCCTTTACTACCTAAATGCTTTCTGGTCTTTGTGGAAAACCTCTGAAATTCCACATCAGATGCTCAGGGACTGACAGAACTGTGTATTCTCTCCCCACATTGCTTTGTGAGAAAGCTCTGTTGGAAAAGCCTTGTGTTTATTTCCAAAATAGTGGCGCCAATCCAATAAGGTGTCTGATTTGTCAACCGAGGCTGACTGAAGCCCTTCATTATCATATATTGGTGAAAGAATTTTGCCTGAAGGGGAAATAACTCATTAATAAGAAAAATGAATTGCACATTGTTTTCACCTAATATTCCCATGGCTGCTTTCTTGTAATGTACATTCTTGGCATTTACTTCCAATTGTCTACCTGCACAGTGAGACTGAGAATTAAAGCAGGAGCCTTGAATAGCTTCTGTTGTGCTTTCCCAAGTTACCTAAGGGAACAGAATCACAGAGTAGATCAGGGAGCCTCTTGTGTTTTCTTTTAAAGGGGTCAATTATTACAAAAGATCTGTGTAGGCTCCAGCATCTCTTCTTAGACTCTAAACTCAAATGACACTGAAGAGGGAGGTGGTAATGGGTACAGATGCGTATTTCCAGGAAGAAGGAGGGTAGTTTTGACATTCTCACAGAATCACTTTCTATCCCTTCCTAAAAGGAGTCCCTTCCAGGATCCCTGTCTTTTCTGACCACTGGTAATGGCCAGACATGAACACCAAAATGACATCGGAGCAATCTCTTTCCTTCTTGTGAAAATTGAGAGTGGAGACTGAGAAAAAGTAACTTGAACCCTTGTTTGTTTAGAACTTTAACAACTCAAAAGCATGACACAGTCTTACTCCCTTTGTTGGACTCAGAAACAGGGAAAGCCAGTCTTCATGGAGAAATGTACTGAAAGTCAGAGGTTCATGAAGGTTGTTGATCGTTTTTCTATCCTTCTCAGAGCACTGCTTGAGTTTTTCTTTTCTTTCTTCTGCTTGAGCTAGTTCCAGCAACTGCCAATTATTTTCAGCTGAAGATCCTTGATTAATTGTAACACATAGGTAGATACTGTTTTATATTACCATTTAAAATTGAAATTGATTTGCAATGTGTAGAGAAATTAGCCACTAGGAAAACATCATACTTTAATAATAAGCAGTGCATGAAGCATCATAACTGAAAGCTGACCCATCCCTTGGCTCATGCTCTGGTGCATGCCATGATCAAGGAGCTAGAGAACAGAAGACTAAAAGAAAAGAAAACTCAATCGCAAACTTTGGGAGGCACTTCACTGGGAATAACTCAGGATAAGTTGGGCTGAAACAAATGTTTACACAGAAAAAAATTCCGTAATGCAATGTTATTATAACCACTATTTGGGAAAACAGATGTGTCACTATAAATCATGGTCTCTGAAGGGACAATTTATAACCAAAGCTATTTTAATTGTTTTTGCACCACCCTTTTTTATGATTGCTTTACTGAGAAAATATTATCCAAAAAGAAAAGTATTTGGAAAGAAAGGGCTCTTCATCCTTAAGGGAAAAGAAATATCTGTAAATGATCTCATTTTATGAATAGAATAGTACACTGTCATTAGAAACGACCCTTGGATTTTCCTCCTTTCTTACCCAGGGGTTCAACTGCAAAAGTACACTTACAAGACAACTTGTGTTAAATATCTACACAAGAATTATTTTTGTTTCTCCTGAAAAAAAGATGGACTTTTAATTTAAAAAATTATTCCATACTTGAGAATTGCAATACATATTTATTCAGTTTTTCCATAACTTGCAGAAATATTTAACATAAAAATAGCAAGGAGATAGGATAATGTCATTTCTTTGCATATGTGGCACTTGATCCACATCCCCACCATTATTTGTTGAACAGTATTTCTATTCTGCGATTTGAATTTGGTTAGTGTGCAGGGTCTTTTTGTGCCTGTGACATCTCAGCTTAATTTCCCCCTTTCTTCTTCATACACTCATCAATACAGCCAGAGCCTGTCCAACAGCTTTCTCTACATCTTTTCCACTGGTCACACTGTTTCAAACCTTTGGAAATTCCTTCAGATTAATCTTTATATGCTTTAAGCTTATACATTCTTTAAGTTCAAGTTACTTGCTAACTTAAAAAGAATCATCTCTGTAACCATCACCGAGGTCAAGAAATAAGATATTATCAGCAGCAAAATAGCATTAATAGGGGTCATCTATTTTGCTTTTGGTAGCTATAGTATATTTACATTTTGTATAGGATTTCCTTTGCTACACACTCCAGAATTAATAGGGGTCATCTATTTTGCTTTTGGTAGCTATAGTATATTTACATTTTGTATAGGATTTCCTTTGCTACACACTCCAGAATTAATAGGGGTCATCTATTTTGCTTTTCGTAGCTATAGTATATTTACATTTTGTATAGGATTTCCTTTGCTACACACTCCAGAATTTATTTATTCTAATGTTCATGGGCATTTGGGATTTTTCCAGTTTATGGCTGTTTTGAACATTTTTATTTTGATATTGTGGTACACATCTGTATAGATTTTTAACTACTGAAATATATTTTTTATCTAAACTTATGAGCTAATATTTGGCCCATATTTTAAAATATTATCATAAAACATATCAGTTATAGTACAATATTCTAGTTTGTAGTTAAATACACAAAACTGAATATACATAACGGTGACTCTTTTAAGGCTTTTTGCTTATTCCAAATATCTTTCAATTGTAAATAACACTCTAATGAATATTTTTGGAAATATACTTTTTCCCTATAATAGGGTTATTCCAACAAAATTTGCGTAGTGAAATTTTCTGGTGAAAATGGATAGATATTTAAAAATTCTTCATTTAAAAGAGGTAAATCACTATCAAGGTTACTGTGTAGGGGCCTGGGGATTTAGCTCAGTGGTTCTGCCATCTGCCTCGCAAGTGCGAGGTCCCGAGTTCTATCCATGGTATCAAAAAGAAAAAAAAAAAGGTTACTGTGCACATTTATATGAACCAGTGTTTAAGTATTTATTTTTTTGTTTGGGTCATTTTTGGTACCGAGGATTGAATTCGGGACTTTGCACTTGTGAGGCAGGCATGGTGCCACTGAGCTAAATCCCTAGCCCTTGAACCAGTGTTTATTTTGGGTAAAAGATATTACTTGACTGGGGCCTGGGATTTAGCTCAGTGGTTCCTCTGCCTC
This sequence comes from Heterocephalus glaber, assembly GCF_053883595.1. Classification (NCBI taxonomy): domain Eukaryota; kingdom Metazoa; phylum Chordata; class Mammalia; order Rodentia; family Bathyergidae; genus Heterocephalus; species Heterocephalus glaber. The sequence goes on from NW_028258317.1 coordinate 39,051,055, forward strand.
CCTCACAAGCCAAGCACAAAGACCCAAGTTCAATCCCCGGTACCAAAAAAAAAAAAAAAAGAGATATTACTTGACTGTGGGATTAAATGATCTTCCCACTAAAATCAATCATTTATCCATGATGGAGGAAGTAATAACCCTTTCCTCTTGCTGGTTTTTAGGAGTTGACTATTTGTGGGCAAAATTTGGATCAAAAATTTGGCATGCTCTCCTTAGTATCTTAGCATATTGGCTTTTTGATTAAGGCAATAGAGTGATTAATAGTATCTAGGCAATAATTTACCCATCTCAGTGAGAAAGAAATTCATTAGAATAAATATGTGTAGCTAGCAATCGTCTGTTAGACAATTAACCATACTTTACTTCAGTAATGTCCCCAGAGGAGGAAAATTTTGCTAAAGATTTGTACACACATACATGCATTCACATGGCAAGGCAAGATAATACATAAACAAATGTAAAAGAACAAAAGCTTGCAAATCAATATTAAGGTAGAATTTACTTTGTCTTCTCTACTATTTGGTGACATTCTGTCCAAATCTGTTTGTCTGTTGCAGCATCGTTTATCAGCCTTCTGAAGATGACTGTGACTTGTATACATGTGTTTTGTGTATACTTCCTTCCATGGTTGGTACCCAAGGTCAGAAAAATGTGAAAATAAAAGAAGATGGATGGCACTGCCTGTTCCTCAAGATTAAACAATTGCAAGCATCATGAGCCTGTGCAGTTGTGATATTTGTGGAAAGAGGCAATGAGACAATGATTTTTAAATGAAGTGGCAAATCTGCTCTTTATAAGGCCTAGTGGGTGAGCTTCGTAGTTCCAACTCAGGGTTCTGGACAATTTGCACAGCAGGGTCCATTCATCTTGTCTTTGTGCTTCCCAATTAGAATGTGCCCTACTTTCTTTATCAGTCGGTTGCCCTGTCTTTTGCTTGTTATAGCAAAGGGACAAAAATGCAGCATATATAGAGAGATATCTCAACATTTTATAGTAACACAATTTTTTTCCCTTAAAAAATAGGAATGTGCTTTTTGTGTATTTTGACCAATATCCTGCATACCAGTTTCCTCGTAGGCCCATAAGTTAATGTCAACAAAAATTTTTATATTTTTAGCTTTAGCATCCTTGAAAGGGATTCTTTCTAATCAATGGCACATCCAGTGTTGTATGTAAAGATCTTCCTCTCTCCAGAGGGCTGGCACTGGTCTTTTTCTGTAGATGTAGCTACAACTGGGGCCTTCTGGAGCTCTTGGAAGGTAAGGGACTCAGAAGGCTGCAGTAGGAGTCATTATCTTGATGCTAATTTCATTACACTGGAGACTTTGGTATTTTTAATCCTCTCCAGACAACATTTAGTTTCTCCTCTGGCTTTAAACAGTTTGCTTCCATGAAATAAAACTCAACTGAAGACAAGAATAAGAGAACTGTGGTGATGGAATTAGGATAATTTATCTGTCTTTCTATCTGTATGTCTGTATATGTATATATGTGTGTGTGTGTGTTTGAGCCACTTGGTTAATGTGAGAAAACCTATTTAAGAGTCACATGTAAAACATGAGTTAACTCTGATTCCTCAAGTGTTTTCTTTAAAGTCATTTGCAAATTGGTTAGCAGTGGCATGTGCAGTTATGAATCACATGATCCTCAATACAGATGTGGATCTTGCAGTTGAACAGAAGGTGAGACTCTAATGTTGTTTTATCGTTTATCATTTCTATATCTAAAATTATTAATGGTTATGAAGGCCTATTTTTCTGCAAGATTTTTTCATACTCTTTTCCTAGCTTGAGTCTTCAACCTCCCTTCCCACCACTTATACTCTTTTTTTTTAACCATATCTAAAATAATATCTTGTTCAAATTATTTTTGACAAACTCTAGCACCGATTTCTAATAATGTAAGAAAAAATACCTCACCATCCATTTCTAACCATGTAAGAATCATCTCAAGAGCCATTTCTCTATAAGATGCTATCCCTAATATTTTTAACTATCTCTTTACTGTGATCCCACAAGTCCCAATGCTGGCTGTTAATACAGCATGTATGATATAATTGTCACATTATGTTTGCTTATCTGTCATTTTCTTCTATTTCTTAAACATTACACTAGATTGAAGACTATCTGGTATTGTAGAGTAGTTGTTAAAAATTTATAAAGTAAGTAGATGAACAAAAATCATCATACAAAATATAATTGCAAATACAGCTCCAATTTTACAATTTATAGTATAGATCTAGACAGTTTGAAAATGAATCACCAACACATTTGTTTTCTTGTTTTTACTTGTGTAAACTATTTCAATCCAATAATCCAATACTATGGATTCAATTTATATGGTGCCTATATCTAGTTCTAAATCTGGGCTCATTCTTACTGTAGAATGATAACAGTTTTGTTGAGGGAGATGAAAATGAATGTTTATGCATAATCTTTGGGTGAAACACTAAATCTGCTCCATTCCATTCTGCTGAATCAAATTAAGCATGATGCATTCAAGGCCAAAAGTCAGCTAGCACAGCTTGGATTTCATTACCACTGTGTCACACTGTACACAAAGGAGGCTCACACAACATTTTATGCAGAGCTCTGTCCATTTCCTGGAACTTAAGAGGTGCCTGGGACCCAGAATCCTGTCTTCGGTGGTTTGTTTCCATACTATTTCTTGGAACAGAGATGAATAATAACGTACATGTTCTGGCATTCAGATCATCAGAAAAAAACAGAAAAGGGAGAGGAAAGAGGAAGAGACTTCTACTTTGGGAGCAATCAGTGCTTTTTATCCCTCTTTGATTTAAACATTTAGTGAAATTGGTCAATTGAAAATAGTTTTAAATCAACTTGAATTTTCCATAAAGGAATAACTAAGGAGGGGCAGAAAATGGCAGCATAGTGATGAGCATCAAAATGTAGCCCCTGCAATATCTGGCATACAGACACCTAGAAAATAATGACTTGGTCAAGAGAAGAAAACAAAAAGTAGATCACTGGGAATCAGTGAGGAACTGAAAGAAAAATTAGAAGAAAAAGAAAAGTTGGGGAAATGGACTACAATGCAGAGAAAAGAACAAAGCAGTCTAGAAGCTCACTCCACTCCTGGAGAGAGGAAGCTGTCTCCACAGACATAAGGTAAGCATCCGCAGCCAGTAGCTCCAGGAAGAAAAATGGTGAATTAGGTTGGCAGTCAAGTCAGGAAGAGCCCGCAGCTATTATGAACTGCAAAGGCAGAGTGGGGTTTTGCTCCATTGTGATTCCTTCCAGAGCAGGCAACAGCCAGAAAGGAAATGTAGTGTGGTGTCTGCCATATTGCCAGAGAGTGCTTAATCAGAAGAGATGGGTTATTTAAGTCTAGGTCTGAGAACAACTAAAACACAACCTCACTTCAGGGTTCCCAGAGTAACCCTTCCAGTGACTAGGTGAGAGATAGTCATGGAAGATAACTGTGGACAGACAGCAGGCTAGACAGAGAACCCCTGAGAAGTTTAAACTCAGACTGGGAAGGATGTGGAGTCTATGCTCTATGATAAGAAGCCAGTTCACACTTGTGTTGTGCACAGAAATTGCTGGGTATGAAAGTGCCGGCATTGTGTATTTGACTCCTGTACCCAAAACAGACCTGAGGCCTGACTGCCTTCCCCATCTGCCACTGTGAGCATGGACATGGTTTGGCTTGGATGGTTGCTATAGACTCGGGTAAAGAGAGGGAGTTCTACAATAGCAGGGCACCTCACAGACCCACAGGTGCAGAAAACTTTGACTTGCTGAACTTCAAAATGGTGGAACCAGGAAAGAAACCATGCATTCAAAAATACAGGGAAACTTTTTTTTTCTGTTTTTGGGCATATTATCTTTTGTGTTTTCCTTTTTTCTCTTTCTTCTTCACTGGTTTATTGGGGTTTGGGGAATTTTCCTCTTTTTTTCTTACTTCTTTTTTTCTTTTAATTTTTTCCTGTTAATTTTTAATTTTCTAATTCTCCATATTTTTTCTCCTTTGTATCATCTTTTTCATTTGTTCTCTTCTGTTACCTTTATCTAATTCTATAATTACTGTATTCTTCTACTCCTTTAATAGGATCTTTTGTCTCCTTTTTCTCTCCTCCTTATCTCTCATTGTTTTATTTTTCCATTTTTTTCTTTCATTCTCCTGTCCCCAACCCTCTGTATCTTTACAAGTATAACCATTAAGATTTATGACTCTTTAGAAGTTAACTGTATTTATTACTATTGAATTATTTTCTATTGTTTGTGGAGGTATAGTTGTCACATTTAGTAGATATTTACTGTATGCCAATATTTGGTTTGTTTTATTGTTTATACTATAATCATAGATATATTTTCTATGGTTAAGGGTGGTACAGTTTTGACTCTTATGTATGTCAATATCTAGTTTGTCTTGAACCATATTGTTGTTACTGATTTCCTTGCTATTTCCAGGGTCACATAGTTGTTTCTATGAACAGGTTTTCTCCGTATCCAATAACCAGATCACCTCTGTGTCATTAACAATACTGTGGTCCATTTCTAGAGAACTAGGTGCTGGGCCAATTACTCTGCATCCCACCCTCCAAGACTTATAGAGGTGGTCAGATCTCGGGACAGAGGCAAAGGGCTATCATTAGCATGCCCAGAGTACATCATTGAAAAGCAGACTCAAACTAAAGAGCTCTCTATACTAGCAGCAAAGTCTTTCCACTATAAATACCCACAAACCTTGGCACAGAAGAAAATAAACTAACAATATAAACATGAGAGTACAAGGCAACCAAATGACTCTCCAAATTCCCAACTTCCCCAAAGCCAATCCATGGGTTATCAAAGGAGAAAAAAAACAAAAGACACAGCCAAATTATTCAAAAGGATAACAAAGGAGACTAAAAAACCAATAAAATGCTCAGTGGGCTCACAGAAAATATCTTTAAACTGAAAATGGATGAAATAAAGCCACCAGAAAACTTACAGAAGACACTAATAAAAAGCTAGCTGAGCTAAATAAAACTATACAGAGCATGAATGACCAGTTTAACAAAGAATTAGAGCACATGAAAAGTTTCCAAACAGAAATCTAAGAAATCAAAAATTACATTGAAAATATGGGCAGCAAAAGCATTGAACAGAGTATTATAATTAGAAGACAAGGCAGAATTAGTGACTAATTCATACCTGAAAAACAACAAGGCAGCCTGAAAAAAAAGGATTCAACAACTTCCAGAAAATGCACAGGAGACTAATCTAAGATAAACAGATTTGATGCAATCCCAATCAAAATAGCAAGGCAACAAGAGCAAAGCAGGATTCATCACAGTCCCAAACTTCAAATTATACTACAAAGCTACAATGATAAAAACAGCAAGAGATTGGCAAGAAAAAAGACATGTCAATTGAATAGAATAGAGGATGCAGAAACAACTCAAGGCAATTCAACTATCTGATCTTTTACAGAAGGACCAAGAAGTTTCCTCAAGAAGAGGAGACAGCCACTTCAATAAATGGTGTTGGGAAAACTGGCTATCCACATGCAGAAGATTGCATCTAGACTTATATTTGTCATTATGTACTAAACTAAAATAAAAGTGGATCAAAGAACTAAATGTTGAAACAGAAACAATCTGCTGGAAGATAAAATAGGTAAAACTCCAGAAGACATGGGCATAGGTAAGGACTTTCTGAACATCCAAGGCATAAAAGTAAAACTAAGAATCGGTAAATGGGATCATATCAAATTAAATTGCTGCTGCACAGAAAGGAATTACCAGAGTGAAGAGACAACCTACAGAATGGGAAAAAATTTTTACCAACTGTTCTTTGGACAGAGAGCTCATATGTAGAATATATTAAGAAGTGAAAAAAAACCCAAAACAACCAGACTTCCAAAATAAAAGATTCAATAAAAAACTGGGTAACTGAAATGCACAGACACATCACAGAAGAAATACAAATAGCCAATAAATACTTGAAAAATGTTCAACTTTTAAGGCCATTAGAGAAATGTAAATAAAAACAACATTCCAGAATTAAAGACTATCTTGAAAAAATGTAATAACAAATGCTGTCAAGGCTGTGGGGGAAAAAGGAACCCTTATTCATTATTGGTGCAAATGTAAACTATAGAACTATTATGGAACTCAGTATGGAGTTTCCTCAAAAAACCAAAACTAGGAATTCCATTTACCCCAGGTATTTTCTTCTAGCTATCTTCCTGAGAAAGTGTTAAAGACATCATACTACACTATTACATACATATCCATGTTTATAGCAGCACTGTTCACAATGGCTAAATCTTGGAAGCAGCCTCTATGTCCAGCAATAGATGAATGATAGATAAAGAAAATGAGGTATTTGTACACAATGGAGTACTACTCTGGCATAAAGAAGAATAAACTTGAGTCATTTGGAGGAAAATGGATGCACCTCGAGACCATAATGTTAAGTGAAATAAATCATATGTACAAGCTTAAATAGCACATAACTATTTAAAAGCATTATAAAGACTCTGAAATCAGAGAGACACTCAAAGAGTATATACCCTTACAAATCTAAATTCAAAAAGAGTAAAAATAGTTCAGTGTGTGATTTTCTTGTCTAAGAGCATTCTTATACTCACGTGTCATATTCCAGGAAGTTTGCTATGGAAAAAAAAGTAAAGAAAAAGATTAACAAAGACTGGGAGATGTATAAATAATAAACATTATTTCTCACAGTCCTGGATCCTGCAAAGTTTAAAATCAGTGTGTCAGCAGATGAGTTGTCTCGTGAGAGACTGGTTCCTATTTCACAAATGGCTCTCTTTCCACAGTCACCCTGGATGGACGAAGGGGACAAAAGATCCATGTCCTCATAGGTAATCACCTGATCACCCTCCAACTTCTCACCTACAAATACCAAATATAATCACGTTGGGAGTTAGATTTCAGTATATGAATTTTGGGAGAGCTGAAATATTTGATCTATAGTACGTGCTTACAATGGAGCAACAGTTCAGCCTTACTGCCTTGGCTCCTGGTAGCAAGGACCAGAGTTCACTGCTGAAAGATCAGCTAAGAAATCAAAGGAGAATGGTGGAAACAAGAAAGTCAAGAGGCGAGGCATCAAAGTGGAGAATCACTTCTGCACAACCTGCTACCTGACTGTACACCTATATGACCAGTCTCCAGCCTTTTTGATAAAAGTGACCAGTTTGATGGAAGACAATTTTTGCATGCATTAGGGGTGAGTTTGGAGGTGATTTGGCAATGATTAGAGTGCATTACATTTATTCTGCACTTTATTTACATTATTATTAAATTATAATATACAATGAAATAATTATACAATTCAGCATAAGAAAGAATTGGTGGCAGCCCTGGTATTGATTTCACTGTATCTGGAGACTGTAGTCCCATCCAGGGGTGATGGGAGACAGTGACCAAAGTGTGTTGCTCATGTCCAGTCTACGCTGTAATCTAGTTTTCAGTTGCTGTCATTGTAAATAATCCTACTTCACAAAAACAGAGTGTTGGAAATGGAAACAGGTTCTCAGTGCATTTGTGGCAAGCTCGGGATGTTCTGATTTGACTTTAGTCCATAATGTTTAGAGGTTTCATATTATCTGATACATAATTTTATGCTCACCATCATTTGTGATCTCAAACACTTGGTCCTCTTCTTGCATAGACAAAGTTGATTCGCCAGGCTTATTCACAAATGGGTCCATTCCTACCCAGCTGTGGGGCCTTTTGTGGTGTCAACTTGAATACAAATGACCAGCTGATTAGTTTAGCACAGTTCTGGGTGTGGATGGACTTACTGAAGAGGGAAGACCCATCCTGGATGCGGGTGGCACCAACCAATAGGCTTGTAGCCTGGATGGAATAAAAAGGAAAAGAAGAAGAAAGTTTTGCTTCTGTGTTTTCTTCTTTTTCTTTTTTTGGAGGAGCTCCAGTCTTCACCATTGCCTTTGGACATCCATCTCTAGGGTTCCAGAGTGGACTCTTCAGTCTTTCACCCCAGACCCTCTCACTCTCTGATGTGGACACACATGCCACTCTGCAGTGAGCCCAGGCCCTTGACTTTTGGATCCTTTGGGTCTCTGGTGTGCAGATGGCCCTTTTGCATTCTTCCATGCCTGATACCACAAGCAGCCATTGTAAGCCTGCCTTATAAATCCCTATATGTTGCACTAAATCTGTTCCTCTGGTGCACACTAGCTGATACAAAATTTGTAATCAATCCAAATCTAGAAAAAAGTTAAAAAGATAGAGAAAATGTGAATTTTCATTTACAGAACATTGTTGCTAACCTCTGTAGATTGCTCATTCTTTTCACAGACATATGGAAAATTCACCAAGATTAATCACCCCAAGGCCATAAAAAAGTCTTAATTGCTCTCTGACATTGCTGAATTCAACCAAAAGCAACCCTAATAAGAAAACTAAGAAAAAGCCTAAGGAGTTAGAAATTAAATGGATTACTTCTAAATAACTCATATGGCATAAAGAAATCATAAAAGAAATTAGAAAAAGTTTAGCTGAATTATAGCATAAGTATAGTATATCAAAATGTGTGTTATACACACCAAGCTAGTGATATAAACTTTCATGTTAGAAAACTATATAAAAGAATAATTTGAATGAAAAGGAGAAAAAATAAAGTAATAAAAATAAGATCAGAATCAGTGGAATAGAAACTATACAAACAATAGGAAAAAAAACCTCAGTAAGATCAAAAGCTGATTGTTTCAAAGTATAAATTAAATTGATATCCTCTAGACTGATAAAAAATTAGAACAAAAATTACCATTATTGGCAAAGGAAGTGACCACACTAGTATAGATTTCACAAACATTAAAAGAGTAAAAGGCAATCATGAAAATTACATGAAATTAAACTTGACATATTAGATAATATGGACAAATTCTTCCAAAGGTACAAATTATATAAAAAGAAATTGTGTATGGTCTACATCTTTTAAATCATTAGATTCACTATTAAAAATGACCTTACCAGGGGCCGGGGATTTGGCTCAGTGGTTTTGCCGCCTGCTGCACAAGCGCAAGGACTCGAGTTCAATCCCCGGTACCCCCCCCAAAAAAAATGGCCTTACCAAAGGAAAACAAAACATTGAAATATGAATTATTTTAGAGAGAAGTTAAGAAAATACTTTTTAACATTTTATAAGGTAACAAAACCAGCATTATAATAAAAGCAAACTAAAAGTAAATATCCTTTATAAACTGAAGCACAAAAATTATTAATCCCATATTAGTAAATTGTAGCCACTAATATATTAAAGATATAACACATAATGACCAGTGGATTCTCTCCCAAAAACCTTTAGTTTAGTATTCAGAAATCATTGTACTTTCATGTTTTAAAAAATAAAGTAGAACATCCACGTGATCAGTTCTACAGATAAAAAATAATTACATGAAAGATTCTTCATACTCTTTAAAAATAGTTAAGTAATCCAAAGAATCAAAATTTTAAATTTTATATATTCAAACTCTTCTCAGTAGTAAATTTAAGGATCCAGGCAATCCAAAAGCTTACATGAAGCATAGGGACATTAAATGTGTCTCCTCAAATATTTTCTGACCAAAGGGAGCTAAAGTCTCTAACAAGCACACAGTTTACTAGCTTATTTAGTGAGGAGTATTTACATTTGTAACACATCTCCACTTCATATCTCAGAGAGCTATAGTTTGTTTGAATGTGTTTCATAGATTCTAGATTTGTTTACCAATAGTATTATTAACCAGCAATATTCTGGTTAAGGACATTTTGTAAATAAGTGCACTTCTGCTAGAAAATATCATTAGACTAATCTACCCATGGCTCAGTTACCAGGTTCACAGAATGATGAGGCAGACAGCCCCATTTTCCTTCTTTTCTTTTTCCCTGAAGCATCACTTTGGGAAACAGAATAAACAGACCATGGACTCCATGCTTTAACCATTTCTACTTTAGAAAAGAATCTCTCAGTCTACAAAAAGGGATTCATGAAAAACCCAAGTTAACATTTTTATTAGTGATTCAAGATGAATACTTTGTCTTTTAATATCAGGAAAATGGAAAGAGTATTGGCTCTCACCATTTTTGCTCAACATTGCACTTAAAATCCTAGTCATTGAAATAAAGCCAAAAAAAAAAAAAAAAAAGGAAAAAACTCCTACATAAATACATGTAGAAAAAGGAAATGTAAAACTAAGTTTACTTACTAATAACCTGATTTTGAATAAAGAAAATCTTAAGGAAGGTATATAGATGCTATTTCAACTAACACATAAATTAAACAAAGTCACAGGATACAAGGTCAACATGAAAAATTAATTATATTTCATATATTAGCAATTAACCCTAGGAAAATAACATAATAATTCCATTTATAACAACATCTGAAATTTTAAATATTTAAAGATCAGTTTAACAAATGTGTGGGAGATTTGCTAAGAATAACTCAACTAACCAAAATAAATAGATACACCATGTCATGACAGTCAAAATTCCAGCAGGCTTTTTGTTTTCTTCTAAAGAACATGGCAAATTCTAGAGTATATAATGAATGTGGATGATCCAAAGAGACAATAACACATATATTTATATTCAATTAATTTTTAGTAGTTGTCAATATGACTCAGTGCAGAAAAGAGGTTTATTCAAATAAAAGGTGCTGAAATTTGGATATTGTCATGAAAAAAATAGCCTTCAACACAAACTACCTCAAAATAAATTATTGACCTAAATGAAAAGCTGAAACTCTAAGAGAAGAAAAATCATACATAATGAAGGAAAAATAGGAGAAAATATAAAAGAAAAATTTTGTGATATTAACATAAGATAAAACTTTTTTTAAAAGGTGACAAAGTGATAAATTAGGCTGTTTCAGAATTATCAATTTTTGTTTGCTGAAGAATATTATTATGAAAATCAAAATTAATCTGTACATTCCATAACTGGTGACAGAGACAGGATGGACAGCTAAGGAAAGTGATGTTGACGGTGGAGGTACTTGTACAGATGTATATATTTGTAAAAGCATGCTAAGCTGTACACTAAACATGGGAGTAATTTTTGTGCATAAATTGTATTTCCAAAGTAAGAATTGTATTTTTTTTGAAGAACAGTAGAATCTCTAGTCTAAGCATGGGTCCCTGGGATCAGGAAGATAAATATGCATGAGCCATGCACTGGGGACTCTGACTGTCAGGGGAAAGATTACTAAACACGAAGAGCCAGCTGGTCTTGCCAAAGGCAGAATAGGGGTACACTATGACGGGCTTTATTTAAGCCACATTATTACTGAAAATCAGTTTTGTCTCTAAAGAGGCCTAATTTTAAAGTAGCCTGTTACCACAAATTCTAATATATGAAACAGATATACAAAGCGATGATACTTCTCGCTTTTCTGAAAACTACCTTCGCAGAATACACATTTCATGGCCTATAGTCATGTAAACAGCCACCTCTTTTAGTACCTAAGCTATGAGCCAGTTTTACCTGTCTGGCTCCATTAATCTACTAATAGGAAGGCAAATCAAATTTAGTTTTCTAGGTGCATGCACAGCTGGCAAAGTAGCAGGGTGGAAGTTGAAGGGAGTCTGCTGTTTTGGATCACAATAGTGATCCTGGAAGACAGATGCTGAGTGCATTAGTGATGCCCACTTCCAGCCAGCATGCAACACCATTAGAATAGTGTTCTATGTCAGAGAACAACGCAATATGGTAAGACATAGAAGTCTTTCACGCTAAACTGAGCTGATACCTGATCCCAGCTTTCTTGCCTAGTAGCTGCATCTTCTTGATGACACATTTTTATAATTCTTCTCACCTGAAAATTTCTTCATCAATAAAGTGATGCAATCATATTTAACAAGTATATTCATGACAAAAACTAAATATAATAAATGGAATGTTCTGTACAGTTTCTGACTCATAACTGGTGTTCAGTAAATGGTAACTATTGAAATTATTACTGTTATTTTATTTGTAGCACAGGAGACCTAAAGCTGACCTACACTATAAGCTCAGAGAAAGAGTAGTGGAAAGTGTTCACAACATTACATGTTGTACCAGGTCTATAGTTACCATATGTCAATTTTAATCCTGTCCTCCCATTAATATAACCTGTGTATTCGCAACCAATTTTTAAAGCATTATTTTATTTTAGATATCAAACATTCATTTTATCATTTATTTTTTATTATTTAAAGGTTCATGTTAAGACATTAAAATTTAAGAAGAAACATTGGCAAGGCTAGTAATAATTTCCCTTTCCTTTCTTGCCGTTTGTGAGATGTCTGTTTTTGTGATGATGTCCACATCCCACTGTTGCTATAACAGACCTGAATCTGTCTTAAAAAAATCATAATGCAATATCTTAGCAACATTTGGTTTTACTTTTAAAATGGACAGGAAGACAATTTATTCTTGTTCTCATAATTTGTAGGTTCAATGTATTAAAGGTACTTTTTTTTTTGCTTGCTTAAAAAATGTGGAACATGGAACAATAATTCTTGGATTGTTTATAAAAATTTACTACTGTACACTTGGATATAAATTTCACTCTGTTTCTATTTATGAGAAGCTATATTACATAACTTTTTGGCTTCTGTGGTTCTTCCACTGAACTCTGGTTGTTAAATGAATAGTTTTCTCATTGTTTGTTGAGCTCGTTTTCTTTTCTTTACATTTTTATGCCTTCACTACTTGATTTTTTTCAGTCTTAAATAATTGTGTGTGTATATTGTGCTTCTGTAACATTTGGAGTTAACTCCAACCAAATGCAATCCTTCTACGGATAATAATACATTTTGGACAAAAATGTTAAAAAAGTTGTAAAATAGTAGAGAATAAATAAAATGGGTAGATCTGAGAGATAATTTGGCATTTGGAAAAAGGAAATGGTATATGGTCATTGTTTTAAAATGACATTTAGTCTAAAAGCAGACTAAGAGGATGATTTGTTATGTATGTAACTAAAGTTCTATTGGAACATGGTGGATAAAAAAACAAAAACAGAAACAAGATCACAGAGTTTAAGAAAATTACAGTCACTAATGAGTGCTGTAAGATCTTAGGAAGGAGAAAGTTAGATAGTATGTGTCCCAAATACTGTGTAAAACTTTGACCACTTCTTTGTCTGAACTAAGCACAGAACAAAATCCACCTAAAAATAAAATACTTAAATGACATTGGGGCAGCCTGAAGGACAAAGCTTACTTTGAGTTCAACCATATAAATTACCAATATTTTGGGGGGGAATATAACAGAATCTATAATTTTTATAAGATGACATTGACAAAGCTCAGCATTAATTCCAAAATTACTTGACATACATAAAACTAGAAAATGTGAATCATTCTCAAGATAAAAAACAAAACAGTGGAAATCAACTCTGATTGTCAAACAATAATTTTAATAAACTATTCATTTGATGCCTAAAATACAGAATAACATATTTATAGTGCATAAAAAACATAAAAAATAATAGTAGAGAAACAAAAGAAGACCTAAATGAAATCTCTAGAACTATGATTTCAGAGATATTAAAAAATATGAAAAATTGTATTCTATTGTCTTTATTTTTCACAAAAATTTTAAGACAATACAAAAGCAGAAAAGTTTACATTGAGTGTTCTGTACCCACTTCCCAATTTCAAAATATATCAACATTCTGAGTCCTGAATTTTTGACTATTATATTTTAAAGTAAACAGAAACCATGCCGTTTTATCCATTAGCACTTCAGTATGCATCTGATAGGAAATTTAAACATATATCTTTGTTTATATATAAAATAATTAGCATTTACTCTTTAATACCCATGGATATACGACATTCAAATTTCCTTACTTTTCTCAAAGATAACCTTTCTACTACCCTATTGGTTTGTTTAAATTTAGCACCAAGAAAGTCTAGATATTGTATTTGGATGAGGTATTCTAAGTCTATTTTTTCTTTATCCTTTGACAGGTACCCCAACCCATCTTTCCTCTGTTTGGATGAATTTAGTGATTTTTCCTTAAAATATCCTTTTCTCGATGATTGCATTCTCATGTACCTTAACTTGGTATTAAAACCTTGTGTTCTTCTACAAACATAGTAGTGAGAGCTATGGTTTTGACTGAATACAACTGTTCTTACTGTTGCAGGTACCAACATTTTGGTGACACTGTTCACTTTCTATTGAAAATCATCATTGGATTTACAATATCTAATTTCCCCAATTTAATCTAATATCCTCAAATTGGAAATTCTTCAGCCAGTTTTGAAATTTTTTTCCTGACTTTTCTTGGCATCATTAAATTTTTGTTTAAAGACACATGTGTCAAATCTTTGCCTTATTCTACTCAACCATTGACAGAATAAGAAACACTTCTCTTTTCCCATAAGACATCAAACATAATCTCCAATAAAATGTTGTAGTCTGTCTTGAACCGTAGTCTCATATGTAGATGCATCTGGAAAGACAATAAAATCCAGCTAAAAATTAACTGAAAAGCAACCTTTATTTTCACCAAAAGATTCTTGATGTAATAGAGGAGGCCTTGTACCATATGAAACTCAACAATACTTCCTAATAGTCTGACTTGGATTTCCTCCTCCTTTACCAACTAACCATCTGCTCTCCGTAATAGCTTCTTTATCTTGGTCTCTTTCCACATTACTCTACTGCACTGGCATTTGGTTAGTCTCTTCTAGCTCTCCTGGAGGTGTTTTCCCCATTTCTGTAGTTTTCTCGTAAGTTTCATAATACTTATTACAGATGGATGGAAAAGTGAGCATCTCTTTTCTGTTTTCCATTGTGATTTCTTCCATGATCATTTTAGTACATATCATTCTTTGTCATTGTCCTTACTTATGAACCAATGAATTATTTAAAATGATATTCAGCCTTTGTCTTTTTAACCTTAACTCCAGTAAAGTGCCAGTCTCAATTAAACCACATGATAAATACATATGCTGAATGAGTAGTGGTCACTTGAAAGATGAATTTTGTCATTATAAAATTATTTCTCCATGTATTTTCTAACTATTTTACACAATGTTTAAATGTACATCCAGAATACAGTACTTGTATATTATAAGTTTTGTCAGGAAGCTTAAGATAGCATTAACAAATTAACATTTTAATCATAAGCCATACATGGATCAGGTATTTATAATTTCTTGTATGTGCAAATATACATATTTTTCTGTTTACAAATTGAAGTAATTCTACTGAACTCTTGATCTTAAAATGAAGTTTTCATTTATTTTGTAAGTAAATGATTCAGATTAAGCCAAAGTTTACAGATCCTACAGTGACAGATAACTTACTAAATTAAGCCAAGGGAAGAAACAAAAAGCATCCATAAGAACTTGGCCACAGACATTCTCAAATAAATTCAATGACAGATATTTATCTGAGTTTAATTATGAAATAAAAAAGAGCCTTACATGAATAATGCCCAAATAAGAAATAATTGAGCACAGATGAGAAGTTAAAATCCATTATTCCACAACAAAATTTTATAAAACCAAAACTTGATTGGGAACTAGGCAAATTAAATTGAAAGGCATTTTGAAAAATGTCTAGTTAGTGAGATATTTTCTGGTGTTATATATATTTTAGTATCTACACTGTATTCAACACCAAGTTAGATAATTCAGCTATTCTCAGTGCTGGTAGCTTTGGACTAGTTTTACAAAGGTTTTTTTCATGGGTTATAAGTGAGCTATTTCTTAGTGAGGAGCTCATTCTCACTGAAAGACATAAAGCTTAGTTTCAGTAATAAATGAATTACTACCCTATGTAGCTTTTCTGCAATGGGCACTTTCATAATAGTCTTACTTTATAACTTATTTCATCTGAAAGCCTTACAGACAAATCATGAATAAGCATCACATTCACTGAACAATCGTAAATGATTGACAGGAGCTTCATGACAGAGCTGCCTTCTGTGAAGGGTGACAGACCTACGTTAGGAGTAAAGCCAGAGGTATGTTTTTAACTCTTGTGGTGGATTTGACAGTGTAATGATGCTGCCATACCTCCCGTGGCCTTGGAGGTAAAATTTAACCATGCTCCATGAGAAAACAGGTTTCCAATGATCATGTAACTCATGAGTGGAACCTTGATGTTTAAGCCTAGTATGGTTGATAAAGAGTGTAAACTTCTCATAGGAGTGCATGAATCTCATATTTAAGGGAAATTGGACATTTCCAATAATAAACAAAATAGAGCTTAATCTGTCCAAACATAAATGTAAAAATAAAATAAGCAACATATGTCAAAATTACTATAAAACAATAGACATAAAGATTCATTGTATTTTTCTATTATAAAATTAAATAAAAACAAAATTTTGCCAAATACTTCTTTTTATGAACCAAATTGTTTGCAAACAAAAGTGTTCATGAACTGAGGTATCACTGCACTTTGTATTTCATAAAATACTTTTACATGCCTTATAAATGAAAAGTTCATAATTACCATTGTTAATGATTATATTAACAGAATTCATTCCAGTGCATGGAGTACAGTTAATCAATATTTTCCCTATTATTAAATATTTTTATTATTTCTATGTTACTAGTTTACTGTTATAGCAAACATATTTCTACTTATGGCTTTCTCCTCCCTTGGATTATTTCTGGTTGCTTTTGTTCTAAAAATTGTGAAATTAATTTCATGAAGAAATGTTCAACACTGCTGGGCATTAGAGAATTGCAAATTAAAAAGAAATACTGAGATTTCATTTCACCCCAGAAAGAATGAGCATCATCAAGAAATTAAATAATAATAAATACTAGTGAGGCTGCAGGAAAAAGGAACCCTTAGTAGTAGTTTACATCCCATGAGAGGGAATGTAAATGAGTACAACCATGATGGAAATCGATTATGGAAATCAGTGTGTAGCTTCTCAAATATCTAAAACTAGTTATTCCATATGACCCATCAATTCTCCTTCTAGGTATCTTCCCAAAAGAGTTGCATCATATTACAGTGTTACATGCATATCCATGCTTATAGCAGCATAATTCATAATAGCTAAGTCTTGGAAGCATCCTATGTGTCCATCAACAGACGATAAAGAAAACGTTATATTTATACCCAGTGGAGTACTACTCAGCCACAAACAAGGGTAAACTTGAGTCATTTGTAGGAAAATAGATGGACCTTGAGATCATAATGTTAAATGAAATGTCTGACACACAAGCTAAAATATTGCATAATTAATCTTATATGAGAAAGCCAAAATATAAATGGAGAGCAAAATAAATAAAAGATAGATGTTAGGAAGTGGGAAGATAAATTTTCCTCAGATGGGAAGGGGATCAAGAGATGGAGGAAAGGGGCTGGGAAAGGGGAGGGAAAGAATTAATATCTGTGCCAACTGCCCACAAGGAATGTAGACATTATGTACTGCAAACATGTACTAATAAAAAAAAGCACCGTTAAAAAAACAAACAAGGCCAGGTGTGGTGGTGCACGCCTGCATTCCCAGCACTCCAGAGGCTGAGGCAGGAGGAGCACCGTGAGTTTAAGGTCAGCCTGAACTACATAGCAAGACCGTGCCTCAAAAAAAAAAAAAAAAAAATCCTCAAAACCCAACCCAAGCCAAAACCCCTTCAAATAGATATTTCAAATTGTAAAGAATAATGCATATTTATTTGAGCATTAGCAATTCATGCATTTTCTTGTTTGTTTATTTATTTATTTTGTGTTCCACATCAGTCTACTTTACCTTCTTACTTTTTGTTTATTTCAGCACTGAGGATCGAATCCAGGTCCATTGCATCTTTCCTCTCACTGGGTACAATGCCCAACATCTATGATTTAAGGGAGAAGAGGTTTGAATTGGCTCACGGTTTAAGGGGATTCAGTCCATGGCCAGCTGGCTCCAAGGCAGACCCAGAAGAGTGAAAGGCCAGAGTAGAGAAAAGCAGCTTAGTTCATGGGGCGGCAGGAAACAGAGAACTGGAGGGGGGGTGGGCGTGGGAGACACACACTTATAAACCAGTGAGGTTAACACAATGAAGCTTAACCATTACAACTTGCTTGTGAGGCATGCCTCGGTTAGTAATCAGAACTGTCTGGTCATTTGGTAGTGGGTTGAAGTCCATACTTTCCTCTAGCTGAACCCAAATCTCTTTCTGTGCTTCCTCTATCATGGTTCTTACTTGTGGCATTGTTGCTTGATTTACTCTCCAATGTGGACTTTCTTGGACTATCTTCTGGTCTCTGTTTTTTGACTGTTGATTAGGATTCAGCACTTTGTTGAAATTTTTATCATTGGCTTTACTATTAAGTTTCATTATCAATAAGCTCTTAAAGATTACTTGGGTCAATTCTTAGGACGTTATAACATTTTTAGTAATTTTTGTTCCCCTCAATGAGAAGGAAGAGTGCTCTTACATTGCAAAGCTGATGCTGGACAGATACAGTTGGGTTTGAGTGCCATGGAGAGGAAATACTTTTGCAATAAAAAGTCCTCAAGAGCTGTATGGTAGAATATAACACTACCGAATAAGTGTGACCAAAGGGAAATTATATATTAAAGAGCTTTATTTTCTTCCAAATTACTCAATGTGAAATATGAGTTAGATTTTCAAACTTAAAAAGACAAGCCTTGTAAGAACATGGAAGTATTTCATCATTAAAAGAGAATGGATCACAATATTTATTTAAAAGTGGATTAACTTAAAACAAATCCAAGTAATCCTCAATTAGCAAATCATAGCTCAGAAATTAATAATTTAAATTTTTGTTGCATGCTTAATATGCAATCTTGTGGTGAAAAATGTTTTTCTCTTCTCAATTCCAGCACAAAAACCCTAAAACTGTATTTGTAAGGCCTTCAAGACCTGAAACATCAAAGAAGCAAAGAATAACTTTTTTCCTGTACTATTTTTGTTCTTTCAAAATAGCATTTAATAGACCTACCTTGTCTAATTTCGGGAGTTCTTTGATAGACGTGGGGTTTTAACAGTTCTTATTTGGAAGTACTGTTTGAGGATTCAACAATTTCCTTAGGTGATTGGTGTTTACATCATGCATACTACAGGTGGCAGTGGGAGTCTCTATAGCATCTGATAGTTGAATTCCTTCACTCTAACTTCTGGCAAATATTTACAACAAGAGCTTTGTAGTGAAATCCATTACAGTTTTACTATTCTGAGTCTTATGAGTTATAAAAATTTGGGCGAGTAGAGTCATAAAAGATTTTTGATAAATCATTTGGTGGATTTCTATTAAATTAAAATGATCTCTATGATGAAGGGTCTATATTTCATTAGTCATATTTTCCACGTATCATTGTCTCAATGATTGATTTGACAAAGCTAACAGGAAAAAGTAGGTCAGGTAGAACTATATTTTTAGAAGCTGCATTTTAGATTCCAGTCTTATTTATATTGATTTTATTTTTAAACTATAATAAATTTATAACCGTAAGACATAATTGTTTATCTGTTAAAGAATCTTTAAAAAAGAAAGCAACACAGTATATGAATTTTTCTATTTTTGAAGCATAACTCCCAATGAAAATAAGATAGCAAATTAACAATTCTATAGGATGTCTTAGTATCTAGGTAATTCTTTATGCACTTTTGTTGGCTTCCAGAAAATAAATTTGAAAAAACAGAATCTGAAGTTAGTACCTTGTCATCATTCTGAAAATGTTATTCTAAAGCTTGTACTATAGAGGAGAAAACTTGTTTGTCTTTAAAAAAAACCCCAAAACTTATGTACATTAACTGTATTACAGTGATCTTAAGCACAGAGTAAAAACAACTCTGTTGAGTTTTTTTTTTTTTAATTCACTGAAGGCTGCATCTTAATAGCCTTTTAGTACAAGTTGCCTTTTACTTGAAGAGTTTTACAACTGCTATAGGAAATAAGAATGTACGGACCCTAAAATACCTAGTTCAAGGATGGTTTATATAAACAGTTCAGTTGGGGAAGGTTTTCCAGAGCTTCTGTCAAATTTATACTTACGGTTTCTTGGCCAAAATTATGCCCTATGGTCACAGCTGGATACAAGGGAACTACACAGTGCACTTTACCTCTGCAGCTTCGGCAGAGGAGGTCACTAGGAAAGAATCAGATCAGTCCTACCACGTTGCACATACTTAAGCTGTACACATTATGATTAGCCAGAAAGTCTTAATTTCTTGCTTCTCAGGTATAACACAGATTGCTTTACTTAATTATTTATTAGAATGTTAATAACATCATTTTTAGGTATTTCTGTGTATCATAAATTATTCTAAGCATTTTCTGAATATTAATTGCCTGACAATTTTGTGAGGCAGGTTTCATTATGCCCATTTTGTGAATGAGAAAACTGACACACAGTTTCCAAGTTCACAGTCCAGTGAGCTTCAGAACAAGATATTCTGAAATCAGCGCCTTTACACTTTATCTCACCCCATAACTGTACATTAGTGACTATACTATTTTATCTCTAAAATATCTTTTTATCTCCTCATTATATGATTTGAATTTTAAATGAAATTCATTATTTTTTCACACCTCGAGCCATTCACACTAAGCTATAAATGTGCATCGGATAATCCTAAGAAACACAATTTAGAAAGTTAACTTTACCAGTGTCTATCAAATCTTACTATTTGCCTCATTTTCCTTATTTCCAAAAAGAGATACTATTTTCCATGTCCTCTAGCAGCATTTTCAGACCTATTTCCATATAATCTTAGAATTAAAAAAATAAGATTTTGAGGGACGAACAGAATGTATATAATCATCTCTGTTCATTTTTATGATGGACAAAATTTTCAGAGATTGAAGGAATCATTGATAATAATTCTGCACACATTCTTTAATAAAATTTAAAGCAAATACTTTGAGGAAAAGGTCAATGGAATGCATCAACAATGGAGAAGTTAGGAATCTACAGGCTCCTCACAGACACTCCTTCACAGGAGAGGGGAAAATGCAGAGATTACAGCTACAACTATATTTGATTTATAGGTGGATTGGGCTGGTGTAAAAACAGTTGCTGTAAATTACTCTGAGAGTAATCCAAAGATACCAAGAACACACATATTTCCCTGCTGGTACAGGATCCCTCATGAGGGGAGAATGAAGTAACACAGCCTCTGACAATTCTTCCTCCCACATCGGGTAAACAAACCTGAACACACTGTTAAAGCCTTGAAGGAAGCTGACTTGGGGCAGTGTTTGGAAGCGCGCCTCCACTCCAGCACAGGTGGATGTGACACCAGTGCTGGCTCTGGTTTGGCTCAACCAGGCCTCTAGTTCAGCATGCTCCGCAAATATGCATGGGGTAAGGGAGGCTATTGAAGTGTCGGTTGGTGTTTAATGAAAATGTTCTACCAAACATTTAAACAATGATAACTGTGATTACATAAAAGTGGTGGAAGACTGATGTACCAGTCATTTAAAGTCAGGCTGAGAAAGAGAAATTGTACCTTGCTACAGCCTTGGTTTATGGCCTCTTCTAGCCTCGCAGCCAGCAGTCTAGTATTTTCAAGATCTCTTTTCCTCTCCTCTCATCTTCTCTCCTCCATCCTTCCCTCCCTCCCTTTCCCTTCTCCCTCATCTTTTTCTCCTTCTGTCTCCTTCCCCCCTGCCTCTCTCTCCCCCTCACCCACTCCCCACCTCCCACCCTGGATCATCCATGGTCATCATCCCATCTCAAAATTCTTAGTCACATCTTCAAAGTCTCCTCTGCCACACAAGGTAACACATTCAGAAGTTCCACTGCTTAGGAACATCATGGACATGTTTGGAGGTGGGAATAAAAGACATTATTCTTCCTACCAGAGAATATGCTAGACAGATGAGCTCCTTCAGGGGAGGATTCATACCTTCCTCATCTTTGCATCATCAGAACATAACACAGTCATTGCCTGGCATCTAGAAGGCACTCAGAGAACAATGAATAATTGTTGTTGTAAGAAAACGTTTATTTGGTGTTTACTATGTGACAATACTCTTCTAGATGATGGGGCATACAGCAGTAGGCAAGAGTATCTGAGTTTTCATAGACCTTGCATTCTTGTGTAGGGAAACAGAGTATGCATGAACATGTGTGTTAGATGGTGGTAAAAGGGTATGGAGAAAAGTGAACCAGAGCCAGGACCACAGAGAGTGCCACAGAAGAAGTTGGCAAACAAGGTGTCACTTGACTGGAAACCACGAAGGACTGGGAAATCGAGACTTTAGAAATACATAGAGGAACATTTCAGAAAGAAGAAATGAGATACACAAAGATTCTGAGGTTGGAACATGCTCAGATTAGAGGGTTTTTTAGGAATAACAGGGATGCAAAAGCAGCTTCACAGCTTCACGTGAGATGGGAGAGTGATGGAAGATAAAGCAGCTAGCAGAAGGATGACAGATCACACAGAACTTTGTTGTGTATGGTAAGGATTTGGATTAGATTCCAAGAGAGATGGAAACCCATTACAAGTCTGCAATAGAAGCTGGCAAACTGACTTGTATCTCCCCAAATTATTCTACTGTGCTGAGCACTGACTGTAGGAAGGAAACAAGATAGGACTATCGCAGCAATCTCAGGGAGAAGAGGTGGTCACTTAGAGGGTAGCTGAGGTCATGATGTGGATTTGCAGCATTCTGAGTCTATTTCTCAAGTGCAGCTTATATGACCTGGATGATATGTGAGGAAAAGAGACCAAATGAGAATCAATTCTTCTGGGCATGGTATCACATACCTGTAATCCCAGCTCTTGGGAGGGTGAGGCAGAAGGACCACTGAGAACTCAAGGCCAGCCTGAACTACATAGTGAGACACAGTCTCAAAAAGAAAAAAAAAAATAACTTCAAGGGTTTGAGAAGCTGATGAGAAGAGGGAGACACCATTTATTAAATGAGAAAGACTGTCAAGCTTTGATCTGTTCTGACTGAGGCACCTATCCAATATCAAGTAGAGATGCCACATGGTAAGCGGACATAGAGGAGCTCAGGAGAGAGACTGGGGCACAAGGTGTACACTGAGAGATCTTAGGATATAGGGATCATTCCAAATTGTGAAATCGAACAGATTCCTATTTTAGAAGGGAATTGTGGTCAGGGTTACTCTTTTGTTTGTAAGTCAAGAAAAGGAAAAAGAATCCACTAATGGGGTTTGGAAACAGCTAGACTGTGCAGAAAGAGAGAAGCTAAGAGAAAGGGATGTCCTAGGGGGCAAGCAAAGACATTCTTTCAAAAAGGAAGGATCAGATGTGTTAGACTATGGGAGATAGCCATAAGATGAGGATCTTGAAGGAAGCATTTGGTTTTGCATCATGTAGGCAATTGTGTTTTGATGGAATTGGAGAAACAAATGTCTGAATTAAAGTTATTTGTGGTGATCCAAGTGCCTTTACAATCCATCCATTAGCAAGGAATCTTTACTGCATTTTTAAACAATGAAAATTAACATTTTATACTGTGTAATTTGGGGATCATTGGCCAGATAAACATTGGAAATTCCTTTTATTTAAGATTTCTAAGTTGGTTGGTTGTATAGAGCTCCATTATTATAAAATGCAAAAATGCACTAGCTTTAACTTGTTTGAATTCTTTATGTTCAATTATTTCACTTCCATGAGATGACTAACAAGTCCATAAAATAGATTAATGTAAGTAGAACGCATTCCATTTTCTCTGGGAAAGCATAACTCAGGGCAGGCAGAATACACTGAAAAATACTTGTTTTAACTCTTTCCCCATTTCCTCATGGTGCTGACAGGAATCAAACATCAACTGTTCCAGATCAGAGATCAGCTGTGTAGATTTTCCAGTTGAAAATGAGGGACTTCTACACATTCATTCTCTTGAGCCCAATGAGTATGTTAGTAATTAGTCTTGTTTGCCTATGTAGCCCACTTCTCTTAGTAAAATCAACTATGAAAAATTGTTAGAGTATACTCTATGTGATTCCCTAAATCACATATAATTTATATTTGCTGTCTTTTGCAAAAAATAGTTTGAATAAATATAAAGTATATGAAATATTGAGACATTAACAAAGTCAAAAATTCAAATATCTGCCAATGTTAATTACAGGTTCCTCACAAAGCAATGTATAAGTGAAACTAGTCCAAAAACTTCTCTTATATAATTGTCTTAGCCATTTTTTTTCATTTCCTTTTTACAGAGGGGAAATTTATGGAGGCTATAGACAAATAGTAAGGGAGGCTGGTTGGAAAAATAAGGTGTAAAAGAAATTTGCCAGAATAAATTCCCAATCTGAAACTGTGATCTGAAAACAGAAATTGTCTCTCATATGCATAGCCCATTCTAGGAAAATAATGGGTTAGATTTGCTCTTGTTCCCTTTTAAATTTCTGCCTGCCCATTTCTTTCTTGTTCAGAATAGTCTTCTTGCGATGTTGTGGACAGATGGTTACATATTTCATGACTTTCTGTTTAAAATTCTTTGGTCTTCCTTCTAAGAATGTTTTCTCTATTGAGTCACAATGTGTACTCTTTAATTTTAATTTGATAAACAATTCATGCAAAAAAATTCTTAGTTTGAGTCCAGATTAAAATCAAACAAAATAGCCAACCAAGCAGCCTATACTAAATTGAAAATAAAAATGTATAGAAAGGGAGGACTATATTAGGAACAATTGCTGTGTGGCCAACTCCCGGACTCACCACTAGGCATGAAAATGACTCTGAATGTGCGATTACAAGAAAGCACATGGTAAATTCAGAATGGGGAAAAATGGATACTACTGATTACAGAAAAAAGTTTGTTACATTATTGTTTTGATCATTAAATTTTCTTTCTTATTCACATTTTGTTATTTAATGTCAGTAAGTAGCAAAGAGATTATGGAGTGTCATTGTTAGTGATAAGACATACCCAAGTTTCAATTCTAGCTTTGACACTTACTGGATATTTGACCTAGTTACTATCTATGTGCCTTAGTTTCCTTAAGTATTGTTATGATTGTATCTAGATGTCCCCACAAAGCCTCATGCAGTCATGAGTGGGGTGTTTCAGAGGTGCCTGAATCTAGGGTGTATGAATGTAGATTAAGGGTGTGATATAGAGTTTAAGAGTGTGTGGTGCTGCATTAGTCCATTAATTGGTTTAGCTTAATTCTGGGTGTACCTAATGGGAAGCCCACACTGGGTGAGGTGTAGTCTGGAGAGAATATAAAGGGAGGCTTGCTGCTGGTACTGCTTTTTGCTTCCTGTCCACCATGCCATGGACTGTTTCTCCTCTGAGATGCCCCTCTGCCATGGCGCCCTGCCTTGGAGCCAGCCAACTGTGGACCGAAACCTCTACAAACTGGGAATTGAAATAAACCTTTCCTCCTTTAACTTGTGGGTGTTGAGTATTTTGGCTTAGCAATGAGAAAGTAACTAAGACAAGTGTAGAACACTGACAGTCCTCACACCATGAAATAGCTGTTTTGCAGATTATGTCAAGCAATTTATGGGAAAACACTCATGTATAACATAGGCCCTGAAAAACTTTAATTGCAAATTGAATGATATATGTCTTGGAGGTAAACAATAAATTTGACAAGTGTGCAATGAGTATATAATAGCAAGAAATTTGGGAGAAAACATTTTTGAATATGAACATTTTTCAATTATAAGAAGGCTTTTTGACTCATGTTGGAAAGTGGTGCAAAAACATACATCATTACAAAGAAGAGGTTGAAATCTTAATTAAATCATCTCACTAGGAATCATCAAGATAAATGTAGAGGATTAATAGTGTCACATCAAAACTAAATATTTTCATTCACCACATGAGTTATAATATTTCTAGGCATCATTTCAGAAAACTGAAAGATTATTTGTTTATACCATGGTGAAAAAATATCATACTGAACTTCACAAATTAATAATGATTCTGCTTCTCTATTATATCTATTATCTATATATCAATCAATCTCTCCTTCCATCTGCACGTATGCATCTATGCATTTATACCCTATCAGAATGGCAAATTCATACAAGGAAATGCCAACAACATCTCAAAATATATCTAAGGTTAGGACATCTTTTCCTCTAATCACCTTTACAACTAATCTCAATTATTCTTTGAAATTTGGTAGAATAATATATATTATCACATAAATAAGTCCAAGGTTTCAGTTAAACTTGGTAATGACATAGTGCTAATCTACAGTTGAGCAAAGTGCAGATAGTTGGGGGCTTTCAAATAATGGTCACATAGAAGCATATGACTAACAGTAGCTTTCATTATACACTAGGATGTTGTGGCCGAGAAATTATGCTAATTTTGTTCTAAGCATTCTATTCAACCTAATATACAAATAAAAATACATTTTGTTATATTTTGGAACTAAAATCTTGAGTTATTTAAGAACACCAGCAATAAACTTAACAGTTATCAGACTTTGGTTTATTGTAAAATTTAGCAAAGTATTTCTTATAATCCCTGACCCCTTGCTCTGAAAACAAAAGCAAAAACACACTTATTGCTTATTCTTTTCCCCCTACTTTGTGCTACAGTAAAAGGGAGAAAAATTATTGTAATAAATATAAATAGAGATGTAACAGAGAAAAATAAATCAATCTAGATGAGAAATATTAGGAGCAAAAGAAAGACCATTAAGCAGTTTAAAAATAAGCTTCTTCAAAAAGGTTTTCTTATTTTAAAAAAAACACCAAAAATATAGCAGCTGAGAAGAAGGATAGATACAAGTTTATTGCACAACAGTCCTATGCAAAAAACTGGGTCATTAGCCAAAGCCGTAGTACTCAGAATCCAATTTGGGGTGCTTGTGCAGTGCCTGAGAGTCCTCTATTATGGAGCTGTCACTGAACTGGTCCAAGTCGGATGGGGTCTGATGTCCCGGGACGTCATCTGCCAAAGTGTCCAGGTAGCTCCCCACAGAGATGCCGTCCAGCCCATCGCTGCCGTCCTGCAGGCTGTTGTAGCTGCCCCGTAAGGAGGTGTTCTGACTCTCTAGTAAGCTGCACAGGCTGCCACTGAGACTGCTGCCTCGACTGGTGATGGTGGCTTTCTCCTCAATCATCCACTTGATGGACTCAATGCTCTCGTTGATTACGAGCAGCTGGCGCATGAGCCTGACATCGGTGGCTCTGAGGTTAACCTGCAGAGAAGAGGGGAGAGGAAAGAAAGACATGTCACTTACTCTACATTCTTGAGAACCCCCTAATTCATTTAAGATCCTGGTTGCTGCAGTCCACAATTTAACATTCACAGGAAATAATACAAGTGCCCTTTATCTGAGGGTCTTTTTGTAAATTGCTGACCAGTGGTAGTAGGAGTTATAATCAAAGAACTTGCTTTCTGCAGATGCCCCAGGCTCCAAAAGGGTCAGTAAAACTCCCACTGCATCCATGAGCCTAACCAAGTTACCTGAAAATATACTGAATGGCAAAGTCTCTGCCAAGAAATGTATTCTTTCTGGCCCAAGTAATAGGTTGTCTAAGTTCACATGGGAACATGTGTGTGGATCCTGAAAGGTGGGGGAAACATGAAGGTGTAAAAATTAGGGAATTATCATCCTCATTGTTAGAAGCCTCGATTTGGTGAGCAACTGTGTTCCAGGCACTCTTCAACATTCATCAGCAAAATCTAACACTGATCTAGAGACGTTATTTTATTCCCCATGTACAGATGGATAAACTGAGATCTACAGAAAAAAGTTAAGAGTACAGAAAAGGGCTATACTTTCTATGATTATATCAACATAAACAGTAGTGAATAGTGCTTTTGCTCTTAAGAATGAAATATTCTCTGAATCTAAATGGGTGTTAACACACTGGGTGTTAACAAACTGGATGACCCAGTTTATAAGATGAAGGGTACAAATATTTTTGTACATCTGATGACTTGTTTCAGATATATAAGGGGCATACTGATCAAAACTGGGATATGAGAAAGTTCTAGAATTCCCTGAAGTGCTGTCACACCTGAGGTGTGAGGTCTTTCTGAAATTCTAAATTACTTTGGAGAAATCTATCTCTAAAGCCCTAAGACAAAGTCTCTTGCATGCCTTAAAGCTTAATGTAAACCTTTGTTCACAAGGAGGGTATGGTGGCTTAGGGAAGGAGATTGTGATAATATTGCTCAAAGTTGCCTGTTTCCGCTGGACTGGCAGATGTGGGTGAATCCTGTAGATTCTGATGCCTAGACAGGTAAGCAGGGATATGTTTGGCCATCAGAGTTCCCACTCAGATTCATTTTGGTTTGAAAATGGATTCTTGTTCCTTCACTTGGACTATTAACCCAGAACGATGGGCCATGCCAATTCTCTCTAAGATTCAGGGTTAACTCAGATTTATGTGTTTGAGGAATTATCAAAGCCACTCATTCTTGAATGACTCAGGCCACAAGAGAAAAAGGAGCCTATTGTCTTCAAAAGTATGCATTCATATTAAAATATTTCCTGGTGGAGTTAATCCATAACTGAAGTCGAACTTTGGGTTGAGTGACTGTGGTGAACAAACACTAGGCGAGATGGCATTTCCACTAATGACTCCAATAGATGTGGGATTGTAGGTTTCAAAACAATAAAAATGTAAATATAATTACAAGAAGCATAAAGTATACTCTAAAGAATTTTAACTTTTCTGGGATCCTCATCTTCTCTGAAAAAAGCACCAAGAATAAACTATGTACCTAGTAACTGTGAAAATTCTTTTTCTTTGAAGTGTTCATCAACGGGAGGAAGTGCACCTAATAAGCCTTTAGACACTTCTCTATTTAGGATAATGTTTTAATGACCTTGCAATGACTTTGGTTGAGGGGTGATGTTTTCTGTCAGTCTTTATGTTCAAATTAACCCACACCCACTATGAGCCACCTTGACACCATTCAAGTTACAAATAATACAAATATTTACAAATCACCAACAATGTGCCCAGGTCCACTGAGCAGGGTAGAGTATCAGTATGAGTCAAACTCTTACAAAACTCCTCAGCAGGCATCTGTAGCTGATGAAACTTGCCGTCCCCATGACAGACAGCATGGAGCAATATCCATCTGACCAGTTCCCAATAGCTCCACACATGGACTCCTGCTGTGTGTGTTCCCAGCCCCATCCTGTCTGATAAAAACGCTTTGGTCCAGGGCCAGGTCTGGGCAGTAACTTTTATTCCACTCACTCAAAGTTCTCCACACTCCTCCTGTCTAAATCCTCCCCATCCTTGCAACCGTACATCTGCCATCAAGTACTACCTGCTGAGTCCAGTCTCTCCTGCAGGCCCACTTCACCACTATAATCTGCTTGGTTTGTAGCTTGCAGTACAGCTTAATTTTGTACTGTTTTACACTTCTACAGGTAACTGTGTAGCTTTTTCTTCAACTAAGCTGTGAGCCCCTTAAAGAACGAAGCCATGTCTTCCATCACTTATGGTCTTTGATTTTGAGAAATAGTCATAATTTTAGGATCTGTGAAAGTCAAGCTTTTAAAACAGTAATAAATACATGGTCCTAGCCACTGTGTCACTCTGGGGTCAAAACATACTTAGAATAATTTTTCTGTCAGCATTTTTTGGCTTGCACAGTGGCTGCATCAAATACAAGTTTTCCCCCCACTTTCTTGGGCAATAAGTGGGGAGTAGTAACAAAAATTTCTTTTGACCATGACATGATTTATCCAAATAAGAAAATCTTTTGTTTCTGAAAGCTGAATTTAATGGGCCATCAAACCATTATTGGGGGAAAATGATGAAAGTAAAGTCAACTTGGACCTGTTGATCTGACTGATGATGATTAGAGACTGAACTGTGTTGATCCTGGGTCCTCAGGGAGAGTACACGGCTTCCTGGTGTGGGAGCGCCAGGCATGCCAGCTCACATGGTCAGTGTGGGCTTTACCAGGAGCCCTCACTGCTGCCCAAGAACTGAGGCGCAGTTAGGGTACTGCTCTCCCTTGAAAGCATGAAGAGTCAGCCAAAGAACTAAATGAATATGCTGCTCTGTCTCTACAGCTGCCTGCCTTTCACTGGACTTTATGGCGTTTGGCCATTAATTAAGAACAGAATTGTCTTGTCTTGGCAGCAGAAAACTTCGCTGGGGTCTCATGGAGTCCAGTGAGCCTCGAGGACACTCAGAGTTTAAGTTTAAATGGAGAGCCTGACCTTGATCAGCTACGGTGCTGAATCCCCATGCTCCGTCTGTATTACACTTCCATCTCTATTGTTTCTTTCATAATGTTGGTGGCAAGTTGAAATCATCCTGGTTATTACTTTTTGACTCATTTTCTGTCCCCTAGTGTGAAGGAGGAATTATAGAACATAGAGGGCTTGGTCTGCCTGTCACCACTCTATGCCAGATACCCGAAGACTGCTCCTCTGCACATAGTAGGTGCTGAATTAGGACCTGTCCAGCCTGTGAATTACCAACTTTGAATCAAACAGCACCAGTGGAAAGGAGCCTGGGGTTTTCTGGGGTCAGGACACAGTGATACGTGACTTGGGGGAAAGAAGAGTGGAGTTCAGGAAAGGACATTTCGGCAGGGAAGCATTCCCTGCATACTGTCCTATTTCTATTCATTCCCAGGATTTAGACACTGAGCAATGGGTCTAATTCTTCCTATTTTAAATTTGCAAAGTACAGATAGTACCTCTAAAAGAAAGTGGATTCTAGAAGTGAGTCGCACGCTAACATTATCTATTTGGTCAGAGGTGAAAACTGGTACCAGTACCCAGAGGTGTTTCATAAACATCTGGTGAGACGAACTGACACAGGGAACAAACAGGACATTACACGCTGTTCGAAGTGTGTGCAGACTGACTGACCCAGGGAAACGTGAATCTTTTCCTCTTCTTCATCTCCCTAGTTCCTCCAGTTTCTGTGCTGTGCTTCTTCTTCATGCTAAGTCTCCCATGATTCAGCACTGTGGCATAACTGGTCTTGTGCTGAAATACTATGTCAATTTGACAAGTGGTCTGGGTCCATGATAGAAGTTGAAATGAAGGATCTTAAAAGAGCAAATATTCCTAAAAGTAAACTTTACTAGACCTATGTTTTCTTCCAAACTGTCATTTTAACACTGAAAGTGTGAGCTAAGTGAGCTAAGCATGTTGGCTAACTCCTGTAATCCCATCACTTTAAGAGAGTGAGTCAGGAGGATTACAAGTTTGGGCCAAGCCTAGGCAACTTAGAGACTTAGTGAGACCCTGTCTCAAAATAAAAATATGAAATAAAAAATGTCTGGAGGTACAGCTCAGTGGGAAGGCCCTGAGTTCAATCCTTAACATAAAAGGAAAAAAATATACAAAGGTTACAAATTGACAGGATTGAATCCAAGAAAGAACATGTTCAAACTGTCAATTAATCAGGAAATGCTAATCAGGTTGACTTCTGCACTGCTGTATGGAAAATGTGGTATAGGGTCTCAGTTCCTCACTGGCACCCTTGGTGGTTTGGCATGTAGGACCTCAGTTTCCTTGTGCATGAAGAAAACCTCATGGGATTTTATTATGATCCTTAGTGAACCAAAGGCTCCTGGAAGATTTTGGGTAGTTCTGATAACAAAGACAAATCCACTCCCCCAAAGACTGACTTGAAGTTGCGAGCTCATCTAATATTTTTGTCTGTGTTTCCTATTGAGGTTGTATTTAGATGCATTATTTAGCTGTTATTTGATAATAATATTATTTAGATTCTATATGATTCCTCTCCAGTTCTGATGTTCTCTGTGCTATTTTTGTCTTTCCTATGGTGACTTGATTACTAAATTGTTTTTGCTATGGGAAAATTTTGCAGGCCATAGATGCAAGAGAATAGTTTTGGTGCTTGGCAGCTTCAGCACAAAATGTATCTGGAACAAACTTGTGGCTAAAGCCAGAAGTTTAAGGTCTACATGAATTTTTCTTATCAGAAATTATGTCATAATAATAATAACAATAATAATAATAATTTGTGCTCTCACCATTTGAGTTTAAAAAATATAGTTGTATCTCCAGATAAATATGGACAGCATTTTAATATGTCTATAAATTAACTGAACTGTGGACATGAGTTGCTGAATGTATCTTCCAACTGGGGGCATCTTTCACTCTTATCTTGTCACACTGGAGGCATGGATAGCACCAGATCATCAAGCCTCTCATAATTGCCCTCCTACTTCTTGGTACCTCTTTATGTATGAATGTCAACTAGACACATGAAAGGAAGCTATCTCCCAGTTACACATTCATATTGTAACATTCAAAATATGCATGGCATAAGTCCCAAGTGGCCTGCAAGCTGTAATCTGAATTACAAAGAATAAAGACGTCTTTGGAAGTCCATAATCAAGTTCACAGAGAGAGCCACGCCTGTTAATGTGATGTTTTAACCCTAGTTTCTGATTAGGAGGAAGCGATCAGCATTTTTCCTGATTTGTACTTCAGGAAACAGAGTTTAGTTCTGCAAGGGCTCTTTCTAAAGAAGCTATATTATATAGCATTTATGGATTTTAAAACATGAACTGAAGGCTCCAGTGGTAAAGGCACTTTGAATATTGTTTCCAGGAGCTTATCCCAGTTTATTTGCATCTTCCCTCTGCATAACCTCATGACCAAATCTGCTCCCTTTCCAAATTCACCATATCCTCAGTTTGATGATCGCAGACAATTTTCTGCCTACCTGTGCTTACAATTTCCAACAGTTTTATTAGTAGCTACATTTATAAAGCACAGTTCCCCCAGAAAATCAATACGGATATTATTTTCTCTCTGCCATCTGAAAAGACATTGTACATTTCTACCAGCTGCTTTTGCTTCAGAATCTTCAGGAGAAAAGCCTGCAGCCACATAGAAGTCACTGCTGTTCCTTCTGCAAAGCATTCTATTGCTTTCTTCTTTAATTCAAAATTTACAGTGAAATTTTCTAATTGGACAATGGAGGATTCCATTTTTATATCAGTCAGTTTTGTCTTCCTCCATTTGTGTTGTTTATAGGTTGTTTGAAAATAACTAAAAGAGGCCTCCATCCCAGGCTCCTAGGGAAGAGAAGGTGAGCCGGTCCCAGCACCCAGAAGGAAGCTACCCCGCTGCCATCCCAGGCTCCTAGGGCAGAGAAGGTGAGCCAGTCCCAGAACCCAGAAGGAATCTCCCCTCCTCCATCCCAGGCTCCTAGGGCAGAGAAGCTCAGCTGGTCCCAGCACCTGGAAGGAAGCTCCCTGCCTCCATCCCAGGCTACTAGGGCAGAGAAGGTGAGCTGGTCCCAGCACCCGGAAGGAAGCTCCCTCACTGCCATCCCAAGCTCCTAGGGCAGAGAAGGTGAGCTGCGTGGGTGCCAGAAGCACCCCTTCCCGTGGAAATGAGAAGACACATAAACAAGTCTCAAAAACAGACTTCCAGATCACCTACAGCAACCCCAAAGGGAAACGCAATGGAACAATCTGGTACTCAACCACCTGGACTCTCTGAACTGGCAACAAAAGAGGATCTGGGAAAAATGAAATCAGAAATAATTACTCAGATAACAGCAAAGATTTTGCTCATGGTGCAAGACATGATTAATAAATCTAGAGAGGACACAGATAAAAAAATAGAGGATCTGAGGAACATGATGGAATCCCAACATAGGAAACAAATGGAATCCATAAAACAGATACAAACAGATTTCCAAAAGATTAAAAACTCCATCGAAAGTCTGCACAGCAGAATGAACCAATGTGAGGACAGAATTTCACATATAGAAGATAAGATTGCAATTAGTGAGGAGGAAAAGAAAAACTGCTTTAAAATTGTAAGGGAACACGAGAAATCAATCCAGCAGCTGCTAGATGATGCAAAGAAGAATAACATAAGGCTAATTGGAGTCAATGAAGAAAGAGTGCAGATGATATAAAAAAACTGTTCACAGAAGTGATGGCAGAAAACTTCCCAAGGAGGGGAAAAGAACTTGACATACAGATAAATGAGGCATATAGGACTCCAGCTAGCCTTAATCAAAAAAAAATCTACACATAGGCATATAATAGGTAGGATTCCAGAAATCCAACAGGAGAACAAAATTCTACAAGCAGTGAGAGAAAAGAAACAAATCACATACAAAGGAAAGCCCATCAGAATCACAGCAGACTTCTCAATGCAAACCCTCAAGGCAAGAAGAGCTTGGAGTGATGTATTCCAAGCCCTAAAGGAAAACAGCCTCCAACCCAGATTGATGTACCCTGCAAAACTATCTCTCATAATTGATGGAGAAATAAGATACTTTCATGATAAAGAGCACCTCAGGAACTTCATGAATACCAAACTGGCACTCCAAAAAATTTTAGACAATACCCTAGGAAAAGACAATGAGAATCACAACCCCAGGAAACCCAGCAGAATGAATCCATTGGGCGTGACAAATTAAATGCAAAGGGGGAGAATCCAACAAAAAGAAAAAGTCATGACAAGGCTTTTAAAACTTTTAACTTCATCTCCCTTATGAGTGTATAATTCAATCTTATTATTTTACTGATTAGTATTTTTCTGATTCTAGAGTTGCACACCATTCCTTGTGCTATACTGGCTATTTATCATCTTCTTATGTCTACATTTTAATTGGGTTGTCTATTAATGAGCTCTAAGAATTCTTTATATATTCTGGTCATAGGTTATATGTATTGTAAATAAATATAAATATAAATACATATAAATACAAATATGGTCTGTTTAAGGACTACTTTTCATTTTAATGATGTCATTTAAAGTTCTAAATTTTGATGGAATCTCATTTATCATTTTTTTTCTTTTATATATCATGGTTTTTGTATCCTAGGTAGTTCTTGCCTACCCTGAATTCATAAATATTTTCCCTTATAATTTCTTCTTAAAGTTTCATACTTTTAGGCCTTCTTACTTAGGTTCATAGATCCCTTCCAGTTATTTTCATGTATGGAAATAAAGGGTTGAGGTTAATTTTTTATATATGGATACCAGGTGTTCTAGTGCCGTTTGCTGAAAACACTATCTCTTCCTTGGCTCTTGAATTGAGTTTATATTCTCTAAAATGCTAATGTTAAATAATCTTTCAAAACTCAGTGGACCATATATGTGTGGTTCTATTTCTAGAGTCTCTGTTTTATTTAAATGATCTATGTCTTTCCTTACACCAACACTGCCTTGATTACTGTAGCTTTAGAAGAAGTCTTAAAATTAGGTACTAAACGTCTTCAAACACTGTTTTTGTTTTTGTTTTTGACTTTTTTAGGTCCTTTGTACTCCTACATAACTTTTAAATTTCAATATCCAATTCTTCATTTATAGCAAGTATACACAGACCTGAATTTTTATATATACCTTGTGTTTTCTAATCCTGCTAAATTCAAGTACAAGTTCTAGGGGCTCCTAGAAATTTCTTAGTATTTTTTCTGTAGATGATCGTTTCATCTACATATAAAGATTTTGCTTCTGCCATGCCAAACCTATCCTAGTTGTGTCATTTTATTGCCAGACTATTTTGGCGGGGACTAGGCTTCAAAGTTTAATGGACAGATAAAGAGTAAGCATATCTGCCCTTGTTCCCCACCTTAAGGAGAAAGCATTGTATCTTCTCCATTTATATAAGGCATTCTCTCTTTAAGTATGGAGAACATGTCTTTAATCTGTTGAGAAGTTTCTGTTCTACTTCTAGTCTCCTGATAGATTTTACCATGAATAGCTGTAGAATTTAGTTTGACACTTTTTCTCTAACTACTGACAGGATCATATGGCTTTTTCCTTTCCTCTGTTAAAATGACTTTTGGGGGTGGATCTTCCAATGCTGAACCAACACTGCCATCCCTATAACAAAACCACTTTCTACATCCTGCCAGATCTGACTTTCAATAGTTTGTTTTGTTAAACCAATTTCTATCTATGTTCATACTTTTTTCTTCTATTATCTTTATCCAGTTTTAGGATTAGCACAATGTTGAATTCCTAAAATGAGGGGAGAAGTGTTCCTTCTTTTTTCTGCTTTGTTTGATATAATTTATCAGTTAAAATGTTTATGAGCCTGCTGTTTTCATATAGGTAGGTTTTCAAGCTAGGAATATACTTTCTTTAATAGGTGCTATTCAAATTTTATATTTCCTCCAGAGTTAGTTTCATTAAGTTGTCTTCCAAGGTACTTCTTAGAAGTTGTCAAATTTATTTCAGAAAAGATTTTTGTAATATGCTTTCTATATCCTTTTAAATTCTGTAAAATCTGTGGTAATGTCTCCTAGATCTTAATATTGTAATTAAAAAAATATATAACCGATATTGTGTAATAGGAAGAAAAGGTCTAAAAGACCAGGGGAATTGGGAGGGGTAGGAGAAGGGAAAAGAAAAAATATGAGAAGAGGAAAGAAAATGGAAACAAGGTCTTTGCAAATAGGGAAGGGTGGAGGGGGTAAAGGGAGGGCAAGGGAAGGGGAAAAAAAATAAGAACCAAGATACTTATGTAGAAGTACAAGATCCCAATGATGAATGTAACTGTATTTTATACATAAAATGTATCAATAAACTTAATGGGGGAAAAAAAAAGAAAATAACTAAAAGAGTTCACTCTTTTCCCAAAACCATATAGACATGTAATTTTCCCAAAGACTGATACAAACATAGAAATACTTTCATCAAAACAGCTACTGATTGATGTTGCTTTGATCAATTAGAATGTGGCTTTTGTTTATTTGAAAGGGGCACATATGACTCCTGTGGATCTTAAATTCCTGCTACCACTTGGTCTGCTCATATCTGTGCAGCATTTTCAGATGACTCTTCTGATTACTAAAGTAAGGCATGTAGCTTTTCAGTCTATCATATCAGGTTCTAGGTCAAATTGATACCTAAATACCTGTCCTGTCAATCCCTTTTCCATATTCTAATACAGTGAAAATTGTTTCTCTGAGTGCTTTCCATATGCAAGAGCAAAGTGTAATTGTGGCTAATGTAAGAGAATTATATGTAAGAAAATCACTGAACCAAAATTCATGTAGAATGATTTAACAAAAACATACTCACGTGCACAGCAAAGAACCTGATACACATAGGACACAGGCAAGGGAAGTGTGTTCACTAGTCTATAATAAATATTTTGCATTTTTCCAATTTTGAATTTAAAGTAGTATTTTCA
Source organism: Heterocephalus glaber (assembly GCF_053883595.1). Lineage (NCBI taxonomy): Eukaryota > Metazoa > Chordata > Mammalia > Rodentia > Bathyergidae > Heterocephalus > Heterocephalus glaber. The sequence continues at coordinate 39,088,048 of NW_028258317.1, forward strand.
TAGGGAGGACTATAGTACAATAATGTGCTCCTCAGTCATCTGTAGCAGCAATGCTGACATTGTAAGGAAAAATGTCGGGTGGTATGTTGGAGAATGTTCAACAATCAACGCTCTAAAAAAAATCTATATACACATAAGCATACACATTAGTCAGCCTTCCTTCACTGTGAAGAAACACCTGAGACAATTTACAAGGACTTTAACTCATAGTTTCAGAGGGTTCAGTCCACCATTCATGATCCCCTATTACTTTGGTCCTTCAGCAGCTCAGTACACAACGGAGGAGGGTGTGTCCTAGAAGGCCAGTCTACCTCAAGACAACCAGGAGCAATGAGGGAGAAGCTGGGGTTCAGTATTCCCATCCAGGTCACTCCTTTAATGACCTAAGTTTTCTTCCATCTCCCAATACTATCAGGGGGTGAGATCAAGCCATTAACTCATGGGCTTTTGAGGACATTTAAAATCCCATATACAAAAATGTTATATAAACTGTGCTTAAACAAAAGATGTATAACACACTTTGTAGTAATAAAATATAAAGTAACTTTTATTATAAATTCCATATAACTAACTGGTTCTCAGAGAACACTTTCGTTCATTCTTAGTGAACTCTTGGATATACAGTCCGTGGTTGTGGTTCAAAGAGCGTTCCACAAGTATAGTTGATCCCAATTCACTAAATGAAAACTCAATAATTTTTAATCCTTACATGTAATATGTGACCTACTGTTAAACTACCTCTCATTTAATGCAAATTATATTCACTAAAATGAAACCTGTTTCAGCCTCATCATTGGTTATGCCAGAACTTCACTGGTTCACCAATTATGTGAACAAATTCTTTGATGAACTGGATAATATGTTTTGAATACATGGAGAATATTTTCCTTTTTACTATGAGCAATGTAACAGCTAGTATTTTCCTAAACTTTTCAAGTTTAATCTGTAATGTTAAAATTATCTCCATCACTTTCTTATGTCAAGATTCAACAAACTAAAATTCAAGTCCTTATACATAGTGTTTTACAATTTCTGTGACATAGATACTCCTATCTCGGTCAACTTCAAATTCCCAATAAGATGTCATGAAATATGGAGTTAATAACATATTCCAGCATATTTTATAATATTTCTGTGTTTAGATATATGCTTTCATCCTTTAGGTATGATATTTTATGTAATTTAAAAATTATTAATAGCAAAAAGTAGTCAAATAGGGAGTGAATAATTTTGGGTACTCATTACCTTTGTCTAAAATATAACTTATTAAATTGTAGATTTATATCTGTATCTTTAGTTTCAACAATGATTTTGATTAATAACTGGTTCCAAAAAAACTCCTGAAAATTTTATAAACAACTCCTCTATCCAGTACACCACTGAGAAGGTGCAGAATGCAAGTATTACCTATATAGTGCATTTTGTGAGACACAGCTTAAAGATTCATTTTATCCCACAGGGCTTTTATTTTTCCATACATGATTTTATTTTTCTATACATGGCTAACTGAATAAAATCTGAGGTAAATACAAAATATTTATAGCAAAATTATGGTATTTTTGGAAAAATTTCAAGTACTGAATATAGATTATATTTTCAGCATCATTGAAACATGAAATTTACTGGGCAAGTACATAATCAAGGTCTAGAAACTCAGCTGAGCATTTACATTTTCATATTTTGATAAATTTTGGTGGAGTTATAGCTAAAATATGCTGCACAGTTCTCTACCCTGGTAAGCAGGATTGTGCAGACCCATATAGTAAGAGGCCACTACCATAAACACCAAGCTGTGGGCCGGGGATTTAGCTCAGTGGTTCTGGTGCCTGCCTCGCAAGCGCAAGGTCCCAAGTTCGATCCCCGGTACCAAAAAAACAAACAAACAAACAAAAATAATAAAAAAAAAAAAAACACCAAGCTGTGTAATGTAGAGTTATTCATGGGTGAACTGAGGTTGTTGACAAAATACAAGCTATGATCAAAAAGTATGGCATAAAATGATTTTTTATAGAAGTAAGAATACTGTTTTAAAAAATGTTTTACTTTATTAATATCTACTTGTATTTTTTTTTTGTTGGTTTTTTTTTTTTGGTACCGGGGATTGAACTTGGGTCCTTGTGCTTGCGCAGCAGGCAACAAAACTACTGAGCTAAATCGCTGGCCCTCTACTTGTATCACATTGAAATAAAGTTTTTAAAATATGGTATGGGTTTAAATTTTTAAAATGTATTGCAATAAAAGAGCCACTGCAATTAATTTCCCTCAAAACAGTCACAAAATATTGCTTTAAACAAACTTATCCCAGTGTTCTTGCTACTTTCTGAAACAGTTCTGGAAGTCTTTTGTGAGTCTTGTTTTGTTTTGTTTTTGGTACCGGGGATCGAACTCAGGACCTTGTGCTTGTGAGGCAGGCAGCGGAACCACTGAGCTAAATCCCCAGCCCTCTTTTGTGAGTCTTTATGAACCCTAATCAAAAATATGGTGGATGCTGTTGCTCTGTGCCATCCAGCAGAAAGGCAGGCTCATTAAAATACCATGGTGTGTCAATCCCTAGAGCGAAGAAACAACCTACAGAATGGGGAAAACTTTGCCAGCTACTCCTCAAAGAACTAATATCTAGAATACAGAATGTCAATGATTAATGCCAGTGTATCTTTTACTGTAATAAACTTTAAAAATTTAAACATTCTCCATATTTTTCAATTACCCTTTGTAGGACCACAATCCCCTGTAATTGCTTAATACTGTCATTAGATTTGTTTGACACAGTTTTTAGTTGCCTATTTCTTTCTTGTTCTCCCAGTTGTTATTTCTAAGCAGCCATTTGCTTCATTAACTGGACATTTTCCCCTAGTTGCTGAGGAGCAGAGAAATGAATGGGAAGGACAACTGAGCTTTTTACTTAATAAAAAGTAACCAAAAAGCAAGTAAAATTAAGTGAAGATGCAGCGTCTACAACAGAACAAAGCACACAGAGTGGGCACCTACTGCAGGGATGTTCAGCGTTGCCCATGTGGACCCATCACCTAGAAATCTTGTTAAATTCATTCCCTCACAAGTTCCATGATTGTACATTTGTCATAAGTTCTCAGCTGATATAAATTGGGTAGGCATCAATTATCCCTCTTTCCTTGTATTTATATCCTTGTGTGTTTCTCTGCTGCTGAGTATAGACTGGTTCTTTAGATTAGGTTCTCAGATAAAATATGGCAAAGTGATGGGATGTGACTACTGAAAAAGACTACACAAAAACTGTGGCTTTTGTCTGAAGCCTGCTCTCTGATGCAGAGGGAAACCGTGCATGCTGTGAACTGCTCTGTTGTGAGATTCACAAAGGAGGATTTGAAATCTCTGGGCAACATCTAGCAGGGTAAGAGACCTGTCAGCTGCCAACAAGCACACAGTAAGCTTGGAAGCTGAGCCTCTTTGCATGGAGCTTTGAGATGACTGCAGCTCCAACTGGCACCTCGTGGCAGTCTTAGGAGAAACCCAAGACAGAGATACTCAATCTGTAACCGGATCCTGACTCACAGAAGTGTGAAGCATACTTGTTTGTGTTTGAATTTGCACAATTTTGGGGTACTTGTTACACACAATGCCTAACCAATACACCACTGGCTGTTGCTCTATGGACCACACTTTGATTAGCAATGCACTGGAGATCTTTCTACTTGTGAATAATTTGGAGTCAGTGGAACCTAGAGCACTATGGCTATGAATTTCTACTCATCTGACATATAGCTTTGTAGTGGGGAAAAAAGCAATGAATACTGTTAAGTAGTTAAATATTTATTGATAAAAACAAAGAATCTTCACGAGAAATCAAGGTCCACATTGTAGAGACCATCTGCTTCTCTAAAGGAAAATCTTTTTTGGCCCTAAGAGAAACTGGTTTCATACCCTAACGAGGAAATGACAGATAATATGTTTGGTGATTAGTGACATAAATGATATGTTCAGTGGATGTCTCATAAATAAGAGTACCCAAAATTTGAAGGTCATAGAAAGTAGAAAATATACTAATCAGATAAGATAAACTGACATAATATTCAAACACAATTTGAAGAGTTTAGAATACATCAAGAGATTAACATACATTTCTGAATTTTCAATACTGACAACTTAATTAAACTGAATCTTGCCTCCAGAATTCTTTATTTAATTTGAAAAGGCACTTCACCTTGGCCTCGCAAGGGGGAAAGGGGAGGAGATTATGATGAAAGTATTGTGCCTATGAGCCATACAGTTTTGTTTACTTTTTCATATATTAACTCAGTTTCTTCAGAAAGACCTTCTGTATCATGGTCCTTTTGCATAGGAAATATAGCTGAAGCAGTGGTACTTTGTTGAAACCCATGTTTAACATCCTGTTGATAGCTTGATAATATAAGAAGTGCTTTACCCTAGGATGCTGAGGATTTCCTGTGGAAACCTTTGCATGAGATGTTCCAGATGGGACAGTCTCTCTGTTGGAAGCAGTGATCTAAGTCTCAGTGGCTGGGAACAATGAGTGGAGGAGAAGACAGTAAGAAATACCTGCTGTATCCCAGCATTCGCTGATGATACATTGACTTTCTACCTAGTGATTTACTCAATCTTGGCTTTTAACGGTGTTTTGGAGAATACTAATAAAAGTATCTATCATTTATCAGAAGCTTTCTGTGTGCTATGCACTTAGTGAAATCCCTTAAAAATCAGTTTGTCTAATAAATGTAATATCACAAATCTATGATGAAACTGGTTATTATTCTCATTATGGTTCCAAATTGACATGTAGAGCCTGGAAGACATCACTCCCATTTTCCCAACAAAAAAAAGGTGAACAAAGTATATAATCCAACTACTCCTAAAACAATCAGCAAATTAAGGTGACAGGACAACGGCTGCTTTGGAAGATATGAGATACAAGGTGGATACAAAGAATCATAGCTTACTGGAAATAGAAGCCCAGAAGTAGAAGGCTCCAGCTAATGCCACTGTCAGCAGAACAATTAAAATTGCAATTGATGGCTTGCTGGAGGTCCAGTGTGGACTAGAGTATGAGTTAGAAACCCTAAGGGGACTCAGGTTCCCTGAGGGGCGACCTTTGCACTTTCATGAGTTTTACACCCAGGAACCCTACTAGGCTCTGTGATTCTCATAGCGGGAGGAAAGCTCTGAAATATGCTCAGACTTGTCTGTTCTTCTTAATTAAGCTTGCCCTTAAGGGAAAATGTTTTTACCAGAGCCTAACACTGGAGGGGTTTACCAAAGCCTAAATGACAGGAGAGAAGGAAAATTTTCAAGCCAGCCTCACTCAAAGACTGAGTGAGATATAATCACCAACTGTAGCACATGTGCTCTTCCTGGACACCATACTACAAAATCAGTGAGGACACCTTACTGCTAGAAAACAACAGGCGATGACAGCCAAATGGTCTGCAGGCCCTGACCCTTAAAGAGTGCCTAAGAAAACTGAAAGATAAAAAATAGACAGATACAAGAATATGAGAGGAGATTTTAGTCACTAAGATCTACAGCTACAACAAATAGTAAACAGAATCTAACTCCCAGTTACATATACATAAAACCTCACATTAAAAGCCTACATCAAGGCATATTATATTCAAACTATAGAAAACCAAAGAGAGAAAATCTTAAAAACAAAGCCAGAGAGGGGAATAAAAGACTTCATCTCTAGAACAAGGATAAAAATTACACTACATTTCTTTTTCAGAAACCACCTAAGCAAGGATTGTGGAGTAAAATATTTAAAGTCCTGAAAGGAAAAGGAAAAAGAAGTACCAGCTAGAATTCTGAATCCAACAAACTTATCCTTCAAAAGCAAAGGAACAGTTTGGGAAGATAAATAGGTTCTAGAGAGGGCTGAAGGTGGTAGCTGCACGTCAGTGTGAATGTACTTAGTTCCACTGAGAAGTAAGCTTTATTATAGATATTTTCCCATAATTTAGAAAAAGGTAAGGAGAAACAAGACCTTTTCACACAAATAAAAACTGAGGGAATGGTAGACCCACCATACAAGAAATTTTAAAATAAGTCATTCAGAGAGAAGGAAAATGATACAGGCCATGAATTCAGAATTACACAAAGAACAGAAGAGTATTAGAGGGGGGAGTATATGAACATGAAAGAAAATATTTCATTTTTCTTATACTTAAATGAGCCAACAAATTGTACTGTGTTTAAAATTACTTCAACTACAATGTGGTTGGTGATTATAGCTTCAGATAAGTGAAATGAATGAAGAAACTAGGAGGAATGGGACTATTCTAATATACAGTACTTACATTATCATAAAGTGGTATAATATTATTTGGACTTAAATTAGCTGAAATATGTGCTGGAAACTCCAGGATATCCATGAAAGAAGAATTTTAAAAAAGAAGTACATTTGCTACGCTGTAAGAAGACTAAGTGGAATCAGCTAAAAATACTCAAGTAAAACCAGAGAAGTGGGAGACTAGCAAGGGGTGGTAGTGGTAAGAATGAAGAAGGAAAATGATTAGAAAGTAGTTGCATACATATGGGATATATTTTAATCCACCTAAATCAATATTCACTCCAAATATGAATAGATACATCAATTAAACTGTCAGAGAAGATAAGCAAACAAGACCCAACTGCATGTTGTCTATAAGAAATCATTTAAAATACAAGACATAGAGTAATCATTATGGAGATGAAGGAAAAAGACTCAGAAGTAAAGTATCCTTGTTCAAATTCTTGCAGCTTTTAAATGGCAGATCCAGAATCCAGCTAAAATTTAATTAATTACATTATACTAGTCTTTTCCTCAAGCTTCACTGCCTAAGAATGAGGCCTTTCTATTCCCAGGCTATAAAAAATAATCAACCTCTTCAAAAACTTACTGGTAATCAATCAGCTTACCATACCAGCTTTTTTTCCAGTCTCTGTTTTAGACTTTGGTTATCTATTAGTTGAATAAAACCAAAAAGACCAATCAAAGCACAAAAAAGAGCTATTAACACTGAAAGCAAGGATGTGCATGACATTCTGCCTAACCTTGGTAGAATGCAGAAATGACACTGTTATTCTAGTTGAGGAACTTTACAATCTAGAAATGGGCATCTCTCATCTTATTTTTTCCTCGAGGTATATCATAAAAGAAAACAAAAGAATGAATACAATCTGTTTTTTACCTGAAATATCCAAAATTCCTTCAAAATATAGATTTCTACAAGAATAACAAAAGTAGGGCCAGGGATTTAACTCAGTAGTTCCGCCGCCTGCCTCACAAGGCAAGGTTCCAAGTTCGATACCCAGTATCAAAACCAAAACAAAACAAAACAAAAGTTGTTTAAAAATCTTACTCAACATTTGGAGGATATGAAGCAAAGTTTCAAAGTCTCTTCAGTGCTATCGAGGGGTGCAGCCTAAGAAGCCCATCAAAGGATCACTTAATTAGCTATGGGGATACATTTTGTGTGGCCTGCTATTCACTACCAACATGGCCCAGATTTGCGCGGTTGTTAGTTGACTTGTGTATTTGTTGCCTGAAGAGATGCCTTTGGTCTAGTAAAAAGATAGTCTCAAAAATTACAGCTCTGTCCTTAAATTGGGAAACTGATTGCATACACCTTTTCTGAGAAAATGTATAACTTGTCCCCCTAGTTCTCTTTTGAACCAGATGTACCATGTTGCTGCTAAATTAATCTTTGATACACATTCTTCTGTATTTGTGTGGGAGTCATGATTTCAGCTTCACCACCTGACAGACCTGGTGTTTGCCCTGAAGAAGCACAGTGTACTCATCTGCTAGCGCAAGTTACAGAGCTGCCTAAAAAGCGCTGGAGGAAATCACAAGCTGCAGTACAACGTTCCTTTTTGGTCCTCCATTTTGATTTCTAGTTCAGCGTTTTTGTTGTTCTGGTTTTGTTGTTATTGTTGTTGTTGTTGTTATTTCAGATCCTGGCTGAACAGTTCCATATGTCTTGTTTAACTCATTTGCCTGGGTCATGTCCATTTTACTAGACTAGTGGTATCAAAACATGTACCACTAGGTTATCTCAATCATTTGTCAAGAGATTCCCCCATGGATACATAAAGCTTTCAGTTCCAGGCACTAGGAGGTAGTAAAAAATTCTATCCTACTTGGGAATGTTCTAGACTTTTAAGAAAAAAAGCTCGCAAAAATGCTAGTGGAGAATCAATTTTATATAAAAATCAAGGTGAATATTTGGACATGTATTGGTTTGATAATTTTAGTTTATTAATATCTAAATGTCTTTTCCTTGTTTTGTCAGTATGGAGAATAAATACACTAACTTTTTGAGATTCATACTTGTTTTCTATTGAAGATAGTTAATTTTATCTTCAAAAAAACTGGTTTACTGATGAAATAAACTAATGTTCCTTGTATATAATGTTTAAAATTATTCAAATATATTGAATTGCAATTCTGAACCTTTTTTGTACAACTGAAATTATATTCCATATTGAGTCAGTTTAATATAATTTGCAAGATTGTTATTCATTTTAGATTTTAGACTAATGTATTAAACCAAGTTAATTTAATTTTAAGGTTTAATAGTAAAACTAAATATAAGCTGAACATTTAAAAAGAATATTGAAACACTAGTCACCAACTGTGGTAGATATATTTGTTTCTTTTCTTAACACGTATTAATTGTACAAATTAGGTTTGTGGCACTTCTATACAGGTGTGTGTTGGACATTGATTATGTGCATGCTCCTTTGTTTTTTTATTTTAATAAGTTAAAAATTGGCTATACTTTTGTGTAATTTTAGTGGACGTATTAATTTTACCACCTTCAAAAGTGCAAAGGGTATTTTTGGCTGTGGAGATTTTATAATGTAGTTGTGTAGGTTTGTTGGACTGCTAAAAGGCTTATGACATACATTGTTTAAAGTCTGTTTCTCTCTCTGAAAGATTAGCAAATCTGATTAAAAATGATGGCTTATATAGGTGATTGAGACTGTAGCAGGAATAATCATCTCACTAAAATGTGTTATTGCTTATAAAAGAGAAGTGTTTTTATTTTCAACTAAAATGTTTGTTTGTTCCAGAATGTGTTTGTTCCAGAATAAAAGATAAACTTGAGTTGATACAGAAAACTGAGTAAATATTCAAACACCAACAACCCCCCCCAAAAGGCCTGACAAATCTCAACCTTTTTTAATAATATCTACAGTAATTATTTTGTAAAAGACAAATGTATAAAGATGTTGGTAAAATTGGCTCAGTTTTGATGGATTTATTAAAAAGACAATTTTTAAATGGAGCAAGTGAATTGCTGTAAAATATTATATCCATGTAAAACGAGAATAATTTATTTCCTCTGTTGGAAGAAAAATTGATATAAAATAATTCAATTTGCTCTTACCAAGTAAAGCCAAAGTTGTGTGTAATTTGGTCAAGTAGTAGAGATTCTTTATCTCACTTGAATAACTTTTTGAGCTTTGTGCTGACTTTGGCATGCTCTTGATTATTAAAAAAAATCCTTTAAAAAATAGTTCCAATTTCAGACTATACTTGTTCTTTGTTTTCAGGCACATATGAGAGTGCTTTAATCAAATATCTAAATCTTTTCAAATAATACTTTTCAATTTTACCTTTCAAAATCAGACTTGTAAATTCAGGGCAGGGTGGGGGGATGAAAATGCCTTTTACATCCAAAATGTTCTTTGGATCCTCTGCAAAGGCCCAAGGGGAATCTCCTGGGATGAAGATCACTAGACAGCAGCTGTATAGCAGTCATGGCCAATGAATGAGCAAGCTTGGGTTCCAATAAAAGTATTTAAAACAACAGGCAAGCTGCATTCAGGCAGTCAGTTGGATGCCCAGGTCACAGCCTCACAAGTATTAAATACAAAAACAAAAACAAAAACAAAAACACACCAGAAAACATTCTCTGGTTAATGGAACTCAGTTTCCTTTTCCTAGCAGGCTGACCTGTTACTCTTCTTCTTCCTTTGACCATCTTTTCCATCCTGATGGCTTCACTCACTGAGTTAAGTAAATCTTTAGAATAAACTTATTTTCTATTTGTGTAAGTCATGTTTTTACCTTTTAGAAAAAATGTACTTGCATAGAATCAACAAACACAGCCACAGACATAAATCTTATTAGAAGCTATAAAACATAGGTGGGGTCAGAACAGTGGACAATATATGTAATTCAAAGGAACTTAAAAATGTGGCTCTGCTAAGGTAAGTACCCATGAAATATCTGTCTTTAGAGCTTCAGCTCCTTGTTAGCCTTTATATATTTACTTCTTATATTTTATTCATCAAAAATCTGTCACCCTGATTGTCTAGGACAAAGTCACACAGTGAATTTAATACTTCAAGTATGACTAAATAAGCTTTGTCTTTTCAGTGGGAATCATGGTGAATTCCATGAAGAAGAAATGGATTTGCTCTTTCTGATGGATTTATGTCTCTGGTTATCTGTGTCTGAAAATACATACAAAAAACAAACCAAAGCGCTTATTCTCAGTTACTCAACCACCAACACAGAATGTTTCTGTAACCAGACACACGGGGCAGGGCTTTTGCTACACCAAGCAGGTGAGGACTGGTGTTGCCGGTAATAGCTGGGTGTCCACTTCAGCTCTGACCCTGTGTGTGGAGATAAGATCCACCCCACAGTTAAGGGCTCAGTACCACAGGATGATCCCCCACTTCCTGTGCCAAGCGCCAGGTCTTTTTACCTGTGCTTTGGATAAGCTAGCTATAAGTCTGGTTTCCATGATCCTGTCTTTGGGTTTGATTAATATGCTAGAGTAGTTTAAAGAACTTAGGAAAGCATTTCATTTATATTTACCACTGTATTGTAAAGAACAATCCACAAGATACTTGAAGGGATGGATAAGGCTGGATAAGGCGGGACATGTAGGGAGGAGCACAGGTCTTCTATTCTCTCCGTGTGCCCCAAACGCTGGAAACCTCAGTCTCAGCTATTCTGCAGCTCTCTGAACTCCGTCCTTGTGGTTTTATGGATGTCTCACTACAGGGTCAAGATTGATTAAATTCTTGGCCAACCTACCCTCCAGGCCCTCCTTCCTTCACTGGTCTCCAGTGGTTGGGTGTGGGGCTGAAACTCTCAGCCAGACAGTCCTGCCCTGGTCTTTCCAAGGTGGTCCCCACATGGATGTCACATAAGTCCTGCTAGCCAGCACAAGAAAAGCATCTGTTACTTTGCAGATTCCTAGGATTTCAGGAGTTGTATACTATAACGTTGGGAGGAAGTCTAAATACATATTTCACAATATCACTCTGTGATTCAGCATATACTGAGTATTAAGTATTGTGACGGTTCAGTGTCAGTAATCTTACTTAATTCTTTAAATTTTACTTCTGTAATTCGTTTAGTGACATCTCTGGCACCAGAGATTGTCAATGCCTAAATTTACATTTTTCTTTTAGAAACTGAAGTATTTAAACCACTTTTTGCAAGCTACTATTTGAAAAATTATCACACTCATTTTAAATAAAATTCTATACACTGAAATAGCAGTATCTAAAATGTTAATTTTTCTTTACAATTTACTATTCTAGAAATTCATTCTAATTAATGCAGACAATTTTACCTGGACACCTGAGGGTTTGGTCTCCTTTGAAAGTGATGTAATATTTGTCATGTTTATAATACACTGATCCATTTCCAGCAAGAATAACATACAAAGAAATTTAAATCAGAGGTGGGAGTTGTTTTGTAATTGATTTGCTCCTATGGTCTAATTATCCATTGATGTGTAATTTAGTAGGCATAATAAGGGAACCTAAAACTTTGGTTTTAGCATTAGTTTCACCAGTAACTGAATCTAATCTTATGCTTCCACTTAGCTATTAGATTAGACCATTGGGGACCATCTTTAAAATTCTTATAAAAGAATTTAAGAAATAAGAAAAATAAATAAATAAAATTCTTTTCAGCCCTACAATGCCTTGGCTAATACAGTATTTAAAAAATATCAGAATACAGTTTGCAATGAAAGGCGAAGTTTCATTCATGTGCCCAGTAAGATACCATTGTAATGACCCCAGAGTTGTATTTTGGAAGATGATTTATTGGAAGAAAGAGTTTACACATGAACAAGGATTTTTCAAAATAGGGAATTTTTCAAAGTACAGGAAAAACATACACATTGGTGACAAATACGAAGAGAAATAATGAAGAATTGGTAACCATGAACTCCTCTGGTACAGTGGATCGACTCTGCCCAGTGGCTTTTATTCATAATGTGGTATATGGAGGAACAGAAATTCCTAAAAGAGGAGCAACAGGCATGTGCAGTACATGGCAATGGAGCAGAGAGTAAGGGCAGGTGCACTTTTGTTGGGAGAAGAATTCATACAACAGTGAGATAGGTGTGGACATTTCAGAGCAAGAGAGACACTGTAATTTGAGTCTGGAAGGAGGAAAATAAGCAAAAGCCCAAAGATATAAAAGTTTACTTTGTTTCTCATAAAGTGGCAATGCAGAGAGGTGGAGGTGGCAAGGGGAGGCATTGGAAGGTCAGAGCTACTGAGCCAGGGCACCCTGGGAAACACCACGGTAGTCCACTCCTCAGGGATGCTCAGGGGCTCCCTAGCAGAGCTCTGTATCAGAGCTCCAATTCCACCTGTACTGCAGGCTACGACCTTCAGCTGCCCTAAAAAACTCATGAGGGTCCAGGCGTGGTGACATCCACCCGTGACCTCAGCCACTAGGAGGTTAAGGAAGGAGGACCGTTGCCATGTTCAAAGCCAGCCATGCCAACTTGGCAGGACTCTGTCCCAAAACATAAAGAATAAAGTAAAAAAAGTCTGGGGATATAGGCCAGTGTCAGAGAATTCCTGGTTCAATACCCAGTACCTCAAAACAAACACAAAGCTTCGAGGGGTTTTGTTAACTTCTCAGACCCATTCTTCTTTGTGGGCAACAACTATGAATAGACTAGCAACTACTAAAATCAACAAAGGATGTTAGAGAAAGATAATTGTGCCAGGGAAATTAGCTAAGGGCTGCAGTTTTACTGTTTAATTCTCTTTCTAGAGTGGATGCTCACTCTTCTAGTGCTTAACTGCAAATACTCTCATTCTCCTGAATCCAGAGGAAGAGATTCACTCTGATGAGGAGGGGCTGAGCCAGGAATAAAGAAATTAAAAAGTTAATCTGAATGTGCAAAGCCTGGCTACTTTCCACTCCTCAATCTGAGACAAAAATGAGGGCAAAAGACTCTTCAAGTATACGACAACAGAGGTCCAGAGGGCTTGACTCCGAATGCTTACTCTGCTCTCCCACTTCCTCCCCATAAACCCAATATAACTTTTCTTAAAATTCTCATGCAAATATGTTCTTCCTCTTGGGTTTTGAGTTCTTCTTCCTTTTTGGGAGAACTTTCTTAAGTTTCTCTGAAGTCTGTTTATGCTTTTTTTTTTTTAATGAACAAAAAAGAAGTTTGTCACATGACTTTCAAATGGAATAAAGCTCATTGTTCCCAGTTTTAGCTACTAAACACACATGCATGTTTTAAATTGATCTATTTTAAAATGTTTTAAAAGCAAGATTTCCTTTTAAATTGAATCCTTGTTGCAGTTTAATGAAATTGATGAAAAAAAAACTTTTTAAATGATAGATATTTTAAAAGCATACACTTCACTTTAGGAGGCATATACATGTAAATATATGTATATATATGTATATGTATATGTATATATATGTATATGTATATGACTGGTGCTGAAATATAAGGAATAGGGGATACAAATCCATAAGGTATACATCCAACAATTGCTAATTCACAAATACTCATCAGCAAGTTTCCTAATATATTTAAAATAATATCCCGATACTATGCTACTTCCGAGAGTTGCAGCTAAACTGTATTAGTTATAACTTGCGGAGTGCTTTTCCTTTTAAATATAGTACCCTTAGGAATTATTGTCACTATTTTTATTTTCTAAAGCCTTATAAAATTTAAAATGTATCCAATGGAGTAAAATAATATTCCATACAGCTTGGTACACTAAAAAACAGGTGGTTTTGATCTCTAACAACTCAAGTTAGAGTACCATTCTTCCACTCATCAGCTCTTGGACTTTTGTCAGCTAAACATATTCCTTAATGTTTTCTTTACATAAATTCACAAATCCAAAAACTGGTACTCATTATGTACCTGACAATATGGTCTGGAGAAGTGCAGGAGAAATGTGTGAATTTCACTTAGAGCCCGGCCACTAGTGCTCAATAAAATATAGCTGTCTCCTCTGTTTATAAAATGGTACAGTGTAGGCCAAAGGGTATGGAGTTACACTTATGTAGGATGAATAAGTCCAGAGATCTAATGTACAGTATAAGCACTATAGTTAATAATATTGCATGGTATACTAAAAGTTTGCCAAGAGAGTTTTAGGTTCTTGTACCACAAAAATTTTAGAAAGGTAACCATATAAGATGATTAGTACATTAATTTGCATAAGTAATAACTATTTCACTACGTATATCAAAACATCAGGTTCTACACCTTAAATATACACAATAAAAACCAAAATAGCATAAATTTTAAAAATACCTGCTATGTTCAAAGATGTTGGAATTTAATGCAGGTAAGCAGGTCAATTCATTTTGTTTCCAACACAAGTTCGATCCCCGGTACCAAAAAAAACCCAAACAAAAACCAAAAATCCCAAACAAACAAACCTGGTTGTTCTCTTGCTCAAAAATTGTTTATATGGTGGTTGTAGAATAGAAAATCTGTCCAATATTGAATTACCTAATTATTTTTAATTTTAATTTTTAAAAATCCTATTTAAATTTAAAAATCTAATGTTATTGACACTGTGTTGCTCTGAAGAATTACATGTATATATTGAGTAACTGGGTCCATACATTCATTAGTGATTATTTCCATGCAACAGTGCAAGATGGACTGTAGATATGCATAAGATTTTCAGATTCCCAGTGCTAAAAGAAGCCATAGTTACTGATGGAGCTAGACAACCACACATTTTGAAACATATGCAAAACCAAGACTGGTGACTTGCTCAAAATTATATCAGCATTTGGTATTAAAATCAGACTAACACTCAATCTTCCAATACCAATATACTGATATTTCCATAATACTAAAAAAACAGAATTTTTAATGGTATGATCAGTATGGTATTAACTTTTAATATTCCTTAAACACTTTTGGATGACAGTTTAGGACTGGATAGAAATTAATATCTTCTTCAAGAAAGGAACAATTCTACAATTTGGATTAAACAGGAACTGGCCTGCATGAGAATTCATGCATGATTCCACTCTATTATATTTGATGTCATACACACTTTGACTTAAATTCAATAAATACTTTACAAACAAGCAAGGGTCACTCCACACATTTTATACATAAGGTAATGGGATTGTGATGATGTTACAGTTATCTAAGGGTTATACACTGATTCATAAAAGGTGGCTGAAAATACAAATATATTACCAATTTCTATTCTTATCCTCTAATGTTCCTTATATCTGTAAATGATAGGCAAATAGCTATTCTAGCACTATAAAATAGCATGTATTCAATGTTAATTCATCAGTTCTGGTTTTGAACACCCACAAATGAGGATGATAAAAGCAGATGTCTGGCACATGGCAACAGATGAGTCACCACATTTATAAAGTGCTACTGGGAATAGCATGGTTCATTTTTCTCAGTTCTTATCAAAAAGGTGAAAAGAATGGACAAGAAAACCATTTAGGTAGTGTAGATTTAACTGGGTCCTAACTTTTCCACAGTTTTTAATTGTCATATTAAAATATGGGACTTGTAGCTTGTTAGTATGTATCATCTCATAGTGCCCACAACCAAGGAGAAAAATCCATGAACAAAAGTGAAAGAACTATAGGAAGGACCCTACAAGACCACTACCAAAAATATGGCTGCTGGTGGCAAGAATGATGGGAGCAGCTGGTAATGATGACATCATCAGGACACGTCAAGACACCAGTCTTCCAACCCCAGTTTTCATTATGCTTGCTCATATGATGCCCTATCATAATATTACACTGAAACTCTCACCTCTGAAGCATTTATAACTTTATATTATAGTTATATACACCTTTAATTATGAATTAGAAATAAGAATGATGCTTATGCTAACACTTTTGACTCAATAACCATACAATACTATAGAGATACCTTAAATGAGGATGCTTACCCACTGAACTACTGTCTAAATTATTGTTCATTTTTAACAAATATCCTGTTATTATTTGGAGGTGGTTTGACAAATATAATGAATAAACTCAGGAGACAAGAATGAAAAAAGTATTTCTGCTAATTAATAACTCGATTTTTTGGGATAGAACTGTGGAATAATTAATAAAGATTATGCCAAATTGTATGTTTCTTTTTCTTTTTTAGACAGAGTCTCCCTACATAGTTCAGGCTGGTCTTGAATCACTATGGATCCCAGGTTGGGCCCAGGCTTGAACTCACAGCAATCTTCCTGCCTCAGCTTCCTGAGTGCTGGGATTAGAGGGATGCGCCACCACACCATTTTATGAGTTTTTAAAATAAGGCTTTGTTGAGTCAATTTGAGTTTTGTCTTGTAAGGCAAATATATAACTCTTACACAAAATCAATATAGAATCTGCTGAATTAAAACAAAACCCAGAAGCCTTTCCTAAATTATAACACAGAAAAAAAGAGAGTTACTACAATAAAAGCTCAAGCTTTTGAATAAACTATGACTAGAGCATAAGACGAACTTTTACTAATCAAAATCCTGAGGGATGTATCTTTAAAAACTATGATCTGTATTGCACCTGGACTCCTCCAAATTAGCGACATAGCTTATTTTTCCTTCTTCAGTACCTATCCTGATTCCAAAATATAATGTGTACAAACAAGTAAAACACATTCATCTTTCCTAACATTTTGTATGGGCCTCTTTCATAGCATATTCAGAATGTGATTCCTGTTGCCACTCTTCAATAATAGGAATAGAATCCTTCCATGCTAGGGTTGCAATTCTCAGGAGCTCATTCCTCAGGAAGTAGGGTAAAGACCAGCTTGGTGATGTACTGAATTCTGGAAAATAAGTATATTCCCACAAGTAAAGTCCTCTGTTTCATGGTGCAATCGGAAGAGCTCTGGTAAGATGTAACTCAGAGGTAGTGGAGACTTTTGTAATCAATAAGGAATGATGTTTTGATTTTTTTTTCTTATTGTTTTGTAATACCACACAGAATTTTTCAACCAACCCAAGTTAACTTTCATAGTGACAATTAACAATCCTAAAAATAACAGCAAAAACAATAATACCTAGACTTCAGTAAACTTCAGGCATTAGGACAAATATTTCTATACATTTTCTTTAACCTATTCTTAGAAAACTCCCAAAGAGTAGCTAGTACTGTCTTCAAGTGTAATTCAGAGAAAGTTTCACGTTAGAAAGTGATGGGGGTGGGATTCAAGCCTCTATCTTCCCGGCTCTGAGCCCCTCCTGCTTCACCTACTTATTTACCTCAGAGCAAGAGCTTAGAAGACACAGCCTGCAGTCACTACTTTTTAAAATTACTAAAATGTTTAATCTGACAGTAGGAAAATAACTCATGCATTAGAAAATCATGTTGGAAAAGGAATGGCATTTTTTCTTTAGTCTAGGAATTATTATGAAAATAAATTTAAATGTGGAAAAGATCTTCATCACAACAAAATTTGAGAAATTTCTTAAATATCCAATATTGGGGAAATGGATATAAAATAGAATATGTTTCAAGCAATACAAGTTTAAGAAAATCATATAGGAAAAGGTATGCAATACAGCTTTTAACAGAGGAATAGGCTATAAGCAAAAAAAGGTATGTTTTGAATTATAACTTCAACACTGCAAAATATAATTGCAGAATAAAAACACTGGAATCAAATAAAAAGTTAATAATGGGTTCTGGGAAATCTAATAATAGTTTCTGTTCCCTTTGCTCTTATATTTTGTGTGCTTTGTCAAGTATTTATCAGGAGTATACATTATATTATATGGTATATTTTAATCAGAAAAGATCTTTAATTACAAAATAAATCAAACAATCATAAGCAGGGAATTTCATAAATGAGAAATCATGGGTAAATGTCACTTGGATAATTAAAATACTTAAATTTATTTTTTAGAAAACTTCAACATAGTAATAAAGGCAACTTTAATTTATTGAGATCATATTCTGAAATCATAACATCCATTTAATAGTGGAATTATATCTGAGAGGAAAAAAATATTTTCCTGAAATATTTATGTCTTATACAAGTTTAATGTTTATATTCTTTCTATTCCTGTTCCAAAAATGTTTGTGTCATTTTTGTTTTACTGGATATTTTCATTCCTTAGTAATCAACAGTATGTTTTCGTGTTTATGACTAGTTCAGAAATACAGCATCCTCTAAGGATTCTATAATATAAAACATATGAAAATTATTTGGTTCCCAAGAACAGACTTATAAGAAGAAAAAGGATGTAAAAGCACAACACAACTTTCACAATGTAACTTCTCTCAAAAAACAACTACCATTATTCTTTATTAGCCATGAAACAATATTGAAACTTCCTAGCATGGTAATCAGTATTCCTCACTATGTAGAATTATTATACCTGTTTAATCTTATTTTCAGTAACTCCAACATAATGATCCTGTTTATATCAAACACTAAGCTTTCCTTGCTTATCACTACCAATTCTGCTCACGCCATCCACACACATTAGCTCTCTGTCTAGTCTCCATTACCCTTCTCTCTAGGCACCGCCTCAAAGGTCTGAGCTCGGAAGTGGATCTATGTGCTATTCACTTAGTCCTTCAACACTGTGGTTTTATATCTTGTTAAGTCCTAGAGACGAAATGAATTGGATATGATTCTTGCACTTCCAATGAGACTTACACTCTCTACTGTGGGGTATAAAAAAGTGAAAAGAAAAAACACAAACCAAAGCTAATCAATGGCGTGACCTGAAAGACAACAAGTATGAGTTAATTACATAAAATATGGAAGGTAGAGGTGGGTGAGGGAGAAAGATCCAGGCAAAAGGAAAAGGTCCTAGAAAAGGTATGAGGCAAGAGTGCACAAGACAAATCTGAAGGACTCAGATCGGGTTCAGGTTGTAAAGAAAGATGCAGCTTATCAAAGATCATCTGACTGTTCAGATTAAGCCAGAATTTCCAATACTATAATGGTTAAATTCTTTTAGTAGTAACTCCATGCCTTGCATTACTGATCCATTTATAAATAACCTGAAATCTTTTTTTCAACTTTATTTATACTCCTTCTGGATTATATCACAGGAGCTGGATACTGCTGATGCTTAACAACGTGTGTTGTGTTCACTTGATGTTGATTACAGAAACATTTCTCTGAGCAGAGGTGGAAAATTTTGCTCACGATAGATATTTACATGGTTAAATGGTGTGCAGCTGAGAGTTTTCTTCTGTCTTTATGTCACAACAAGAAGTAAAGATATGAAAATATGTACACTTATAGATCTGTATCATCAGTACTTAATTGGATCAAACAAGGTATTTAGGTGGAGCAAAATTAATTTCATGTGTAAGGTCATAGAGATGGGAAGTTCTTTTTAGACTCATTTCCAAGTGTTTAAGTCAATCCGACATTTATACATATAACTCATTTTGTTTGTTCTCAAGAGAGTCAGCGTACTTGAGTAGCTTCAAATTCCGTTTACAGAAGGTCATTGAAGAAATTTCCTGTAGAGGATAGTTTTCAAGTTATTTGATCTTATTGACACAAAGTCAACTCAATGATGTTAAAAAATGTAATAATACATTCTTCCCTAAGAACTGGGTGTAATCCAAATAGAATCAATCTGTCTTAAGAATGAATGCAAACAAAAATGATCTGACACTTAATGTTATGAAATTGCTGAGCATTCCCAGGAATGAAGTCTGGACTTTGGTAATTAAAGTGCAAATGGAAAATCATTTCCTCTATTTGTATTGGCCACTCCAGAACACCCGAAACAACCAGTTTGCCAAGTGGGCAGGCTCGCTTCCTCTTTATCACCTGTGAAATCTCTAGATCTCTCTATCTCCATTTTCAGCAGGTGAGCACTTTATTGCTCCTTGGGAGACTTAATTAATGGTTAGTAATTTTGAATTAAAGAGTGTTGCAGACTCTAATAGGAATCATTTCAACCCACTTGATAATTAATGTCAATAAAGTAAGATGGCTGTGGCATGATAATTTAAGAACACCGAACACAGACAGCAGACATCTGTGGGATTTTGTCTTCTTATTTATCGACTGTGAACAACCATATTCTGAAGTCATTGCATAGTTCCCTTTTGTGCTGGTACCACCCTTTAAAGCCATGTTGGATTTCCATGATTGGTGCTAAGTGAAGCACCATGCAGAGATTTCTTTGTACCATTACTAGAGAATACCACCTGAATAGGTTAGGTTTTCCACTGAATCTTTAACATAATGCACAATGGTCATTAAGCACTTCTAAAAATTCCTATCCTTATTATCATGCAGGAATTGATGAAGTTTCAACTTCACCCAAGAGAAATAATCAACTGCTTCACCAACTAAGTTTCCCACCATATATGAAATTAGTCTCTTATAGTCCCACTTATAAATGTAAATTATAATATTGTTGGAGGGCAATTAAAAGGCATTGCCATGAAGTAATTAAACCAATCAAAAAGATGACTAGCTGGAAATACAGGATATACATCAGTCTAACTCTATAAGGTCATGGTCATGAAAAAAAGAGAGAGAGTATGTGTCTACCTGATACCTAAATCAGTGACAATGAACCTTTCAGAGACCAAGTGCCCAAGCTGCAACCCAAAACCCACTAATTTATCACAAGGTGCCAACCCTGCAATTAAACCCAAATATCTGATGCTGAGATTTGGCTCTCGTGCCAACAGAGAGGGCTCTGCGTGCCCGCTGCGGCACAAGTGCCATAGGTTTGCCACCACTGACCTAAATCATATCAATACAGACATAGAAGAAAATAGTTCCATGTGGTATTAGGCGCTGTGGTGGAGAATCCTGAGTTTACCCTGAAGCATTGAACACTGGTCGATGTGGTGATCAATTTATAACTTCCCAAGACACTGAAGGATGACAAATGCAGCATGGGGAATGAGACAGAATGGGAGAAATTTTAAGATCTACTTCTAAGTCCTTATTTATGTTTCACCCCTATTCAGACAGCATGTAATATGGTTGATAAGCACAGGTCCAGTGTCTACCAAAACAGTCTTTTTAATATTCTAGTTAATTTTATCCTATGGATGAAAACACATGTATAGAGAAGACTATAAATTTTTTATTTACTGGGACTTCCTTCTCACATATTTATCCTTGCATTTCCACATTAAAGATGAACTGCAACCAGTACCGCATTACAAAGCAAAACAAAAGCAAGTTTTAAAAATGAAGTAATAAACTCAAAGTTAAGAATCAGAAATATAAAAATTACACTATTTCATTCCTCAGGGTTCATACCTCTACCATAGCTCCTGGTAACCAGTAATCCTAGCCAGATTAAAGAAAAATAAGTAGATAGTTTTCAAGAGTTAATTCAATATATGGATTTTATTATTAAATGGAATCCCCCAAAGAAATGTGTTTGAATTTTGAAAACTAAATTTAACGTGGATCATGGTAAGAGTGATACTATAGCTTGATTCATTACTCTCTTGGTCACAGGATCAGGCAGATGGCTATTATTAATGGACACATTTATAGGTCAAATACTATATTTTAGCACATATATGCTACAAATATATTTAATATACGCTGCAAATGGTATATTCATTGTCTAATTATAATCTTGTAACTTTAGGACTGAGGAAAAAGGATATGCAGTAAATGACAGTGCCTTGTAAACTATGCAAAACATACTTAATGCAAAGTTATGGCTCACATGAGAAGTCGTTTTAAGACAAAAGAGTACACAAAATATTTTTTTCTCCTGTGTCTTTCTCTGGTTCTCAGAATATTTGCTTTGCTTAAATATTACAATATTGTTGTTACTTCAGCTATTAATTAAATTAAATTTATGGAACACTACATATGGAACAAAATCTTCCTGTTATTATTTTATACTTTTACATGCATCAGAAGTTCTAGGTGAAAAAATGACTTAGTAAGAACAGAATTTCCAGCATTAAGCCAAGAGGAAGGTGAGACGATGAGAGTTTGTTCTTCTAATTGGCCTTGTTATGCTTCAAGGAGCCCCACACAACTAACTGGATGCTGTTCCCTGGTAGGCTTCTGTGTGATGACCACTGGCAGTGTGCTGCTGGGAAAAAACTCTTAGGACAGGTCTGAACTCAGCAGGAAAAAGTGATGTAAGTCATTAATTGTGTCATTAGTTTTGTAATAATGTACACAGGAGGGGAGAAACAAAACATTCATGCCCCATAAACTGTTACTGTTTTGGATATGTGCTCATTGACATTGTATTTAGAAGCAAAATGATATCATTCCCCAATTCTTAAGAAAGCTGAAGAGTGTAGGAGAGGGGTGAGGAAGGGGGGTGAAGGAGAAAGAGAGGGAGAGGGAGGGGAAGGGGGAAAGATGGAGAGACAGGGAGAGGAAGAGAGGGAGGGAGAGGGGGAGGGAGCTGGAGAGAGAGATAGACAGAGGGAGAGGGAGAGAGAGAGGTCCTTTAAAAAGCACTCAAAGACTCCGGCTAGGGAAAGAAGGCAATGGCAAATGTTACATGTTAACATTTAGGAGAGTCCAGGTGAGGGGCATATAAGTGATTTTTGGTCTTATTTTTGCAACTTTTATGTGAAGTCTAAAACTATTTCAAAATAAACCATTTTTCTTATAGTTGGAATTTCTTATAGTATGATATAAATGAGAAAGGCTGAAATTGAAAACAGCAAAAATCCCTTGTAGTAGGGAAGGTGCTAAGACTAATGCCTTTGGTAAAGCCAGTGTTTAAAACGTTCAGTAGAAGCACACACACAGCAGCTGGTTTAGTTACAACACTAGAATATTTCACAGTTTGCAGAGGACTGTAATATTGATTATTCCCAAGGTAGGCTTGAAGAGTTAACCCCACAATTGGCTTGTTATAGAAGTGAGTCTGGCTGAAGCCTATGTGCTGAGGTCAGGGTAACTCGCACCCAAATTCTGTTTCCACAACTAAACCTTCAGACTAGAAGGACAATGTTCCAATTACAATCATATATTTTGTCTATTCTGTTCCTAATATGAGAATGCTTTGTCTTGTCCTTTATGACCCTTGTTTACATTAATTTCCATAGAAACCACACGTTGCCTTTACCCCCATTGATTGCCAATAAATGTCAGCGCCTGGGACCGTCCAGTGCCTTTGTCGGTTGCCCCAGCATTGGTCATCCTGGCACCTCACTTTCTCTCTCTTAGTTCTGTCTCCTACTGTGTTCTTTTTCTCAGGCCTGCATCACACACTGGGCAGGTGGGTCCTGGAACCTGACTACAGGGATCTCCGACAGTTAATTATTTTTAATCTTTCTAATTTAATGTCAAAGTAAAATAAAAAGATTGATTCTTTGAACTCCTACCAATTTTAGAATGGTATAATGAAGACTCAAGAAACCCTGTTTTCCTATCTATCCATTCAGCACAGCAGTCTGGACACTCCTCCCGCGACTCTCGCTACACACTTCCTAAAGGCCTCAGACCCTTTGGGTGTCATGTGCCCTAGGTCACCCCATAGCCATAAACCTCCCATTCTCTCCTGAGGGACAGTCAGAGAATCCATGCTCCAATGCCACCCCACTGCTAGGACTGGCTGCCAAAGGAAATGACTTGTTTCCAGCCAAAATCTATAGAGAACACCACGATATAGATATAGATGGTATAGATTCAGACCTAGGGATAGATAATATGCAATGATGTAAATCTTTTTCTTTTTTTCTTTGAAATTCTTTCCTTTTACGTGAAACCTAAGAGTTTCATTCAAGAGTATGAAAGAGAATGACAGTGCCTAGTAAGTGGATTTTTTGTGCACATTCGAGTGAAGAAAAGCAATGTCCTTTCATTGCTATACTCTGCCAACTATTCTGGGCACATTGGATCCTAAGTATGGCACTATCTGAACATAGAGAAGACCCTGCACCCAGAAGAAATTCTCCTTGCACCATTTCTCAGAAGGCAGAAATGTTATTTTATTTCTGAAGCCAAGTGTCATGATTACAGACAGCAGAAGGATGTTTGAGACTTTCAATCGCCAGAAATCTAAGTTCCAAGTGATAGGGCTTGGATGCTGGGTGGGAAATGAGCTTTAGGTTCTTTGGCTCACTCCAAAAAGCAAATGTTGCTATGTGCCCCAAATGCAAAAACTGGAAGCAGGACTAAGGAGCATTTTAGATCACATATTATACAAACATTTGGCCCCCGAATATAGGGCATTGGGGAAATACTAGCATTACATAGTCATAGGTGCTGCCCTCAAAGTGATTGTATGGTAGGAGAAAAAGAGAGTGGGCAATATTACTAACCATTTCAGAAAATAGAAGCTAAAATTTGATGTAACAGAAAGTAAGACTTGTCAGACTTCCACCCTGTGGGGAGCTTAGCCCCAGAGACTTCTAGACATCTTTACACAGTAACATCCTTTAGCTGTAGAGAGATTTTGTCAATGCTGAGTATTAATCTGCCAATTACTCATTCAGTTTTATAGTGTGACCTAAAACTACTGATCTAAGTGATAAAATTAAGTTATACTTGACGGTTCCTGTACATTATTTTTTGCAATAACATTTTATAAATTGTTAAATGAAATGGTAGAAGACTAGAATATGGTTTCTGACTTGTCCATGTTTGCTGTCTAATCCTATCAAAGGGCTTTATCTGTGGTTTATTTATAATACTTTTCTGATGTTGGCAAGGATTAATTTTCTGTCTAATAACCTATAAGAGCATTAACCTGAGTCCTATTAATTTCTATTCATTTTTTTTCCTGGTAGAAAGCACAAGGCTCTCATAAACTGCTATAAAGGAACGTTAGGATCTTTTGTAAATATTTGAGAATAGTTGTCCACGCTATTACCCTTCTTACAGTAAATCTCTCCAAGGCTTGCTTTAGCCACTATGACTAAAGTCTGAATGGCTCTGTTGGTTATTAACTCATTCTACATAGAGAATGTTCCAAGGTCGAAGTGAGCGGTTCTTACTTGGACACCAGTTATTCCAGATGCTACTTCTGTGAAGAGATGCTCATTATTAGAGTTAGTGATTCACATGAGTGTGTGCAGGAAAACAAATTATTTTACAGACTGCCACACCCCTTACTATGAAATAGAATGAAAATAAGGGAAAACAAAGGGAAAAAACCTCTCATCTCGTCTTTTCTAATAGAAGTCAAAGAACTAAACCACTAATAAAATGGGCAGGCCAAAGTCACAAATTCTCAATGAGTGTTTACTATTTAAAAGGTAGAATCCTAGCTTCTTCACATATATTAATCTCATTTTAAAAATTATGTGCCCAAAGACAACCAGTGGGAAAACGGCAGGGTTGCTGGTTACTTGGGTTTAGTTTTACCTTATTCTAAAACCCATACTCTTTGATTTTTTTAATTTTCTAAATTCTACTTATCTATCTATAGTTTTTAACATAATATAATATAAACATAGGTCAGGAAAACTGGACATAATACAAGAGTTACACAAGAAAACAATATTACCCATAATCTCACTAATCACTGCTGTGTTATAAGGCATTTCCTTCCAATATTTTTTTCTAGGCATATATATATTGATAATCAGGTTCCGTCTTCCATAAATAATTGTTTTTTGGTACCAGGGGTGGAACTCTGGACCTTGTGCTTGAGAGGTAGGCACAGTGCCACTGAGCTAAATCTTTGGCCCTTCCATAAATAATTTTAATGACATAATTTTAATACCCACAAAATTTATATCATATGCACATAAATAACCTAGTTATTTTGTTTATTTATTATTGGTTATTTTTATTTATTTATTATTGGTCATCTAGTTAATTCTTTTTTTTCAATCATACAAAATACTAAATGTACACATCAACTATATTTTTGTATAAAGTCATTTTTATTCCCACAGATTAAATTCCTGTATCATTACTAGCAGCAGAATTGGTAGGTCAGTCTTTTTCTTTTAAAACATACAGCAGTAAGTTCATCTCTAAAAGTGCTTTTCAACATTCACTTCCCCCAGCAAAGCAGAGGACTACATATTACTCTTTAAATCTGGCAGTGCAGGGCACTGCTATTCTCTTATTTTTGCCAGGAAGGCCCAAAAATCTTTTATTTTAGTCACACAAACATGAGAAGCACATTGGGCTTTCTTTGTATTTTATTCCTAATCCAGCTTCCCTTTAAAGTTAGGAGTGTAGTACTGGCATGATGATGGAATCTGTTCTCTGATGAAAATTAGAATTGCCGATCCAAAAATTCAATGAATAGAGGAGGCCACTTTCCAATGAAAACGGAAAAGATCTAACAGGGAAACCCATGAAGTCCCTATCACTGAAGATGTTCAAACAAAGAGACATAATCAACCAGTTAGGATGCCAGTGGAGAATTGATCCAGACCAGTGGTGGCGAACCTATGGAACTCATGCTGCAGATGCTGCAGCAGGCCCGCAGAGCCCTCTCTGCAGGCACGTGAGCCAAGCCGCCCGCAGCTGAGCATCAGATATTCAGGTTTAGCTGAGAGTCAGCGGCACTTGGCGATAAGTATGTGGGTCTTGGGTTGCAGTTTGGGCACTGGGTCTCTTAAAGGTTCGCCATCAATGACGATCTATAAAGTTACTACCCATTCTATGGCTTTCTGATTCTGGAGATTTTTTATTCTTGCACTGCCTCAGCAAGTGCAAAGTTTATGATAAAAATGAGACTGAAGGCTGCTTGTTTTTCCCTTCCTTTCTTTCTTCTATCCTTCTCTCCTTTCACCAACAATCAGGCCAAAGTTAAAATACTAAAGTTATACTTTGAAGCAGTGTGTCAATAAAAAAAAAAAAAAAAGATCAATGGAAGATAATTTGTTAAACCTAGAAAATAGCTGCAATACAAGCTCCTAAGAGTCTCAATTAATCTACTGATGCATAATCTATAAATGCATAACTACCTGACTGTAGAGCTAAAGCTACAGAAAAAATAGGTATGTTTGCATGTATTCAGAGTTATCACTTGGGATGTAGGAAACTTTTATTTCCCATAATAGAACTTTTTATACCATTTGCATGTTTTAGCAAAAGTGGGTATCATTTTAACGATAATAAAATTTTTATGAAATTAGCAGAAAAACTAAAATGAACTTCACATAAATAAAAGCCAAAACAGAAACTATACTATGATTAAATATTCAGCATGGGAATTCCAGGTGATTTTCTCAATACAGTAACCTTGAAAGATAAGCTACAGCATTAAGGGGCCTACTTCCTTCTTGGGGTTTTGTTCTCAAGCTTTGCATGGTGGGCACAAAAATGAATTAGTATAGAAAAGTTCAGTTACTTGTAAATGTCTTTTGCCAAAGCACCAGGGAATCTTATAATACGAGTCTTCACTGGCAACTACTGCGATACAGCAGAGAGATCTCACAGTTTGGAAGGCTGGTTTTAAAACATTTTTTATGAGTTTACTGAGGTGGATATTAATATACCAACAATTTTATTCTGTTTAGAACACTATCTGTAATCATTCAAAAATGCCTGATAACATAATAAATTGTTGTTATATAAAATGGAGTAAATGAAATCCAAATCCAAAATGGAGTAAATGAAATTCTTACACTTTATGTAAGAATATATGTGCACATATATACAAGCGAAGGCATGGATATGACATGAGAGGACTCACCCCAAGCTGTAAGCAGCAGCTTCCTCTGGGGAACAGTGCTGGCTGAGAAGTTCAGTACCAGGTGAAGTGGAGCTTTTATTTTTCTCTTTATTACATGTGTCTTTATTTTTGCAGCTTTACAATGAGAAAGCAGGTACTTGATTTTTAAGGAAGAAGCTATAGTATTTTAAAAAGAATACCGAAAGATATATTGAATAGATATGTGATGAAATTACTATAAAATGTCCATTCACCACACTCGGGCACTTTACACCCATAAGGGTGGGGGATCTGCCTGCAGTCAAGCTCAGAGTGGTTGTCTTTTGAATGAATCAGCCTAAGTCCTCCACGTGTACTGATTTTGTCAAGTAACCTAACCTCCATCAGCCATAGTTACCTTATCTGTAAAATGAACATAAGGCATGACCATACATAAAACCCAGTACAAAATGTTGCCCCTTTAAAAATGAATTTTTTCTATTTGAAAGTCTAAGACCAAGACCTTCGAAACACGTCTGAAAATATGACCTTATTTTCTTCTGTGAATTCTATAAATGTAGTCTATATTGAGCACAGTGGGGTTCAACTGTGCATCCGGAAAGTCAAAACAGTGCCAGGCAACAAGTATTATGCCAGGTGGACAGGATAATCCAGTGCCAGTGAGAGGAGCAGTACTTTGAAAATACTGCTTAAGGAGGCAAAAGATGAAGTGAGGATTCCCAGTTCCTGTTCTTCCTAGTGAGTCACCCAAGGTTCACGGTTCACCCTTGTCGTCTCTGCAGGAAGTAAAATGGAATGGTCTGTAAACCCCTGAATCATGGTCCCTGGGAGCTCCACTGCAGGGCTCTGAGCTTTCAGCTCATCCAGGACAATGGCAAAAGGAACGGGTATGGCTGTTGGCATAAAGGTCGCATCTGGGTATGTTCATCCCTGTTTTGAGTGTTCCTAAGTCAGTGGCTCTATGCAGTACTTACACCTCTTGGGAGGGCTTATAGTAAAATAAAGCATATGTTCTTACATGTTTAATGTTCTGAAATTACAGAAAAAGAGCAGACAGCTGTATCTAATGCTGGGTGACAACATGAATGCCAAGGTATTCTAAAACTGATGGATAGCCGAAAAGTTGTGAATAGCACAGGCTCAGATGTGAACCTCAGCCTTGGTTGTCTCCTTACCCTCTTAAGCAATAACTTCAACAGAACTCAATGGTTCATCTACAAAATCGTAAAAATTATTTTTAGTTAAAAGATAATTTTAAGGTTTCTGTAGAATAATACATATATAATGTCTGACTAATACAATGTCTTACATACTAGAAAGACTCACTACAAGTAAGCGAATAATGCTCTCAGTTCTGAGACTTACTGGGCTTCCTGACGTGAAGTTCTAAAATTTAACATTTGCTACTAAATAATCAACAGCATGCTTAGCACAGTGTACATTTATAATAAATGCTAAAAATCAAGATTTTCAGTTGTACTCATGCTGGGAAAGGCTGCACACATTTCTTTTCCTCTTTTGCAGATATATGGTTCAGTAGATCTTAGGACCAAGAGGCTACAGCAGTCGTCTGGGAGGGGAAAAGCCTGGACCTCATCAATCCAAAGCACACTGGCCATCTAGACTATTTTCCTATGATCAGCAAAAGAGCATGTCATCAACATAATGCCCCTTACCACCCTTTCCTTCCTATTTTAAAAAGCCTGCATAATAGTAGTTCTGTTATAATATTTCACTGGATTCTTACACTGCCTTAAGAGAGATGTTTCTACGTTTTGGTAACAGGACAGCCTCATCCCAGAGTGGGAATGTGACTTCTTCCACGCCACTCACTAGTCAAGAGATGCCTGGTGAGAGGGCCACTGAGCCCCAGACAGGTCCTTCCGCCTGCGAGAGAAGCTGAAAATCTGCACAGACAAGTGGCCCCAGCAGGCAGCAGAGTGCTGTTGATTTCTTCCCTGCCCTGCTCTAGACTTGCTTGAAACCCCAGCTTATCTGGCCCTGAAACCTAAGAAGATTTCAAACTGAACCAAACTGAATGGAACCAAATAGCCACCATTTGAGTAGTGAAGGAACAGCTTTGAAGAGAAAATAGTCAGGACCCAGAGATATCCCAGTTTATGAAGTAGTGTTTGAACTGAATTTTAATATATGAGAAAATCTGGTGTGACTCATCAGTACAATAGAAGGTAAAGTGCCTATTTTTAGGTCATCATAGAAATCAGCTTCTTCACTTTAAAGCCCACATGTACACAGTCTTCTTGATCTAGCAGTATGACTTGCTTGTGTAACCTGAGTGGATGATGAATCCTTTGTCAGAAAATGTTCTTCACATGAGGACCAAACTTTCTGAAATGCATTCCTACACACAGGGAGCGGCTCAACAATTTTGAGAAGTGTCACTATTTTCAAGTTATGTGTAAGTCTTCTAAATTATGTCGGAGTTTCTATTAGAATGACATTACTGCCTATGTCTGCTCTGTTGCCAATCTGTGAGCCACTGATTATGGAAATATGTTTTGACAAGATTTATTAGATTAAGCCAATTTATTAACATTCCATGGGCAAAAAGACAAGAGAAGCCCCTGTAGGAATCAGATTACCTCATTTCCTTGATGTCATTCTCCCCAATATTAAAACATTTTTTTGCAATACTTACCAGCACTTTTAATTCCCTGCACATGGAACATTTCTGCTAGTTATCTCCTCAGGTATATCTGTCTCAAAGTTTGTATCTAATCTGCATAAGACATCAGGAACCTGCTGAGATGTTGGTTTGTAATCTTTTCTCTGGCCAAATTATATCCTCATATTATCTTTCTAGTTATCTTTCAGAACTCATCAGGAAGATGCCTTTCACTTTTAAGCTTCTATCTAAGGGTATCTGAATAATAAAAGTCTTCTAGCCTACACTGCAGCATGCCCAAAGCAATTGTGAAATTAGATCAATGAATTATTCACTTTTTAAAGAGAATTTTAAATTTTTATTTTTTGTTTTAATTACAAAAGCAAGCAAGCCACTTAAAATGGGGAAAAGGCAACAATGAACAAGAGAAAGTGTTGATAAAAATCAAATATAAATCTACCATTTTATAAAATTTTTAAATATTGACTTATATTCTGCTATCATTTATGCATTTATTCTGCATATATGTGCATTTGTGTGTCTAATTCTAAATGTTGCTTAGAAAACTATTAGATAGAAGGTGTGTAACCAGGTGAGACACTGTATTTGATTAATAGTAAGAAGGGATCATCACTCACTTGGTGTTTCTTACACTTCACGATTCCTCAGCTGCTATATACACCATTGCCCAAAATGTGGAAATTGGGACACAGTATTTTCTAGCCAGTTTTCATAATGGCATTGCACTACCCTAAGATTGGTAAACTGCCTTTCCATAACATAGAACTCACTGGAGTTCAGAATGTGGCATCAGTGGGGAGGACACTTTGTACCCCAAACTTCACCTCGATTTTCTGAATGGTAACTGTCTAGGAAGGCTGACTTGGGACAATGCATTTGGACCACTTGTAATTTCATTTCCTATTTTTCAGCGATGGTCATCACTAGCTTAGGTATTTCCGACTTCTTCCAGAGTAAGTTGATCAAAAGAATTTTCACTCTCCAACTATAAGCATGATATAGGGATACAGAAGTAACACTAAAACCTTTGAATAGCCTGAAAGAAGACACAATATTTATTACTAGATGCTGAGACAGGTTTTGATAGAAATTATTTACATTTATTGGAAAAAAAGATTTTCTCTATTATGAGATCCTTTAAAACATATGGCAGTATTTAATAACCAATAAAGTGCCATTCTTAAGAAAAATTTTCAAAACAAGTCTTTCTGTGTACAGGGAATGAAAACTCCAAACCCAAGACTGCTGGAGCTGGCTCAGTCACTAGTTGTTCTGCGCCTCAGGGTCAGAGGCCAGCCTGGCTACTTGGGAACTTCACTATTTCCAACTACCGGATGAATCCGCATCTAAGGTTGGCCCTGACACATCTTGAGGGCTTGTCTGTGGCTCTTCAACCACTCTACAGGGTAGTGAAATATCAGTATCGTGGATGTACAAGAGCTATGCTGTATTTCAAAGAGAAATTGCTGGAATCTGCACGGGGAGGGAAGAAAAGCAGAGCAGGCACGCAGAGTACGATGCACTGAGTTCAAGTTGTGACTCTATCTCATGGGTGATGTGGCTTTGGCCTCCTCCCTCTGACACTCTGAGTCACAGGGACCTCTGAAAATGCAGACAAAACCCCTCCTCTTCCCAGCCTCACCTTAGGTTCAGAAGATACACAGACACTAAAACCCTCTGTGAGTGGAGCAACGAGTGGACAGTCTGCACGCAAGGCCCAACCCTTATATCCAACCTCAAGGTACATTTCCTGTGTGCATCTCCGCATTTGTTTATCATGTCATCAAATGTCCTTATTTCTAAATTAAAGAGAAAACCCCTCACAGGGGGAAATGTGTTGCATCCCCAAACATCATGAAGACTACCCTGCCTGTGAATGCTCTTTTCCAGTATGTTCCTTTTATGACACAATCCGAGCTGCTACAAGTTTCACCATGAAGAAGCTGGGCCAAAGAACCTCTCTCTTCAATCTCTTCTCCAGCTCGCCCGCTTTCTAACTCGTCTCGCCGCAGTTCACAGACAAGAGCCAGGGGAAGTGTCCATAAAGACACTGAGGAGAATGAGGCCTCAGACTCACTCCCTGCAGGGGCATCCCCTGTGCTGTCCCTGGTCTGCACAGCCAGGCTTCTCTCCTGGGGTCCCCAACAGCTCAGGCGCAGCTGAGGGAGTGCTCAGGGAGGAGGGCCCAGCGCAGGCCCAAGCTGGGTAGGTCCCAACCACCCAAGAGGAGACCAGTGAAGAGCTCAAAACAGTGCTAGGAGGGAGGAAGGACTGCACTCGCATCTGTCAGATGCTTGTAACATAATCGCCAACTCCACCAAAAAACAAGTCCTTTTCTCCGCGGTTGAGCTGCAGCTGGGATTGGAGCAGGCACAAGAGTTATGGAAAGCGGGGTGCAAAGGTCTTTGGCAGGGGTCTGTCTGCGCTTACACTCAATCCCTTCCTTCTGGACTCCCAGGGCCAATGTTGACATCTGCTCCGTGGGGCACTTTAGTGGCCTGCAAAGTCTGACAGAAAAGCATCTGTTCTGGTGTGAATTATTCTTAATCTATAGGACTGAGGCTTCGCATACAAATGATGATGAACAGTCAATCTGCATTCTGCTGTTTTACTGGTGTTTTTTTTTTTCTTAATTATTAGCATGTTGATTATAAATGGCAAGATCAAGTTTGGAGAAATAGATTTTAATCAACTGAAATTTTCATTAAGAAAAAGATGTTTGAAAGATATCCTTCGTTGAGAATGATCACATTTTTCCTTACCCTATAGAGTTCCTCAACGCGCTTGGGTCGATACAGTATGGGTAAAAAATGGTAAGCTTCTCCACTTTTCCATTTTGTGTTTTCAGCACCAGTTAAATTTGAGAATATAGTAAATGCTTAATAAATACTTACTGAAGGACTACTATGTATAACTCGTGCACCTGTGTTTAGACAGTGAGGGCCACTGTTGAAACCTTTCCTCGCCTGAAGCTAGTAGAAAATGATGATTTGTGTTCATTCTCTTCGAGGGGTTCAGAAGAGAATATTCTCCCACGGCCCATCTCTATAAAAATCTAAGGCAAAGTGACTGCCCGAGAACTGTCAGGTAAGTGAGGGTCTGGTCTACCACATCCGGGGTAGCCAGCGTCACCGACCACCCACGCCCCACCGTCCCACCCTCAGGACCCCGCGAGCCTCAGGAGGACGGAGGCCGGGAGCCTAGGCGAGCCCTGCTCTCGGCGGGGTCAAACAGCGGTCGGGCCCTTCCGAGCTCCGAGCCGGCGGTGGGCAGCATTGGCCCGCGGCCTGGACAGCGGCAGCCGCAGCGGGAAGAGACACCGCCAGGAGCCGGGCCGAGCGAGCGGGGCAGGAAGGCGCCGCAGGCCGGGCCGTACGCGCTCCGCAGAGGCGAGCGGAGTCCGCGCTGAGTGAGGCCGGGCGCAGCCCCGGGCCCCCAGCCCCAGGCCCCCCTGATCCCCGGCCCCCCGAGCGCACTCACCATCTCCCGCCGCAGGAGGTGCAGCTTAGCTTCCAGCCTCTCCAGGGCGCTGGCGGCGCCGTGGCGCGGGGAGGGCGAAGCGCAGAGCGGGAAGCTGGCGCAGCCGCGGCTCCGAGCGCAGCCCCCACGGGGCTCCCCGTCCGGGTCCCCGGGCGCCGGCTCCTCCCCGCGGAGCGAGCGCGCCAGGCTCTCGGGGACTTTGCGCCCCAGCTTCAGCTCGATGTCTCGGAGATCTGGGAGCGGGCCGTCTTCCATGACTTTCCCGGAGCGGTGTCCACGGGCCGGAGACACGGCGGAGGCCGGGCGGCCCCGGCCTAGAAGCCCACAGCGCGGTCAGCAGCTCCCGCCCAGCCCCGCTGCCTTCGGCGACCCGAGCGCGCAGTGCGCTCCATGGGCGCCCGCACGGGACGTGCCGGCTCGCGGACCGGGGCCTCGGCGACTCCTCCGACCCTCGCCTGGGGTGCTCCAGACCGCCTCGGTCTCTGCCCTTCCGGCTACCCCACCGCAAAGTTGAGCTGTTGTTGCAGGGAGGTGATAAAGCGGGTACTACCGACCAAAAGAAAGGAGAGGGAAATAAATCCGGGGTGGGCTTTCTGGGGGGGAAATACACATTATAAAACTCCGCGCTCACATCCCTGAACTGGTGACCGGGAGCCCATCGGGCCCTACACAGCACAACAGCGATGTGCCCACATCACCGGGCCGCTTCTGTCTCCGGCCCTTGTCTCCGGATCGTCAGAACCGATCCGGGCCAGGGAAGAGGACGCCGGTCTGCGCGGTGCACTCGGCTTGGCTCCTACCCAGGGCAGGTGGCTCCGCAGGACTCCAGCGGCGTCCCTGACGCACCAGAAACACTCCTCTTCCCCTTCAGCCTGTCTGATCCCAGCCCCTGAGCTCCTCCGAGCCTCAGAAACTTTAAACTCTGCTGGCAGGTGGACCCGGCCAGGGCCAGCCCTTACCATATATCACAGACAAGAAGGGCAGCGGGGATTTTCCCAGCCCTGCTGCTAGGGGCAGAGTTTCCAGGCCCTGGTTTAGTAGGGAGAACCCGTATCGTGGTTTTTAGTTTGCTGGACAAATTGCCAGGTGGCTACAACCCTTACAATAATTTTCTTTTAATTATTGAGGGGAGAGTGACTTTGCTTTTGGTGTTGCTTCTCATCCCCTTCCTTCCTAAAAGCAAACACATCTAAAAGCCTTTTCTCATAATTTTACACTAACAAGAAGAGTGAAGAGATAACCGAAAGTTCCAAGAATATGTACAACAAAAATAATTGTCTTTCCAAAATTACAGCATATCCTGCAAGTTGAAGTGAAGAATTAAATATTCAGCGTAACTAGTATGACCACTGAGGTCATACTAGGGTATGACCCTAGTATTTTTTTAAAAGGGTAGCTGCTGAGTTACTTTCAATTGTCTTCTTTGATAATTTATTTATAATTTCCAGCTATTTAGAAGAATCCCCAATTGTGCAAATTATTAATCTATGATACTTCTGCCAAGTGAATAACTATAAATTACATAGATTATAGGATTGATTCAACATTGCCTTTGTATCAGTGATCTTCAAGTAGAATACATCCCAGCTTCAATCCAGTAAACCATATATATTGGTTTCCATTGGAATATTTCAAAGTTGAGGGCCCTCTATTTCTGGGACAAATAAGTATCTGTTCTTGGTTCCTCCCAGGCCCACTCAGGTTTTATAATTGTAGGAACACAGGACAGAACCCAGACTTGGCTTTTATTAGGGTCTCATCTGGGAAACTTTCTAAGGAGAGAAACCAAAGGCCCTACAAGGAGATACTTCATGTCAGGTAGAAAGCTGCTGAAAGTCTTGTCAGTATGCCAGAAATGTGTGTGCTGTGTTTCCCTCTTAAAAAGAAGTGAAGAAAAAAATTTGTAAGTTGTCCCATTTCAAAGATTAACCCACCAATTTATGAATCAAAGGTAAACAAGACTGAATCTCAACTCACAGATAAAACTTGTTGGAAAACAAGTTCATTGCATGGGAATTGCAGTGTGAAATGTAATTATGGAAGGTTTGCATTTTAATAAAAAATGGGCTTTTTTTTTTAATACTATAAAACCCTTACCAAGTCCAGCACAGGCTGGCTGAGAAGAGCATCTCACAGATACAGTACAATATTTAGCTTGAAAATGGTCAACTAAAGAAAGTTAATTGTTAAATTACAATCAATGTAACTTAAAAATAACAGAGCGCTTTTGTTGCTATGAATCACAGACAGTAAAACTAATACTTGATGCTAAACCTAACTCAAAAATGCAATTTTTTCTTGCTTTTTAAGAAAGCCTGTAGAAAAATTAAAAGTAAAAATGTGTTATATGTAAAGTAACACTTTGTTCTAGAGGAATATGGAACAAACACAAAGACAACCTTAGTTATATTAAACCTTTAAAAATTCCTCAGTTTAATGCTTTATGACATTTTAGTTTAAAACAGAGGCATTTTTGAATACCACTTTAGCTAATTTTTGATACATATAGAATTACAAACTTTTTTTCTTTAGAGTTACAAACTCTTATTAGGCCTATAACACATAGTGTTTATGTGGTGTGGGCTGAGGCTCTGCTTATCCAAAATATTTGACAATAGGGGGTTTTAGCCTTTTGATTTTGAATCATATTTCTGTTTGTTTCCAAAACTCATCTGTGAGAAAAATGTGTGAGAAGTTTTTACTGATTGCTCCTACTATTTTGATTGCATGTCTTGATTTTGGGAATTTCTGTCAATAAGGGGTTGGGGAAGGGGAGTAAAGTGGGAGAGAGTCAGGATGCGTAGAAGAGGGAAGCAAGGGAGGAGAAAGACAGAGAGGACTCCCCACCCAGCTCTCAGCAGTGCCCCCTCTTTGTTACTACTTATCTCCTCCACCGGGCAACACCCCAAAGACAATGAAACAAAATCAACAAAATCGGAAAACCAAGTATTGGAGGCTTTGTGTTTGTGATACGGTTTCTTATACATTTTTATAGGCTACCTTTTGAGACAGCTTGAGGCATGGTCGAGATTTG